>NW_017616447.1:1371718-2098437 GCF_001879475.1 Ipomoea nil
CGAGAGCACTGCTTGTTGGGATGGTAGCTTCAGGCATACTTGGTTGCGATTGCACCGATCGACTCAGACGTGGGAACATATTGGCAAGAGAAGGGATTGCAGAGCTACTGAGAATTGTTAACCTAGCCGTGTCAAACTCTGAAGGGAGACCTGCCAAAAAACTTAGAACAACCAATTGTTCACGTTGGCTTTGTTGCTCTTTAATGTTAGCAGTGAATGGCATAAGCTGATTAAGTGCCTCATAAGTCTTCTTAAATTCCATAAAGTAAACAGGGAGAGACAAATCATGTTTTTCGGCACGGAAAAAAGACTTGCAAACATCATAAATACGAGTGATATTCCCCTTCCCAGAGTACAAGTATTCCAAATATTCCATCAACTCCTTAACGGAGGCACAATGACTAGTGAACCCAACAATACCCTCATCAATGGAATTATGGATTTGCAGAAACAAACGGGCATCATCCCGTACCCAAGTAGCATCTTGGTCAGCCAAAGATTTTGATAGGTGGTCACTTTTATCCAAACTAGTGAGATAAAGTTTAATGACGTGAATCCATTCCAAGTAATTAGAGTCATTAAGCTTACAATTCGTGATTTTAGAATTCACAGGAACGATATCAATTACAACCACAGACTTATTCTCAGCCATACCCACCAAGGCACCAATATTATTTGACCCCAAACAGATCACAGATCACGCAAAAAATGGAGCCTGAAGGGTTACGAAACAACCTGACCTTAGAACCGTAGATACCGACGCGGCACTGGTCCAAACTGAGTCCAGAACCGGGACCTCTGAACTCAGGCGACCCTGGAACGACCGACCGAAAAACTTTCCAATCGCTGGAGACGCCACACGCGCCGGCGCGTGACGGAGGTGGCGGTGGCACGTGAGACCCACGCGTAGGGCAGATCGGCGGCGAACTTTCCAGACGCAGTCGTCCGATGACGGCGAGGAGTTCTGCACCGGCGATGACGACAAGAGACGTCGAAAAAAAAAATAAATAAATAAATAAATAAATAAATAAATAAAACCTATTGCAATGGCTATGATACCATGTTAAATTTAGAGAAGATCGATTACCTTGAAGAACTTTCTGTCTCATGCTCCTTAGGGTTAGTCCACCACACGTTAAATACAAGCTAGGGAACAACTGATATGGTAATCAGTTTCCATAAACTAGAACCCTAATCTTCAGTTTCCTAATGTGTAGGATACTTAATCTCACAGAATATTCTATAACAAAGTGTTTGAGAAAATACCTGAAAGACTTCCTTGTTCTTCCTAAAATAGTTTTCAACATACATAGCATTCATTGTATGCTAACAGTGCTTGTTCTACATTAACACATAAGTATATGCGATTGCACAGTTAGAATTGTCATATGTTGACAACTAAATGCAACAATAGACCAAAGTTGTTGCAGAATACTCATTAACTGACACAGTATGTAGGCAACTCTAAGTGCACAAATACAGAGGATTACTTGCACATATAGCCTAAAATATTTACACGAATAGTTATTCAAATGTGTTATAGACATTTCAAGTGAAGTAAACACAAATGCATGCATATATGTTCACTAGCTCACACTTTTCCCAGCGTCATTGTTTCAGAATAGTATTATTTCTTAACATGCAAAGTAATCAACTTGTTTATATGTGTGATTAGAGTTTTGAATATGCAAAAATAGGGTATTGTGTTCTCAATTTGTTGAAAATACTTGCACATTGTAGCATTATAGCAAACATTACCAGTAAAATGCGGAAGAAACAACAAATATAATTTTCATTTACCTCTTTTAGTAGTTGGTGTTTCTTTTGCACGAACCACTAGGCTTTGTTGTTCGTCCATTTTTAGAAGTGAAATCAAAGAAGTCAGAGTGTTTGTAGCAAAAGATTGCGCTTTTGTGAGAGTTTTTTCGCTTTGTTTGCCGTCGTCGCGTGAGGGTTTTGGAAGGAAACAAGCGGTTTCTACCTTTTTGAGCGTAGAGTTATGTTGATAATGCCCTTCATGTGTGTGATTTGATGATATTTTGTTGTCTAATTACAATTTTTCCACCGCGTCTTGAGCAGTAGCAAAGCCGCTGATATATATATATATATATATATATATATATATATATATATATATATATATATAGAAAACTGTTCAGGTGTGAATTCTTCTTATCATGTGCATTTGTGCACTATTACCAGCGGTGCGTGTGGCATGATCAATAGTCACAAATGGGGGTGCACGCTTGTCCGGTGCACTGCGGTTACCCAATCAATTACACTGATTTGCACGGATGCGTGCGATAGGGGCGGTTGGATAATTTCTCAAGGACTGCTGGAGCGCGTTTAGGGGGTTTTGTTTTGTGTTTTACTTTTGTTGCGTTCACAGTCGGTTTCCCAGCTCGACACGTCAATTGTGACAACATCGTGCATTCTCCAGTGCGAGATGACTCGATCCAGTGGCGGGCGCCGTGAGGGGAGGGGTAGGTCGAGGCCGCCATTATCGCCTGCGACTCCGCCGTCGTCTGGGTCGCACAGAGTGGCTGCGGGGTCCCGGCCACTCAAACGTCGTTCCGGCCACCGTAAGCCGTATTTGACGGCTGTTGGGGGTGTCGCCCGGTCTACATCCAGGATAGCGGCTAGGGTTTCTGCAAGGCATCAGGCGGCGCACCGGTGGGATCAGGCAGGTTAGTTCATGTGCTCAACCTCTGTAATTGTGTACTGGGAGTGCTATGGGGCTAGGGGGTGTGCTTGGGGTGAGTACGTAGCTGGGGGGAGAGGGGTTTGTCACTGACACCATCAAAATTGACTGCGGTTCAGCTCACTAATTGGTAATGTATTACAGCATGCAGAGAAAGAAAATTGGGTGTGTAGTTATATTTAAATTCCTAGGTTTTATGCGATTTGGGAGTTTTTGTTATCGATTTTGGAACAGAATGTTTGGGGTTCCATTTGAGGGTTTACGGTTCAATTCATATAGGGTTTAGGGTCAGGTGCATTTGAGGTATGCAAATTTATGTAGTGGTGCTTTACCGGTGTGCATTCGTGTAATGCACCTCACCTTAAACAACCTAAACTCACCGTCACTGTATGCACGAGGAAATTAATTGAACCGAGATGTTTATTACTATGCCTACTGTGTTGTTCTTGCATTAGTAAGGTGCTAATTAGTAATCACCTACTGTTTTGGTTATTATTTTATTAGTTAATTGCCTTCTGTTTTTTTTTTAATTGCTTATTGTGTTATTCTTTAATTAAACCAGCCTCTAAACACTCTGAAGAACAAGAGTTTTAGATGCCTATCTACTAACAGTAACACTATGTATGCATTATATTTTATCAATTAACTGCCTTCTATGCTATTTTTAAATTTCCTTCTGATCACTTCTTGTATTGTTTAATCTTTAAGTTTTTAGTTAAAGATGAGAACTTTGATACTGTTGATACTGTCTGGACTGAAATTTGTGGGTGTGAGGTTAGAATTGGATCAGTTGCATGGCACTAGTGCATTAAACATTAGATTAAGTCCATAGATGCATCCAACCCCTGAATGCACAAACAGAATTTATAGCAAGAACATAACTTGACTACATCTAAATGAGTTAGTTGTGAACCACCATTCAAAATGCACTATAAAGAAACAGAATTAGAGGTGATTTACACTATAAAGTATCAATACCAAATGACATTTTTATCAAGTTATTATTATTAGTTCTTTCTTTACGTTCTTACTAAACCCATTTCTACCTGAAGGTTTATGATACTTTACTATCACATCTCTTATTAATTCATATTACTCCATTTTCTCCCAACTAGAGTAGCCCTAGACTTCCTGATGCACTAAAGTTTACATTTGCAGTAAGTTACATTTGCACTAACTAAATGCGGCATGTCATTGTGTGTTGTCAAGGTGTCGATGCCCAACAACCAATCGTTTTAAACGACGACGAGAGTGAGGCGGATGTGGAGTTCCACACTCCCCCTCGTGAACCCGAAGAGTTGCCACGTAACTGCATGCACCTGGCTTTTATTAAGATTAATATGTTGTATCTAATGTGTTGTTCTGGTCTTTTTTTTTTTTTTTTTGGTGCACTTGGCTATGGAATAATAGGCATTGCAAAGTGGGTTAATATGGGGTTTTGAGTGATGGAGTTTGGTGGTTTTTTAAATATTTTTAGTGTGGAAATGCAGGATGCATGGTTATTTTGTTGTAATCTGGCAGTTAATCGCAGTCCTGAAATGCTTTGTATTGTGTGCATCATTGATTGATGCTCAATTAGTAGTGATGGACCCCATATAGGTGGGTGTGCACTTGGTTTGGTTTATTGGTTTTTTTTTTGTTTTCACCTTATGTCAATTGTTTAATCATATTGCCACCTTATGTCAATTGTTTAATCATATTGCTATGTTCCTCTGATGGGAGTTTTGCCTTAGTTGCCTTGTTGACTAATGTTTTGCATTACCACGACAAATCATGCACCTAAAAAAAGAAAAAGGAAAGCAACACGCTGAGTGCACCAAAGTTTAATTTGTGCACGAAGGTTTAATAAGCAGATTTAGTGCACCAAATTTAATCAGAAGTAGTGATATGCACTTATGCCTGTGCTTTGGGGGTTTGGATTTATTAACATTGTTAATAGTGCACATCCACAGCAGTATCCCACCCCATTGTTGCTATTACTCTGAAATGCACCACTCACTAGCATCTACGGTTACACATATTTTATCTGTGCAATAATAATACATATCAAGGACCATCATAACATTCAGCTGAAGTATACCTTTAGATGGCTAATTACTAATGTATGCACTTAATTTCCATTGCAGGTACTGCAGGGGAGGGAGACCACTCCGGAACCGGCTGGTCAGTCCAGTGTAGCCACACCAACTATGCAGGTCCTGGTTTAAACATCCCCCATTCTGTACACTACTGTAGTTACGCATGGATATCATGATTAACACATGCAGGTACATCTCCGTGCGCAGCTAAGGGGAAACATAGTGGACTCATCAGCCCAGTATGTAGCCATGGGAAGGAGGATTGGGGCAGACCGCAAAGGCAAGAGCCCCCTTGGGTACGGGAGCGAACCTTTTCGCATGTTTTTCAGCACCGCGTCAGGGTACCCCTCAATCCCCCTCCCACCCATTTACGTTGTTTGGATGTGGCTTTTTAGCTCCCCACACGGTGATCGTTAAGTAGGATACACCCTATTTAGAAAACATAGGGATTTCAGAACATAAACAGTGTGTAACAAAAGCATTGTTCGTGGACTTTGTTAGCAATGAACATCTGTTCCAACACGCCACCCGCAAAGCAAGAGAGAAATTTAGGAGGCGGGGTGTGCCTTCCCGCATGTTTGTCACGATTGCCGTTACGGTATGTACCTATGAATAGTACTAGTACTTCCAGAGACGGAGGCAGTATGGGGGCAGTGGGGGCAGCTGCCCCCACTCCCCCCACCCTACCCTTTTATATATATGTATGTATATATCGACATGTATAGCATTAAATGTTGTATAAAATATATATTTATGTTCAAAATACTAATAATTAGAGTAGCTTAGTCGGCAGATCTTTAAATTTACATTTGAAAAATGTGTATGGTCATAAGTTCAAATCCCATTCAAAACATTTTTCTTTATCTTCACTTATTTATTTTTTTAGCCGACTTTTATGAATCATTCAATTAACAAATTAACATTTTTTTTAGTCTACTTTCTATGAATCATTAAATTAATGTAGTATACAAGTTTATATTATACTTCATTGTATTCAAATTATTTTATTCAATTGATTATGTTTCATATTTTATCATAAATATTTTTACATTTTTACCTCAGCTCACTCAAGTATATTTTTGGCTCCGACTCTAAATTAAAATTTTTTTTAGTCTACTTTCTATGAATCATTAAATTAATGTAGTATACAAGTTTATATTATACTCCATTGTATTCAAATTATTTTATTCAATTGATTATGTTTCATATTTTATCATAAATATTTTTACATTTTTACCTCACTCAAGTATATTTTTTACTCTGACTCTAAATATCGTTTAATATATCAAAAACATTATATTATTTATAATATATTTTGTATTTTAATCTTATGATGACTGTGTGATATTTTGTAATTGATATTCTAACGTCATTTAAACTTCGCCCCCACTCAAATATTTTTCTGGCTCCGTCCCTGAGTACTTCACTTTTGGAATCCCCGCTTTTGGCCAGGTTATAATGCTGTGTACATGCAGATGGGGACTGTGGGGAGTGTTTCTTCCAGCCGGAATGAGAGGCTCGCGTGGTTCACACGGCGACTTGATGCCGACGTGCAAGATTCAAAACATGTGGGGTTGGCCACTTTAGACATGGTAACGATTAGTGCATTTTAGACATAGGAGGGGCACATTGTTAAGTTCACACAACCACCACAAATAACACACTCCACATGTGCCCAGCACTATTATGCTCACAAGTAAACTTGTAACGCTGATGACTTACTATCCCAAACTGCACTGATCTCAACTAATGTACTTTGTTTGTGGCAGTATATATTCCCAATAATGCACAGGGGCCGCTACTATGTAATGAGCATCAGTTTCAAACATTCTAGCTTCAACATCATTGATAGCTCACCGGCAACTGACACAGGCACAGAAATGTACAAGCGTGCACCGAACGAACGGGTACGTAGGGATTAGTCATGATGCTCACTGGAAGACTTTTGGATTGTGTATATAAAACCTTTATATAAGCACACAAATGGTGCAGTCCGTTAGTTTGTGATCATTATCAGCGACATTAATTTGCCTGGCGTTTAGATATTCAAACAGCCTATCATTACTAATTATTGCTTGGTTTTTATTTTTACCAATCATAGTATAACAAAACCTCCCCATTGTCTATACTCTATAGATTATACGCCAAGTTGTACCTATTATTAATTCTTAACATTTAAAATCTGTTTCAAAACGCAAGAAATCGTAATCAACAAGTGCATTCATCCTGAAATAACTAACGTAATTTATTTTGCTAACGTAATTCATTCTGCTACAGACGTTTTGGAATCTTAATCAAAATAATAAAGAGTTCAAAAACTATAAGAAAGAAAAATACCAAAAATTAAAAAACAAAATATGGCAAAAAAAAAAAAAAAAAAACCAGTACGGTGGTGATGCTCAAGAAGTCAATGAAAAAAGTGATTAAAGAATACAAAAGAATAGAAAGTAAAACAGTATTCCGGGATTCGCAAGGGAGTACAAGATATGGGTATCAAGAGAAGAAATGGCGAAACCCACAATTACAAATAATACAATTAGGACTAAGATTTCTCCATCGTAAAACTACCAAAATCATTAGAGAAGATTGCTTACATTATGAAAGCAAGGTGAATCAAGTTTAGGTCTAAAGGTATGGCAGTATGCAACAGTCTTACTATACAAAATATAAATTTACAATGTCCCATCACCTAAGCAGGTTGCACAACCAATATTGTTGCAACACAAATGCTAATAATCTGAACACAGCCTATATGTATAATTGAATGCACCCAACATTCAATAATTTTATTTTATGCACTTAAAGGCCACACCACAACCATTCTCATCTAACTAATAACGCTACTCATGGGTCCAAACATGTGTTTTGAAACTTACAGTTGTGAAATCAAATTAAATGCATCATATAACTAATTTATACACACAAATGCACTACAACTTAATTTTTTGCTAAAACGTAATTAATAATAAGCATTCATAGTAAGTTTGTACCATAGGTTGCATCAATCGAAATTACGTCACTAAATAAGGAAAAATTGCGATGACCATTGAGGTCAACCCAGAAAAGCCGTGCAACCCGATTCTCTTCATCCAGGTAGTAATTCAAAAAGAAGTTTTCACAAGCATCGCGCTTCGTTCTAAACTTTTCTATAATCATCTCACCATCATTTCCATCAACGTATGCATGTAGGTCTCGTTTAAAATTGTGAAACTCCGTATCTGTCGCGCCAACGTTTGTGTACGAGCCGGTCACCTCCCTGTATAACTTGAAACTTTTGGAAGAACCAATATTCGCTTTAATGTAATTTGCTGCAAAGACCAGTTGTCCCACATACAACTTCCGATTAACTCTCATAAATAACTTTGACGTCTCGGAGCACATACGGTGTCTCGCCCTCATTGGCACCTGTGAGAGGTACCACGCAGATATAACATGTGCAGTGCAACCAAAATAACATGTACACAATTATACTTAATGTGCAAAACACGTTCTTTAATATTATATACAAATCTATAAATATCATGTACACAATTATACTTAATGCAAACATACATTACATATAAAAATTTAGTCTCACACAACACATACACACAGATTGAACTACAATAAATAAATATATATATTTGAAAACAGAACCAATACAATTGGGGCATTCAAGGGGTGGACTGCTTAACAGGTCGAAAGTAAATTAAGTACGAATGCACACCGGTAAAGCACCACTACATAAATTTGCAGAACGCAAGTGCACCCGGCATTATATGAATTGGTACTATTGGTGGATGTATTTTAGCTTTGCAGAATTCACTGCAACGCTAAACAGGTGTGCAACCACAATTGTTACGCTTTCAAGCCTTTAGACGACACTCTATACGCATGAAAACAAACTAAAAACACAGCCTTGTGCGTACCCAAGACACGATTACTGTAAAATAAACTCAGACTACAACATAACAATACATGGTGCAAGGCTGAATTGAATAATCCAAAGATCAATTTTCTGATAGAATGATATAAGCTCCCACACATTACAAACCACAGACTTTGGATGGGTATACTACCCATTCAACCGTTCTAACTCATTAGCCACTGTATAATGTTCACATCATTTATCAAGCGATATTGGATTAACATCACATTGACCTGTATTGATCAATCCATATTCCCATCCCTGTATACTCCTACTGCCCAGGTGAGTGTAGCAACGGCAACTATGCGGGTCCATGATTACTCCAGCGGCCACCCGTACAGACGCGGAGGACCACTAACATGCACCGACGACCCACCCCTGGGGACATCGGTTAGGGGAGGGAGCCTTGTGCATTGCCACCGTGAGGAAGCAACGTGCAAGTCAATATATTAAGTGCAATGGCCGTCCCAATCATTGACATGCACAATGTACCAGTTCATCCATTTAAAAAAATTAAATATAGAATGAAATCGCCGGCCCAATCACTGTCAGCCGCCGTGAGGGAGTAACTCTCAACCGTTGCAGCGCTAGGCGTGTAATGACGAGTAAGAAACAAGGCATAGGGGAGAATCGGTCTAACCTGACATGCCGCTCATCGGAATTGCACTACGTTGTTATCGCCACGCTCTGCAAATCTCGGACGCCGGCGGTGGACTCACGACGAACAACGATACACATGCACGGGTTTGGCGTAGGTGATCGTTAATTCAAACGCAATTAAGTTGGATTTACGTAACTGGCCCCATCCTTGCCTGTTGCGCAGATCACAACGTATGGGGTGCACTTAAAATATGAGCCACCAGATTACAAGAATCAATGCACCACGTTAATTCACAAGTTCACATGCTAATAGTGGTGTGCACCAGAAAAGCACCCTATATATATATATATATATATATATATATATATATATATAGAAGAGCGCTCATATGCGGCGGGGTCTTACGGTGCGGCGGTGCGGTCAAATTTCAGAATACACCAACAGTGTTAACAATATGCACCAACAGTGTAATAAAAACACACCCCAACGAAATGTAATAAAACATTACAAAATACACCACAGACTCAAGAAAACACACCATATAACTCACCACCCCCAATGGTGTATTTCCGAACAGTGTATGGTGTTTTTACTCACACCTAATGGTGTGTGTTTGGTGATACAAGGCTCTGTTTACTCTGTTTTGTGTGGTGTATTTCCTAACGTTGATGGTGCATATTTGGTGAACTATTGGTGTTGCCGCACCGTAAGACACTGTCGCACCTGAACCCGCCCTATATATATATATATATATATATATATATATATATATATATATATATATATATATATAACATGCAGACAGATCTGCCATCTAAACATAATCATTGAAAAGAGGAAAAAACGTAGTGACATTTTTTATAATTTCTATCACATTCCTCTTCATGTTATTACGGTTGTGCATTTAAAAATGATTGACCACACATTAGGAAAAAATTGAAATTGCGCATTTAGAAATATTTTACAATACATTAAAAATGTTCAGCAATGCATTTAAAAATTATTTTTAGTGCAAAAGCTGTAAATGCTTGATGGAGGCACTATCTTATTCTCGTAGCCTGCAATTGCTTGTCAATGCATGCATAAATGCTTAGTAGTACATCTGCAAATAATTAAGTGATCAAAAAATTATAATAATGTCACCACATTTTCTTTTTTTATATTAATTTTCGACATTTGATTATGTTTGATCTCAATGCACTAGAAGCCTGTCATTACAATTGTACATTTAAAAATATTTACACAAAATTATACATTTAAAAATATTTAACAGTACCCTTAGAAATATTTGACCGTATACTTGGAAATATTTAACAGTAGTAATGTTCCAATGAAAACCTGCAAATTTATACATAAATACACATATTTTTATACATGAATGCACACAATCTACTTTTGTTTATGTAGAGCCGTCTAACGGATTCTTACATTCTCACTAAGGGTGATTCCCATTTAATCATTTGATTATTTTACCATTTTCCCAAATAAAAAAATAGCACAATCGTCATCATCCTGCACACCAACGTCAAAACACAGTGAAGAGTAGCAAATCATTATAGAGCTCCGTCCACTAGAAAAGACATAACACCAACTATATAAACGCATTTCAAAGCTAGCTACTATTCTCCGCCAGTTACAAGGAATACAACATAGGCAATCCAACTTCAGAATTTGAAAATAAAATATAATAACTCATCAACCAAATCTGAAACAATTATTAGTTCCCTCAGAGTGTAGTCAGGGCTAGAAGAGGTAGCGGATCAAATCCTCTGCTGAACAGAACAAAATGTTTATTGCTGCTGTTTCTGAATGGCTTCAACCAATTTCGCATATCCTTCCTCTTCACCAACAGATGTAGAAGTTACCTGTGAAGTACCACCTATTAACTCCCCTGGTGGCGGATGATCAAATTTGCAAGTTGCTCCAAACTTGCATATTCCAGTTTTCATATAATACGGACAATGTATAGCACCCTGCCAATATCAACACAACCCCAAAAAATTGAAGTCAAATTTTGGGTTGGAACAGAACTTGTGAATAAATTGTAAAATCTTTGGCGCACCTCACGTCTAGGTAGCCCTGCAAGACTGAGCTTAAAATTTTGCTGCTCGCCTTCCATTGAGGATGTAACAGATAATGAATGATCAAGAGGGTGGTGAAACCTGCATCTCTCTCCAAATTTGCACTCCCCAGTTTTCATGTAGAACTGCAAAGTGTCATGATACAGAAAAGCAAGACATAGTGAAAGGCAGCATCAGCAAATATAGCCAATTTGTGTCAGTTCTGGCATTTTAAAATCTTCGAATAGAACATCAAAAAGTGAATAGAAAAGGAAATAGGAAAACCACACCAATCTGTCAAATTGAAAATATAGAACCTATTCTTCATACATTGGATTCCAAAACAACGATGAGGTTATCTGGATTGAATTTAGTTTTCAAGTGCATGTAATCTCAAATTGGATCATAAAGCTCAGTAGATACGTACATCACATTCAACCTGTCCAGGCCGTTGTGGGTAGATAGTTGTGGCAAATCCAAACTGTAGTAAACAAACAAACAATTTCATCAACTGTCAATCAAAACCACACATAACTTCACTTATAATCACTATTATTATTACATACAAACTTCACATATCTATCTACTCATATCATCTACCCATCCACATATCAAAATACATTTACCACCATCTACCTACCCTATCACCACATATATCTATTTATCTTACCATCATCACTATTATTCATCAATCTATATATTCACCACTAAGACTACATATAATATTTTTTATTTTTACTCAATCCATATTATCCATATTATTAGGAATAACAATAGGTAGGTACTTCTCTGTTTAACCATTATCAAATTTGAATCATAATATATTTAGAACTACTCGAACATGAATGAATATTACCCATACCCATTCTAAACCTATTTGATACTACCCATATAGTACTCAAAATCACCCCGAGACTTATTTAGTGCACGCGCATGCTCATACACACACATAATTGAGTATCAGGCACAAGAATTCCACTATTACCCGAACTTGTTTCAAACTCGACTATCAACTATCCAAACCTATCCTATTACGGTTTAGGAGGTCAGGTAGCCGATATTATTTTATCCATTGTTATCCATGAATATTATTTCTATCATCCGAATAAAACTCAATAAGTAACAATAAAAATTTTGAATATTCGAACCGACCTAGTCCAACACGCATTCATGAAATTGTCACCTTTCACGAGCATTATTTGTGTCACCATAATAACTCCGTATTTTCTCATTTGAAAAATAATATGGAAAATAGATGATGATAAACATATTTTATATTTTTCTATCATTTTTCTAATGGAAAAAGAAAAATGGGAAAACTGTGGAAAAAGGAAACAGAAAAATGCACTAAACAGGCATGTTTTCAGCTTCTACAGTTCTACAAACATATCAATATTGAGAACAAGAGTAAAAGTTTAGTAAGGCTAGCAGATAGTAACTTATTCAGTGAGACACAACGGGTAAATTAATTGGTTACAGCTCTGATTAAGATCACATCCATCGATTCCAGCTAAGTTTCATGCTCTTTGCGGAACTACCATCCTAGAACTAGCATAATTCGCCAAGTTAATTAGCACTACATATGAAAATTAACAATCACTCTACAGTAACCAAGATCTACACATAACAAAAAGCCATCATCAAATGAAAGTGCACAAATTAAAACCCATATTTACACACCAGCATACTAAATCTGTCAAGAAATTTCTTGCATAGCCATGGAATAAAGGAATGCAAATTTACCATTGTTTGAGTCAATCTAGGGTCAAATGTTTGAAAAAGTGAGGCAGTTGGATTAACAACCCCAACATTAAGATGTGCTGCAGGTGGATTGATTGCTGTAAAGAATAAATAAACAAACAAATAATGAATAAGCCATAAACTATAAAGAAAGAAAAAAGTAAAATGCTTAGGGTTCTATCTCATTTCTCCTTATCATCTGACATTCTTATATTTTATTTCATATTTTGGTGGAGAAGGAAAGCTGAGAAGAAAATGTACAATTTAGTCACCAAGTCATCTGGTGAAACTCAAGAAAGGAAAGAAATTAGTTCATACTGAAATTTATTTTATACATATTTTTGCTTTCGAGAACATGTATTTAATTCCTTCTATCCCATTTTGTAAGGGATCAATTGGGTTTGTCACATCTTAAAAATTAAAACACACACACACAGAAGATGTGATAGCCTTCCTAAATTTGCCCTTGTAAAAAGATGTGATTGGGAACGAACTAGAAACGTTAAAAGGAACAAAGGGTGATTTGAGAAAAGTAAAATGAGTGGTGTTCAAATAAGGAAAGTAAACATTATTTTAGAACATAAACATCTTAGTAGCAATGCGGATGAACTTAGAGAAATGGTGTGTGCTAGAGGAATCTGTGTGTGTGTGTGGTAGGGGGTACACAGTACCATGATTTTCATGATTTGAGCAACCAAGAGTGCAAGTGATGTGGCAAATCAAAACAATAGCATTTCCACCTTCTCTTGGCAGTGTTTAGTATTTTCGTCATAACATTATTCAGAAATCTCCCTTTCTTGTATGGTTGGCCACGTGACCACATCGGAAACTAAACTAATATAGCTTCCCAATGAATCATAACTCATTTTCAGATTTCAGATTCCAAGTGTGCTGGGAGTTACAAAGCCCTAAAGTGAGATGTAGGAAGTTGTCTTGGAAGTAGTGGCCTCTAGTTTTCATCTTATTCATTTAATATCCTAATTGTGCTCCATTGTGGTATGATTAGTCTATAAACAGCTTGTACGTTGTACCTAGTTGGGAAAGGGGAGATTTAAATTATTTACCATCTGATAATATATGGATAAACTATTTTCAGGATAGAACGCATCCGTTCCTTATTTCCTTCAGTCTTGTGAAGTTGAGTCTTTAGCATTCTCTTTTTGGAAGAAAAAAAAGATGTAACCCAATGGTGGAGAACATGGGTGATAAACAGGGTTGAAATTCAGGCACTTTGGAGACAAGTTTAGGAGTTTACACAAAGGAAACTAAAACAGAAATTTAAAAAATAATAATAAATACCAAGGACCTTGTGGTCCAATGGTACCAAGTTGCTCCCCTATGTGGGAGGTGGTGGGTTTGAGCCACGGTGGAGGAAAGTAGCTTGTATATGTGGGTATCCCCCTTCCCTTATAATAATAATAATAATAATAATAATAACAATAATAATAATAATAATAATAATAATAATAATAATAATAATAATAATAATAAATAATAAATAAAAGGAATAAGAAATTCAGGGTTGAAAACCTTTCAAACTTCTTAAACTTAGAAAAAATATTGCAATAGTATAAAACAACTAGCAATGGGGTAATAATAACACCAAAAAGAAGCAATAATGAAGAAAGAATATAAAATTGAAGGGTGAAAAGAATATATAATAAAAGCACCTCAAAAAGTCATGTATACTTGAAAACACATGCAAATCTAAAAAAGATCAACTCACTATATCTGTCTGGATGATTGTAGCGGCAAGTGGCTCCATACTTACAGCTGTTTCATGCAAAAAAAAAAAAAAAAAAAAAAAAAAAAAAAGGTGTATAATCATTTTTAGTATGTAATCCCAAAAGATGAAGAACTGGAAGGACCAAAAAGAAAAGATTCACACTTGCCCACAGACAATGAACCTACCTTCCAGTTTTTAAGTAGAAAGGGCAATCAACTTCACCCTGTTGTAGACAAAAGAAATAAATAAACAGTAGAAAGTAGTGCTCTCTGATGTATACTAGAAAAATCATATATCTAAGCATCGAACTACAAACTCAAGAAAAAAATATCTATTATTTGGAAGTTGAGTAAAAGAAAACTCCTGAGCACCATAGGAGATAATGATAAAGTTCTAATACTACATTAACATATAGATCTAGAAAAACCTTCAACAGATTTTGGATGAGCCAAATTATGATCAAGGGAAATTACACTTTGCAATGTTAAAGGCTGAAGTTTTTCAATAATAAACCCAAACAATATACACTTAGCACTAGATTAATTATTGAATGACTACTTTGTGCTTTAGGGTTTATCTAGAAGCATGGCAATGCCCTTTTTATCTTTTCTAAACTACTCAGTACTCACTGTGGGCACAATGATATATAACTTCGTTACTTGAGATTGAAACAAAAAAGAATTAGGTACAAACAAAATCCAGTACAAGGCATAACAGGAACAATTATACATCCAATAACTATATTAATGTTAGAGGGTTAAAGTGATATATTATATAATATTACATTTTATATTAAATTTTTTGGGTTTAGGGAGGTAAAGTGTTACTAACCGAGAAGTTTAGTGTAGTAAAAGCCAAACTAGTTTTTAAAGGATGATGAATATGGAGTCCACCACTAGTCACTGCATATAAATAAACTAGAAGACAAAACAGGAGAGTGGAAGAGATAGGGGAAGGGAGTGGGAAAAAGAGAAGGAGAAAACCTATGTATTACCAGTCTGATAGGGAGACCCTTGGAATTATGCAGCATAGCTGGGCTGACAGTTTGCTTCACATCACCAATCATTTCATTATTATCAATTAATCCAGTCTCTAAAGTGCTGCCATTTTCTTGTGCAGAAGCCTGTATTTGTATGTCTTTTGGATGGTGAAATTTGCAGGTGGAACCAAATTTACATTTTCCCGTCTTCATGTAAAACTGATAAATACATACCGAAATGAACTAATGATGAACCAGTTATAACATACGTACACTTGTGTGTACATATACTACACATTCTTCATATAATTAAACAATTAATCCTCAATAAGCAATATCATACCGCACATAGAGGTTCCGAAGGTCTTTCAGGTAAGACAGGAACATCAGTATTTTCAAAGGCATCCTAAAGCAAGAGTCACTCAACAAATAATCAATTATTGAAATAAATCTAGTCACCATAATTGATGGAAACAAAAAACTATCCATATAACCCAATCAGAGTAACTACCTTAACTTTTGGGTGGTTAAACCTGCACCTAATGCCGTACTTGCACTTTTGAGTCTTTAGATAATACTGAAACAATGTACAAGGCAATAAGGTACAAAAAGGCATACAGCTATTTGAATTATCAAAAAAATTCACAAGTACAATCATCCTTTAAGGTTGTTTGCTTACCGGACAATCTGGCTCTCCCGGTCTCACTGGAAGAGATTCACTTGTAATGAGTACCTGCACTTGACAAGAGAAAGGTATGATTGAAATGAAAGCATAAATTAGTAGACAAGAAAAAATATTCTAAGCATACACATAAACATCATCATAAAACAATCATTTTAAAGGATTGCCTTGTAATAGGAATTTTAAATGAAAAAGAGGAAATGATAACCATAGTTTTCATGGCGCCCTGTTAAGTCGCGGCGCCCCCCGAACGCCTTGTCGCCTAGGCGACAAGTCAAAAAATAATATTATATATATATATATATATATATATATATATATATATATATACACTAGTCTTTTCTATGCGCGATGCACAAAAACATATGCCCAATATTTATATTTTTAAAATAACTAACAAATCCCTACTAAATAAAATCTATATGAAATCAAATTTATTTATTTATTATAATAATCCAATATATAATGTCTACAAATATTATTATTATTAAAGAATATAAGAAAATATATGGTGGATGCATGTGCATGATAACAATAATGGAAAAGATAACAGAAGTTATAACGGTAGGGGTATTTTTGTCCAAAAGATTATATAGTACAACTTTAAAAGCACAATGTACAAAATGATTAGCATTAAAAACATAGACATAAATGAGGGATATAACTTTGATTGAGACTTATTATGTTTTTAGATAAAGTCTAAACATTCTATAGTTTAAACAATTAAACATATTCAAGTATTCAACATACATCAAGTCACCAACTACTCCAACTACATAACACACAAGTAGAATCATATCCAAATTCCAACATCCAAGTTAACACACATCAATCCACCAATAACACACAAGTAGAATAATCAATAATATCCAACATCCAAGTTAAAACTTTCAAAGATCCATCAAAAAGTCATCCATATTTCCTCCCCCCTCTTGTCATCATCTTCCTTCCCTCCCGCTTGGTCATCATCATCATCATTTGGAAAATGATCTTCTTCTTCATTTATGTTACTTCGTACTTAGTACTTATTTAGTTACTTAAGTTAGTATTACTTACGAGGAGTCTTTGATTTTTTGTTGCTTGACTGCTAATTGCATCCTAAAGTCTGCTCTCTTGCTAACTTTTTAGATCCATACCAAAAAAAAAAAAAAAGAAACCGCTTAGAGCACTAGAGATTGAACGACTTGGTATATGTTCAATACAGCCGTAAAATTGCAAGTAGGTTTCAAAAGATGCGTGAAGAAGGATCCAACTTTAATCCATTGGTCTTAGAAGAGTTCCAATGGGACAATGAATGGATTAATGGTAGTGGATCTAGTGATGATGTTCATCCCGGGGGAGATCTTTCATGGCGGCATGTTGATGAAGCAATTGGTGCATCAAACAACCTTGAGGGTCGTAATCTTCCTATGAGAGCTCACATGGGGGAAGGCTCGAGTGCACCAATCTTGAGCTATTCACGATGCCGCAATACTTCTAGTTCTAGGGGTGAGGAACAACAAAATGAAGAAGATCATTTTCCAAATGATGATGATAATGACCAAGCGGGAGGGAATGAAGATGATTACAATGAAGGGGGAGGAAATATGGATGACTTTTTGATGGATCTTTGAAAGTTTTAACTTGGATGTTGGATATTATTGATTATTCTACTTGTGTTATTGGTGGATTGATGTGTGTTAACTTGGATGTTGGAATTTGGATATGATTCTACTTGTGTGAGTTATGTAATTGGAGTAGTTGGTGACTTGACGTATGTTGAATACTTGAATATGTTTAATTGTTTAAACAATAGAATATATATATATATATATATATATATATATATATATATATATATATATATATATATATATATATATATATTATTTTTGACTTGTCGCCTAGTTGTCAAGGCGATCGGGGGGCGCCGCGACTTAACAGGGCGTCGTGATAACTATGCTAAAATCCTTTACTAAAAAAGTACCCAAAAAGAAACAAAGAAATGAGAGATGAAAAAGCAACTTTCTAAATTGGCAGCACCAGTAACCTGCTTATAAACAGATTTACTTTTTTTTATATACTGAAAGGTTTAGGTTAAATTTCTATCCAAATAGTCTTTACATCCCTTTTTCATTATGCATGCAGCCAACATGTCTTATTTTAACACTCAATGGCTAATTAGATTCTTACACACATTATGGGCTTAGAACACATCAAAAATAACAAAGCACTTCATCTAATTTCCACCCCCCACAATGAACCAAGGCCAAGTTTGGGTTCACCCCAGCAGTGGAGCAAATACATGCTGAAAGAGAATTATGCATAGTACATGCCAAAATATGCACAAAAAACAGAAGATAGCACAGGTTATGGATTCTCTAAATAGAATAGTTTACAAAGCTTCTAAAGTGAATTGGACTTATTGGCCTCATAATATGAAGAGAAAAATTTAAGATACTAGAGGCACCATGTTTCCCAACTAATGGAGATTTATATCAACTTGGAAACACCTCCCTGATGAACAAATACAATCTATATTATCCATCTCATCATGGCAGAGCCACCAGCACCTATCCCATTCTTAACACATCAGTGGTACCTAAGTGCTAAGTTTAACACATTTTATATATTCTTTCAACAAAACTAGCTTGACAACAACAAACTGCTGCCAGTGCCTACATAAGTACATAACAAGCTCTCTTGCAGCCTACTTGAGCTACAGACGCTTAAGGGTAATAAAGGCAATGACATTGAATTGACTCAAGTTCAGCCAAACCCTATAAGCCCCAAAAAAGTTGAGCTTGACTCATGCTTTGTTGCTTAAAATGTAGAAACACAACCTCAACTTTCCAGACTGACAAAATTGAAAGACAATTTTCTTGTTAGGAGGAAATAATAACTTAAATGGAGTGCCCAACTTATTCAATATTAGTTTTCCCAAAATAATGTCACATTTGTTCAAAGGAGAGACTAATCTTTTAAACACATCTTTGGAAGACAATTGGACTTCATGGTGATGAACTAAGATCTAAGTTTGCTTTAGTGTATTGTTTTTCCAGCACACTGAAAGTTGAAGTCAATAACCATGCCAAATCAACACTTTTTACCTTTTAACAGTCCAGTGAAAACAACCAAGATATCCAATTTGCTAAAGAAGGCAGTCTAATACAATATCTCATGGCACTCGTAAGAAGAGCAACAGGGATTTATGGGATATCAAGGTTTAATCATCATTAATTCCATTACTTTAAATGAAAGGAGTTTTCTAATTTCATTAAATGTTGTTACTTTACCTATTAATACATTATCTTAAAAATTAGCATTTTCACTTTAGCAGAGACTGCCATTAACCTTACCATGTTCTGGGATTGAATTGCCCAGTGGTATAACAATCTGAGAGTCTAAGACAGGTGGCATCCATAGTAGATTCCCAAGTAAAGGTGGAACAGATTGGTATATGATGGTTTTGACCCCAATTCCATTTTGCCAGGTAAACCCCAAATTCTCAGAATTCACTAATGACTAAACTTGCATACTATTTTGGTTTCTTTCTTAGGATGTTCCCTTTCTTTCTCTTGGGGGAGGGATATATTCATATATTGGAGGAAGAAGGATTTGCATTGATTAAATATAGCATCATATTTTCTACCTTTGACTTTAGAAAATTATTTATAACATAATATTTTCGATAATTAAAAAAAGATCAACTTAATGCATATAGGTAGTTAGCAATATTATAGCATGTACAAGGAGTACGTTGCTCCTGTAAAAGAATATTAAAATTTAATAAATAGATATGTAGAAATAGAAGAAGTAGAGGCAACGAGTCACAAATGCTTTGACAACATTATATGTTTTCATAGAATGTTAATAGCAAAAATGATCACCTCTTTCCAATCTGGGATTCCACCCTCTGGAACCCAAATAGGATGATCAAACTTGCAGCTATCTCCAAACTTACAGGTTCTTGTGAGCATGTAATGGGAACAGTCCTTCTCTCCGGGCCTCTGGGGATAGATGGGCAAATTGCAGGCAGTCTCAAATCTAGGACGCTTGGCTAAAGGATTGCTTGAAAACCAAGATTCAGTTTGCCCAACTGTACTATGACCACCCAAAACTGTCTGATGATATAGGGCTATGACATATAATATAAACATACAAACAACAAACCACATAAAAAGTGTATTATTAGACATATGACCTTACATATATATAAGAAGTAGCAAGACAAGCTATAATAAACTCAAATGACTGAAATCAGTACTATAACTTTATATATCATATGTTTATATAGGTAAAAGTGGAAACCACAAAATAGTTTTCAAACATAGAAAATTGTATATGCAGTTTGTTAGATACTTTGAGTTTGAGCACAATGCAGTTTAGTTTTTTTTTTTTTTAATATATACATATACATAAATACATACATATATGTTTGTATGAAAGAATTAATATATTGACAAGACAAAGATAAGAAGTTTCAGCCCCATATCTTCTTACAATATTAGAGGCGGCATTTGACTGTATATAGCATGATGACTAGCAATTTACAGTACGCTACAGAGTATCTTAATAGGTTTTGGTTTAAAAATAGATGTGCTGAAAAGAAAAGGGCAGTCTTAAATTAATGTTTTAAAATCCAGTATCCAAGCAACCAGCAGAAGATTTCATGGATCTAAGAAGTGACTGTGCCCAGGGAGTTTGAAATATTCATAATAATGAAATGCTAAAAGCTATATGCAAATCGTTTGGAGTAGCCTGTTCCTCTTTATTATGTTACTTTGACAGTTGGAATCATAATGCAATTGACAATTTGACATTAGCTAGTCATTCACTCATTCATGCTAAAGAAACTCGGCAAATGATTTAGGCATCTGATAGAAAATTACATTAACTAATATTAGTCTCCTTTAACCAACAAAAGGTTTGTTACAACGATATTTCCATTTAGGCTGCTGCTGGTATTACTTGGGTCACTAGTCAAATAAAAAGAAAATGATTTTTTTGAAATCTTCTCTTCCAAGTGAATTATCCCAAACCTTTGCTTTCCTTCCAAAACTTAATAATTTGGCATCTCTTATTCCTTTGATAAAGAAAGAATAAAGAGGGGAAAAGGAAAAAGAACAGAAAAATTATGCCTATATTGGCTCCACATTCATTTACTAAATGTACATAGTGAAGGAAGAATACGCTAGCATTCTAGCTGAAGTTCTCAATCAGCGTGCAGAAAGTAGATTCGTAAGGCAGTTTATGGACTACTACTACATGCAACTAGACAGATTCCAATTACATGGAAATTAATAAAGGCTGAGACAACCCAACTACAAACCAGCAATGCACTTTAAACCATAAAATCATTATAATTGGGGATAATTAGAAGTTTGAAAATTATAAATATTACACCGAGAAATAACTGAACAGAAAATGGAAAAAGTTACATTGCCACAGAAAGTAATTATCTCCCTAAGAACCAGTCTCGGGAAAGCACCACCACTTGTTCATAATTAGATTGGTCATTTCATCACATGACAAAGCCAGCTAGAGAGCCTAAGAAATGAATACAACAAGAAGGGAAAGGGAGAAAGAACCTAACCTTCAGACGAGGGACGCTTCAACCCAGAAAGAAATGGGTCAGCAACAGCTGGTCCAATATCAACACCAGGAGGACCAGACCACGATGACTGAGAAGCCAATTGAGGGGCTGTAGGAATTCTAGTGCCAGCAGAGGAGAAACTATTATTAGTACGATTAAATAGCATGGCTGACCAGTGATGAGTACGAGAGAACTTGTAGCCGGAGAGCGGTTCAAGCAGTGGGTTGCACGGAGATAATAGCCAAACAATGACGTGCCTGGTTTTCAGCCTATAAACAAGAAAAAGAAATGATTGATAACAAGTTATTCCAAAATTTCCAGCATAACAAAGTCAAGCTTTCAGCCTGTAATAAGAACCATCTAAGGCTGTAAAATTAAATGAATTAAGATAGTTGGATAGTGTCAAAATTAACAAAATATATGATGCTATGTGAATTTTCATTTCACTAGATACATACATGATCCGGATCCACCTAGAATGAAAGTAAAAAATGCAATGATTAATTTGATCTATTCGGATTTTAAAACTAAATAGAAATGTCTATCATACCTTGAATATTGGCTTATAAATCAGAAATTCAACATAAATGATAAAAACCCAACAAAGCAACAAAACTTTGGCCCGATAAACAAAAAATAGAACAAATTAATGTTAACAAAATGTATTCAAGTCATTAGAATACCAACCTTGAACTTTTAAGACTTCCTCAGTAGCCCAAATTTCATTCCATCTGATAAAACAGAATATGGCTGGCACATACAAATAATTGTATCAACAACCTTATTAAGTGACAATATATAACATTAGAGATACCAAATAATACCATTGCACAAGCAAAGATAAACTCAATCTGACCTTAAAGGCTGCTGCTGTGGCCTGTGGAGATTCCAGCGGCAAATGAACAGAACTCAGTGACGACAGACGAACAGAAACAACAATGGGATGGGACTTCGGCAGTGGACGACAACGCTGATACGATAGGGATTTTGTTTACTCAGGGCGATAACTAAACCCTAATTTCAGAATACAAAGAAATTGCAAAATCTAATTCGATGAGTATTTGTCGGCAATATGAAAATGATAATTCTGATTTATTATAAACATATATTCAAAAACCAGGATAGCATCAAAGTCGTTCTTAGATGCCCTTCTCGATCTCTTTTCTTCGGCTTTTGCTGTTTTCCTCTCAGTTTTCTGGACGCATCTAATCTAATCTAATTATCTAAATAGTTCGGTATATAACTATATGCGATTAAAAAATAGAATAAATATGAAATAAACTACGGAGTAATAATTTTTTTCAAAAAAAAAACTAGGGAGTAATAATTTTTTAAAATTAATTAAATATTAAATAACAAATTTCAAATGAGTACAGCCGTCAAATGACAATTTACATGGCTTTGATTGGAATGAAAGAATTAGATTGAAAAGGAATTGTAATTTCATGAAAAAAGAACAATACGGGAATAAAGCGAAAGTTTAAGTTTCAGTATATGGTTTACAAAAATAAAATTATTGAATATTTCAATTCTGATGTTTAGTATACATAACAATTGAAAAGAAATAAGTAGTACAAAATTTAAAGTGAAAATGACACTTTTTCCCCCTGAATTATATACTTATAGCACTTTTCCCCCCTCAGTTATTTAAGTGGCTATTTTTTTCCCTAAAATGTTAAACGGACATATTTACCCTTAAAATAAATATTTTATTTATTTTTTTCTCCAACAAATTATGACCATAATTTGGTTCAAACCAAATAAACACTGTAGCAACCAAACCGGAATATTCCAATTACAATTTAGAATCGAAACTCGATATTTAGAGTTTATTAAAATTCCGGAACGGACGGTTCATGGTTCCGAACTGAAAAAATAAAATACATTTATTGTTGAATTTAGACTATTTTTAAAATAAAAATAAAATTTTAAAATAAAAACGGTTCAAAATCGCGAATCGGGTCCGGAACCGCCGGTTCACGGTTCAGGATCCAATTTTTTTGATTCATAATTTTAATAAATTGAAATACAAATATTGGGTTCTAGATCTGAATCATAACCGGAAACTTTTAATTCGATTGCTATAGTGTCCGATTCAGTTCGAACCGAATCGTGGTCATCCCTACGTATACGCAATAATTTGTTGGAGAAGTAAAATAAATAAAATGTTTATTTTAAGGGTATAAATGTCAATTTAATATATTAGGAGGAAAAACCACCACATTTAGAATAATTGAAGGGGCTAATGTGCTTACCTAAATAATTGAGGGGGGAAAAGTGCTATAAGTATATAACTCAGGGGGAAAAAGTGTCATTTTCCCAAATTTAAAATGTTTATTAATAATAATAAGGGCAAATGGCACTTTTTCCCCCTAAGTTATATACTTATAGCACTTTTTCCCCCTCAATTATTTAAGTGACTTTTTTTCCCCTGAAATGTTAAATCGACATATTTACCCTTAAAATAAATATTTCATTTATTTTTATTCTCCAACAAATTATTACTATAATTTGGTTCAAACCAAACAGATACTATAGCAACCAAACCAAAATATTCCAATTACAATTTATAATCAAAACGCGATATTTAGAGTTTATTAAAATCGCGAACCAGAATGACCGGTTCATGTTCCGAACTGAAAAAATAAAATACATTTATTGTTGAATTTAGACTATTTTAAAATAAAAAATAAAATTTTAAAATAAAGACGGTTCAAAATCACGAACTGGATCCGGAACCGCCAGTTCACGGTTCATGATCCAGTTTTTTTTTATTCTTAAATTTAATAAATTGAAATCCAAATATTGGGTTCTAGATCTGAATCATAACTGAAAACTTTTAATTCGATTGCTATAGTGTCTGGTTCAGTTCGAATCGAACCGTGGTAATCGCTACATATACGCAATAATTTGTTGGAGAAGTAAAATAAATAAAATGTTTACTTTAAGGGTAGAAATGTCAATTTAATATATTTGGGGGAAAAACCACCACTTTTAAAATAATTGAGGGGGCTAATGTGCTTACATAAATAATTGAGGGGGAAAAAGTGCTATAAGTATATAACTTAGGGGGAAAAAGTGTCATTTTCCCTAATAATGATAGCAATTCATTTCTATAACTGAGTTGTTAGATAACGGGCACATTTGCCTAATTTATGAAAATACTAAACAATGATAAATAAAATCTTCAAAATATAGCACAACATGCGTACATCTAAATATAGCTATCAATTTGAGCAATTATTTGCACAAATTCAATCAATGATAACATCAAAATATATAAACGATCCAAATCATATCTTTAATTGTACTATATTATATTTGATATTCTAATTTAAATAATTATATATTGATTCATATATTATTAATATATTACAACAAATTCATTCCGTGCATCGCACGGGTGCAAATACTAGTAATAATAATAATATATTATTATTATTATTATTATTATTATTATTATTATTATTATTATTATTATTATTATTAAACATACCAGCTGTATATAAAAAATGCATATAAAGAATGGCAGAATGTAATTATAAAATTCACGTCATTCATAATTTAAGAATGACAGAATGCAATTATAAATTTGACGTCACTCATAATGCAAATTATAGTTGTTATACATAAAATTATAAACAATGTAAATTCTCATTCACTATTGCATATATTTATTTGATATTATAATCAAAATTAACAAACACACAACCGACGCCTAGAAGGGAAGGTCAGACATCAATTAGGTAATTTTGTCTCATAATTTTTTTTTTTTCTTCCTAAAATACATGTAATTAAAATCCTATGAGGGTCATGGGATTCTAATTCCATGAAATTGAGGAAATTGCAATTCCTTTTAACCAAACTAAGAAATTTAGTGGCCTTTGAAATTAGATTGGAATTGACTGGGAATGGAATTTAAATTCCCTCCAACCAAACACCATGTTAATGGTTCACCTTTAAAAGTAGATTGTTGACATAAAATTTATTTTGTATATATACTAATATAATATACTAGTCTTTTTACGTGCATTGCGCAATGTCCCATGATTATTTTTAAATTAATACTTCAAAGTATATTAGTGCAATATTATATAGGATACTAGTTTTTTACGCGCATTGCGCGATTGAGATAATGCCCAATGTTTTTTTTTAATAAGTACTTTAAAGTATATTAAGGCAAGATTATATTGAAATTGTTCATGCATAGATAATTGAATGTTAAATTTGTGTATTTAAATAGGCAATTCTAAGTTTATAAATGCAAGATACTATAGTAAATATTGATTATAATTGTCAATAAAATAATTGTATAGGTATGGTTGAAACCAAATATGGGACATATGGGAGAGCAAATAAAAATTAAGACATAAAATATTAAATATTGAAGAGCTAACTGCTGATTGTCAAACAAGGACATTACGATATAGTTTCCCACTTCAATTTGTTGTGAGATTTTTTTTTTTTTTGGAAAGCTACTGGCTCTATTACATTGTAGTATCTGTTCATATACTTTCTCAATCTACTGAAACACAAAGAACCAATAACGCCTCCACTGAGGCTTGAACTCATAATCTTCCAAATGGAAGTCCAACCCGGGTACCATTAGACCACATAGTCCTGGTATTTGTTGTGTGATTTAAATACTCTTTTTGGTTAATAAATCCCCAAGTAGTTAATATGATTGGCTTAATTATATTTTTTATTTTTTTATTTTTTAAAACATTTATTATTATTATTATTATTATTAATTATATTCTTTTAATTTTTTTCATGGTATTAATAAAATACTTGGTAAATAAATATATAACATTATTTTGTATTATAACTTTGATATTTAATTAAAAAATAGTGTAAAAAAATAATAGATATTGTAGTGAATATAATCAATGGATAAATTTGGAGAAATATAAAGACAATATAACTAATAAAATTATTTCTCTTAATCAATTTATTGATAATGAATAATTTTTTTTAATAAAGCCATTGTAGGGACAATGTAAAGAATATAATGATGAATTTGAATGTAAAGAATTTTTATATTTGAGAAAAATAAATACAATATAACTAATGAAATTATTTCTCTTATTTAATTTATTGATAATGAATAATTTTTTTTTGAATAAGACATTGTAGACACATAATTATAAATTAAAAAAATACATATGTATTATTTTTTGTTGTAGCTACTAAATTATTATATCTACTATACTAATAAGAGCCCAAGAGAGTTAGGCTTATAATGGGTAGAAAAAATGGTGGTCACAGATTTTAATCAAATGAATGGCTCAGATTGATTAAAAGATTGATAAGATTTAAATTTTACACTAAAATTTCCTAAAATACACACACACCGTTACTAATTCCGTTAAAATTTTAAGAATTTCCGTTAGTTCACCGTTAACTTACTCATTAATTTCAATAAAAAAAAGGTCTTAGGTTCGAACATCATCCCAATCAAAGTTGGCATAATTAGTACTCTATTTTACTCTTATTAAATTATATAATAATTTAGTAGCTACAACAAAAAATTATAGATATGCATTTCTTTAATTTAGAATTATGTGTCCACAATGCCTTTATTCAAAAAAAATTATTCATTATCAATAAATTAAATAAGAGAAATAATTGTATTAGTTATATTGTCTTTATTTTTCTACAATATAAAAATTCTTTATATTCAAATTTATTAATTGATTATATTCGCTACATTGTCCTTACAATGTCTTAATGCAGTAAAAAAAAAATTATTCATTATCAATAAATTAATTAAGAGAAATATTTTCATTAGTTATATTGTCTTTATTTTTCTCAAATGTAAAAATTTTTATATTCAAATTCATCAATTGATTATATTCACTACATTGTCTAATATCTTTTTTGTGCACTATTTTTCTAATTAAATATCAAAGTTATAATACAAAATAATGCTATATATTTATTTACCAAGTATTTTATTAATACCATGAAAAAATAAAAAAAAAATATAATTAATAAAGCCAACCATATTAACTACTTGAGAGATTTTGTGACAAAGAGAGTATTCAAATCACACAACAAATTGAAGTGAGAACTACCTTGCAATGTCCTTGTTTGACAATCAGCAGTTAGCGGATTTGACCAACGAATTTATTTAATTATTAACATTGGGTAGAAAAAATGACCGACAAATTATTAAATCAAATGAATGATTCAAATTGTTCAGGTTTTAATTTTTTTTAAAGTTTTTCTAATTTATCCTTAATTATATGATTATCCATTTAACTTTTCCGTTAAATACCGTTAATTCACCGTTAGTCTAATTCTAATATTAATGTCTAATATAGAATTATAATTACACCATTAATCTAATTATAATATTAAAGTCTTAATAGAACTTAACCACAAATCCTAATGTCGAAATCTCCTCAAACAATATTAGTATATATTTAATATTTTATGCCCTAATTTTTATTTGTTCTCCCTTATGTCCCGTATTTGGTTTCAACCATACCTATACAATTATTTTATTGACAATTATAATCAATCTTGACTATATTATCTTGCATTTGTAAACTTAGAATTACCTATTTAACTCGCACGGGCTTAGCTCAATGGTTTAGTGGGCAGTATTTGGGAGAAGAGACCAAGGTTTGAACCTCGGTGGCGGCAGTGCGGGAATTATGTCCAAAGTGGGCAGATTCCTTTTTCGCACCGGCATTTGGTCCTGTCTGCTGAACCATTGAGTCACCGTGATTTACAACTTCCCACAATGCTCTGTCGGGTCAGAGTGTGGGGGGCCCTTGGGGTTGGGGACTCAACCTTTGGGAGAAGAATTACCTATTTAAATACGCAAGTTCAACCTTCAATTATCTATACATGAACAATTTCAATATAATCCTGCCTTAATATACTTTAAAGTACTTATTTTTTAAAAAAAAACATTGGGCATTATCCCAATCGCGCAATGCGCGTAAAAAACTAGTAATTTAATAAGAGTAAAATAGAGTATTAATTATGCCAACTTTGATTGGGATGAGGTTCGAACTTAAGACCTTTCTGGTTGAAATCAATGAGTAATTAAGTTAACGGTAAACTAACATAAATTAACGGAAAAGATAATATTTAACGAAAAAGTTAACGGATAATCATATTCATTAAGGATAAATTAGGAAATCTTAAGGAAAAATTAAAATTTGACCACCTTTTTTTCTACCCATTATAGGCCTAACTCTCTTGGACTCTTTGGAGAAATATAAAGACAATATAACTAATAAAATTATTTCTCTTAATTTTTTTTTTTTTACATTGTAGTATCTGTTCATATACTTTCTCAACCTACTGAAACACAAAGAACCAATAACGCCTCCACTAAGGCTCAAACTCATAACCTTCCAAATAGAAGTCCAACCCGGGTACCATTAAACCATATAGTCCTAATATTTCTCTTAATCAATTTATTGATAATGAATAATTTTTTTTAATAAAGACATTGTAGAGACAATGTAACAAATATAATGATGAATTTGAATGTAAAGAATTTTTATATTTGAGAAAAATAAATACAATATAACTAATGAAATTATTTCTCTCATTTAATTTATTGATATTGAATAATTTTTTTTGAATAAAGACATTGTAGACACATAATTCTAAATTAAAGAAATGCATATGTATTATTTTTTGTTGTAGCTACTAAATTATTATATAATTTAATAAGAGTAAAATAGAGTATTAATTATGCCAACTTTGATTGGGATGAGGTTCGAACTTAAGACCTTTCTTATTGAAATCAATGAGTAAGTTAACGGTGAACTAACAGAAATTAACAGAAAAGATAATATTTAACGGAAAAGTTAACGGATAATCATATTCATTAAGGATAAATTAGAAAATATTAAGGAAAAATTAAAATATGATCAATTTGAGCCATTCATTTGATTAAAAATTTTGACCGCCATTTTTCAATCGTTATGTTGTGCATCCGTATGCACCATGCATGGTGCATACGGATGCCAAAACGACGTCATTTTATTAAAAAACGCGCGTCTCCCCTTTAAAAAAATTCAGGTTCGATTCCCAGCAACAACATTATATTGTTCATTCATTATGGAAATTTAGTTCATAGATTATGGAATTATAGTTCATTGATTATGGAATTATAGTTCATCGATTATGGAATTGTAGTTCATCAATTCTGAAATTTTAGTTTATAGATTATGAAATTTTAGTTCATTCATTCTGGAATTTTTAGTTCATAGATTAGATTATGGAATTATAGTTCATCGATTATGAAATTATAGTTCAACAATTATGGAATTATAGTTCATCGATTATGGAATTTTAGTTCATATGTTGTTGCTGAGAATCGAACCTGATTTTTTTTTTAAGGGGAGACGCGTGTTTTATTAAAACGACGTCGTTTTTGCATCCGTATGCACCATGCATGGTGCATACGGATGCACAGCATAATTTGCCGCCATTTTTTCTACCCATTATAGGCCTAACTCTCTTGGGCTCTTATTAGTATAGTAGATGTCCATGCATAGGTAATTAGAAGTTGAATTTGTTTATTTAAATCGATAATTCAAATTATATAAATGCAAATTAATATATAAGATATTGATTATAATTGTAATTAAAATAAATGTTGACAACTTTGTAATATCGCTAGTCTAAATACTTAGTCTAAAAACGATAATCTAAATAAATACATCTTTTGGTTTAAAATTATCTAAGTCTTCTTAATTCTCTTTTGGGTAGCATTGTCATTGTCTTCATCTTCAGTAGTAGTTTTTTCCCTTACATGTTTCATGTATTATGATATGTGTGGTAGATTATCATGTAAAAATATTGAACAAAATATTAATATTTATTATATTTGTATAAAATACTTGGTAATTAAATATATAGTATATTTACATTCAAAAAAAAATATATATATATATAGTATATTTTGTATTATAACTTTGATATTTAATTACAAGATAATGTAAAAGGAAGATAATGGAAAATATTTGAGAAAATATAGAACAGAACAGATACTACCTTGTAAATAATTCAGAGTATTTCAAAAAAAAAATGCAGTTGAAGGTAATGAACTTTTGAATGGTAAATAATTAATGGAATTATATATCTTTTTAAATTTTTTATAATGAATTTTTTTTTGAATAAAGACAGTATAGACATCTAATTATAAATTAATTAAATGTATATATGTATTATTTTGTATTGTAGCTACTAATTTATTTAATTTAATAAGAGTAATAAGTGACGTGCATATTTTTCATCCAAAACAATGAAGTCATTAATTTTTTTTTTACTTCCATTTGTTGTTGATACAAATTATTTTGAGAGTTTGTCAATGACAATTGCTACAATTGCTATCAATAAATGATGATAATAAATAATTAGAAATATATGGTTACAATAGATATTGTTATAATGATATATTAAAATTTAACTTACAAATTTATTTAGAAGTTTTTATGCATTGATAAAATTCTAAGAAATGTATAAACTTGTTCAATAGGAGCCCGTGAGATGCCGAACATTGTCAATCCTTTAGAAAATGCACCTCAACTTTGAATGCTATGTATTTAGTTTGACTAATTATTTGACCAAAGTTTATGTTAAATTTTATATTGTAATTTTTAAATACATTTTAACATATTCGTAGTATATGTTTAACAATTATGCCAACTCTGATTGGGAAGATGTCTGAACCTAAGACCTTTTTATAGAAATTAATGAGTAAGCTATGAATAATAAATAGTTAACAGAATATTCCATTACTAAAGTTTATACTAACAGACTGCAGTTTTATTTAAGGAAATAAAATAATATAAGAGAGGGTAAATAAGAAAAATCATAAAAAAAATACTAAAATCTAAATAAAATAAAAACATAATAAGTCTCAATCAAAGTTATATCAATGTTTTTAGTGCTAATCATTTTGTACATTATGCTTTTAGAGTTGTACTATATACTTTTTTGGACAAAAATACTCCTTACCGATATAACTTCCGTTATATTTTCCATTATTGTTATCATGCACTTGCATCCACCATATATTTTCTCATATTCTTTATACATATTATATATTGGATTAATATAACAAATAAATTTGGTTTCATATAGATTTTAATTACTAAGGATTTGTTAGTTATTTTTAAAAATATAAATATTAGGCATATGTTTTTGCGCATCGAGCATAGAAAAAACTAGTCAAAATAATATGACCTTATTTGTGCCAACATTTTAATAAACAATTACACCAACAGTTTTTTGTGCATGTTATGGGCCTAACATTATTGCCTCTTATTAGATTTGTAGAGATAAGGGACCTTTTGATATTACCTTGTGTAGTTGTGTTTAGTTTGGATGGTGTAATATAATATTGGTTTGTCGGGTAAGAGTTATATTTTAAGTTATATGGATTGATTTACTATATTGTCCTTAATAGTATATACAATTGCACCATTTTGTAAGAATATATAATGGAATAAGGTTCAAATTGACCACTGAACGTAACATGAAAATGCAATTGGGGCACTGAACGAAAAAAATTACAATTAGGCCATTGAACACGCAAAAAACGTGCAATTAGGCCACTGAACACTCCAAATGTATGCAATTTCACCATATAGAAGGTTACCATCAATTTTAACATATTACTTGCTTACGTGGCAGCTGAGTTGGCATTTTAATAATTTTTAAATAAATTTTAACAAATTTTAATAATTAATCTAAAAAAACTGAAAAAATTAAAAAAAAGAATTAATTAAACGATGGGGTGGCCACGTCGTTTTACTATTAAAATCACAACTCAACTGCCAGGTGAAATTTCGTTCGATGACAGTGACTGAATCTTTGCTCACTGCGCACAAGGAACTCCCCTCCCTCACTTTCGAGGTTGCTCCCACACTACCGCTTGTGAGACTCGATCTCTAGTCATTCCTCCAAAGTTTCACCTCTATGACTAGTTAAGATGCCCATGTGGGTTAAAGTACGAGTGTTTTTTTTTAATTAATTAAATATTGAATAAAAATCTTCAAATGAATACAGTCGTCAAATGACAATCATTATATTATTGACTATGGTCCACCTTTGAAGGTATCGGTGACATAAAGTTCATTTTGTATATACTAATCAAGGGCTTTTGGTATTAACTTATGTGTTTGGTTTGAATTGTGGAATATAATATTCAATTCACTTGTTAAATTAAGGGTTATATTTTAGGTATTGATCAATTTACTATAATGTTATCAATAATACACACATGCATATATATATATATATATATATATATATATATATATATATATATATATATATATATATATATATATATATATATATATATATATATATGATCATATGAGAACACTTGCTTAGGTGAAAACATGTGAACAAATCGTGTGTATCCATTAAAAAATATTATATGGATGCACACGATTTGTTCTCACGTTCTCACCTAAGCAAGTGTTCTCATTGGAACCCTAATATATATATCTACAAATCTAATAAGAGCCAATAATGTTAGGCCCCTAACTGGAACAAAAAAAAAAATGTCGGTAGTAGTTGTTTCTTAAAATGAATGGTTCATATTATTTTGATTTTAGTATCTTTTAATGATTTTCCTTATTTAACCTCTATTATATTATTTTATTTCCTTAAATAACTCTAAATTCCGTTAGTATAAACTTTAATAACGGAATATTCCGTTAACTATTTATTATTCTCAACATACTCATTAATTTATATAAGAAAGGTTTTAGGTTCGAACCACATCCCAATTAGAGCTGGCTTGATTGTTAAACATATATTATGAATATGTTAAAATATATTAAAAAATACAATATAAAATTGGAATAAGGGTCAAATAGGCCATCAAACTGCACACGATAATGCAATTAGGCCACTGAACCTAAAAAAACAAACAATTAGGTCACTAAACTAACTAATTTCAAACAATTATTTCAATTTGAAGATTTCCAACAGGTCAACATGTCATCATCCCAAATTAATTATTTTTTAAAAAATAAAGTTTAATAATTAAATATTTAAATTAAAAAAAAAAAAGACTCCGGCCGGAGACGAAGAAACCTTCTTCGTCTTCGGTCGATTTCTTTGTCTCCACAGCCATGGCTGAAGACGAAGATTTTATTCGTCTCCATGGCCGGAACATAAACTTATTCCTATGAAATTTAACATAAACTTTGGTCAAATAATAATAATAATAATAATAATAATAATAATAATAATAATAATAATAACAATAATAATAATAATAATAATAATAATAATAATAATAATTATTATTATTATTATTATTATTATTATTATTATTATTATTATTATTATCATTATATGAAGGAGATTCGCAACAATATTGTTACTTCATTATGAGATGTTAGATCATGATTATGCTAATAATTTTATTTCAAAATGTTAAATTTTAATATGTAAACAAACTAATCTAAATTTTATGAAGATGTCCTTTTTTGTCTTTTTACATTTATCAACTTATCAAAAAGTTAATTTTACCTAACACTTTCAAGCATAACAACTCTTCGATCAGTTTTCAGCTCATAACTTATAGTTTTTCAGCTTTCAACTAGATTTGCCAAACATAGCCTAATTAGTTGATAACTTATTGTATGTTTTTATTATTTATTTACACTTTTAAGATGTAAATTTGCTAGGTTAAATGATTAGCTTTAAACCTTACAAAAATTAATAATGATTCTTTATTTTGTGATATTGGTTTTGTCCTCATCGCTTAAATTTTGAAATATATATGCAATTAGTCAGTAAAATGAATATTAATTTATTATCAAAAAAATTGTTGTTGATCAAACAATTGACAACTTTTTATTTGATAAAAGAATAAAAAGAGTGACAATGTATATTTAAGTAAATGTAAATGTTTTTTAGGAAAAATTACAAATTTTCGTCATAAGTTATACGGTAATTGTATAATTCGTCCATATATAATTGTTTGTCGTGTTCACTTCTTGTTCCTAAGTTATAATTGATGTCGTAAATTTCTTCATTTTAATAATATAAGTTGTGCTCAATCTTTGTCCATAAGCTATACTAACATTGCAAATTTCATCCCTAATGTTTTGTTAGTAAAGTAACGAAATTTGCAACATCAATTACAGAGTATATCTTAGGGACGAAGAGTGAGAACAAACAACAATTAGAGACGAATTCTACAATTACCCTATAACTTATTGATAAAAGTTATAATTTTCCTTATTTTTTACTATTATATAAATTTTGTGTTATGTGAAAAGTTCGAAAGTAATATTTGATAACCTTAATTATAATTATGAATAATAATGGGCACAATCATATATGATATGATATATATAATAATATTGTATGATGGGTATTAATTAATGTGAAGTAACATGATAAATTTTTTATACGAAGTATAAATTTGATCCCCTAATCAAGACTTTCACTCCGCCCATATAGTAGTTAATGCAATTGGATCTTACAATAAATGGCAAACAATTGGATAATCAAATAAATGTTGGAGATGGTAAAGCCAAAAGTCGTATTGTGAAACGCCAATATTTAACAAAATCACTTTCAAATCCCCATAAGTCACAATACGATATCATATCGATCGTTTATATTGGTGGGGAACCTTTTCCCCATTTTTATTTCCAGCTTTATTATATTTAATAAAGATTAAAGATTATATTTAAAGAAGAAACGTGGTGAGGAAGCTAAAAAGAGCATTTAAGTCTGAAATAAATTCAAACAATAAAGGAGGGTCATTGCATTGCATGTGTTAATATTGGAAAGTAAATATATATATATATATATATATACCACAGAACTAAGACGAAGATTGTATTGAATTGTTTTAATTATTTAAAGGGGCCGGGTTGAATTGGAAAGAAATCCAAGACAGAGAGGGTAAAGAAAATGTTGGAAGAGATAATGAGTTTGGAGAAGAAGGGCGAAGGGATAGTGAAGAGGCAGTGTTTTGGGAGGAAAAGGGTGGTGGTGTCAATTCCAAGTGGTTTACAGTTAGAATTAGAGGAGATGGATGATTTGAATACCGGAGGGCGAGGCACAGAAACAAAGAAGCATTGCAGTTGTGAGATGTGGTTGTCTCCTCTGGAATCCTTGCCTACAGATGTTGTGGTTAGGATAATATTGGGGGTTGATCATGATGATTTGAGCAGGCTGTTTCATGTGTCCAAGACCATTCGAGAAGTGACAATGATCGCTAAGAAATGGCATTTTGAGTATAGTACACCCACAAAAACCAACCACCAGCTGCTCGATGACGATGAGGATTCAGTTGAATTGGAAGCACCAAATGCTCCAAGACAGACGACAAGACTTCCAGAGCTTCGGTTAAGCCATAAGAAGTTGTCTTCTATTGCCGTAGTCCTGTTTCCATGAATTCAAATTATTAAGTGCATGCAGTGAGGTGATGAGCCAGCGAGAATTGTATTGCTCAGCTCGCTGCATGTTTTGTTTTAATTTGGATCTGACAATTCAAGCTTGTTTTAATTTGCCAAACTTCCACTGCTGCAGTACGTGCTGCTTAATTAATTAGCTAGCTGATCCTTCTTCTTCTTCTTCTTCTTCTTCAACCTTCTGTACTTGTTGAAGACTTACCGCAAGCTTAGCTTGCTGCTTGTGTGTAAGCAAAATGATTAGATTTATTAGCTAGGCTCTTCCATTTTCATGTATATCAAATTATTTATGAATGGGTACGGTTTAGAAGCGATATGATGCATGTTTTGTTTATTTCCTCATCTCATCTAAGAATAGAATCATAATTTTCATACATACTCATCTTCCCTACTTGTATATATATTCTCTTTATCATCATCATCATCCTCAATGTCTCTATTCCCTTCTTCATCATTCACAAATTGCTTTGGGTGAGGATTCATAGTGGATTGCAAATTAAAATTCTTTAACATTCGGATTTTCCTACAAAAGAATTAAAAAAAAAAAAAAGAGAGTTAACAATTAACTACATAATAATGCATGCTATCATATTCTTTAACTGTGTGAATGTGTATATTTGTTTATGGAAGCCTTTACTTTTTTTTTTTTTTTTTTTAGGTGATATGGTGTAAATTGATTGTTAATATTAATTTCTTAAAATCAATTCCCACACTGCCTACTAAATCACTTATTGAATGCTTGCATTATATTTTTTTGTCTAATTATATTGGTGTCTCACCGGAATTCACTAGTGGGTGCTGTCCGGCCATGTCCCTGTTGAGGTATGTATTGTTTTGAGTACAGGCATGACATGCATCGCCCAAGATTTTATTTAAATTCATAATAATCATGCCAAATTAAATACTTTTCAAACTGTAATTTATACTCCGTAGTTGTTATTTGGATTATAATAATAAAAGAGCTGATGAAGCACAGTATGTACCATGCATCACCTCTTTAATTTCAATTCCACCATGATGCATGGAATTGGTAACCGTAAATAATAATAATAGAATGCACGCGGCATTTGGTTTGTGACGATATGATTGCTAGCGCCCGCCGCCGCCATATGGGAAATCAGCAATATAATGGAACGGTTTTTTGGGGCTGGAGCAGTTAGCTAGTTTACCGGTACGTACTATACTATACGGTGTTAATTATTATTAATATTAGTTGCTGCATGCAAGCAATGCAATGCAATGCGTTTTTCAGTGTTCGATCGCCAAGGAATTGAAGAGACGCATATATATATATATATATATATATATATATATATATATATATATATATATATATATATATATATATATATATATATAGTTTGCTTTTAATGCATTTTTGAATTGGCTTTTTTTATTTGCATTAAAATCTTGCCGATTCCATTTACCGATTCTACCTACTTAGTTATTAGCATTTTGTTTTAATTGGTAACTATTCATTATCCATATCCATAAAATAATTAAAATTCAAATTAAAATTAAAATAATAATAATAATTTTTTTTGGTAAAGAAAATAATAATAATAATGGTAAGCCTTTTAATTTGTACTGATTTTAAATGCATGGTTACCATTAAGCTAAGTTTATTATTCTTATTACGTAGGGTATGTATGTACTATGTAGAAAGCTAGGCACCCTTCTTGAGCTGTACCTACTGTTTTACAAATCTAAACAGATCATTTGCATGTATTGGTACGACCAACGACTGTTGCTTTTCTTCCATCATTAATAATATATCTTTTCGAATTTGGAACTTAGCTTAATCTATCTCATCTTTTCGATGGATAAAATATAATTGTTGATTCATCACATTGCATGCTTATATATATGGGTCGATCCAGAGAGTGAGTTATTATGATCTAGGCTACTATTTTTTAATACTACTTGATAAAGTGTAGCTCTGATTTTGCATTACTTTTAATATATTATTATGGCTAGGTCATTAATTAATTAACAAGCTAGATTCTACAATATATATATAGATCGAGGTGAAGTGAAGTGAAGATTGAGGGCGGTAATATGATGGTAAGGTCAGCGGGTAGTTGTTGTTTTTTGCATATGAGGTTGAGTGATTATGGGGTGAATAGCAATAGGTTCCAGTTGGAGAAAGCAGTATGTAATCATGGCTTCTTCATGATGGCTCCAAACCATTGGGACACTCTAACCAAAACCTTCACTCGCCCATTGCGCCTCACCACCTCTCTCTCTCTCATCGTTTCCGTCTCCCAACCACCAACACAAAATCAACATCTCCTTCTCAAAATTCATCATGCAACTCTACTTTCTCCTCAAGATCAACATGCCATCAAGGTATATATACATATATTTAATTATGTACCTAGCTACATACATAATGCATATATATATTATCAATATTTACATATGTAGTCATCACGTGCATATATATATGTGTATGTAGGCTCAGGTGGCGAGAATGTTTAGATTGTCTGTTGGAGATGAAAATGCCATACAAGAATTCCATAAGTTACACCTAGACGCAAGAAACCAAGGATTTGGTCGTTTGTTTCGCTCTCCCTCACTCTTTGAAGATATTGTCAAGACTCTTCTTCTTTGTAATTGCAAGTAAGTAATTATATATTCTGATCTTCAATTGGATCTTTAATATATATATATATATACTACTCCGATCCGTAATATATTATATATATGTAGTTGGGGGCGATCACTAGAAATGGCTAAAGCGCTTTGCAAGTTTCAATATGAGCTTGACAAAGGTGTTCTTGTAAAGAGAAATGGTAGAAGAAAATTGAAAAGGAAACGATCATCAGTAGTACAAGCATGCAATAGCTTAGGAAACTTTCCAAGCTGTGAGGAGATTGCACGGCTAAGTGGAAGTGATGAGCTTAACAAATTCTGCAATTTGGGGTTTCGAGCCCGTTTCATCTTTTGCCTTGCTCAACGCATTGTCAATGGGAAACTTCCACTACAAAAATATGAGATGATGATAAATGAGAATACCAAAAATATAACACAAATCATGGCATCCCTTGAAACAATAAAAGGAGTTTCCAACTTTGCTAGTGCCAATATCATGATGTGTCTTGGCTGCTATCAGTTCATCCCTTGTGACACCGAGACCATTCGTCACTTGAAAGAGGTATATATATATTTAGATATTCTTTTAACGTGAGATTAATAATACAATGCATTCTATAATTACTTAATTTGCGGTTTTTGATATATAGTTTCATGGAATTAAAGATTGCTCCAAAACAAGTGTTGCATCCAATATCAAAATGCTTTATGAGACTTACAGTCCTTTCCATTGCTTAGCATATTGGTAATTAAATTATTCAATTACAACTACTTTTTCTATAGGATATTAAATATTTTCATCTCACCGGCCTCTCATCATTTTTCAGGTTTGAACTTGTAAAGGAATATGAAAGACAACTTGGAAAGTCATTGAGTGAATTGAAAAATTCGGAGTATGTCTCCGTCACCGCCAAGAAAAGCAGAAAGCTAAGTAATAGTGAATGAAAGCTAGTGTGGATCTAGAGCTAGTAGTGGGAATATATCATGAAGATTTGTCTCTTAGACCATTATTGTATCTTTTGCCTATCATGACTATTGCCCACATCTTTTTTTTTTTTTTGTTTTGTTTTGTTTTTTGTTTTTTGTTTTTTGTTTTTTGTTTTTTTTGTTTTGTTTTTTTTTTTTTTGTTTTAAATCTTCTTCTGTTTTTTTTAAGAAAACTAATATGTCAATTGCACGGACTAAATATTTGAAATATTTAAATCATGTTATATTATTAAAAGAACTATTAATGTTATTAAATTTCATATATAAAAAGGGAATATGATATTTATTCTTTTATAAATTTTGCTATAAATATTTAGAATTAAAATAAGAATTGATATTTAAGGTGAGTAATGATATTTATGGGAGCATATACACATTATTGCGTACACTTAAACTATCATTGTTCCCTACAATTTTTGTAAGATAATCAATAATGACAATTACAAAAAATAGCATCATGTCGTGGATTGAAAATTTAAGACTAAATGTGACAGAACTATTATAATCGGATGACCCCAAATGGTATTAAATCTTACTACAAATAAAAACTATATTAAAATTTTAATACAACATTTATTAAATTAATATCTATAATTATTGTTTTTTATACAACATTATGAATACTTATGTGTTAATATTAATGTTTATTATTTATATATTTATTACAAATTAAATAATCTATAATTATAGGTTTTATTATAAATGTTAATATATTACACATAATGTTTATTTTAAAGATATTTTAACATCAAAATCTCTTAAATTTTAAATACATTTATTGCATTGTATGCCATAACCCAAAGAACACCCTAAATGTAAATAAATAATTTATAACTCGTCTTCTAATATAAAATAGCAATAAGAAGCAGTAAATGCTTAATTGCAAAAACTTCCAGCCTACAAAAAACGGTGCCGTTTAAAATATGACATACGAAATTTTATCAGTCGATTTTAAAAATCATTGGGTTTATCAAATATTAATTCCACCGTCCTAGATGAATCCCTAAGATCTAGGTTATATTATGACAGTGTAAATGTGAAAGGAAATAATATATGTGCAATGCATCTCTGTTGTTTAGTCACTCGAAACGATATCCAAAAGCGGCCATTAAAAGCTGAAGGTTATCGTATCGAGACGCAACTCTCCAGTTGTACCCTATACCCACTATATATACATCGTTAACTTGGAATACAAACACTAGAAATACAATTACCAGTAGCTTATTGTGCTCTTCAATCTTCTCTCCCATCATGGGTCTATTCATTCTTGGACATGCATGATTTGTCAACCTTCAAAACAAGAAGCACAATAAAGGATGAAGGAAAGAAAATGGTCATCCGAAATCAAGAGTATAGAAGTCGGCTTCCATGATGTAGAGGTATATGAATTTAAAACATATTGTATTTCAGTATGCAAAAACTAAATTCCTAAGCAAACTAAATTTAACACGTTGTATTTCAGTATGTCATTAGTCGTGTAGTTGAGATCTATTCAGAAACTTTCAAAAGGTGTTTGCTTGATGTGTTGTCATCATCTAAGGGGGCCAAGAAGATCAAATAAAGTATTGTTAAAGTTAAAAAAAAAAGATTGATGGTTTGGATGATGTTTTGTAAACTATGTTTCTGGACAATATTGCTTCAAAATGGTGGTTTGTTTGATGAACAATTTGGCCTAACGACAATCCTACATTGAACTATGAATAATCTATCTATACTATATATAAAAACAAAATCCTGAAAATTAACTTCCCGCCCAATTCTTAAAAAATCTATCTTTCTAATAAAATATATTGTTTTTTACTTTTATATTCGTACTATAATTCTATGTTAAAATTTCTATTCTAATATTACAAAATAGTGTAATACAATTCCTATTATAATCTATATCTATACTATCTATCTATCTATCTATCTATCTTTAATTCTATACTATATATAAAAACAAAATCATGAACTTTAAATTCCTGCCCAATTCCTAGAAAAGCTCTCTTTCTAATAAAAATATATTGTTTTCTATTTTCATATTCGTACTATAATTCTAGGTTAAAAGTTCTATTCTAATATATATATTATAAAATAGTGTAATACAATTCCTATTCTAATCTATACTTCTATACTATATATAAAAACAAAATAATGAACTTTAACTTCCCTCCCAATTCCTAAAAATTCTGTATTTTTAATAAAAATATATTGTTTTCTACTTTCCTATTCGTACTATAATTCTAGGTTTAAATTCCTATTGTAATATTATAAAATAGTGTAATACAATTCCTATTCTAACCTATACTATATATAAAAACAAAATCTTGAACTTTAACTTCCCGCCCAATTCCTAAAAAACTCTATTTCTAATAAAAATATATTGTTTTCTACTTTCTATTGGTACTATAATTCTAGGTTTAAATTCCTATTATAATATTATAAAATAGTGTAATACAATTCATATTCTAATCTATACTATATATAAAAACAAAATGAACTTTAACTTCTCGCCCAATTCCTAAAAAAATCTCTCTTTCTAATAAAATATATTGTTTTATACTTTTATATTCGTACTATAATTTTAGGTTAAAATTCCTATTATATTATTATAAAATAGTGTAATACAATTCCTATTCTAAACTATATCTATACTTCTATACTATATATAAAAATAAAATCTTAAACTTTAACTTCCCGCCCAATTCCTAGAAAATCTCTCTGTCTAATAAAATATATTGTTTTCTATTTTCCTATTCGTACTATAATTCTAGGTTAAAAGTTCTAATAATATATATATATATATATATATATATATATATATATATATATATATATATATATATATATATATATATATATATATATATTATAAAATAGTGTAATACATGCAATTCCTATTCTTCTCCCAATACCATTCCTATTCTAATCTATCTATACTATATATAAAAACAAAATCCTGAAATTTAGAGTCCGTTTACTAACAGAAAACTGTTCTCTGTTTTCTGTTTTCTAATTTTTCAGTTTTCTAATTTTTCAGTTTTCATTCTCTGTTTTCCATTCTCAGTTTTCTGTTTAGAAAAATTGTTCACTAATTGAAAATTGTTCTCTGTTTTCTAATTTTTCATTTTTCACTTAAAATTTAGTTTAGATAATATTAATATTTTTTGAGCTAATATTTAATATATATATATATATATATATATATATATATATATATATATATATATATATATATATATATATATTTTGGATATATTCATTTGAATGACATGTATATAAATATATATAACTTTTACTTTGAATACTAATATATGTGAGATTTATCTGGACCAAACTTGTATTATGATATAACATAATTAAAAATATTGAAACTAATAATCTATTGAGTTCAATCAAAATCTAAAACATTATATAGAATTTAATTCTTAATTTTGATAATGTAATAATATCTAACTTTAAAGTGTAAGCAAATAAATTATGTTTAAATAAGTAAAGTAAGTAGAAAAGATAGAAGATAGTGATAAGTAAAATAAGATGATAATGAATGTAATCATTGTAATGTGGTTATAGTGACATATAACTAAATAGATGATAGATGATTCTGTTTTCCATTTCGAAAACAATTTTTAAGTGTGCTTCAGTTTTCCAGAAATTTCCAGAAATTATTTTTAGTTTTCAAAATGGAAACTGTGTTAGTAAACATGTTTTCTGTTTTCTATTTTTCAGTTTCCGGAAATTTCCAAATTTCCAGTTAGTAAACGACCCTTTAACTTCCCTCCCAATTCCTAAAAAATATCTCTTTCTAATAAAATATATTGTTTTCTACTTTAATATACTATAATTTTATGTTAAAATTTCTATTCTAATATTATAAAATAGTGTAATACTATTCATATTCTAATCTATATCTTTTTTTACATTGTAGTATCTGTTCATATACTTTCTCAACCGACTGAAACACAAAGAACCAATAACGCCTCCACTGAGGCTTGAACTCATAATCTTCCAAATGGAAGTCCAACCTGGATACCATTAGACCACATAGTCCTGGTTAATCTATATCTATTATATACTATATATAAAAACAAAATTATGAACTTTAAATTCCCGCCTAATTCCTAGAAATCTCTCTTTCTAATAAAAATATATTGTTTTCTATTTTTCTGTTATATATATATATATATATATATATATATATATATATATATATATATATATATATATATATATATATATATATATATATATATATTATAAAATAGTGTAATACAATTCCTATTCTAATCTATATCTATACTATATATGTGACACCCCGCAAATCTAAATTCTATTTAGGGATTAATTAAGTAATTAATCCTAATCTAATTGGTGAAATATTCTTTAAATTCCTGAAAATTCAATAGTCGGGGACTAGTAATTGACTAATCAACCCAAGTCAAGGTGTTGTAACTAAAGCTTTGAGAACAGTTCCCTTGTTCCCTTACACTTCTTCATCTTAGTAAAGGTAATGAAGACATTTCACCTCATGTTTGTATTACAAGCTAACCTAGAAGACACCTTTCATTCTTTCCCTTACACTTTCAAAACATATGCTCTTCCTTCTCTCTAAAAGTTAGCTAGCTTTTCTTCCAAGCTAAGTTGAAGCTTTCCAAGATCTTCAAAGTTTGTCTCCAAGATTCCACCTTTCATACTCTTGAGCATCTAGGAGGGTAAGATCTATGTTCCTTTTGTGTTTTTAGTGTTTTCTAAGCTATCTTTTCCTAAAGATGAAATCTTTATGATCTTTTGGTGTGTTCTTGAAGTGGGTGTTGAAGGTGAACCTTGGTAGGGGCTTTGGGAAGTGTTTACCTATATGAAGATTTCTTGGATTCTACATGTGATTTTGCTATCAAATGTGAGATTTGATGCATTGTCTTGTGAGAATGCATATTTAGAGCTTGTTATTAGGGTTCTTGTATGCCAATGATTGGCTATTCCTTTGATTCAAGTCATTTTGTTGTATTTGGTGAGATTTGGCATGTTTTGGACTTGAATTTGAGCTTGGAGTTGAAAATCCCCGAAGGGATTATTTTGGTACAGGTGATGTACCCACGGGCGGAACGGCGGGTAGTGCACTACCCGCCGCCCCACCCGCGAGGTACAGGTGGTTCGTGGGAGTGGTTCCCGCAGGTGGAACCACGGGTGGGGGTCCACTCGTGGCTCCACCCGCGGGTACGTGTGTGGTGATGTTTGGGGATTGGTTCCCCGTGATTCTTTTGACTCGGTAATTGATGTTTTGACTTCCTGATGTTCTTTTGTTGGGCTTTATGAGTGTCTTCTTGATGTTTCGTATATCTAGAACTATATGGTAGGAATCCATGTAGGATTTGGTGTCTTGAATCGTGCTAAGTGTTCAACCTTGTGATTCGTTGAACCATGATGAGTCTTGTACGTTCTTCGGAACTATGTTTTGTTTACCCGTTTGATAATCATGCTAGTTTAATGTTGAAATGCTAGCGTGTATGGTTTGTCCTTTCCTATTGTGGATGATAACTTGTGTTGATCATCTTTGTTGTCGGATTGTGATCCTTTCTTGTTGAGTATGGTTTCATAACTTCGTTGTGATCCGTTGATTGATTCCTATGATGAATGTGTGTGTTGGCTGTATCTGGATTGCACGATTAATGGTATGGGACATTAATCACCAAGGTACAGATGTGGTCCTCGTGGTGGCCATGCATGAGTTTGGTGGTTTATTATCGTGAGTATAGCTCACACGGTTTGGCGGTTTTGTGATGTGACTTTGCAATGTACCCTCGTGTACTATGCGTTCGGCGGTTTTGTTTGGCGGTTGTTGGAGGGGGAACGACGGTTCCCGGAGGCAAAAGGTTGGACTTGGAAGTATAGGGTGGCACTCGGAGGTAAAGGTTGGAACCGTAATAAGGTCGGGGGTAGGTGTGACACCCCAAAAATCCACACTCCAAACCATGAATTAATTGAGTAATTAATTCTATTTCTTTTGAGGAATTGATTCCTAAAATCCTGATTTTTTGATACTCAAGGACTAGTATTTGACTAGTCAATCTTTAAATGGTGTTGCACCTTGTGCTTTGAGAGGAGTTCCCTTGTTCCTTACACTTTTTAAGAGTTAGTAAGGGTATCCTTGTCTTTTCACCAAGTGCTAGTTTTGTAACCTAAACCTAGAAGACTTCTTCATTTCATTCCCTTACATTTCCTAGAAAATATCTCTACCTTCTCTCTAGAATAGAAGAGTAGCTTGTTCTTCAAGCCAAAAGAAGCCTTTGTCAAGATTCCAAGTTTTGCTTCCAAGATTCAATCTTTCCTCTATTTTGGCATCTAGAAGGGTAAGATCTAAGCTTGTCTAGGCTTTTTGGTTCCATCTTAGTTGTCTTTTTCTTAAAGGTTGGATCTTTATGATCTTTTGGTTTGATCTTGAAGTGGGTTTGGCTAGTGAGCTTAGTGGAGAGCTTGTTGTGGTGTAAGAAGAGTCTTTTGGTCTTCAAGAGGTAACCCATGGTCTACAAAACCTATTTTGCTTACCTATATATGATTTCTTGGCTTCTATTTGTGTTTTGCTATGAAATGTGAGAGTTTATGCATTTATCTTGTGATATTGCATATCTAGAGCTTGTGTTTAGGATTCCTTTGTGCCATTGCTTGACATTTTCCTTGGTTCAAGTCATTTTGTTGTGTTTGGTGAGATTTGGCATGTTTTGGACTTGAATTTGTGTTTGGAGGAGAAAATCCCCGAAGGGATTTGTTGTGGTACAGGGGCGTACCCGCGGGCGGAACGGCGGGCGGGGCACCACCCGCCGGCCTACCCGCGGGAACGTGTTGCCTTGTGGGTGTTGTACCTGCGGGCGGGATCACGGGTGGGGCACTACCCGTGGGTCCACCCGCGGGGAACACAATGGTGTTGAGATGAGATTTGTTCCCCGTGATTTGTTTGTCTCGGTCTTTGATCTTTTGGCCTCCCGATGTTCTTTTGTGGAACTATTTGAGCGTCTTCTTGATGTTTCGTAGGTCTAGAGCTTTATGGTAGGTATCCATGTAGGATCTTTGGTGTTGTGTATCGTGCTAAGTGTTCAACATTGTGTTTCATTGAACCGTGTGGTGTTTTGTGTGTTCCTCGGAACTATCTTGAGTTTCCCCGTTGTTGAGCTTGCTAGTTATTATCTTAATGCTAGCGTCGTTGTTGTCGTTGGGTGGTGACCCGTCTCTTGATTGAGTATGTTTCTTACCTCTTTTGCAATCCGTTGCTTGTTTCGTGTGAGTGGTGGTGCGTGTGTGGCTCTACCTGGATTGCACGATTAGTGGTATGGGACGCTAGTCACCAAGGTATTGCAGCGGTCCTCGTGGTGGCCGTGACGTGATTATGGAGTTGTGGCTGAGTCCACATGATTGGGGGATAACATTGTGTTATCTGGGCATGTGTTGCCGTGAATTGGTGGGTTTTCGTTGGTGGTTATAAGTGGGGGACGACAGTCCCGGCGGAATAAGGTTGGACTTGGCTGTACAGGGGTTTTCCGGAGGTAATGGTTGGCTTTGAAGGTACAAGGTTGGGGGTAGCCATAAGGTTGGAACAGGGCATAAGGAAGGCATATCAACTCGTGATGGGTGATGTCACGAGGGCTTGTGTAGCCGTGTGGTGAGTTCTCTTCTCTCGTGACGTGTGTAGTCACGGAGTCTTGTGGTGTTTTGGCATGTGTTGCCGTTGGGTGAGTCTTTATCCTTGTGCGTGGTTAACCTTTGTGGTTGGGACGTGTTCCCGGTGTTATCCTTGTGAGTGGTTAGTCTTGTGTTGTTTTTTGATCTTGGCTTTTGACTTATATATATGTATTCCGTTTCGAAAATGGTTTTCATATTATATATCTACTTATTTATGATACTTAACGGTATTGGTGGGTTACCAGCATCTTTCGCTGACCGGGCGTCGCCCCGATGTTTATCTTTGTATCTTTCAGGTGATGCGTAGTCGAGCGCGATGTCCAGAGCCGGTAGCTTAGCACCTGTATCTTTAGACAATGTTGTTGAGGCATGTGTGCCAATGTCTTTAGATTGTTCTAGTTTGTTGTTTTTGGGATAGTGATACACTTGCAGATTGTCGCCGTAGCATATGCCAAGTGTGGTATACGTGGCATAACACCCCGTTTTGGATTCCTTTTATCCAGTTATCTTTTTATCTTCCGCTGTGCTAGTGTTTTGTTGTTAATCTGCATGTGTTAAGACTTGTTTTTAGGTCTTGTTTTTGGGGGGTGTTACAGTAGGCATAAGGTTGGAACATGGCATAAGGTTGGAACTTGGAACTTGGTACTTGATCTTGTGACATGAAGTGTCATTGTGGCATGAAGTGACAGTGTGTGGATGTTTATCTTTATCTGTTGAGTTATTCTGTTGTTGCTCGTGTCTTGATGTGTTTCCCCTTGTCCTTGTTGTGAGTGATATAGGGTCTTGTGGATTACTTTTATCTTTGGTTTTGAACCGCTATATACATTATTCCGTTTCGAAATGATTTTGTATATACTATCTATCTATATATGCTTTTGACATGTATTGGTGGGTTACCAGCATCATTCGCTGACCGGGCGTCGTCCCATTTATTTATGTGTTTTTCAGGTTCCGAGTAGTTGGCGAGCGCGATAGTGATGGCTAGTTTAGTCTCCCAGACTCTTGTAGTTGTGTTTTGGGCCTGTGTGCCCCTTTTGCTAGACTTTTTAGATTGCCTTTGATGGTGTTTTTGCCTGTGCGTTCACGATGGTGTGAGCGTGGCATAACACTCTCCGTTTTTCCAGTTTTATAATATAGACTTTCGCTGTGCTTTGCTTACGTTTTGTGGTTAGATATCTTGCATATTTAAGTTTAAAATGGCACGAAAATCGGGGGTGTTACAATATATAAAAATAAAATACTGAACTTTACCTCCCCCCAATTCTTAAAAAATCTTTATTTCTAATAAAAATATATTGTTTTATACTTTCCTATTCATACTATAATTCTAGGCTTAAATTCCTATTGTAATATTATAAAATAGTGTAATACAATTCCTATTCTAATCTATACTATATATAAAAACAAAATCCTAAACTTTAACTTCCCGCCTAATTCTAAAAAATCTCTCTTTCTAATAAAATATTTTTTTTTCTACTTTCATATTCGTACTATAATTCTATGTTAAAATTTCTATTCTAATGATATAAAATAGTGTAATTCCTATTCTAATCTATATCTTTACTATATATAAAAACAAAATTCTGAACTTTAACTTCCCGCCCAATTCCTAGAAAATCTCTCTTTCTAATAAAAATACATTGTTTTCTATTTTCCTATTCGTACTATAATTCTAGGTTAAAAGTTTTATTCTAATATTATAAAATAGTGTAATACAATTCCTATTCTAATCTATACTATATATAAAAACAAAATCATGAACTTGAACTTTGCGCCCAATTCCTACAAAATGTTTCTTTCGAATAAAAATATATTGTTTTCTATTTTCCTATTCGCACTATCATTCTATGTTAAAATTTCTATTATAATATTATAAAGTAGCGTATTTTTAGTGTATTTTTGCATTTCATTGTGATGTGATTCCTTTACACTGTTGGTGTTGTAGACACCAAAATTTGAACCCGATAAATGGACAGATAAAGTTATTGTTGGGCCGCTGTTGAGACAGATTATTGGACCAATTTAATTGGGCCATAAAACTACTTTAATTTAATTAGTCCAATTAAATTTGATTTTGGGCCATTGAATTAATTAATTAATTAATTGGCCCAAGCCCATTTCATATTTGAATTTAAATTATAATTATAATTTAAATATAATATTAATTTTATTATATTTGAATTAGATAATTATAATTTAATTTGAATTTGAATTAGATTATACAATAATGAACCTGGACTTGATCTTGGGCAATGTTCATTTTCCTAATTAGTTAATTAATTAATTAGTTAACTAAAAAGGGGAGTTGGTTGAGGAATTTTGGTTAAGCTTTTTGGTATAAATAGGGCCTTCGTTTTCATTCCAAAACACACTTGAAAGCTTGAAGAACTTGAAGACTTAAGGAGTTGAGAGTATTTGAAGAGCTTGAAGGCATTGAAGAATGCTTGAAGATTTGAAGGCATTTTTATTGATTTTGCAGGCAATTTGAATCCATTGCAGGGTTGATTACTTCTAAATTCTTGACGCTCGTTGTTGGAAGTCACGCCACTTAGATCCCGGAGGCTACGCTATTTGAATCCCGGAGGCACTTCCATAGATAACGTCAGTGACGAATCAGAGGACTAGACAGAGATTTTTTACCTGCATTGAATTATACACACGCGGTACACGGAATTTTGTGAATATATACAAAGTTTACTTTTTTTGTGTTTACAGATTTTGGCACGCCCAGTGGGACAACTCTGCCTCTCATCTCTTCATTGTTGATTCGCGAGCTCTATAAGGAAAGGAATCTAAATGGCATCAAGAAATCCCTCCTCCAAGATGACATATGCTCAGGCCACCCGCTCCAGGGCATCATCTGCGGCCGGTTCCGGTGATAGCCAAAGCGTGGGAGGAGTAATGACTCGAAGCCGAGTGAGGAACCTAGGGGTGCAGCTCCACGAGGCCCAGGACATTGCCCGCCACATCGTCCAAAGGATTGACAGAAACTCCACTATGTCACGGAGAGCTACACATGACAAAGGATCATCCTCTACAAAGGAAACTGTTGTTGACCAGAATCCTACAAGTGAGGGAGCTCCAAACAACAAGAGTCCTGCGAGCCCTATTCCATTGAATAAAACTCCAAGCAGTGGAAGTTCATCACAGTCGTCACTTCTGCGGAGAACCTCACCGGAATGGAATCATATATACACGGTTATGCTCGCTATGACAACGAACGCGGCTTCGGTGGAGGAACAACTCGCAAACATCACTAAATCTCTCGAGGGGATAGCTGCACTCATGCATAACCAAGAAAGGCGGATCAATGAGCTCAGCGAAAAGGTTGAAAGCGGAAGAAACGGCGAAACAAGTCGGGCTTCCGGGAAGCAACCTCAAACCCAAGGAGATGAGATTGATGTCGAGTCCCCGCGCCATCAAAGTAGGCCAGGAATGGAAGAGACAATCTCTCGTCCACCACCCGCTGAGAAGAGTATTCCAATTTCTGAGGGCATGATACCCGTCGAGCAGTTGAACGACTACATCATGGGAGCAATTAAAGGGAAGCTCGAGGGAAGACAATCTTCATATACTTACACTAAGCCATATACTCAGAGAATTGAAGAAATGAAGATGCCGCCGGGCTATCAACCTCCCAAGTTCCAGCAATTTGATGGAAAAGGCAACCCGAGGCAGCACATCGCCCACTTCGTTGAAACCTGTAATGATGCAGGAACATACGAAGATCTCCTCGTCAAGCAGTTCGTCCGCTCTCTGAAGGGCACTGCTTTTGATTGGTACACAGATCTGGAGCATGGTTGCATTGATAGCTGGAATGATATGGAGCGCGAGTTTTTGACCCGCTTCTACAGCACCAGGAGGACTGTCAGCTTCTTGGAACTCACCACTACCCACCAATGGAAGGGTGAGCGTGCGGGCACTTACATCGAGAGATGGAGGGAATTGTGCCTTAACTGTAAAGAGAGGATATCACAAAGCTCCGCAATTGAAATGTGCATCCAAGGGATGCACTTCGAGCTCTCTTATATCTTGCAGGGAATCAAGCCTAGAACATTTGAAGAACTATCCAGTCGTGCTCACGACATGGAGTTGAGTATTGAAGCCAATGGAGGGCTCGGCATGTCAAGTATCCCTAGCTCATCCAAGACACCTGTAAAACAAGAATTCAAGAAAGGGGGCAAGCCCTTCCCGAAACCAGAAAAGAAAGAGGCCATGAACGTAAAAACAACACCAATGCGGGTTTTCGCCAAAGTAATTGAAAATCCCAGGCTAAGGTCATTTTCCCGCCCATCTCGGGGTACTAGAATCATTGAAGAGATGCAGCAAAAATAGTATCCGTTCTTGGACTCTGATGTGTCACCCATGTTTGATGAATTGTTAAAGCTTAAGTTGATTGAATTACCAGAGATGAAGCGTCCCGAAGAAGCTTCTAAGGTGGACGACCCCAACTATTGCAAGTATCATTGTCTCCTCGGACACCCGATTGAAAAATGCTTCGTCTTTAAAGATAAGGTGATGAGACTTGCTCGTGATGGAAAGATTGAGCTGACTGATGCAACTGCCAGCACCAACAAAATTTCATGCGGAAAGTTCGCTCCGTTAGTTGAGGAGAGTGATGAAGAGGATGGGGGCAAGCAATACAAACGCCCGCTTCCATTTATTGTGAAACATGCTACGAGGCAACAGCCGGAGTTACCACAGGTCAACCCGGTATGCGAGAAGGATTGGGTAATTGTTACCCGCAAAAAACAAAGGAACAATGCTGGACATGTTAGATCTTTGAAGAGAATAACGAAGCGATGGGTTGAGAGAAAGCCAGCAAGGGACCTCGCCTATGACACAAAGATTAGAGGACGTCCCGGCACGTCTCGAACACCAGTTGCCTTGGCTCAATACATGCCGAAGGCACTTCCTCCGCATGGGACAAATATTCCTGGAACTCGCTTGAATATTAAAGAGAGACATGTTGAAGAGGAGGAATGTTCATTCCCCGTGATTGAGGGAGGTGACGAGGTTCAAGTCCACAAAGCCGCGTCTTATACTGCCGAGATAACTTTTAAAGATGAGGATCTGTTGCTTGGTGGTACACCACATAATCGTCCGTTGTTTGTTGAAGGTTATGCCCGTGAGCAAAAGATTAAAAGGATTTTGATTGATCAAGGGTCGGGTGTGAACATTCTGTCACTCTGAGCGATGAAGGAACTCGACATTTCCACGGATGAGCTTTCTCAAAGCCGCTTAATGATTCAAGGATTTAATCAAGGCGGACAAAGAGCACTGGGTACCATCAGACTCGACCTCAGGATCGGAACACTAAACTCAAGTACACTATGTTATGTGATAGATGCAAGGACGTCGTACAACTTGCTGCTGGGCCGGCCTTGGATACATGAGAATGGAGTAGTTCCCTCATCTTGGCACAAATGCCTCATGTTTGAAAAAGGCGGGGTGATAGAAAAGGTAGTCGCTGATGAAACTCCCTTCATTGAAGCAGAATCATACTTTGCAGATGCAAAATTTTACTTGAAGAAACAAGTTATAGAGGAGGCTGAGCAAAGCAATGTTGACACACCTCTTGATCCGAGGTGGAAAGGCAAGCAAGTTGTAGACCAAGCTCATCGCGGCAAGGAACTTGTTTTCCCACTCGCAAGGATTGAAACATTAAAAGCAGCAGCTCCAGTTAAACTGCTTGAAGATGAAGCTCAAGTTGGGGCAAGTCAAACAGTGCCCGCTAAGCACACTGGCGGCTTCGACCCTAATGCATATAAACTTCTATTCAAAGCTGGATATGATCCTAAAGAGCCACAAAATCTAGGGAAGCTCATCCCAGAAGCTGGTGGTAAAGGCAAGTCAAATCAGCAGGAGCCGCATGAATGGAAAGGATTGGGTTATGTTCCCCCTAAGCCAGTGCGGATATTCATAAACAGAGCCACAAGTAATTGCATCACTTCTACAGACGAGGAGGAAGGTGACAAGAAACAGTCTGTTTTTGATAGAATCGGAGATGTAGAAGCACGACAATCAGTCTTCCGTAGACTTGGGCCGAATCCCAAACCTGCTAAGAGAAAATCAGTACATGACAGAATTGGGCCTATTCAGAGTTTGAAGGAGCAGACCAACCATCCTACTGAAATGGAACCCTCAAAAAGGCTCAGGAGTGCCGTTCCATCTCGCATGAGAAGAGAAGTTAATATCCACGTCTCATGTGGTGAAGTTTTGAAGGTCCAACCAAGAACCATTGTACACACCCAAGTGCAAGGAAGAAATCAAGAAAACATTGATTCAAGTTGTGAGGCAACAACAAGTCAAGATGAGATGACATCGTCATTTCATATAACATTATACGATGAGATTCCAACCGAGGGTGAAGATGCAGAGGATGCACCTCAAGAGCTAGAAGAAGGGGTACAAGCTGCAGTGGACGAACTAAAAGAGGTGGATCTAGGAACTCCTGAAAGTCCTCGACCTATCTTCATTAGTTCACTCCTTTCCAACAAAGATGAAGAAACATATGTCACACTTTTGAAAGAATATATTGATGTATTTGCATGGACATACAAGGAGATGCCAGGGTTGGACCCAAAGATAGCCGTGCACCGCTTGGCAGTAAAAAAGGGGTGTCGCTCGGTTAAGCAAGCTCAACGGCGCTTCCGCCCCGAGCTCATTCCCTCAATCGAAGCAGAAGTCAACAAGCTTATAGAGGCTGGTTTCATTCGCGAAGTTAAATACCCAACTTGGATATCCAGCATTGTTCCTGTGCACAAGAAGAATGGCCAGATCCGTGTGTGCGTAGACTTTCGGGATCTTAATGTTGCATGCCCGAAAGATGACTTCCCGCTCCCTATCACAGAGTTAATGATAGATGCTGTAACTGGACACGAGATCATGTCATTCATGGATGGCTCATCCGGTTACAATCAAATCCGGATGGCGCCAGAAGATGAGGAGTTTACAGCGTTTCGTACGCCAAAAGGTATCTACTGCTACAAAGTGATGCCCTTTGGTCTGAAAAATGCAGGTGCTACATACCAAAGGGCTATGCAGACTATATTTGACGACATGCTGCATAAAATGGTGGAATGTTACGTAGGCGACTTGGTTGTGAAGTCGAAACTTCGCACAGATCACATGATGCATCTAAAACAAGTATTTGACCGCTTGCGGAAGTTTCAACTCAAAATGAACCCCCTGAAATGTGCTTTTGGGGTTGCTGCTGGCAAATTCCTTGGGTTTCCCGTTCGATATAGGGGCATTGAGATCGAACAAGCAAAGATCGACGCTATAATGAAGATGCCTGAGCCAAAGAACCTTCATGAGCTTAAAAGCTTGCAAGGGAAGTTGGCTTATATAAGAAGATTCATATCAAACCTAGCAGGAAGATGTCAGCCCTTTAGCCGGTTAATGAAGAAGGGTGTCCCATTTGTATGGGATGAGGCCTGCAAGAATGCTTTCCAAAGCATTAAGTCCTATTTAATGAAGCCTCCTGTGCTGACTGCTCCAATTCCAGGACGCTCGTTGATCCTTTACATCTCTGCCCAAGAAAGCTCGGTGGGTGCTTTACTTGCACAAGAGAATGATAATGGGAAAAAAATGCCCTTTATTATTTAAGTAGAAGGATGACGCCAAATGAGCTCAAATATCTGCCAATTGAGAAGTTGTGTCTGGCCCTTGTATTCGCCATCAGGAAGCTCAAGCACTATTTTGAAGCGCATACAATTCGACTGGTTTCCAGGGCAAACCCGGTGAAGTATGTCATGTCAAAGGTCGTTCTTTCCGATCGACTTGCTAGGTGGTACTTATTATTTCAACAGTTTGAGATCACTTATGTACCACAGAAGTCCATCAAGGGGCAAGCCTTAGCAGATTTCCTAGCTGATCATCCAATTCCGGCCGAATGGGAGCTGTGTAATGACCTACCTGATGAGGATGTGCTTGTAGTTGAAGTTTTACCTCCATGGAAGATGTACTTTGATGGAGCGGCACACAAAGAGGGGGTAGGTGCTGGAGTTGTCTTTGTTACGTCTGAAGGGGAAGTGCTTCCTTATTCATTTACCTTAACGGAACGCTGCTCGAACAATGTTGCCGAGTATCAAGCACTCATTTTGGGACTTGGAATTGCAGCTGATATGAAGCAACTAAGGGTTAACATATACGGAGACTCCAAACTAATTATCAACCAAGTACTCGGGGTTTACGAAGTAAAAAAGCCAGAGTTAATCCCATACAACAGTTATGCAAAGACGCTCCTGCATTGGCTAGGAGATGCTACGATGGAGCACATTCCAAGGAAACATAATAAGCAAGCCGATGCCTTAGTTGCTTTGGCTTCAACTATATCACATCCTATTGATGAGGCTCGGCTACGAGTATGCCAAAAATGGGTGGTCCCTCCAATCTTCGAGGACGATGGCTCTCTTGACGACATTGTTGAACTCCCGACTGCTTCTGTCTATGAGGTAGATAAAGAGGATTGGAGGCAATCATTGATTGACTACCTTGTTGATGGGAAGTTACCTCAAGACCCTCGTAGGAGGGTAGATGTAAGACGTCGAGCTCCTCGTTTCATATATTTCAAGGATGCGCTATATCGGCGCTCGTTTGATGGTGTGTTTCTTCGATGTTTAGGCGAAGAGGAAGCTTTACAAGCGATGGAGGAGGTTCACTCTAGAGTGTGCGGTGCTCATCAGTCTGGTCCTAAGTTACATTTTCACATCAAGAGAATGGGTTACTACTGGCCTACGATGGTGAAGGATTGCATAGACTATGCACGGAGATGTCAAGCATGTCAATTCCATGCGAACTTTATCCATCAACCTCCTGAACCGCTACATCCGACGGTAGCATCGTGGCCATTTGATGCATGGGGGCTCGATGTGGTTGGTCCTATTACACCCAAGTCATCAGCAGGGCATTCGTATATATTAGCAGCCACCGATTATTTCTCAAAGTGGGCTGAAGCAGTGGCTTTAAAGGAAGTGAAGAAGGAAAATGTTACCGATTTCATCCGAGTTCAAATTATCTATCGTTTTGGCATCCCTCGGTATATCCTAACCGACAACGGGAAACCATTCGATAATAAATTGATGGATAAAATCTGCAAACTTTTTGAGTTCGAGCAAAGAAATTCATCAGCTTATTATGCAGCTGCAAATGGACTTGCCGAGGCTTTTAACAAGACTCTATGCAATCTACTAACAAAGGTGGTGTCGAAGTCAAAACGTGATTGGCAAGAGAGGATGGAAGAAGCACTGTGGGCATACAGAACTACATACCGTACACCAACACAAAGCACTCCATACTCACTGGTTTATGGGGTTGAAGCAGTCTTGCCTCTTGAACGCCAAATACCTTCTCTAAGGTTAGCTATCCGAGAAGGCCTTACAGACGAGGATAATGTAAAGTTGCGGTTGGCAGAGTTAGAAGCTCTCAATGAGAAGAGATTGCAGGCTCAACAAAGTTTAGAATGCTATCAAGCTCGAATTTCTAGAGCTTTCAACAAGAGGGTAAGGATTCGCTCATTTCAGGTTGGTGACAAGGTGTTGGCGGTTCGTAGACCTATCATTATTACAAGGAAAACTGGGCACAAGTTTACTCCAAAATGGGATGGACCTTACGTGGTACAAGAAGCATACTCAGGAGGTGCTTACAAGCTAATTGATGAAGATGGTGTGCGAGTTGGCCCTATTAACGGGAAATTCTTAAAGATATATAATCCCTAAGCACACGGACTACATGATGAATGATATCCACCAAAAATGCAGCACGTGGTTAAACTGCTAATGCATCTCGCTTGTCTATGGGTGGGCCCAAGTCATAGACGCTCCTGACCCGCACGAGCTTAAACTGTGTACGGTAAACTCCTGGCCCGCATGAGTTTAAACTGTGAACGACCCTACCTATTCAAATGGTCCTTTGAACTACGTTTGACTTGATCTCCTTTGCAGGAGTACGTAGGCAGCTTAGAAACACATCCTCTTCTAAGTTCAGTCATAACTAAAATAAACCCCTTTGTGTCCCCTTTATGTCGCGTTTGTTCGAATAATGTAGATGTATTGGAGATGGGCCATCTCTGTTCATGTTGTAATACGGGTGAATTCTTTTGTCAGATTTCTATTAGAGTGACTCGTTTGGGTTTAGACTTAGTTGCTTCTGTTCATGCTCAAGTTCAATTACTTTCCTCCGAGTATACTTTTTTTTTTTTTTTTTTTTTTTTTTTTTTTTTACACTTGTAATCAAGAAAATTGTTTGCAAGTATTGTTGAAAAGAGAAGAGAATTCAAGTCGTATTCAAGTCTTGTTTCCAAGTATAAAACTCATGCGTTATACAAAAAAAAAAAAAAAAAAACTAAGCAAAAAAAATATAAATAAATCTAAAGTATTCTAAAGCTCATGAGATCTTCCTTATACGCTTCCAGCTCTCTTTTGATTGAAGTAAGCTTTTCTTCATCTTCATCTGTCAACGTGGGGCAGTCTCGAATACGTTTAACTTCCTCCTCAGCGGTGGTCACGGCCTCTTGCGATGCGTTATGTTGTTCTTGAGCCTTCGTCACACGGTCTTGGAGTTCCGGGTTCTTGGCTTCAATCTCCTTCAACTCTTCCTGCGCATCCTTTATCGTTTTCTCCAGGAGGGCTTTTCGATCGGCGTCGTCTTTGAGGGTTTTCTGTTCGTCAAGAAAAAACGTTTCGGTTTGAGAACACTTCCGTTGAGCTTCTATAAGGACACCTTGCGTTAGAACCAGCTTCGCGGCTTGGGTTTCAACGGGCAGTGCATTCGAGAGCTGCGACCGCGCCCGATCGTAATCTTTGGCTTTGTTAAAGAACTCGGCCACTCGTCGCTTCAATGTTGATAGGTCCACCCCGTCCCGTCCCATTTCTTGGAGTTGTCTTTCAACGCTTCCTTGGAAAGAAGAAATTCTTTCAGCTGGAATCTCATTAAGCTTCCTGTAGATACTAATGAAAGCCATGTATTGTGATATAAACGACTCCTCGCCGGGGAAGATAGAGGTTTGGGACGGCTCTGGCTGCGTCTCCTGAGGAGTTGTGTTTAAGGGAAACGTCGACTGGTGGGATTCTACCTCGAGGTCAAGGGTATTAGAGCGTCCGCCACTTTGTCCCATTGAAGATTGGTGATTTGATGACTGGACATCGTTGCTAACCTATGGCTCGGCAGGATCCTGTAAGAAGTAGTGCATGTACGTTAACAAAGGCCAAAATTCGACGATATACGAAACGGAAGAATTTGGGGAAGTATCTTAACCTGGTTCAATGGTCTCCCTCTAGGCCGTTTCCAACAGCGATCTTGGTCGTCATCACTACCAGCATCCTCGTCCGAGCTTCGCTGCCTCGCTTGATCCTCCCTGCTCCTTCGAACGGCATGTCCTGAGGCTCTATCCCGAGATGACATGTCCTCTTGTGCAAGTGTTTTTTTGTTCCTTGAGGTGGTCAATTGGTCTCTTTGTTCTTGAGTTCCTTCCTCGCCAACAGGTACGTTTGGGTTTCCGTTAACGGCTATGTCTGTGAAATGATTCTCGAGAAGGTTTGCACTCACATCGATCAACCAAGCCTTGTACTCGTTCGAAAAGTGCTTCTTTGGAGCAGCCGGGCTCATGGGAAATGTCGCCCTGGATTGGGAGTTGATATTATCATATTGGCGATGAAACCGGAATCCTTCGCTGAGTGAAGCATAACGGACATCCTTCGCTAACAGGTCGGGGGCATATGCTTGATAGAATCCAAATTGACGACTGAAGCGATGCGGTATGTAAGGCTCACCCTTTGCATTGAGACCCTTGGCGCAAAACGAGGAAGCTGGGGCGCAAACATATGAAGTACTCAAAGTCTTCCCTACTCCCTCTACGGTCGTCGTAAAAGATAAAATCTCTATTATCCTTGCGGGAGTTGCAGAGCCAAGAAACGTCCCCTTTGAATATCTTCTTACGGGCATCCATCTCGGTGTAATACCTTGCACCACCTTCTCCAGAATTAGTGACCATCTTTGGGTTTGCTAACGTGAGGCTGGGGGTCTTAAAGTGGGTTTGCTAGTAAGTTGCTAGCCAGCTGTACACGTAATGGATTGGAAAAGGATCTCCTATTTGACCAGGAGAGTGGGATTCCGAGATTGAGTTTAAACCAGAATAAATACTAGCAAGTACTGGCGACCTTCCAGTAGCAGCTGTGAGAAACAGAGACAAGCGACATCTACCCACGAAAGAGAATAGAGCTAGGCAAGAAACTCCAGCAGTCTGGCGACCTTCGACAACTCGCAGCGGCGACGGTCGGCATCCGGCGGTAGCAGAAAAAAAAAAAAAAACAAGAAGAAAACAAGGCTCCATTGATAAGCTTCAATCTATCTCTGGTAGCGAACTCCGGCTGCAAAGCACCTACGGCGCAACCTTCGGCAACGACGGAACTCCGGCAATCGTTGGTGGTTGACCGGTGACTTCTACAAAAAAAAAAAAAAACTCCGGCGAAGGGGCTGAGCGGCATCAACAGTTTTGCGGCGGACTTCGGCCAAGACAGCGACGAACCTCTTACGGCAGTATATAAAAAAAAAAAAAAAAACTCTCTGGCGAAGCGTAGCAGCGAGCCTCGTACGAAAAAAAAAAAAGAAGAAGAAAAGGCAGTCCGACAGTTTTCATCTACTCCGGCGGTCTCCAGCGACTTCAAAAAAGAAAACAAAAACAAAAAATTCCACGGGGCAGCCCCAGCAATCTCCGGTGATCGTTCTACTTGCTGGTACCTTTCACGTTGCTTCTTGTTCTATGAAGTCTGCGGGACTGCTTCCTACATTTATGCTTGCTCCCTATGCAGCTGTAAGTATTCCCATTCCTGCAAATAAAAAGATGTATACAGGAAAAGAAGGGTACGAAGTTGAGGAATTACCTGATTGGGAAGCAGAGTTGTTCTTCCCTGGTCTCTGTTTTGTTGATTGCTGTGGAGTTTGGGGATGTTTGAGATGATATTTATAGTGTATCATGTGAAGTGTTAGAGTTGAACTAGGATTCTACACTCCTGATTTTGTTATGATTAAACGATGAGGGTTAAACTTAAAGTTGCCAGAAATTGCGCATAGTCATATGTTTGTTTTGGAATTAATGCCTAATCTTTTCCCAGTTTGACTGGGGCTTAATCCAATGAAATTTTGAACAATGGGCTTATCAAGCAAGTGGACCTGAACGTGAATCATGGATGCATTCTACGGAAATGTTCTAATTAAAGTTTGATATATTATTCTGGCCTGTTGGTTGAGGGCATATCGAAATTTTAAATTTTCGAGACTTTCTCGCTCCAAGCACATTAAGCGGCATGTCCCGGCAAGTCTCGAGGGGGCAATTTGTAGACACCAAAATTTGAACCCGATAAATGGACAGATAAAGTTATTGTTGGGCCGCTGTTGAGACAGATTATTGGACCAATTTAATTGGGCCATAAAACTACTTTAATTTAATTAGTCCAATTAAATTTGATTTTGGGCCATTGAATTAATTAATTAATTGGCCCAAGCCCATTTCATATTTGAATTTAAATTATAATTATAATTTAAATATAATATTAATTTTATTATATTTGAATTAGATAATTATAATTTAATTTGAATTTGAATTAGATTATACAATAATGAACCTGGACTTGATCTTGGGCAATGTTCATTTTCCTAATTAGTTAATTAATTAATTAGTTAACTAAAAAGGGGAGTTGGTTGAGGAATTTTTGTTAAGCTTTTTGGTATAAATAGGGCCTTCGTTTTCATTCCAAAACACACACTTGAAAGCTTGAAGAACTTGAAGACTTAAGGAGTTGAGAGTATTTGAAGATTTGAAGGCATTGAAGAACGCTTGAAGATTTGAAGGCATTTTTATTGATTTTGCAGGCAATTTGAATCCATTGTAGGGTTGATTACTTCTAAATTCTTGACGCTCGTTGTTGGAAGTCACGCCACTTAGATCCCGGAGGCACTTCCATAGATAACGTCAATGACGAATCAGAGGACTAGACAGAGATTTTGTACCTGCATTGAATTATACACACGCTGTACACAGAATTTTGTGAATATATACAAAGTTTACTTTTTTGTGTTTACAGGTGTATTCTGGAACTCCGCCGCACTGCCGCACGGGAAGGGTCCGCCGAACTGCTGCACGGGAAGGGTCCGCCGTATTTGAACATTTTCCTATATATAGTCCACTATCTTGTATTTGTAACGGGACGCGGCTCATCATCACAAGATTGGAAGATTACATTGTCGAAGCAAGAATGGTTAATGGGACACATGAAGGAACCAAAGTTCTTATCCCCCGATTGTCTCTCACTCTTTCTGATACGAGATTGTCCTTCAAGTTCAAGCGTAAACAATTCCTGTGTTTCTTGCATATGTCATGACTATCAACAAAAGCTAATGCCAAACACTAACTCACGTTGGTTCATTGCTAAAAAATGTCTTTAACCATGTACAATTGTACGTGACTTTCTCCCGAGTCACCCATCCTGATGGCCTGAAGGTGTTAGCTCTAGACGGGGATACACAAGATTGTGTTGCGACTACCAATTTTGTCTACAAAGAGATTTTCAATAATGTGTAAATGCAATCGTTGATATTATGTTTTTTTTTTCAAAATGACAAAATTGCTATATATATAGACAAAAATATATCCTCGATTTATACAAATGAATTAGGATAACAATTAATTACTATAACTAAGTTGCTAGAGAACGAGCACACATTTGCCTAATTTATAAAAAATATTAAACAATGATATAAAAAATCTCTAAAGTTACAACACCGCATGCGTACATATACACATTAGCTATTAATTTGAGCAATTATTTGCTCGAATTCAAGTAATGATAGCATCAACAAACATAAACGATCCAAACCATATCTTCAATTGCATTATATAATATTTGATGTTATAATTTAAATAATTGTATAACGACCAAAATATTTTTAATATATTATAACAAATCCATTCCGTGCATCGCACGAATGAAAATACTAGAAATTAAATAATATCTATAAGTATAAGTTCTTATTATAAATGTGTAATATATTGCCACCGTGCGATGCACAACAATATTTAATAAAACATATACAATTAATATCAAATTATATAAAATGTTACACATAATGTTTTTTTTTTTTTTTTTTTTTTTTTTTTTTTTTTTTTTTTTTAGATATATTAACATCAAAATCTCTTAAATTTTAAATACATATACATTTATTGCATTATATGGCATAACCCAAAGAAAACCCCAAATTTAAATAAATAAGTTATAATTAATATTCATTAAAAATTAAAATAACACCAATTATTCATTTCAAAAGTAGTTAAATTATATTTCATTATACTTGATACGAATTAAGAATAAATTTTTGATATTTTGCATATCATATAAATTAATATTAAATGATATTAATCATATTATATAATTAAAATTATACATAAAATAACTATAATTTTTTCAAAATTATTATTTTAGTTAAATAAATAATATTTCACCAATAATTTTATGGATGCATAATTTTTTTTTTTTAATAATTGTGTAGTAATTGCATAAAAAACAAACAATTGTCTCTCCAAAAAAAAAAGCAATTGTAGCGTGATAATATTATCAGTTTTATTCAATTGTTGAAACCAAATTTTCGTTTAATAACTATTTTAATTATAATTTATTATATTATGAGATATCTTTTTTTTTTTTTTTTTTTTTTTTTTTTTTTTTTTTTTTTTTTAGTACTATTCACTCTATTAGAAAGTAGTATCTATTCAATAATCTCTCTATCAATTGCCGTCCAAAAGAGTCAAGACGGTGGTGTTCAATCCTGTGACCTTCCCTCATGGAGAGTCACAGGAGTGCCAACTGAATAATAAATTCGATTGTGTTATAAATATGATTATTGTGGACATTATTATCTATATCACTATATGGTAACGGTTCTGGCATTCTCTTTTGAAAGTTACTGGCTCTATTACATTGTAGTATCTGTTCATATACTTTCTCAACCTACTGAAACACAAAGAACCAATAACGCCTCCACTGAGGCTTGAACTCATAATCTTCCAATTGGAAGTCCAACCCAGATACCATTAGACCACGTAGTCCTGGTATTATTACCCTGTATATATAATATATTGATACCTTTGTATAAGAATGGTGAATGATGAATGAAAAGATTCTGGCCTTCTCTCTCCCCTCTCTGTCTATTCCTTCTTCCTTTCTTTGTGTTATTATTATTTTTGTTTAATTCATTATTACCCTGTATATATAATATATTGATACCTTTGTATAAGAATGGTGAATGATGAATGAAAATATTCTGGCCTTCTCTCTCCCCTCTCTGTCTATTCCTTATTCCTTTCTTTGTGTTATTATTATTTTTGTTTAACACTTATCAACACTTTGCTCTACATACTCAATGGACCAATTATGATTATGTTTTTGGCTTCAAACCCATATGCGAACGAATTTGTTGTCTTGATCTTGATGAGAGATCTCAGAACGAAGCCTTTTTGTGAAAAATACGCTAAGGGCGACGCCACCTTCGCCAAGTATTTCAGTTACGCAGTCGGCAACACATTGACTACCAAAAAATCCGGAGACCCCTGATCGACGATCTGTCCATCGACGAACATTCTCAACGCATCCCCAACGCCAGCCAAGCCATTGATGAAACCTAGGGACGGTCGTGAAACTTCTCCAGAGTCGTCCGATCATCCTCATGTTTGAGCGATCACCATCGGAAGGCAGACGTAGGTTCTGATGAATAGGCACTGCCATGTTTTGGCACCAACAGGAGACGACGGTGAGTACCGCTTGAGACTTCGGCGACGGGTGACTGCACCTAAAATCGCTCATGGCATTTGCATTACTGCTGGCTGATTGACGATATGACCACCGACAGTTGACCGCGACGAGGGGGTGATTGCACCCGTGCCGTTCGTGCCATGATCGGACATCGGGATCGCCGGTAAAGATGTTGTCGACGGGACTTCGAGAAGATTGCGAATATACGCAAAAGGCCGTCGATCTTCGTGAACATTCTTGCGACTGAGAAGCCAAGGCAAGGACCGACGATCCGGAAACCAAAATTATATTGGATCCGTTGGTAGAAAAACAAATAATAATAAAAAATAAGATTATTATTTTCTGGAAAACAAGGGAAAGAAAGATAGAGAAATTTGGCTCGTGTTTGGTGTTGGGTTTTTGCAAGAGCCAAGCGATCACTCTTTGCCACCTCCCAAAGATGCTAGGAGCATTGTGGCCTAGGTTTCCCAGGATAAAACTTGCTATGATTCAATGTTTGAGTATTCAAACAAAGAATCCGGCGAGCAACACAAGGTTATGAACACAGTATGGCTAAAGAAGGAGTTGAAGCAGAGAGGTTTTGAGGCAAAAAAGGATGAACTTTTGTGTTCCAATTTTCTGTGTAAAAAAACTCTACTGCCCAATTCCTCCTTATATAGGAGTGGAGGATTTAAATAGCTTTTATTAGGCACTTAAGGGCACCCCTCCACCTTCCTGTAACAGCAACCATTTGCATGACCTTCAATTCAAAAATTAAAAATTGAAATTAACTCAAAAAATTAATTCTGTAACAGCAGAATTGAACACCCAACGGTCACAAAATAGGACAGGTTCGTTCAGGCCAAAACTTCCAGTTTCGACCCTAGGCCGAAACTGGATGTTTCGGCCATGGGTCCCAAGTCTCGGCCTAGGAGGCCGAGACCATAGTTTCGGGTCAAGGCCGAAACTACAAGTTTCGGCCCAAGTGGCCGAAACAACAAGTTTCGGCCCATGTGGCCGAACTGCTAGTTTCGGCCCAAGTGGCCGAAACAACTATATGGCAGATGCAGTTTCGGCCACAAGGTCGAAACTTCCAGTGGCATGCTGGAAAAATCGGTCCGTTTGAATTTCCGGACGACACGACATTCGTGCCCGCAGGTGTCGACGCACACGAGCTCGGGCTTGAATCAAGCCTTTTCAATCTCGTCTAGTTGGAATTTGATTTGCACCCCCCTCCCACGCGAGAGAGCATCTATGCTATACAATTCTACAAGCTTCAAAAGAGCTCTTGTATATAAGAGGGGAAAATCCTCATTCCAAACCAATGTGGGATAAAACTCACTTTTTCCCTTCATTTTTCCAACTCAATGGGTCTACTTTGAGAATCAATATCTCATTCACCCATTATCCATTTTGAGCGTACAATATATCAATCTCTTCGTCTCACTACAAAGAATCCGAATCCACTTTGACCCGACCTAAATCGGAAGTGCACCCCACTAATAATTGTACCACAAAATAGCCACTTAACATGCCATTTTATGTCATTTTAAGCTATTTTTCCAACAATCCCCCACATGAATGAAAAATTGATTTTTGGGGTATTTTGAAATCGGAAACAACTGTGTTCAAACGGTCGATCCCTGCATAGGATAGGTAGGGAGTCACTATACCCTTTGAACCTTCCATTGTGAACACATGTTTACTCTACTGGCTGTACGGTAGAACGCGATCTCTTTGAACAGACTGCCGTTTGTGTAGACGATGACTTATCTCACACAGGAATCTCCCAACCATGCTCTTGCTCTCACTAGTGTACCCGTTTTGGTCGTGGGTCACCGTTCCTGGTTCTGCGAGAGTTTCTAAAGAATTGTGCCCAACAATTCTCCTTTGAAGCGACCCTCACTTCTCTCTTACATAGGTGATTCTTTCTCGAGTATCCTGCATACTCAAGAATCATTAAAGCATCAACTGTTTTAACGAGGAGTGGTAGGGAGTCCGAGACCCCCACAGTAACGCGCTTCGTTCCATAATTTAGTTGTCCCATTGAACCTAGGTGCCAGCTAGGTTGGGTATCCACTATAGAACTTTTTATTCCAAGGGCATTAGACCCATTCCTCGTGTCAACTTCTCCACAACTTCTTTGCCTAACCCTTTGGTCAGCGGATCCGCTATGTTGTCGTTTGACTTAACGTAGTCAATCGAGGCAACACCAGTTGTGAGTAGTTGTCTAATGGTATTATGTCTACGACGCACATGTCTAGACTTACCATTATACATATGACTTTGTACTCTCCCAAATGTGGCTTGACTATCACAATGCACACATATTGGAGGTACCGGTCTTTCCCAATTAGGAATATCCTCTATAAAATGGCGTAGCCATTCAGCCTCTTCACAACCTTTGTCCAAGGCTATCAGCTCAGATTCCATCGTGGATCTAGCTATCACAGTTTGCTTAGAGGATTTCCATGCAACGGCTAGTGTAAACACGTAGCCACTCGTGGACTTAGAGTCCTTAATATCAGATATCCAATTCGCGTCGCTATACCCTTCAAGTACAATGGGATATCTCCCGTAGTGCAGTCCAAGATCACGAGTATACCTCAAGTATCTCATAACCTTTACTATTGCCTTCTAGTGCATAGCACCGGGGTTACTCGTATATCTAATGAGTTTACTAACTGCATAGGCAATATCCGGCCTAGTACAGCTCATAAGATACATCAAACTACCAATAACCCGAGCATATTCCACTTGTGAAATACCTTCTCCGTGGTTCTTGGTTAGATGAATGTTTGTATCAAACGGTGTTCTAGCCATTTGACCATCATCCTTGTTAAATTTCTCAAGGATTTTGTCAATATAATGTGATTGGCTCAACACGAGACCATCAGGTCTTCTAATGATTCTAATCCCGAGGATTAAATCAGCCAAACCCATATCCTTCCTGTCAAATCTCGCATTTAACATGTTTTTGGTAGACTTGATCATCCGATCATTACTACCAACGATGAGAATATCATCGACATATAAACAAAGAATGACGTAGCCGTCTATCGTTTCCTTAACGTAGACACATTTGTCACTTTCGTTTATTTTAAACCCATTAGTTAACATCGCGCATGGTCAAACTTTTCGTGCCACTGCTTAGGCGCTTGTTTTAAACCATAGAGTGATTTAACCAACTTACACACTTTCCTTTCTTGGCCCAGAACCACGAACCCTTCGGGTTGTTCCATATAGATTTCCTCATCTAATTCGCCATTTAAGAAAGCGGTTTTCACATCCATTTGATGAACTTCCAAGTTCCGCAACGCGGCTATGCCAAGTATCATCCTAATGGAGTTTATTCTCGTCACGGGAGAATATGTGTCGAAGTAATCGAGGCCCTCGCGTTGCCTGTAACCCTTGATTACAAGCCTAGCCTTATACTTCTCGGTGGAACCATCAGGTTTCATCTTCCTTTTAAAGACCCACTTGGATCCTAAGGGTTTACTACCCAGAGGAAGATCAACAAGTTCCCAAGTGTGATTCTGTAGGATAGAATCCACTTCACTTTTTATAGCCTCTTTTCACATTGGTCCCTCAGTAGAAGTCACGGCTTCTACATACGTTCGAGGCTCGTTCTCTATCAAACAAGATAGACAATCGGGTTCATTTTCTAATAAACAGGTTAGAGTACCCGAATCGTACTCTAACAAGTAAGTTAGAAAATCAGGACCGAATGACTTTCCAACTCTCGCCCGCTTACTACGTCTCGGCTCGAGCTCGGGTTCTCTCTTAGATTTCCCACTATCATTATCCATAGTTTCGTCAAACGTTCATTTTGACGTACTTGGTCCGTCGTTAGACCTACAAGGAAATATATTTTCGAAGAAATATGCATTCCTTGATTCTATTATCGTGTTCTCATGTACGTCCGGATTATGAGACTTGTGTACTAAGAACCGATAAGCACTACTATTATGTGCATAGCCAATAAAGATACAGTCCACCGTCTTAGGACCTATCTTTACTTTCTTAGGTGTTGGCACCAATACTTTGTCAAGACACCCCCACACTTTCAGGTACTAGTACGAAGGTTTCCTACCGTTCCACTGCTCATAAGGAGTCTTATCGAGCTTCTTGCGGGGTACCTTATTCAAAAGGTAAAACTTGTCAAAATCGCCTCACCCCACGCATCTTGAGGTAGGCCCAAACTTATAAGCATCGCATTCATCATATCTTTCAATGTACGATTCTTTCGTTCGGCAACACCGTTCGACTGAGTTGAGTAAGGTGCCGTACGCTCGTGTATGATACCTACACTTGCACAGAAGTCACCAATAGGTGCTTCGTACTCACCACGTCTATCACTTCTAACCTTCTTAATTCTCCGATTAAGTTGGTTTTCCACTTCATTCTTATAAAGAATGAAATTATCAACGGCTTCATCTTTGCTTTTAAGCAAATACACATAGCAGTATCGTGTGCTATCGTCGATAAACGTGATAAAATACTTATTACCACCTCTCGTTTGTATCGATCTAAAATCGCACAGATCACTATGGATTAATTCTAGTGGTTCAGTTTCCCTTTCAACCGATTTGAAAGGTACTTTCGTTAGTTTTGCCTCAACACAAATTTCACATTTGTTATTTGTGTCAATTTGAAAGTTAGGAATATGGTCCATGCTAATTAATCTACTCATAGAATTAAAATTAACATGACCTAGTCTACCATGCCACAAATTGGAAGACTCAAGCAAGTAAACAGAATTAACTTTGCTTTTATTAATAACATGAATTACACTGAGCTTAAAGAGCCCATCAGTTACATATCCTTTACCAACAAACATCCCTAACTTAGACAAAACAACCTTGTCTGACTCGAACACCATGCGAAAGCCATGCTTGTTCAACAGAGAGCCAGACACAAGATTCTTCCTCAGCTCAGGAACATACAGCACGTTGTTCAACGTTAGTTCCTTCCCGGAAGTCATCTTCAGAACCACCTTGCCCATGCCTTCCACAGCAGACTGAGCAGAGTTTCCCATCCACACCTTTTCACCCTCAACGGTCTCAAAGGTGTTGACCATCTCTCGGTTGCAACACAAATGCCTAGTTGCACCGGTATCAATGAACCACTCACGAGGGTTTGAGCCCACGAGGTTCACCTCGGTCACCATGCCATGCTTGCCACAATTGTAGCATTCACCAGGAAACTTGTTCTTGGTAACGCCACCTTTCGGACCTAACTTTCGCTTGTCCTTCTTGTTCCTCTTGGAGCTCTTACCGTGCTCCACAACGTTGGCCTTAGCGCCAACAACGATAGGAACTTTCCTATCATTCATCCTGTCCCCTTCCTCAATCCTGAGTCGCTGGATTAGGTCCTCCAGATTCATCTCCTTTCGCTTATGCTTAAGGTAGTTCTTGAAGTCCTTCCAACCTGGAGGCAACAAGTGGATCAGAGATCCCACTTGGAAGGCTTCACTTAGCACCATGCCCTCGTCACGGATCTCATCGAAGATTAATTGCAAATCTTCTATCTGACTTAGCACGGTCTTTGAATCAACCATTTTGAAGTCGAGGAATCGGCCAACCACAAATTTCTTTGAGCCGACATCCTCACTTCGGTATTTATGATCCAAAGCTTCCCACAACGCTTTTGATGTGCTTATCTTTCGATATACATCGTATAGCGTGTCACACAATCCATTCAGGATGTAGTTTCGGCAAAGGAAGTCCGAATCCTTCCAATAGCCAACTGCCATCACGGATTGTGCATCTTTTTCCTTCAACTCGGGAACCTTCTCGGACAAGAACCTTGCCAAGCCAAGAGTTGCTAGGTAAAACAACATCTTTTGTTGCCACCTCTTGAAGTTCGAACCAACACTGGTGAACTTCTCCGGATTTTCAGCCGAACCACTCGGTACCGAAGGTACCCGAGACATGGGAATATATCCCTCAGTGCTCCCACCATCTTGTGAACCAACGTTCACTGGTGTAGCTTGGGAATTAGCAACATTGTTGCCGTTTCCTCCATTGTTCTTCTCAACAACATTCTCTTCCCCATTGTTAACGATAGGCAACTCGGGGTTCTCCATTTCTTCAAGGAAATTAGAGAAAACAACCAACGGGAAAACAAGGAATAAGGTTTTAAGACTGTTGGATCCGTTGGTAGAAAAACAAATAATAATAAAAAAATAAGATTATTATTTTCTGGAAAACAAGGGAAGGAAAGATGGAGAAATTTGGCTCGTGTTTGGTGTTGGGTTTTTGCAAGAGTCAAGCGATCACTCTTTCCTTAAAACCTTATTTGCCACCTCCCAAAGATGCTAGGAGCGTTGTGGCCTAGGCTTCCCAGGATAAAACTTGCTATGATTCAATGTTTGAGCATTCAAACAAAGAATCCGGCGAGCAAGACAAGGTTATGAACACAGTATGGCTAAAGAAGGAGTAGAAGCAGAGAGGTTTTGAGGCAAAAAAGGATGAACTTTCGTGTTCCAATTTTTTGTGTAAAAAAACTCTACTGCCCAACTCCTCCTTATATAGGAGTGGAGGATTTAAATAGCTTTTATTAGGCACTTAAGGGCACCCCTCCACCTTCCTGTAACAGCAACCATTAGCATGACCTTCAATTCAAAAATTAAAAATTGGAATTAACTCAAAAAATTAATTCCGTAACAGCAGAATTGAACACCCAACGGTCACAAAATAGGACAGGTTCGTTCAGGCCAAAACTGGAAGTTTCGGCCCAAGTGGCCGAAACAACTATATGCGCGCACACGAGCTCGGGCTTGAATCAAGCCTTTTCAATCTCGTCTAGTTGGAATTTGATTTGCACCCCCCCCCCCCCCCCGCGCGAGAGAGCCTCTATGCTATACAATTCTACAAGTTTCAAAAGAGCTCTTGTATATAAGGGGGGAAAAATCCTCATTCCAAACCAATGTGGGACAAAACTCACTTTTTCCCTTCATTTTTCCAACTCAATGGGTCTACTTTGAGAATCAATATCTCATTCACCCATTATCCATTTTGAGCTTACAATCTATCAATCTCTTTGTCTCACTACGAAGAATCCGAATCCACTTTGACCCGACCCAAATCGGAAGTTGACCCCACTGATAATTGTAGCACAAAATAGCCACTTAACATGCCATTTTATGCCATTTTAAGCTATTTTAAGCTATTTTTCCAACAAATTAAGGGATCAAGAAGAAAAGCTCCGGGACTTCAATCCGCCATTGGTTTAGAATTCCCAGTTCCAGAGGACTACGACTGGATAATTGGCGTTGGACACGCCCACCCATCACAACTCATAAGCTTTAACACTGATTGTTGCGTGGCTCGCTGGAGCCTAGATTTACTCCTAGTCTGGGGTCATGGACCTTCGGTTCCAGGTTTGTGCGTAACATCCCCACTTGGTGTGCAACATTATTTCAAGAGGCTGAATATGTCTCCGCAGAAGGTAGTATGACAAACGTGAAGAATGAAGAGCATATGAAAATGGTGCAAAATTTGAAGGTGATGAGTTTTGCAAGAGTTAAATTTGGTGGATGAGGAACCAAGTTTATACAGTGTTGCAGCATATAGTCCCTTACATAGTCAAGAGCAAATGCTTGGCTATGGATGAGAACAAGCCTGATGGAGATGGCTTTCCATGTCAAGTGATGTGGTTAATTCCCATGTATGTATGAACCATGATGTATGTCTGAACAATAGGGTAGACAAGAGAAATATAGCTCAAGAGTTCTTTTATTCATGTTGCGGGCTCTTCTATCCTTGTAGAGAGAAGGGAGAGGAAAAAGTGTATAGAGGGAGAGTAGAGCTAGTGGAAGTGAAGGGAACGACCCTTAAAACAAAGGGTACGATCAAGTGCCCTTGTATAGGTGCAACAAAGACGGGTTTGACCTTAGCCCGTTGATGTAACACCCCGTGTTACGGCCTTCAATCCCGGATTAATTATTTAATTAATCCCATTAATAATAATTAAATATGATTTAATTCGGTTAGGTTTCCTTTAATTAATTAATAAGGTCCACCATGAACCGTGGACCCTTGCCTAAATTAGAGTCCTAAGCCTATTAGGAATAAAGAAAGTAAACCCTTTACTATTCAGATTCTAATTAGGAATCCTAGACCTAGTTATCTATTAGGAATAAAGGAAGTAGGCCTTTTACTATTCAGACTACGATTAGGATTCCCTTTAATTAATTAATATGGTCCACTATGGACCATGTACCCTTATCTCTAAAATAAGCCCTTAGTCCTATAAGGAATAGAATTAGTAAACCCATACCATTCAGACCCTAATTAGGAGTCTTAAATATATAAATAGGGATATAGGAGGCACCTATATCTTTCACCACCATAATCTCTCACCACACAAGAAGTTCCAAGAATCCCCTTAGGAGAAATCAAGAAAGAAGAAGGCTTAAAGAAAGACCCTTCATAGCCAAGAAATTAATTAAGGCTAAGAGGTAACCCATGTCTCAACAAAACCTATTTTCATAGTTATGATTCCCCTCTTAGGATTTCCCCATGTTATTGTGTATTGATGATTTGTGATATTATTATTGTTGATTGGTGGGATGATTCCCTGGGTGATCTTGAGGATGAGAGGTTCTTGATAATTATGGCGTTCTTGATGATTATATGACGTTCTTGATAATTATATGGTGTTCTCGATGTTCTTAATATGAGGCTCTTGATAGTTATATGATATTCCTACCGAATCTTGATTTTTGGAAGAGGAATTATGTTCTTGTTGATTTAAAAATAATTAGAACCCTAGGTTATATCGTTGAATTCGTAAGGTATTATTCCTGGTATATTGGGTGGGATTCGCATGATTGGGTGTTTATTATGTTTAGAAAAGCATGATAGGTTATGTGCCGTTTGTTTCTTGATTTTGATCCGTTAATTGTCTACGTGTGTTATCAATTGTGTTTGAAAGTGTCTAAGCATGGTTCCGGGTTCCACAAAGGTTCCCGGGACGTTTTGGTGATAAAAGAGTCAGTGGGGGGTAGGTGGGGGTAGGGGACCCGCCACCTACCCGCGGCCGTTGTTGGCATCGCCGGCAGCGGGCAGCCGGCGGGCGGGCAGCTGCCCACCGGGCACCCGCTGCCCAGAATCATCGTCGCCGGCGGGCAGCCGGCGGGTGAACTCTCACCCACCTGCTACCCGCTGGAAAAATACCCAATTTGGGATTTTGGCTTCCCCGTTTGATGTTCCCCCGACCCCCGTGGTGTCCCAATGGACTCCGTCTATCGTGCCTATGTCTAGTTTGATAATTCGGGTACCGTTCGTAGGTTGTATGAGTTTTATATATTGCATGCTAGTTGAATTGGTATCCCGTTGACCTAGGTGAAAGAAGTATGAACCCCTTAGGCTTATTCTTAGTATGTGAAGGATCACGCATAGATTTTGTTATACGTTTTGTCCCCCTTCCCAATGTGTTAATGTGGGTTGCATGTGCTTGCTATGTGTTATGTGTGCATGTTACCCCAATTCGGTTGTGATCGGATTGGTTATTCCTGAGCTGCGGTTCAGAAGCTGGCTGCGGTCAGATTTACACTCTTGGGTTGCGGTCCACCGTTTGGTTGCGATCAAACGTTTCTACATGAGCTGCGGTTCATATTTCCTGGCTGCGGTCAGATGACATACTCTTGGGCTGCGGTCCACTGTTTGGTTGCGATCAAACTATGATGAGCTGCGGTTCATCGGTCGGTTGCGATCGACCCCTCCGTGTTGCGATATGGGGCAGGGTGCTGCGGGGCTGTGTCAGAGCTATATGCGCTGACCCTCATGTATGGGCATGCGATTGGTCCTGTGGCTCCAACAAAGTGTGCTTATGTGATGAGATATGGATGAGTTGTTGTTATGAGTGCCTTGGCGTGTGACTATGGGATTTATGCTAGGGATTCGTATATGTTGGGTTAGGGATATTTATTGTGCTCATCTTTATCTGCCGTGCCTGTTTGTAAACTGTATATGCTTGGTATAATTGTCGTCTGTGCTTAGCTCAATCTGTTGAGTCTATCCCCGTTTTAAAAGCTAGAGTCTCGTAGGATATATCTTCATGCTTCAAAATGGTTTTCGTATATCTATATATATCTCTATATGTAATGTATTTCAACGCGTTGGAGTGGGTTACCAGCATCTCTCGCTGAACAGATATATTTGGCTTTCAGGCACAGACGAGTAGCTCACTGGAGCGCGCTAGAGATTCGAGGCGTAGTGTAGATAGTTTTCCTTTCGGCCTGCGTGCCATTTACATTATGACGGAATTTAGTTAGTTAGCCTGTGCATCTGAGTTCTCTAGCTCAGGTGTGGCATAGCACCCCGTACCTTTATGTTTAACAATGCTCTGTTTGGGATTTAATAAGAGAATACCTTTATTATATAAGTCTTTAAAAGTTTTAAAATTTCGGGGTGTCACAGTTGACCTTAACCCGAACCGTTTGACCCGACCCAAATAGGAGCGCGGAGCATACGGGGAGCCTGGATCCGGGGTATATTGTGACAACTCAAAAATTATTTTCCTAAATTCTATTTTATAAATCCCAAAATAATTAACTTTACTCATTGAATTAAATATTTTATATTGTGATTTTTAGTAATTCAACACCATGCTATTTCGAAAATCCTAAGTTTCGAGTATATCTATGTATCAAGTTTTGATCCAAAAAGTCAATCTGAATGAAACTTGAGAGTAACCGGTGAAATTTGAACCAAATATTTTTATCTAGAAACATCCTTATAAGAAACTCATTTTATCTTCCAAAGAGTGTATAAACCCATTTTAATACTTTAAGCTAAGCCAAAAGAAGGATCCTGATATTGTGAAAACCATTTTACCAAAATACCCTCATCAGCCAACATTCTCACCTAGGATTTTGAGCCAATATAAATAGAACACTATTCATCAGATTACTCTCAATGCCTCCATTTGCCTCCTTCATCCTGAGAAAACAACAATCTGATAGAGAGAAAAGGAAAACACAGTAAGTCATCCTCTCCATTCATCTCTTCCATTTCATTCCATCTTTCCAGACATTCATTTGTCCATCTCTGCTTTTCCATCTCTGAGTTTGTGATGGGTGTTGTATGTGTTTATGTTTAATTTGTTTGAGGAAAAATAGGAGGTGAAGGTGGGAATCTCTGTTGAAGAAAGGAGGGATTCACACTAGGAGTAGCCAAGCTCAAAGGTATAAACCATGATTCGCATCAAGCAAAATGAATTTTTGCTAGTGGGGTCAACACTTCACCAACACACAAAAATTCAGTTACAGACATGAATATATCTAGGGTTTTAGAGAGTAATCCTTTGCTAGCGCTATCAATCGGAATATATAGGGTACATGCATACATATAGATATAAAATTTGTACATAAACATATCAGACAAAGAGAGTGGTGGAGAGTGAGGCAGCTCCGGCGAAGGAAGGGTGGTGGCGAGTGTGGCTGAGGCTTTGGTGGTGGTTGTCGGCTGTTGTCATTGGTGGTGGAAGGGCAGCGACGAAAATGGCGAGTGTGGCTAAGGTCTCAAGCGTTGTCGGAAATGAGAGGGCGAGGGGAAGGTCGGCTGTCGTCGTCGGCAGAGGAAATGGGAGAGGGCGTCGGAAATGTGAGGGCGAGAAAGGGCGGGAATGGGAGAGGCAAAAATGGGGATCTGATTTGTTTAATTTTGGGTTGGTTTCAAAAATTAAAAAAAAAATTGGGTTGACATTCCGCGGCACCCTCAAGAAGAGGTTGTCGTGGAAAGTCATATAATAAAATAATAATAAATTTTCGCAACACCCTGTTCCAGGGGTGCCACGGACAGTTTTTTATTTTTATTTTTTAATCAAAAATACTTTCCACTACACCTTTAAAATTAAGGTGTAGTGTATTCTTATTTGTTTCAACTATACACTACACCTCTTAATAAAGGTGTAGTGTATAAGTTATAATTATATGTTCATTTTTGTAGTAACGAAACTTGTTATACGAAATATTGTGTGCACTTGGTTAAGGAATGTGTGCATGCATGCGTATAGGAATGTGCATGCACTAATACCCTCCTAAACGTGTTTAACGCACATTATACTGTTATAGGGATGTGTCAGACAAAACAAGGACAAACCAAGGACAAAAAAAAACATAAAACATCCAAAAATTAACTCTCAAACATCATAAATAGAAAACATAACTGTGCCTAAATGAACTAAACAAAAGTACTGATCAACTTGTTCAAATTAGCTCAGGTATCTAGCAATGTTCAACCGCATAACGATATTCAACTACGCGACGGATGTGAGGTAGGAACTTGTTCGTAAGCGTGTGCTTATTTGTTGTGAACTATGTGCACTTGCGATAAATATAATGTGCACATCAGTTGTTGAGTGCTTTCACTTGGGATAAGAACAGTTTGTGCATATTAGAATAACATAATGTGCATTTATAGACAAACGTGTGCACATTTGTTGTGAAAAATTACAAAAAAAAATATAAAATATTTTTCTTTATCATACACAAACAAAAAATCACTACCAATAATCATCATCGTCGTCAACATACGAGGTCTGATTAAACAAGGTTTAACAAACTGTTCCTAAATGAAAGTTGATTCGGGAATCAAGCAAAAATCTACATCTTCGCTGGCAAGATTTGCATACAGTGCTATGAATCCTGCACAAGAACCAAACCATGTATAAATTATAAACTAATAAAAAACTCTTGTTTTCTTGTAGTAAACAAATGACTGGATTCAAATCATAAGACTATAGCATCCCATCAATTTGATAGGATTTAAGTAGTCCTCGGGATTTACAAGTGTTTGGGTAACTAAAATGCATGAATATGAATGAGCAGGCACTAAGAGTGTTGCTATTGGACATCCCTGGGCTTCTATTCTGGGCAAAGGTTTACTACCAGGCAAGAAGCTTTGCCATTGATAATCTTCGACCCACATACTATAAAATCAATGGAGTTGTATACATTATACATGTGTGAATTATCATCAACATTTCTTCAGACATTTATATTTCAATTTGATTTCTTCAAATATGAACATAGGTATGCTTATTGATATTCCTCGACAGCATGGGCGAGCCTTCGTCGTATCAGAAGGAAAAAAAATACTTACATGTAGCTGCACCTTCCATCGTCGCTCCAAGATGTCATGTATCACGCTGAAACCACCGCACAATCATACATAGAGAACTACACGCCCACACCCATTTAAAAAAAAAATGCCATAGCCACCGTCGACGGACACATCCCCAACCCATACAGAACTACACGTCCACACCCAAGAATAGACGAAGACAAAAAACAGAACCAAAAAAACAAAAACAAAAACACAACGGCAAATAGCGCAACCAGTGCATCAAAACTCAAAGGAAATGTAAATTAAAAAAAACCCCTACCTCGGATGGACGCCCTTGTCGCCGGACGGGGACGCATGGGATTCCGACCATCTACTTGAGAACAGAAGCAGCGAAATGATGGAGAGGATTGCGATAAACGGCATGCAGCAGTCGAACCAACGAAGGAGTCCAAATGAATTCAAAACTGAGTATACACCGAGAATAATGCAGTAAATACCACGACATGCTGTTGAAAACCCAATTCTGCCCCTACTTGCCTTTAATTAAAATTCTCCAGCCTTAAATAATATATTAAATCTACTAAAAATATAGACCATTGATTCATCAAGATAGAATGTTAAGATTGGTTCCTAAGTTTCTACCTAAAGATGGGTTCTTAGATGAATATATATATATATATATATATATATATATATATATATATATATATATATATATATATATATATATATATATATATATATATACACACACACACACACACACACACCCACACACACACACACACACACACACTAGTAATTGACCTGTGCGCTGCACCGTATGTAAATTAAAAAGTATTAATTTTGTGGATGTTATATTATAAATTGTGTGAAATAATGCGGTTATAATTTATAAAATATAAATGAATTTTGTTTGGGAATTAAACAAAAAAAAATGTAAATGGTATATTACAAATAGTTGCAATTAATGTTATGGTATTAAAAACAGAAAACTTTACAAAACTACAAATTATTGAAAACTTCATGATATACAACATTAGTGGTTGATGTAGTTGTTGAACTTGAGTCTTTTACTATCAATATTTTGAGACCATCTAGATTGTTAACCCGAGATGCAGCTACGTACAACTGACCGTGTACAAAAACCGATTTCTTTAGTATTAATCCGACATGAGATAACGTTTGTCCTTGACTTTTGTTTATGGTCATTGCATATGATAGCATCAACGGAAATTGCATTCGTTGAAACTTGAACGCCAATTTTGGATCGGAGGGTGACATGGACATTCGGGGGATCAACACTTTTGTACCTTTGTTAGAACCAGTCATTATCTCGACTTCAATAACATGGTCTGCTAACTTTGTGATTACCAACCGAGTACCATTGCACAAACAAAGTGAATGGTCGATATTTCTCATTAACATGACCGGTGAACCAATTTTCAAAGTCAGCGTATGATTTGGTAAACCTGAAAATCTAATGCTGTTTAGAAATTCCGGTGTGTGTACATCTCCAATTATACCATTGTCGTCATCAGCTTTGCATACTGCGTTGGAACTAAAGTATGACCTGCTTTCGGCAGTATGCAACGCACTCATATATTCATTGACTGTGTTGACCACATCTAGAGTTGGTGCTAATATAGCACGACCTAGAAGACGTTTGGGGTCAGAATTTTCATTTACAAACATAGGAAATGTACTTCGCACAATTGTTTCAATATGATCCCCTCATGATGGCAGTAACATATGCTTTGGTATTTCAACCTCTGCATAACCATCATTTCGCCCACCCATCTTTCCATCATCGATAGTAGCAATCCAATCAGCAAATTCTTGTAATGCCTGTCGGTTACCACCATTGGGTACCGAACTTAGTGTGAGGTTTTTAGTCAATCTTAAAACTTTGTAACTATCCCATAGATATGATGAATTTATAGCTGAAGAAACAATATCTTGCCGTGTACCTTTTGGTACTACTGGTAGAATTTGGCAAAAATCTCCACCCAAAACAACCGTTTTACCACCAAACGTCTTTGTTGAACTATGCGTGTCTACAAAACGCAACAAATCCCGCATAGTTCGATCTAACGATTCAAAGCAATGTTTGTGCATCATGGGAGCTTCATCCCAAATTATTAAACTCGTCTTTATCAACAATTCAGCCAAATCGCTACCTTGTTTAATGTTACAGGTAGACTCTTCATTTATTGCAATAGATATTGCAAATCTTGAGTGTGCAGTTCGGCCACCTGGTAACAACAAAGAAGCTATGCCACTTGATGCAACATTTAAAACGATCTGACCTTTGCATCGGACTGCAGCTGACAACGCTCTCCATAAAAAAATTTTTCCCGTGCCACCGTAGCCATAAACAAAAAATAAGCCACCTTTGTTAGCTGAAATGTCTTGGATAACAATATCATAAATGAAACTCTGCTCTTTAGTTAGTTTGGAACTCAAAACTTCAGCATCTTCCTTCAATTGTTCATGATTGTAACATAACTCTTCAAAAACCAAATGATTCTGAACCAATCTTGAGTTATCAATAGTTGGTATTGGCATCGGAGGGTAGTCTTTTAAAGACTTATTTTGTAGTCTCAAAAGCTTTTCCAATTCAAACAATCCAAAGTTCTTTTTTTCTTCCTCTGTTAAGACCAAATCTGTTACAATACCAACATACTGATAGTTATAAATATAAACTAAGAAATTTGACAAAAAAAAAAAAATTTCAATCATAAAAAAGTTACAATACATTGTTGTTGTAATATTCTTCTTTGATAGTGTTGAGCATCTTCACACAAATGTTGCCACACCTGATTCCAAACATTTTCGGGCCTAATAATTGAGGTGGATGTTAGTAAAAGAACAAAGAGCTTCCTCAATGAATGAGCAGTTGACCAGTAGCTTGCTTCATTTATAACATCAATGTACTCTTTGTCATCATCTAGCAATCCATGAGTATAACATGCATCTCTAAAGGTCAAGTACTCAACACCGTTAACTGTACTAATATCTTGGAAACTTCTAGGACCACGGACTATGTTCAATTCAATAGACACCTTAAATAATATATTTCACCTGAAGCTGGTGGTACATAGAATATGCGACCAATTGAGAAACCCTTCTTTCTTGGATGCCATTCACGAATGTCCTTTTTCCACACAAAGTTGGTAGGCATCTCAATGTAAGTTAGTAAGCTCGTTTCTTTGAATTTTTTGTTGGCTACAAACCATGCATTAAACATACTTTGCCCAACCGTCTCTCTATTCAGGACATGATTAATCGTATCATCATCTTGGAAAACAACTGATTGACAGTCAGGCAAGTGAAAGCTTAATTGCTTAACAGGGGGCGTTCTATATTGGACTTCAAAACTAAACAACCGCCAGGCTGCCTCGCATGCAGAGATGTATCAACAATCGTAGTACATGTTTATTTCATCAACAATCTCATTACCAGCATCATCAGTTGTAGTCTTATAAAATTCAACAGTTACACGGTCGTTCCCCTTGTTGACATACTTGAATAGGTACTTGATTGACCTAGATTGGTTACACCACTCTACATTTATGTGAGCTTTGTATTTCAAGATGTAATTTTGCATTTACTCAATTTAATAATATTAATTAAAAGACTGACGAATTTGTAACACCCCGAAATTTTGAAACTTTTAAAACTTATATAATAAAGGTAAATTCTTATTAAATCCCAAAACCAAACATAAGAGTGCGGGGTGTTATGCCACATCCGAGCTGGAGAACTCAGATGCATAGGCTAACTAACTAAATATCCTTAAAGCAATGTCAAGACATTATCATGGCACGCAGGCCGAAAGGGAAACTAACTAATCTACGCTTCGAATCTCTAGCGCGCTCCGGGATCTACTCAGTTGTGCCTGAAAGCCAAATATATCTGTTCAGCGAATGATGCTGGTAACCCACTCCAACGCGTTGAAATACAATATATATATATATATATATATATATATATATATATATATATATATGTATATATATGTATATATGTATATATATATATGTATATATATATATATATATATGTATATATATATATATATATATACATATATATATATATATATATATATATATATATATATATATATACATACATATATATATATATATATATATATATATATATGTATATATATATATGTATATATATATATATATATATATATATATATATATATATATATATATATATATATATACATATATATATATATATATATATATATATATATATATACATACATATATATACATATATATATATATATAGAAGAGCGCTCATATGCGGCGGGATCTTACGGTGCGGCGGTGCGGTCAAATTCCAGAATACACCAACAGTGTTAACAATATGCACCAACAGTGTAATAAAAACACACCCCAATGAAATGTAATAAAACATCACAAAATACACCACAGACTCAAAAAAACACACCATATAACTCACCACCCCCAATGGTGTATTTCCGAACAGTGTATGGTGTTTTTAATCACACCTAATGGTGTGTGTTTGGTGATGCAGGGCTCTGTTTACTCTGTTTTGTGTGGTGTATTTCCTAACGTTGATGGTGCATATTTGGTGAACTATTGGTGTTGCCGCACCGTAAGAAATAACCGCACCGTAAGACACTGCCGCACCTGAACCCGCCTCTCTCTCTCTCTCTCTCTCTCTCTATATATATATATATATATATATATATATATATATATGAAAACCATTTTGAAGCAGGAAAATATATACTTAGGAGACTCTAGCTTTAAAACCGGGAATAGACTCGACAGGTAGGGATAAGCACATTAAGCAATGATAAACAGTTATATAGAGATGATATCATAAAGAACATGTATCTAAGGACACAGTTCACTTTCAAATCATTCATATCATCATTCAATCAACATTCAAATCATACAAGCACACTTTGGTGGCGCTACGAGACCAATCACATGCCCCGCACATGAGGGTTAGCGCATATAGCTCTAACACGGCCCCGCAGCACCCTACCTTATACCGCAGCATGAAGGGGTTGATCGCAACCAACCGTATAGACCGTTGACGATTTCAACGGCGGATCACAACCCTACACACCGCTGACGCGGTCAGTCGGTGGACTGTGATCCTCTTTAGGGGACTGCGACCCTACACACCGCTTGACGAACTCAATCGGTGGGGCGTAGTAGATCAAAGCCCTACACACTGCCTGAGGGACTCATTCGGTGGGCGATGATCTTCGGAGACTACGACCCTACACACCGCTAGCCCATACACTCGGCGGATCGTAGATTCGCAGCCGACCATAGCCCTACACACCGCCTGATCACTCATTCGGTGGGCTATGGCCTTCCTCGGGCTAGTGGCCCTACACACCGCCTGGCGCGTCCAGTCGGTGGACCATAGCACACGAGGCCCATGTGGACCGCAGCCCAAGAAGTGAATCACTGACCGCAGCCAGGAAAATGAACCGCAGCTCATAAGTAACCAATTTGACCGCAGCCGACTTCTGAACCGCAGCTCAGGAACAACCAATTTGATCGCAACCAAATTGGGGTATCATGCATCACATAACACATACTAGCACGTATTAGCACATTGGGAAGGGGGAGACATATAAATAAACTTACGTGTGATCATTCACATACTAAGAATAGTCCTAAGGGGTTCATGCATCTTCCTCCTAGGCCAACGAGTTACCGATTCAACTAGCATGCAATACCTAAAACTCTTCTATCTTACGAATGACACCCGAAACATCAAACTAGACTCATGCACGACAAACGGGGTCCGTTGGGACACCACGGGGATTGGGGAACATCAAACGGGGAAGCCAAAGTCCCGAAGTAGGCGACGACCAGCGGGTAGCCGGTGGGTGGAGGGCCACCCGCCGGCTGCCCGCCGGCGACAGAGTTCCGGGCAGCGGGTGCCCGGTGGGCAGTGGCCTGCCCTCCGGCTGCCCGCTGCTGGTGGAGTTTCTTTGGGCAGCGGGTAGGTGGCGGGTCCCCCTACCCCCACCTACCCCACACTGACTCTTTATCAAAATAAACACCCCGGGATCGTTTGTGGAACCCGAAACCATGCTTAGACACTTTCAAACTTGAATAATGACACCACGTAGGCAATTAACGGATCAAAAGCAACAATCACGTAGAACACAACCTAACATGACTTCTAAACATAATTATCACCCGAGCATGCGAATTCCACCCAAATATACCAAGAAAATCCCAATACGAAATTCATGATTCAACCTAGGGCTCTAATCATATTTTAATCACAAAATCATGCTTTATCTTTAAAAATCAAGATCATCAAGATTTATCAAGAACACCACACAATTATCATGATCCTCTTATCATCATCAAGATCACACATAAAATCACCACAACAATTATCAAGATCATATCGCAATTATCATAGAAGATTTCATCAAGACACAAGTATAGAATAGGGAGCCAAAGAAGGAGATTATAGCAAGGAAAATAGGTTTTGTTGAGACACGGGTTACCTTTTAGCCTTAATTAAATGCCTTGGCTATGAAGGATCTTTCTTTAAGATTTCTTCTTTCTTGATTTCTCCTATGAGAATTCTTGGGAATTCTTGTGTGGTGAAAGTTATTGTGCTGTGAGTTCTAGGTGCCTCCTATGCCCCTATTTATATATCTAAGAGTCCTAATTAGGGTCTAAATGGTATGGGCTTGCCAATTCTATTCCTTATAGGACTAAGGGGTTGGTTTTAGGGATAAGGGCCCATGGACTATGGTGGACCCCCTTTTAGCTAATTAATGGATTTTAATTTCCTTTTTAGGGTGAGTAATTAATTAAATAATTTGGTTTAGGGGTCGTAACACGGGGTGTTACAAAATTAGTTTGACAGATTTAGCGATGATATCAGTCAGATAGTTGAATCACTAATTAGCTTGCGGAAAGAGTAAACTAAGGCAGACAACGAAAAGAACAACACACAAGATGTTTACCCAGTTCGATATAGTGTGTATCTACATCTGGGCGACGATCACATAGGCGTCCAATCCACTAACAAATAATCCAGTGTACAAAGGTAGAGAACAATAATCTCACCAAGTGCCCCACACAAAGTACGTACCCAGTCTACACTGATTTAGTGGATTGTTGAAGATGGAGAGCCGTGCATACAGAAGTCCAATGAAATCCCTTCACTTGGAGAGCTAACTCTGATGCAGTCCACTTCAATGACGCAATCCAATGTTGTTCCCACAACTATGTGATCTTAGCCTCCTTTTCGTTTAAGCAACGATATCTCCTCCCAAGTTCTTCATCATAAACAACAAGAACAAATTGTCTTGAGAAGAGTCATGATAATCAAAGATGTGATCTCTTAGTATATGTCGGAGTGTTTCTTTCTTCTTAAAAGCGTAACCCTAATTCTTGATCGAATAAGAGTACTTATAGTTCCATAATAAGAACACTCTCCATAGATATCTCTAATTGTAGATGGTAGGACGATATAAGAAGAATGTAATCTTAAAGATTCGGTCCATACTTTTCCAAGACAGATACGCTGATCTTCTTTCTAAAAACTGACTTCTTAAACCGCGTTCTATAAAAAGGAAACATCTTTTTAAAACAGATCTTTAGTGTTAGTCCCTCTAGTGCTGTATTTGATCAATCAGTCCTCTGTAGAACAAACTGACACCAAACTAACCCTATCTTAGTTTGCCATAATAATATTGCCAATTATATGTTGGGGGTTTTTTGAGCAATTAAAACACTAACAAACTCCCCCTTTGCCTATTATTTGGCAAAACAACTCGACTACTTATAAAAACACAAACTAGATAGGACTGAGATAGAAATTGCATAAAAAACCAAATGTCTGATTACAAAGCATAACAAAAACACATCATACAAGTTATGCTGGAACAAAAAAACATTCTTCATAAGGTGGTGCCATCACAATCAGACGCCCAGACAGGGCCAGAAGGTACAAAAACATCCAAATACTCCCCCTTTTTGCCAATGATAGTCAAAGCACGATCAAGCATTGGAGGGGTTCTCACTGTCAGACTTAGCAGCATCAGTTGCAGCAGATTCAGTCAAGCTCAAGCGGAGAAGAACGGTAGCCAATTCAGTACAGGCCCCTGTCAGCTGTTTCTCAATGACTCCATGAACAGTCTCAAGTTCAGATACCCTGGCCTTTAGACGTAGAGAGAGTTGGACATCTTTCGCATGTGGCGAATCATCAGCCACTGTATCAGCATCAGAAGTGGAAGGAGCAATCACCGGCGTAACGTCTCGGATGTGACCTCCAGTCAGAAGACGAGGGTCAACAGTATAAAGAAGAGTCGGACTGATCACCTCACTAGGCATTGGCTCAAGGCCCTGCGATGTTAGAACTCCAAATATCAGATTAGGGAATGACAACCGTACCTTCTGCTCTCGAGGATGGATCAAAGTGAGGATATGATAATAGATCCAGGACCCCAGATCAATAGACATTTTTGTCCCAATCCGAAACAAGAGAGTTGCCAATTGCTTGCCGACCGTATGAAAGTGAGCCGATGGAATCCAGTTGTGAAGTGCAAGACGGTGCAAGATGACATATTTGGAGGTGAGCTGTGAGCTAGGCAGATAATCTTTTTCACCAGTATGCCATGTATCAGTCTGTCCACCTGTGAGGGTCTTTGCCACCAAATCCCAGTCCTTGATTTCTTCCTCATGCACACCTTTCAAACCATAATACTCATTTATCATGTCAGGGCCGAAGACATACCATTTACCTCGAATGAAGATTTGCATTAGTCGCGTCCCGGTCAAATTGTCAATCTCCTCATTAAAATTACAGTAGAACTCGTAGGTCAGAAGCTTCGAATAAGGACAAATGGAGGAGACAGTCTTCAACAGGCCCACTTCACTCAGGAAGGGCAAGATGTCGCAAACAGCGTTCAACTGGTGTTCATCAACAGACCGTTGGACAATAAGATCTCTCCGGATCATTGTGGACCATTTCCCCTGAGCAGTAGAGGAGACAAACTGAGGTCTATAGATAGAGGTGTCAGGATTCTCAGCAGTAGGTTGAACCTCAGGCGTAATACTTCGTCCTCTGGAGCGAGTAATTGGTTTCCCCTTCCGGGTAGAAGATGTGGGAACCACAGCAGGACTTTTTTGCTTGACGGATGACTGCAGGGTTTTGAACACTTGTTGAACAGGAGGATTAGCTTCAGTTTTGACAGACTCACCAGACTTTCTCTTCTTCTCAGGTTGAGCCACATCAAGATTGTCATCACCGGATTCCACAACCACTTTCACAGGGACACTCTTTCGTTTGGATTTTCTCGTCTCTTTGGATGGGGAATGAGCAGAAGGGCTTGGAGACACAGAGTGACTTGTCTCAGAAACTTGGGCAGAAGAACCTCCAAGAAGACTGGTAACTTCTCGAATCTTGAAGGTGGTTGAATCAGGATGCGCAGTAGCCTCAACCGAAGGGGGTTTAGACAAATGGGCATGTGAGCCATAGACTTCAGCAAGAATCTTTTCATCTTCACTAGAGGACTTAGAAGAATGAATCACACGATACGGTTCTGGAATAGAGGCAACGGGCAAACCTGCAAAGTGCCGGACATGTTCAAGGCTCTCAGCCAACGATGAAGAAGTGTAGACTGGCACCCCATCTATTTGATCAGATGCATGGGGACTTGAGATACCGGCAGCCTCAATTTCAGTGGGCAACTGGAGGGATTCTCAGACGGACAGATTTCTCTTGGAGACGCAACAATTTCAGTAGAGGGCAGAGCAACTTTGTCAGCAGAGTAAACAACCAAACTAAGATTATTGGCCAAATCGGAGGATTTATCTTTCTCATCAGAAACTTCATCAACGACATCTTTCAGAGGATCAGATTTTTCAGAGGGGATACAGGGGGGATCACCAGACACAGAGGATCTCACAGATAATAAAGCATTCACATTATTAGTTTCAACAATAGGTGCAGCAGACGGAATAGCATCAGAGACTAAATCATCAGGCTTATCAGGAGAGATTTCAATAGGAGATTCAGAAGTATTGGACCTGTTACGAAGAACCTCTAATCGGTGTTTGGTTTCGTCCTGGGCAGCTTATAGGTATCAGGGTTGAGCTGCTGCTCGATGACGTGAAACCTCGTCTGATTCAAGAGCCCTTTGAGCAAAGTATTGAAGGAATGCCCTGGCACGATTTCCATCTGCGGGCTCTGGAATAGATGCTGGACTAACCTCATCACTCGCTTCGGAGGCCAGCAACAAGAGCTCACTTGTGTCATCCTCGGACCACTCTGCATAAAACTCCGGATAATCGGAAATCACGGTGACCATGATTTCATCTCGTAGAATAGGATCAAACTTCAACTTCTTCTTCATAGCTAACTGGAGCAGCGTTTTTACATGCTTAGTGGCTGTTTCTGGTGAATAGACCTTTCTCCCAAGCTTGATGATGATATTTCGTATAGCGTCTGCCATTGATATGCAATTTGGGTATGCAAGAAGGTAAACCCTAGGTAGAAGAGCAAAGAGAAGTCAGTGAGCAGAGATATTTTTGAACTCTTCTTCCTTTCAAGCTTGACCCAATAATCATATATAATCCCAAGGGAGAAGAACCCTATTCAATGCGGCTTGTCAGATTACATGCAGAGCTGATGTGATTGACGCAACGGTATACCTCCTTTTTAGGAATGAAACGGAAGAGTTGCAGATTTGAAATTTGAAAAAGGCTAATTACTTTATGGTAACTTAGGTTAAGATATTTTCTTAACAAAACAGAAGGGAGTTTTAAAAAGAAGTCAAAGGCTGAAATTTGACCCGTAAATATAACACCATGTACTCTCCTTCTGTGTAACTTACTGCCTTATTAATCAATCCTGCAGATTCCCAGAGCGGATCTGAGAATCTCAAATCGATTTGCATCCAGGGGCTTAGTCAGAATGTCAGCCAATTGCTTATTAGTTTGAATGTATTCCAACTCTATCTCCTTGGACTCTACCAAGTCTCTGATGTAGTGATGCCTTATATCAGTATGCTTCGTTCTAGAATGTTGAACTGGATTCTTCGAGATATTGATTGCACTGACATTATCACAGTAGAGTGTCATAATTCTTTGAGTAAGCCCATAGTCCAGAAGCATCTGTTTCATCCAAACCAACTGAGTGCAACATCCTCCAGCGGCTATATATTCTGCCTCTGCAGTACTTAAGGAAATTGAATTCTGTTTCTTGCTCAGCCACGATACCAAGTTCTTACCAACAAAGAAGCATCCACCTGAAGTACTCTTTCTGTCATCACTATTTCCTGCCCAATTAGCATCACAGTATGCGACCAGACTAAGTTCACTGTCCTTGGAGTACCATAGCCCATATTGAATTGTTCCTTTTATATATTTCAAAATTTGTTTACAGCTATCAGGTGTGATTCTTTTGGATCAGATTGATACCTTGCACATATTCCAACACTGAACATTATGTCTGGCCGACTAGCGGTTAAGTACAGCAGACTTCCTATCAGACTTCGGTAGACTGTGTTATCCACTGATGCACCAGTGTCATCTTTTGATACTTTTGTGGAGGTAGAAATAGGTGTCCTGGATGGTTTACACGATTCCAGATCAAACTTCTTGACCAAATTCTTAGCGTACTTTTCCTGTGAGATAAAGTACCCTTCAGAACTTTGTTTAACTTGCAGCCCTAGGAAATAAGTCAGTTGGCCAACCATGGACATTTCAAATTCTTCCTTCATGACCTTTACTAGATCATCAGTGTACTTTTGTAAAGTAGAGCCAAAGACAATGTCATCCACATAAATCTGAGCAATGGTAACATGACTTCCAGTGATTTTTACGAACAGGGTTTTGACAACACTTCCTCGCTTATACCCATGGTGTAGCAGATTCTGTGTCAGTCATTCGTACCATGCCCTTGGAGCTTGTTTGAGACCATAGAGGGCTTTTCTGAGCTTGTAGACATGGGATGGATGATCTGGATCTTCAAATCATTTCGGTTGAGCCACATAGATATCTTCATGCAGGTACCCATTCAAAAACGCTGTCTTAACATCCATCTAAAACAGTGTGAATCCCAGTATACATGCGATTGCCAACAAAATTCTGATCGACTCTAACCTTGCCACAAGAGCAAATGTTTCATTATAGTCAATTCCCTCTATCTGAGTGTGTCCTTGAGCAACTAACCGAGCTTTGTTCCTTGCAATATTTCCAGCTTCATCAGTTTTATTTTTGAAGATCCACTCTGTTCCGATTATGTTGACATGATTAAGTATTGGAACCAGATCCCAGACATGATTCCGGCCAAATTGGTGCAGCTCTTCTTGCATAGCCTTGATCCACAGATCATCCTGTAAAGTTTCTTTTACACTTTTTGGTTCTATTTTTGAGGTATAGTAGGCTGATCCGGATATTTCTATCAGATTGTTTCTCATCCGGCTTCTGGTATTCATCCCATCTGTTGGATCACCAATAATGTTGTCTGAAGGATAATTTTTCTGAGTTCTGGTGGGCTTGTTCTTACCCACATTATCGACGAGGGACGTCTCCTGTTCAGAACTTTCTTGATCTTCATCTGATGAATCTTGAGTTTTGGATCTGGTGTCCTCAGCTGTGTCTAACTCACTAAGAGGAGGTTCTGTCTCTGGTTCAGTTACTGATGCTTCTACAGATTCGTCAGGATAGTCATCTATAACAACATTTACTGATTCCAATACAGATTGAGTTCTTTTGTTGTAGACTCGATAGGCTCGACTGTTTGGAGAATACCCCAGGAAGATGCCCTCATCACTCTTAGGTTCAAACTTCCCCCTTTGTTCCCTATCGATCAGCACATAACACTTTTTCCCAAACACATGAAAATACTTCAAGTTTGGCTTCTTCTTCTTCCAGATCTCATATGGCGTTTTGGACGTACCTGGTCTCAGATAGACTCTATTCACTGTATGGCATACAGTATGTACTGCTTCAGCCCAGAAACGTTGTGATAGATGAGATGCATGTAGCATAACTCTAGCCATTTCCTGCAAGGTTCGATTCTTTCTTTCCACCACACCATTCTGTTGAGCTGTTCTGGGAGCTGAGAATTCATGGGCTATACCATTCTCGGAGCAGAAATCTGAATATAAAGAGTTTTCAAACTCTTTACCATGATCACTTCTTAGTCTCTGAATTTTTATTATAGGCTCGTTCTTTTCTTTTTGAACCCTTATGCACAAGGTTCTAAAAGCATTGAAGGCTTCAGATTTTTCTCTTAGGAAATATACCCAGCCGAACCGAGAGAAGTCATCTACACACACAAATATGTATTTCTTTCCACCAATGCTTTCAGTTTGTGTTCGTCCCATAAGGTCTATATGAACTAGTTCTAGGCATCTCTCGGTAGTAATAACTTTTACTACTTTGTGAGGAGTTCTTATTTGTTTCCCAATGGCACATGCACCACAAACCCCTTCTTGTTCTATTCTGATCTTAGGTATCCCTCGCACAACATCCAATTTGATCATTTTATCCATATCTCTGTAGTTTATGTGACCCAGTCGTCTATGCCAAAGTTTTGATTCATCTGATTTTGATAGGCGACAAACATTTTCATTAGTCAGTACATAACAGTTGTCAGAGGATCGTGTTCCTTCCATTACCAGTTGATCTGCTTTATCCCTGACTCTGCAACAGTTACGATTGAAGCACACATTCCAGTTTTGATCACACAACTGACTGATGCTAATAAGATTTGCTTTCAGACCACTGACTAATAGAACTTCTTCTAGATGAGGTAAGCCTGGTACATTTAGGGTACCTTTTCCAACTATTTTCCCTTTTTGTCCGTCTCCATATGTAACTCATCCACTGCTAGGTTGAAAAGCCATAAGACACTTGACATTTCTTGTCATATGTCTGGAGCATCCACTGTCGAAATACCATCTTGCTTCGGTTGTAGAGGCGGTCAGAACTATAGTGGGGTAGCATATTGTTAGGAATAAAGTGTAATGGTTTTGATATGCCAAATTTGTATTTGTAGATCCCCCAATTTTATTTCATAGGTCTAGTAGAGTCTTAGACCATGATCGGGAAATTATTTAATTATCAAAAGAGAAAAACAGAGGAAAATGGATGAAAATAGAAGAAGAAGATATAAAGCTGAAAATCAAGAATTTGTCTGGAGAAAATGACAAATTGAAGAAGAAGATGAATGATACAATATTCACGTCGCTACTACTCAAAGAAGATATCCCAGAAGAATTTTCGTGAAGAAAATTAATATTGGAAGAATGCATGAAATTGACTTAGAGATCAAGCATCTATGGAAAGAAAGAAGTACATCAAATGTGATTGGAGATTTAATCAAAAGCTGTACAGACAAAGTGGATGATGCTTGATATATTATCCAAAATGGCTCAAGTTCAAAACTCACCATCAACAATTTTACAAGGTAAAATTTGAGAAGTCAAATTAAATTAATCTGATGGAGTTGGGCGCCGATTACAAGTGGAAATTGGGAAGCAATTTCACTTGGGTGGCAATTGAGATGCAATTGCACTTGGAGCCAATTTCATAGAAATTGAAATTGTGGAAATTGGGAAGCATTGAGATGCAATTGCACTTGGAGCCGATTTCATAGAAATTGAAATTGGGAGCTAGTTTCAAGCAATTGAAATTGGGAGCCAGTTTCAGAGAAATCAAAATCAATTGAAATTGGGAGCAAGTTTCACATGGAAATCAATTCAAGATGGGAGCCAATGTAGAATTGAAATTGGGAGCCAATTGATGTTGTAGTATGGGATACATGGAGATCAAATTGAATTGAGATAAAATTCAATACCAGGAGAAGTCTGGAGCCAATTTCAAAGTCAAAGTCAACAATTCAAATTGGGAAGCAATTGAAAGCCCAATTGTAAGCACCAGGAGCAGTTGGGAGCCAATTGCAAGTCAAAGTCAATTGGGAGCCAATTACAATGGAGAAATTCAAATTGGGTGCCAATTACTTGGGAGCCAATTACAATGGAGAAATTCAAATTGGGTGCCAAGTCAAAGTCAACAATTCAAATTGGGAAGCAATTGAAAGCACCAGGAGCAGTTGGGAGCCAATTGCAAGTCAAAGTCAATTGGGAGCCAATTACAATGGAGAAATTCAAATTGGGTGTCAATTACTTAGGAGCCAATTACAATGGAGAAATTCAAATTGGGTGCCAATTACAAGCCAATTGAAATTGGGTGTCAATTACAAAGGAGAAATTCAAATTGGGTGGAAGTTCAAAGCCAGTTTGAAGTTTGAGAACACCCAGACGTGAGAATGAAGAAGATGAAGCAGAACTTACAGTGAAAAATATTCTCACAAGGAAATTACTAGTCTAACTAGTATGGGATTAAAATAAAGATTATTTTTGAATCCCAGAGATACAAGGACCACTTCAGAGCTGATCAGAGAAGCCATTCTACACCAAAACTGAGACCCAGATATTTCCATTCAACGTTAAAACAGAGGAATATCAGATGAAGTTTGGGAGCTCATTTACATGGAGATGAAGATCTTTCAAACGGATAGCTTATCTCTTTCTGACATTTTTGCAGAAGATAAGATAAGATCTCTGACAAAAGATACAAGATTTCAAAAATGAGAGCGTCTCTTTCCAACGGACAGATTCTCATTACCAGCTATAAAATGATGAAGATATGAAGACTTGAAGAAGCACAGAGCAGAGAAAAATATACGAGCAGAGAGCTAAAATTCTAAGAGCTAAAATCTTCAAGTGTGAGAAAAGAACTCAGAGAGCTTCAAGAGAAAAATATTCTGAGAGTTCTTAAACAGAGCAAAGCAGAGCAAAATATCAAGTGCTTTACTTGATATATTCAAAAAGAGAAAACACTCAGAGCTATCAAGAGAAATCATTCCAGAGTGTTTATCTTCATCAAAGAGACCTGCGCATCATTGAAGATCATCTACAGAGTCTCAGAAGTTGGAAGCAAGACAACACTTGTTTTGGAGCAAAACAAGAGAAGGGAGGAAAGTAGCACGGAGCTATGAAATCCTGGATTGTCACACGGAGCTGTGAGATCCGAAGCAGCAGTGTCGGAGGCACTGGGCGTGATTGGTGTGGGCTTGGTGATCAAAGCACCAGATCACGGGATACGTTTCTACCGGAGTGTGGAAGACGGGGGGAAAGTAACGCGGAGTCGTGAAATCCTGGGATAGTAGCGCGGCGACGTGAAACCCGAAGCAGCAGTGTGGTGTCACTGGGCGTGATTAGTGCGGGCTTTGTGATCAAAGCACTAGATCACGGAAATTCATTGTATCTTGGAACCAAGGAGTGGTAGATATAGTGAATTGGCTCTTGGAGAAAAGAGCAAGTGGAGTAGGAGGATTACACCACCTCGCGAACCACTATAATTGTCTTGTGTTCTTTACTGCTTTCTTTACATACCGCTCTTTACATATTCGCTCTCACGAAGATATACTGCTCACACAATCTCACACACACTTTATGTTTATTTATTTCCGCTGTGCACCATACTCTAACAATCTAGTTAAGAGTTTTGGTTTATCTCTGTCTTAGCAATTGTTGTGCTGTGCGAAAAAGTTTGAAAGTCTATTCACCCCCCCCCCCCTCTCTAGACTTTCACCTTACCTCTTTTGGGACCAACACATATTACTTCTGACTTCCTGACCCAAACTTGTCTTGTGAACGGTGTAATAGTCTTGTTCTGATATTTCTCCTTCCTTTGGTTTCTGTAAAAGAAATAACACTCAGGTCGAGTGTGGCCTTTTATTTGACAGTAGTGACAGATGGGTGTATATTTTCTGATTCTAGCAAATTTAGCTTTGAACTTTGAGTACTGAGATTGAAACGCCACTTTGCCAAAATCAGTTTCTGCATGTGTCTTCCCTTTTTCCTTTATCTGGACTGACCGGGATGATTGTCCTATTCCATACCTGCGAGCTAGTGTATCAATTGACGTACCCTCTTTGACAAACACAGGTATAGTTTTCGAAGATTCTCCTCATTTATAACCAAGACCTTTTTTGTCATTTGGATTTCGTCCAGAATCCAGAATTTTGTCTAAATTAGATGTGGTGTCCATCATCTTTATGTTCTTCTTTAGATCCTCCAACTCTTTTATCAGTTTTCCTTCTCGAGATCTTATCTGAGTTATAAGATCTTCTTTTGTGACAAGATTTGTGTTCAGTTTCTTCAGAAGATCATCCCGTTGCTTTAGTTCTTCATTCAGATTTTTATTAACTTTCACCAGTTGCTCCCAGCTTGCAACAAGTTTAGCAAATTCCATCTTAAGTTGGGTATGCCTCTCTTCAAAATCATCTGTCGAAATATAAGACTCTACATCAGAATCATTTTCTCCGGACTGGTTTTCTATAGCTGAAAAGAAAGCCACAAAGTTTCCCACGTTATCATCTGACTGACCATTAGATGCTTCTTCCTCATCATCACTTAGTGTAGCCACAGACATAGCCTTTTTTCTTTTGAGATAAGTTGCACATTCAGCCTGTATGTGTCCAAATCCTTTACACTCTCGACACTGCACTGACCGGTTGAGAGTCCTACCTGTGTCAGTCGAACTGCTTCTGGGTTGTCTTGGTCGGCCAGTTTGAGACCAATTGTTCTGTGTGAAAGAGGATGTGTCTGTTTTCTGATATGAGGAGTTACTACCTTTGTATTGTGTCTTGTTAGGTTGTCCTTGACTCCTTCTATTAAAGCCTTTCAAGATCTTCTTAAAGTTCTTGGTTAGTAGGGCCAAGGCCTCATCATCTATGTCATATGTGTCTGATTCTCGATCAGCTTCAGCAACAAAAGCCACTGACTTGCCTTTTCTGTTGACAGCAAGGTCATCATCAGCCAGCACTTCAAGTTCATATGTGTGTAAGCTTCCCATAAGCTCTCCCACACTCTTCTTTTCCCAGCCTGTGTGTTCCTGAATTGCGGTTACTTTCATTCGGAAGCGTTTTGGCAAAGATCGAAGGATCTTTTTGACTACTCTTTCATCAATGAATGGTTCACCGAGTATTGAGGCTTTGTTTATCAGATTCTGAACACGACTGTGAAAGACAGAGATTGTTTCCTCTTCGCTCATTCTAAGGGCTTCAAACTCAGACAGTACCATTTGAAGCTTTGATTGCTTCACATCACTTGTACCCTCAAACCTGGTTTCAAGAATTTCCTATACTCGTTTTGCTTCCTTTACCCCAGTGACTAAGGTAAACACAGATTCATGCAGAGATCCTACAATAGAGTTCAGTGCTTTATTGTTCAGGTCAGAGGCCGTCATCTCATTTTTCGTCCAAGTCTCGATAGGTTTTGCCGCAGTAGTTCTATTAGGGTTCTGAATAGTTGGATGGCTCCATCCAGATTGAACAGTACGATAAACCCTGGTACCTTGTGCCTGGAGATAGATCTCCATACGAGCCTTCCAGAAAGAATACCATCCAATTCTGGTGGTTTCATGCTTGCATCCATCCTGAATAAAAACAAGCGGCCAAAAACACACAAGCAGACAGACTACCAACCGACAACAAGAGACACTTCCAATAAAAAGAGAGCAATGCAAATGCAAAAACTTCCCGTACGGATCAAGTCACTATGTAGACTTAAAAGCTCTGATACCACATGTAATTTTGCATTTACTCAATTTAATGATTTTAATTAAACGACTGACGAATTGGTCTGACAGATTCAGCGGTGATATCAGTCAGATAGTTGAATCACTAATTAGCTTGCGAAAAGAGTAAACTAAGGCAGACAGCGAAAAGAACAACACACAAGATGTTTACCCAGTTCGATACAGTGTGTATCTACATCTGGGGGACGATCACATAGGCGTCCAATCCACTAAAAAATAATCCAATGTACAAAGGTAGAGAACAATAATCTCACCCAAGTGCCCCACACAAGGTATGTGACACCCCGAAAATCCACATTCAATCCATGGATTAATTGAGTAATTAATCCTATTTAATTTGAGGAATTAATTCCTAAAATCCAGATTTTTAATACTCAAGGACTAGTATTTGACTAGTCAATCTTAAGTTGTGTTGTACCTTGAGCTTTGAGGGGAGTTCTCTTGTTCCTTACACTTTCTAAAGGTTAGTAAGGGTATTATTGACTTTTCACCAAGAGTTAGTATTGTAACCTAACCTAGAAGACTTCTTCATTTCATTCCTTATATTTCCTAGAAATTAGCTCTACCTTCTCTCTAGAAAGAAGTGTAGCTTATTCTCCAAGTAAGTGAAACCCTTGTCAAGATTCCAAGTTTTGCTTCCAAGATTCAACCTTTCACCTATTTGGGCATCTAGGAGGGTAAGATCTAAGTCCATCTTGTCTTTTTGGTTCCATCCTAGTTGTCTTTTTCTTAAGGATATGATTTTTATGATCTTTTGGTTTGATCTTGAAGTGGGTTTGGAAAGTAAGCCTTGTGGGGAGCTTGTGGTGGTGTAAAGTGAAGTCTTTTGGTCTACAAGAGGTAATCCATGCTCTACAAAACCTATTTTGCTTACCTATATGTGATTTCTTGGATTCTACATGTGTTTTGCTATGAAATGTGAGTGTTGATGCATGATCTTGTGAAAATGCATATCTAGAGCTTGTGTTTAGGGTTCCTTTGTGCCATTGCTTGGCATTTCCTTTGATTCAAGTCATTTTGTTGTATTGGGTGAGATTTGGCATGTTTTGGACTTGAATTTGAGCTTGGAGTTGAAAATCCCCGAAGGGATGGTTTTGGTACAGGACATGTACCCGCGGGCGGAACGGCGGGCGGGGCACCACCCGTCGCCCCACCCGCAGGTATAGGGCCTCGTGGGAGATGTTCCTGCGGGCGGAACCACGGGCGGGGCACCACCCATTGGTCCACCCGCGGGGAACATGATGAGATGAATGGGGGATTTGTTCCCCTTTATTCTTTTGACTCGGCATTTGGTCTTTTGGCTTCCCGATGTTCTTTTGTGGGACTATTCGAGTGTCTTCTTGATGTTTCGTATGTCTAGAACCATATGGTAGGTATCCATGTAGGACTTTGGTGTCTTGAATCGTGCTAAGTGTTTAACATTGTGTTTCTTTGGACCGTGAAGTGTCTTGTGTATTCCTCGGAACTATCTTTGGTTTCCCCGTTGATAAGCATGCAAGTTTGGTGTCTAAATGCTAGCATGTGTGTTGTTTGTATCTTCCGATTGGTTGATGATAACTTGTGTAATTCATCGTTGTTGTTGTTGGGCTGTGACCCATTCCTTGATTGAGTATGTTTCATACCTTCGTTGTGATCCATTGATTGATTCCTGTTGAGGTGTGGTGCGTGTGTGGCTTTACCTGGATTGCACGATTAGTGGTATGGGACACTAGTCACCAAGGTATTGCAGCGGTCCTCGTGGTGGCCGTGACGTGATTATGGAGGTTGTGACATGTGTGTCAGGTTCACGTATTTTCTTGGGAAGGCGTGTGTCGCCGTGTGTATGTAAGGTAGCTTGTGTACTATGAAATTGGTGGCTTTGTTGGTGGGGGACGACGGTCCCGGAGGTAAAAGGTTGGACTAAGAAGTACAGAGGTCCTGGAGATAATGGTTGGAAAGAAGATACAGGTTGGGGGTAGCCATAAGGTTGGAACAGGGCATAAGGCAGGCATACCAACTCGTGATGGGTGATGTCGCGAGGGCTTTTGTAGCCAGTGTTGTGTGATCTTATCTTGTGATGTGTGTAGTCACAAAGGCAGGTGTGGCCTTGGCATGTGTTGCTGGTTGAGTGTGTCTTGTTCTTTCGCGTTGTATTTGTCGGGTTGCGGTCTATTGAGTGATGATAGATCGTGCCTTGACTCTTTTGTGAGTCGTGTTGTGCTTGTGGTCTTGGGATGTGTTCCCGTGTTGTTCGTTGAGAGTGTTGAGTCTTGTGTTGACTACTTCTCTCGGTTTTGAAGTTATGTATATATATATATATATATATATATATATATATATATGTATTCCGTTTCGCAAATGGTTTTTGTATATATACTTTATCTATGTATGATACTTAACGGTATTGATGGGTTACCAGCATTATTCGCTGACCGGGCGTCGTCCCATGTTTATCTTTGTGCTTCTACAGGTGATGTCTAGTCGAGCGCGATGTCTAGTGCTCGATAGAGTAGTACCTTTCCCTTGTTGTACGGCCTGTGAGCCGGTTTGGTTGTTTTTAGACTTATGTACTCTTGGATAGATGTTGACCATGCAGATTTTTGGCCGTATCGTTTATCGTGTTGATAAGCGTGGCAAACACCCCCGTTGAATTCTTTGTTATCCAGTTATCTTTTCTTCCGCTGTGCTAGTGTTTTGTTTTGATATCTGCATGCGTTAAGGCTTTTCTATAGCTTGTTTTGGGGGGGGGGGGGGGGGGGGTGTTACAGTTGGTATCAGAGCCTAGGTTTTGAGCTTAGGAAGAGTTAAGTCTAGACTTTCTAAGTGGCTAAGTGTGTCTTGAGACCTCTAAGCGGCCTTAAGGAGCTAAATATTAGACTTAGGACTCTAGGTTGCGCGGTGAGCTGTGTGTTGCTTTCTGTTCTTGTTGTTGCTTTTCTTTTCGTAATCGTGTTGTTGTAGCAGAAGTTGCGATGCCTCCTCGTCAGCGTGCCACAACGTTTGAAGATGTTGGGGAAGTGGTTAAGAAATCTTGGTTGGCTGAATCTAGTAAGATCTCTGGAGTGGTTGGGCGGTGGATCAGAAGTGGCACGTCCACCTGGGTGAGTCCTAGTGCAGCTACCTTGCCGACCTTCCGGGGTATGAAAGAGAATGGAATGATGTAATCCAGTACGACTTGGACGGGATGGATGTAGTCTTAGGTATGGATTGGTTGGGGCGGTTTAGAGCCCAAATTCTGTGCAAGGATCAGAAGGTGGTGCTTCGAGGACCCAGGGGGAAAAGGGTATCTTATCGGGGAAAGACAGAAGAACCTAGGATTAAGCTGGTGTCTATGATAAAGATGAAGAGGTATATGGAAAGAGGCAATGATTTATACTTGTGCTCGGTCGAGAACTTGAAGGCAAAAGGGGAGGTAGCCCAAACCATACCCGTCGTCCGTGAATTCCTTGATGTATTTCCCGAGGAAATATCGGGTATGCCTCCCACTAGGGAAGTGGAGTTCTCGGTGGATCTTATGCCAGGCACTGCACCCATTTCTAAGGCCCCATACCGTTTGGCTATGCCAGAAATGCAAGAGCTGAAGACCCAATTGCAAGAACTTCTGGATAAGGGTTATATCCGGCCAAGTACATCGCCATGGGGAGCTCTGGTTTTGTTTGTAAAGAAGAAGGACGGGAGTATGAGGTTGTGTATCGACTATCGGGAGCTGAATCAAGTCACCATCAAGAAAAAATACCCTCTTCCGAGAATCGACGACTTGTTTGATCAACTCCGTGGCGCAGGAGTGTTTTCTAAAGTTGACTTGAGGTCGGGGTATCATCAGATAAAGGTGGCTGACAAGGATATCCCCAAAACTGCGTTTCGGACTCGGTACGATCACTACGAGTTTACAGTCATGCCGTTCGGTTTGACTAACGCCTCTGCAGTTTTCATGGACTTGATGAATAGAGTGTTCAAACCCCATCTCGATGATTTTGTGATTGTATTCATCGATGATATCTTGGTTTATTCAAAGGATAAGGAGGAGCATGTTGGACACCTCCGGACAATACTTCAAATCTTGAGGGAAAAGCAGTTGTACGCCAAGTTCTCTAAGTGCGAGTTTTGGAAAGACAGTGTGACGTTTCTAGGCCACGTGATTGATAGTAGGGGGATTCCTGTGGATCCAGACAAGATACGGGCAGTAAAGGATTGGACTGTACCTACAACAGTGACGGAAGTAAGGAGTTTTCTTGGTTTGGCGGGTTACTACAGAAGGTTTGTTTTGGATTTCGCCAAGGTGGCTCAACTGTTGACTAAGTTATTAAGAAAGGAGGTGCCTTTCGTGTGGAATCAAGCGTGTGAGTTGGCATTCTGAGAGTTGAAAGAGAGGCTCACGACTGCACCAGTTTTAATTTTGCCATCGGGGACGGAAGGGTTTGAGGTATACAGTGACGCGTCTAAGAAAGGACTAGGTTGTGTTTTGATGCAAAATGGAAGAGTAATTGCTTATGCCCCGCGACAACTTAAGATTCATGAAGAGAATTACCCTACACATGATTTGGAATTGGCCGCCGTAGTGTTTGCTTTGAAGATTTGGAGACATTACCTGTATGGGGTGCGTTGCAGGATCTACACGGATCACAAGAGTCTCAAATATATCTTCACCCAAAAGGATATCAACATGCAACAACGAAGGTGGTTGGAACTCATCAAGGACTACGTGTAACACCCCAGATTTTCAAGACATTTAAAACTTATAAAATAAAGGTATTATCTCATCAAATCCCAGAACATAATACAAGTGTACGGGGTGCTATGCCACACCTGAGCTGGAGAACCCAGGTGCACATGCTAACTAACTAATATCCTCAATAATGTAAATGCATAATATGGCACGCAGGCCGAAAGGGGACTAACTACTTCTACGTTCCGAGTACTAGCGCTCTCCAGTGACTTATTCTTCTGTGCCTGAAAGCCAAATATATCTGTTCAGCGAGAGATGCTGGTAACCCACTCCAACGCGTTGAAATACAATACATATAGAGATATATATAGATATACGAAAACCATTTTGAGCATGAAGATATATCCTACGAACTCTAGCTTTAAAACCGGGAACGACTCGACAGATAAGGCCAGACACAAGCAACAGTTATAACGAGCATATGCAGTTCACAACAGATAAGGCAAAGCATAAACAATGATCATAACCCAACATGAACAATCCCCAATATAAATCCCATAGTCACATCCCCCAAGACACTCGTAATCACAACTCGTCCATGTCACAACACATAACACACTTTGTTGGCGCCACAGGACCAATCGCATGCCCATACATGAGGGTCAGCGCATATAGCTCTGACACGGCCCGCAGCACCCTGCCCCGTATCGCAACACGGAGGGGTCGATCGCAACCGACCGATGAACCGCAGCTCATAAGAATGTGTAATCTGACTGTAGCCAGGAATTCCCATCTGACTACAGCCAGCCTCCGAACCGCAGCTCGGGAAAATGTCATCTGATTGCAGTCAGGAATTCCCATCTGACTACAACCAGCTTCTGGACCGCAGCCCAGGATACCGTCATCCGACTGCAGCCAGGAATTCCCATCTGACTGTAGCCGGCTTCTGAACCGCAGCTCAGGAATAACCAATCCGATCGCAACCAAATTGGGGCAACACGCACACATAACACATAGCAAGCACATACAACCCACATTGCACGTTGGGAAGGGGAATAAACGTATAAATAAACCTATGCGTGAACCATCACCAACTAAGAATAGTCCTAAGGGGCTCATACTTCTTCCACCTAGGTCAACGGGATACCAATTCAACTAGCATGCAATATAATCGACTCATAAACCTACGAACGGTACCCGAAATACCAAACTAGACATAGGCACGACAAACGGGGTCCGTTGGGACACCACGGGGATCGGGGAAACATCAAACGAGGAAGCCGGGATCCCGAGGGAGGGAAGATTCCAGCGGGTAGCCGGTGGGTGGGGGTCCACCCGCCGGCTGCCCGCCAGCCATCACTGTTCCGGGCAGCGGGTGCCCGGCGGGCAGCTGCCCGCCCGCCGGCTGCCCGCTGCCGGAACTGCCCGGAGTTGCCACGGGTAGGTGGCGGGTCCCCTACCCCCACCTACCCCCCACTGACTCTTTTCATCACTTTTCGCCCCGGGAACCGTTGTGGAACCCGAAACCATGCTTAGACACTTTACAACGCAATTAACGACAACACGTAGACAATTAACGGATCAAATACGAGGAACGAACGGCGCCTAACCTATCATGCTTTTCTAAACATAATCAACACCCAAACATGCGATTTCCCCACCCAATAATCCAAGAATAATATCATACGATACAATCTAGGGTTCTAATCACTTTTATATCAACAAGGATACAATTCGTCTTCTAATTGCAAGATTCGGTAGGAACAACACATAATCATCAAGGATACCAATTAATCATCAAAAACATCATAATCATCAAGAACAACACATAATCATCAAAACCCCAATTAATCATCAAGAACATCATAATTATCAAGAAACTCCCAATATAAAGATTATCAAGATTCCTCATGGAATCATTAGATCGACATCAATAATAATCATCATCAATCGCCATTTACAACAATATGGGGGAAACCCTAAGGGGAAATCATAGCTATGAAAATAGGTTTTGTTGAGACATGGGTTACCTCTTAGCCTTAATTAATTCCTTGGCTATGAAGGATCTTTCTTTAAGCTTTCTTGCTTTCTTGATTTCTTCTAAGGGAATTCTTGGAGCTCTCCTGGGGTGGTGGGGCGTCTAGGCGTGTCGGGGGGGTTCTAGGTGTCTCCTAAGTCCCTTATTTATATATTTAGGAGTCCTAGTTAGGAATTACTACTATAGGTTTGCTAATTCTATTTCTTTCGGAACTAAGGATTGGGTTTAGGGGTTGGGTATATATATATATGAGGGCCCATGGACTATGGTGGGCCTTTTTCCCTAATCAATCATTATGATTTACTCTTTCCCTTGGGCTATTGATTAATTAATTAAATGGTTTTAGGGGCCGTAACACGGGGTGTTACACTCTCCCCCCCTTACAAGGGGCTTCGTCCCCGAAGCCCGGTGTTATAGTCCATCCTTTCACCCTAGACACCTCGTAGCTCGGCCTCCTGATTAGGGTTGCGGCCTTACGTTGGTCTTGGCTTGGGGTGGGCTGAACTTTTGATGGTGTTGTGATAGAGAAGTTATGGGTGTACCTCGGTTTCCTGCACTGGAACTGGACGCCCCACGAGTGCCCAAGGCGGCCTCGATTGCTGCCACCCTCTGATCGAGCGCGCGTGTGGTGCGAATCAAGGATGAGAACCCTTCTTCCATGATTTGGTTTTGCCGGTTGAGCTGTGCGAGGATGCGCTCATTGACTGAGCTCTCATTTTGATCCCTCGGGTCCCTTCCGGATCGTGGTTGCACTGTCGGGTCGGGCCCGTCATCCTCCTCCTGTTCCTCATTTCCCTCCGGGCCCCCACAGTCCTGCATGGCTCGCTTGAGCTTCTTGTTGGAGATGTCCAACCGGTCAACCAATTCCCTTCGTTCTTCCTCGGGCTTTTGGCAAATCTCCTCGAGGGTGAGGTAATGTCCTCCCTCGTTGTAGTAGATGTCGTTGCGGCGAAGGTTTTGGGCATTGAAAACCATACCATTGGGGGTCTTGACCTCGGTGTGGCTTAGATCCACCCCCTTTTTCTCCATGATCCAACTTAGGATCATCCCGTAGGGTAGGCTAAGCCGGTTGTTCGTTTTACAGAATTCCATGTGCTTGAGCGTGAGGGTCGGCAAGTTGAACTTGATTTTGTGTTTTAGGAGGTACGCAAAGGCACACTCCAAGCTCCCCACATCCTTGCTCTTATTATTGGTGGGCAAGAGGCTATCGGTTACAATCATAACCAATATCTTTTGCTCCGCCGATAGCCATTTCCGGTGTGGTCGGGTGGCCGAGGTGAACCCATCCTCTTTCCCGAGTAAGTACCCGAGATAGTCCTTGTATCCCGTAGTTTGGGTGTCAATCCACCCCTTCCGGTCATAGTCGGACACACCCGTGAGGGTCAATTTCAAGAGTTTGGCCAAACGGCCTTCGGAAAGCACAATTTCCTTGCCGCGGACTTTGGTGGTGATTTCTACCTTGTCACCCCGTTTGGTGGCTACAAGGTGTTGATAGAATTCCTTTACCAATTCGGGGTACGTATCCCCTTTGATGGTGAGATACGTATCTAAAAGCCCTTGGTGTCTAAGCATATCAACCAATTCCGGAGAAAATTGGTCGGGTTCAAGTGTTTTACCTCCGATTACGGTGTAATCGGAGTTGTTCCACTCCGGGGTGCGGATTCCGAGGGGTTTCTTTGGCATGCTTGATGGTGGTGATTTTCCGGCGATTTTCCGGTGATTTTTCGACAGCCTTCCGGTGGACCTCCGGCGAGTTTTCCGGCGAGACGGCGGAGCTCCGGTGTGATTTTCCTCGTGGTCGAGCGTGCGGCTGTTCGTGGCGTTCCGATGGTGGCTCGGCGACGGCTTGGCGAGGAGGAGAGGCGTCCTCGAGGTGGTGCGGCGCGAGGCAGCGGGCGGCGGCCGGGCGATCTCCGGGCGAAGGCGGCTGGGCGCTGCTACGGCGTGAGGGACCGGCGGGGATGGTCGGCCGGCGGTGGCGTTGGGCGGTGGCGTCATCGAGTGGCTGGGGCTGTCACGGCGGGGTACGGCTGAGTGAGGTAGAGAAGGTGTGAGAGAGAGGGGAGAGGGGTTTGGGTGATTTGGGGAAGAAGGAGAAGGGTTTATGATTTGGGGATTTTGTGGGTTTTGGGGTTTTGGAGGGGTTTATCAAGGGAGTGTTCCCTTATGGTTTCAAGAAACACACATGGGCTAGTGGTTAAGGCTTTAACTTGTAGATGAGAGGTCTAAGGTTCCATTCCTAATGGTAACATTAGGCACTCCTTGATGAGGTGATTTTTGTCATTTTCCTTGTTTCGTCTTTTAGTGGGGAAGGGTTGGGTGGATGCGTAGCTTGTGTTTTACTCGCGGAGCGGGATTGGAATTTGAACAAAATGAATCTTTATTCATAACACTTTCTAAGTAGCTAAGTTAAGTAGGCATAATGCTCCCGAAGTAATTAAACTAAATAAGTGGTCGATGCGATACAGGGAACGGCTACAAGGGGGTGATGTCTTATCCTAGGCAGAATTCGCTTTCGGGATTTTCTTCGGCGGGGTCTGTATGGTCCTTGTCTTCGGGGTTTGGGTCTTCCCCTTCGAGGTCTTCTTCGTTTCCGAGGTCGGCTTGCGTTTGGCTCATGACGAATATCTTTCCGGGAGCGCCGTAGCCCCCTTGGTGACCCGTGGTGGTGGGACGTGGCCTTTGGGGTTGAGTGCAATGGAAGGCCTTGTGTCCTTCCTCCCCCCAGTTGAAGCACTGCCAGGGGTTGCCTGCGCAGTCCTTGCCGCGGTGGCTTTTGTTGCATCTCGGGCAAGGAAAGTTCCTTGGGTTTGCTTCGTTGTTTCCCAGGGGCGGCCTCGGGTTGGTCGGGTTGTTTGTCCTCGTGCCGACGTCGTTTCTTGTTCTTTTCACTGGCGGTGCCCCACCTCCGGGATTCCTTCTTCGCATTTGTTCTTGAACCCCGCGTTGAAGTAGTTGGATTCGGTAGAGATTTGCGGCACTGCCGTAAGCCTCGTTGAGGGTCCGGGGCCTACTCACCACCAGTGCTTTCCGGGCTTCGAAGTTGAGGCCCGATACGAATCTTTCTACCTTGATTGCCTCGGTGGGGACGAGTTCGGGCGCGAAGCGTGCCAGCTCGAGGAATCGTTTATGGTACTCTACGACGGTGGTCGTTCCTTGCTTTAGATGGAGGAACTCTTCATACATGGATGCTCTTACGTGTGTTGGGTAGAACCGTTCGCGCAGCCGTGCCTTGAGGCTTTCCCAGTTGAACCCCGGCTCTTGTCGGTGGGTGGGTCCCTCGTGGATCCACCAGAGATCGGCCTCGTGTCCGAAGTAGAACGAGGCTATTTCCACGCGGCGTTCCTCCGGACATTCTACTACCCCCAGAATCTTATCGAGAGTCCGGATCCACTCCTCTAGGACAGCGGGGTCTTCTTCTCCGGAGAACGTAGGAGGCCGGTGGTTTGAGACTTGTCGGGCGATGTCTGAGCTTGCGTTCGTCGGAGGTGGTGGGGGCCTGACGTTGCGAAGGGCCGCATCACTTAGTGCCTGTGCGACTTGTGTTAGTTGCTGTAGAGTTTGGGTCAAGGGGTCATCAGTGGTGGGTTCCGGAGTCCTTGATTGCCTTCTGTTCGGTGCCATGCTATCGTCTTTCTGGTCAGTGTTTATAAGAATGTTAAGTTAGAGTTCGATGCACTTCTGGTGAAGTGATAAGTGGGGAAGGGTTTTAGAATGGGGAAGGGCAACGTGTAGGGAAGTTATGTGTAGGTTTCACAATCTCACCGCGCATCCTAAGATTCCTGAGTCTTATGTTCCTAGGTACTTAGAGTCCAAGCATAACGTCCTAAAGTCCGGTCTTAAGAGTCTTTTCCTAGGGTCAAGCTTAGGCTCTGATACCAACTGTAACACCCCAGATTTTCAAGACATTTAAAACATATAAAATAAATGTATTATCTCATCAAATCCCAGAACATAATACAAGTGTACGGGGTGCTATGCCACACCTGAGCTGGAGAACCCAGGTGCACAGGCTAACTAACTAATATCCTCAATAATGTAAATGCATAATATGGCACGCAGGCCGAAAGGGGACTAACTATTTCTACGTTCCGAGTACTAGCGCTCTCCAGTGACTTATTCTTCTGTGCCTGAAAGCCAAATATATCTGTTCAGCGAGAGATGCTGGTAACCCACTCCAACGCGTTGAAATACAATACATATAGAGATATATATAGATATACGAAAACCATTTTGAGCATGAAGATATATCCTACGAACTCTAGCTTTAAAACCGGGAACGACTCGACAGATAAGGCCAGACACAAGCAACAGTTATAACGAGCATATGCAGTTCACAACAGATAAGGCAAAGCATAAACAATGATCATAACCCAACATGAACAATCCCCAATATAAATCCCATAGTCACATCCCCCAAGACACTCGTAATCACAACTCGTCCATGTCACAACACATAACACACTTTGTTGGCGCCACAGGACCAATCGCATGCCCATACATGAGGGTCAGCGCATATAGCTCTGACACGGCCCCGCAGCACCCTGCCCCGTATCGCAACACGGAGGGGTCGATCGCAACCGACCGATGAACCGCAGCTCATAAGAATGTGTAATATGACTGTAGCCAGGAATTCCCATCTGACTACAGCCAGCCTCCGAACCGCAGCTCGGGAAAATGTCATCTGATTGCAGTCAGGAATTCCCATCTGACTACAACCAGCTTCTGGACCGCAGCCCAGGATACCGTCATCCGACTGCAGCCAGGAATTCCCATCTGACTGTAGCCGGCTTCTGAACCGCAGCTCAGGAATAACCAATCCGATCGCAACCAAATTGGGGCAACACGCACACATAACACATAGCAAGCACATACAACCCACATTGCACGTTGGGAAGGGGAATAAACGTATAAATAAACCTATGCGTGAACCATCACCAACTAAGAATAGTCCTAAGGGGCTCATACTTCTTCCACCTAGGTCAACGGGATACCAATTCAACTAGCATGCAATATAATCGACTCATAAACCTACGAACGGTACCCGAAATACCAAACTAGACATAGGCACGACAAACGGGGTCCGTTGGGACACCACGGGGATCGGGGAAACATCAAACGAGGAAGCCGGGGTCCCGAGGGAGGGAAGATTCCAGCGGGTAGCCGGTGGGTGGGGTCCACCCGCCGGCTGCCCGCCAGCCATCACTGTTCCGGGCAGCGGGTGCCCGGCGGGCAGCTGCCCGCCCGCCGGCTGCCCGCTGCCGGAACTGCCCGGAGTTGCCACGGGTAGGTGGCGGGTCCCCTACCCCCACCTACCCCCCACTGACTCTTTTCATCACTTTTCGCCCCGGGAACCGTTGTGGAACCCGAAACCATGCTTAGACACTTTACAACGCAATTAACGACAACACGTAGACAATTAACGGATCAAATACGAGGAACGAACGGCGCCTAACCTATCATGCTTTTCTAAACATAATCAACACCCAAACATGCGATTTCCCCACCCAATAATCCAAGAATAATATCATACGATACAATCTAGGGTTCTAATCACTTTTATATCAACAAGGATACAATTCGTCTTCTAATTGCAAGATTCGGTAGGAACAACACATAATCATCAAGGATACCAATTAATCATCAAAAACATCATAATCATCAAGAACAACACATAATCATCAAAACCCCAATTAATCATCAAGAACATCATAATTATCAAGAAACTCCCAATATAAAGATTATCAAGATTCCTCATGGAATCATTAGATCGACATCAATAATAATCATCATCAATCGCCATTTACAACAATATGGGGGAAACCCTAAGGGGAAATCATAGCTATGAAAATAGGTTTTGTTGAGACATGGGTTACCTCTTAGCCTTAATTAATTCCTTGGCTATGAAGGATCTTTCTTTAAGCTTTCTTGCTTTCTTGATTTCTTCTAAGGGAATTCTTGGAGCTCTCCTGGGGTGGTGGGGCGTCTAGGCGTGTCGGGGGGGTTCTAGGTGTCTCCTAAGTCCCTTATTTATATATTTAGGAGTCCTAGTTAGGAATTACTACTATAGGTTTGCTAATTCTATTTCTTTCGGAACTAAGGATTGGGTTTAGGGGTTGGGTATATATATATATGAGGGCCCATGGACTATGGTGGGCCTTTTTCCCTAATCAATCATTATGATTTATTCTTTCCCTTGGGCTATTGATTAATTAATTAAATGGTTTTAGGGGCCGTAACACGGGGTGTTACACTACGAGTTGTATATTCAGTATCACGAAGGAAAAACTAATGTTGTGGCGGACGCCTTAAGCCGGAAATCGAAGCATACCGCTAATTCCATTTGGGTAGTGGCTGATGAACTTTGCAAAGAGTTCCAACGGGTGGACTTAGAAATGGTGGAACAGGGTGATGTTGAGACAGAAGTCAGTTTCTACAACTTAAGGATTGTGCCTACATTTCTGGGAGAAATTAAGGAAGAGCAATAGAAGGATGCGCACTTGATGAAGGTGCGGGATGACCTAGCTAAAGGGAAAGAGCGACTGTTTGAGTTGTCTATGGATGGAGTGTTGAGGTATAAGGGTCGGCTGTGCATACCCGCGTCTTGCGAGCAGTGGAAGCGGCAGATTTTAGAAGAGGGTCATAACACACCCTATTCAGTTCACCCCGGAGGCGACAAACTATACAAGGATGTAAAGGGCTTCTTTTGGTGGCCTAACATGAAGAAGGAAGTTGCAGAATTTGTTGGGAAATGCCTTAACTGTCAGAAGGTGAAAGCGGAACGCTGTAAGGTAAAGGGGTTGGTGCAACCATTAGAAGTTCCGCAAGGAAAGTGGGATTCTATATCTATGGATTTCGTGGGAGGATTACCGATAACCCGTTCGGGTAATGACAAAATCTGGGTGATAGTTGATCGTTTGACTAAGACTGCCCACCTTATCGCAATGAAGGAGACTTGGACAATGACACAGTTGGCTCAAGCTTATGTTAACCAAGTGGTAAAGTATCATGGAGTTCCGAGGGATATTGTTTCTGATAGGGATCCAATGTTCTTGTCTGATTTTTGGAAATCCTTGCAAGCGGCTCTTGGAACGAAATTAAGCCTCAGTACTGCTTTCCACCCGGCTACCGATGGGCAAACAGAGAGAACCATACAGACTATCGAGGATATGTTGAGAGCTTGTATGCTAGATTTTCAAGGGTCTTGGGAGGACCATTTGGATTTGATCGAGTTTTCTTACAACAACAGTTATCATCCGAGCATTCGCATGGCACCTTATGAAGCTCTCTATGGACAGAAGTGTCGCAGTCCACTATGTTGGGAGGATCTTGTCAATCCGATAGTGTTGGGACCTCAATACTTGCTTGATACATCCAAGAAAGTTAAACAGATTCAGGAAAGGATGAAAGCAGCTCAAAATCGACAAAAGTCCTATGCCGATTTGGCTAGAAGACAAGTGGAGTTCTAAGTAGGGGATAAAGTCTGGTTGAAAGTGTCTCCCACCCGGGGAGTAATGCGGTTTGGAAGGAAAGGGAAGTTGAGCCCTAGGTTTATAGGCCCGTATGAAATCCTGGAGAAGGTTGGAAGTCTGGCCTACCGTTTGGCGTTGCCTATGGAGTTAGAAAGAGTGCACAATGTGTTCCACGTATCGCAACTCAAGAGATATGTTCACGACCTGGCTCATGTTTTACCACCGGAAGTAATACCGATAGATGAGGATTTGTCTTATGAAGAAAGGCCGCTCAGAATTTTGGACTTCAAGACTCGGGACACACGCAGGAAATCCGTTAAGATGGTGAAGGTTTGGTGGACACATCATGGGGTTGAGGAAGCTACTTGGGAGCTGGAGTCATCCATGCGGGAGCGGTACCCTGAGTTGTTTGTAGGAGGTACCTCGTTTTCATCGTTTGTCGTTTGCTGTGCATGCTTGTCTTTGCGTGTTGTTTGTGGCTCGTTTAGTTGGTAGCAGTAAGTGGTGTTTTGTGTTGGTTGTCTTGCTCTTAGTGTTTGGTAGAAGTAGATGTTGATGTTAAGACTAGAGTTTGCGATGCTCAATCTACTCCTTTGTTAAGATCTTGCCAATTCTTGAATTGTTATGCCTTCTTGCTTGATTGGAATCCTGTGGAATCTTTTGAGTTTTGACCAAAAGGATTCGTTCTTGGACCTCTTGTCACAATGTTGTTCCCTACCACTGTTTGTTTCTAATTCGTCGTACCCAAGCTTCGGGGACGAAACTTCTTTGAAGGGGGAGAGGATGTGACACCCCGAAAATCCACATTCAATCCATGGATTAATTGAGTAATTAATCCTATTTCATTTGAGAAATTAATTCCTAAAATCCTGATTTTTAATACTCAAGAACTAGTATTTGACTAGTCAATCTTAAGTTGTGTTGTACCTTGAGCTTTGAGGGGAGTTCCCTTGTTCCTTACACTTTCTAAAGGTTAGTAAGGGTATTCTTGACTTTTCACCAAGAGTTAGTATTGTAACCTAACCTAGAAGACTTCTTCATTTCATTCCTTACATTTCCTAGAAATTAGCTCCACCTTCTCTCTAGAAAGAAGTGTAGCTTATTCTCTAAGCTAAGTGAGACCCTTGTCAAGATTCCAAGTTTTGCTTCCAAGATTCAACCTTTCACCTATTTGGGCATCTAGGAGGGTAAGATCTAAGTCCATCTTGTCTTTTTGGTTCCATCCTAGTTGTCTTTTTCTTAAGGATATGATCTTTATGATCTTTTGGTTTGATCTTGAAGTGAGTTTGGAAAGTAAGCCTTGTGGGGAGCTTGTGGTGGTGTAAAGTGAAGTCTTTTGGTCTACAAGAGGTAACCCATGCTCTACAAAACCTATTTTGCTTACCTATATGTGATTTCTTGGATTCTACATGTGTTTTGCTATGAAATGTGAGTGTTGATGCATGATCTTGTGAAAATGCATATCTAGAGCTTGTGTTTAGGGTTCCTTTGTGCCATTGCTTGGCATTTCCTTTGATTCTAGTCATTTTGTTGTATTGGGTGAGATTTGGCATGTTTTGGACTTGAATTTGAGCTTGGAGTTGAAAATCCCCGAAGGGATGGTTTTGGTACAGGACATGTACCCGCGGGCGGAACGGCGGGCGGGGCACCACCCGTCGCCCCACCCGCAGGTATAGGGCCTCGTGGGAGATGTTCCCGCGGGTGGAACCACGGGCGGGGCACCACCCGTCGGTCCACCCGCGGGGAACATGATGAGATGAATGGGGGATTTGTTCCCCTTGATTCTTTTGACTCGGTATTTGGTCTTTTGGCTTCCCGATGTTCTTTTGTGGAAATATTCGAGTGTCTTCTTGATGTTTCGTATGTCTAGAACTATATGGTAGGTATCCATGTAGGACTTTGGTGTCTTGAATCATGCTAAGTGTTCAACATTGTGTTTCGTTGGACCGTGAAGTGTCTTGTCTGTTCCTCGGAACTATCTTTGGTTTCCCTGTTGATAAGCATGCTAGTTTGGTGTCTAAATGCTAGCATGTGCGTTTTTTGTAACTTCCGATTGGTTGATGATAACTTGTGTTATTCATCGTTGTTGTTGTTGGGCTGTGACCCATTCCTTGATCGAGTATGTTTCATACCTTTGTTGTGATCCATTGATTTATTCCTGTTGAGGTGTGGTGTGTGTGTGGCTTTACCTGGATTGCACGATTAGTGGTATGGGAAACTAGTCACCAAGGTATTGCAGCGGTCCTCGTGGTGGCCGTGACGTGATTATGGAGTTGTGACCTGTGTCTCAGGTTCACGTATTTTCTTGGGAAGGCGTGTGTCGCCGTGTGTGTGTACGGTACCTTGTGTACTTTGAAATTGGTGGCTTTGTTGGTGGCTTGTTGGTGGGGGACGACGGTCCCAGAGGTAAAAGGTTGGACTAAGAAGTACAGAGGTCCTGGAGGTAATGGTTGGAAAGAAGATACAAGGTTGGGGGTAGCCATAAGGTTGGAACAGGGCATAAGGCAGGCATACAACCTCGTGATGGGTGATGTCGCGAGGGCTTTTGTAGCCAGTGTTGTGTGATCTTATCTTGTGACGTGTGTAGTCACAAAGGCAGGTGTGGCCTTGGCATGTGTTGCCGGTTGAGTGTGTCTTGTTCTTTCGCGTTGTACTTGTCGGGTTGCGGTTTATTGAGTGATGATAGATAGTGCCTTGACTCTTTTGTGAGTCGTGTTGTGCTTGTGGTCTTGGGATGTGCTCCCATGTTATTCGTTGAGAGTGTTGAGTCTTGTGTTGACTACTTTTCTCAGTTTTGAACTTATATATATATGTATTCCGTTTCGCAAATGGTTTTTGTATATATACTATATCTATGTATGATACTTAACAGTATTGATGGGTTACCAGCATTATTCGCTGACCGGACGTCGTCCCATGTTTATCTTTGTGTTTCTACAGGTGATGTCTAGTCGAGCACGATGTCTAGTGCCCGATAGAGTAGTACCTTTCCCTTGTTGTACGGCCTGTGAGCCAATTTGGTTGTTTTTAGACTTATGTACTCTTGGATAGATGTTAACCATGCAGATTTTTGGCCGTAGCGTTTATCGTGTTGATAAGCGTGGCATAACACCCCCGTTGCATTCTTTGTTATCCAGTTATCTTTTCTTCCGCTGTGCTAGTGTTTTGTTTTGATATCTGCATGCGTTAAGGCTTTTCTATAGCTTGTTTTGGGGGGGCGGGGGGGTGTTACAAGGTACGTACCCAGTCTACACTGATTTAGTGGATTGTTGAAGATGGAGAGCCGTGCATACAGAAGTCCAATGAAATCCCTTCACTTGGAGAGCTAACTCTGATGCAGTCCACTTCAATGACGTAGTCCAATGTTGTTCCCACAACTGTGTGATCTTAGCGTCCTTTTCGTTTAAGCAACGATATCTCCTCCCAAGTTCTTCATCATAATCAACAAGAACAAATTGTCTTGAAAAGAGTCATGATAATCAAAGATGTGATCTCTTAGTATATGTCGGAGTGTTTCTTTCTTCTCAAAAGCGTAACCCTAATTCTTGATCGAATAAGAGTACTTATAGTTCCATAATAAGAACACTCTCCATAGATATCTCTGATTGTAGATGGTAGGACGATATAAGAAGAATGTTATCTTAAAGATTCGGTCCATACCTTTCCAAGACAGATATGCTGATCTTCTTTCCAAAAACTGACTTCTTAAACCGCATTCTGTAAAAAGGAAACATCTTCTTAAAACAGATCTTCAGTGTCAGTCCCTCTGTTGCTGTATCTGATCAATCAGTCTTCTGTAGAACAAACCGACACCAAGCTAACCCTATCTTAGTTTTCCATAATAATATTTCCAATTATATATTGGGGTTTTTTGAGCAATTAAAACACTAACACAAGAGTAGGTAACGATTATGTGGTACAACATACCTATTATCCAGCTCTATCCCATTTTTTGTAATTATCCTTTTATCATCCCTTCTTAGATACAACGAGTACCCGTCTTGGTCAAAATGTGATGCATCAATGTATTTTTTTTGGAAAATGCTTCGAACACTTGCCATTTACCAAGCACGGGGAATTCCTCTTTGCAACACCACATGGGCAGTGAACCATGAATTCCTCAACTGCTTTGTAGTACTCACAGTGTTGCAAAAATCACGCCTAGGTGGCCCCCGACCGCTGCGAGGAAGGCCGTAATCGGCCTCCTCCGCGGCCGGCCGGTTAGGCGGTCGCCAAGTGTAACACCCCAGATTTTCAAGATATTTAAAACTTATAAAATAAAGGTGAAATCTCATTAAATCCCAAACAGAGTACGAGTGTATGGGGTGCTATGCCACACCTGAGCTAGAGAACTCAGGTGCACAGGCTAACTAACTAATGTCTCAATGATATGAATGCATAAACATCGCACGCAGGCCGAAAGGGAAACTAACTACTTCTATGTTCCAAGCTCTAGCGCACTCCAGTGACTTAATCTTCTGTGCCTGAAAGCCAAATATATCTGTTCAGCGAGAGATGCTGGTAACCCACTCCAACGTGTTGAAATACATTACATATAGAGGTATATATAGATATACGAAAACCATTTTGAACATGAAGATATATCCAACGAACTCTAGCTTTTAAAACCGGGAATGACTCGACAGATAAGGCTAGACACAAGCAATAGTTATAACAATCGTATACGATCTACAACAAGCAAGACAGATAAAGCTAAGCACAATTAATAATCATAACCCAACATAATCAATCCCCAGCATAAATCCCATAGTCCCATCCCTCAAGATACTCATAACCACAACTCATCCAAATCTCATCACATTGCACACTTTGTTGGCGCCACAGGACCAATCGCATGCCCATACATGAGGGTCAGCGCATATAGCTCTGACACGGCCCCGCAGCACCCTGCCCCGTCTCACATTACGGAGGAGCCGATCGCAACCGACTGATGGACCTTTGTCCTACATAATATTTATATACCTGACCGGTCTTTACCAGCCTGGTTAACAGTTGGGATGGTTCTCAGCCCATTCAACTGCCCGTATAGTGGACCTTTGTCCTATATAATATTTATATACCTGATCGGTCTCTACCAGCCTGGTTAACAGCCGGTATGGTTCTCAGCCCATTCGACTGCCCGTATAGTGGAACTTAGTCCTATATAATATTTATATACCTGACCGGTCTTTACCAGCCTGGTTAACAGCCGGTATGGTTCTCAGCCCACCCGACTGCCCGTATAGCCCGATTGATCTTAACCAACTCGGGGTTACATGCACACATAACGCATAGCAAATACATGCAACCCACATTAACACATTGGGAAGGGGGAGAAAACATATAACAAAACCTATGCGTGACCCATCACATACTAAGAATAGTCCTAAGGGGTTCATAATTCTTCCACCTAGGTCAACGGGATACCAATTCAACTAGGATGCGATATAATAGACTCATAAACCTACGAACGGTACCCGAAATATCAAACTAGACAAAGGCACGATTAACGGAGTCCGTTGGGACACCACGGGGGACGGGGAAACATCAAACAGGGAAGCCGAGATCCCGAGGGGGATGATTTTCCAGCGGGTAGCCGGTGGGTGGGGGGCCACCCGCCGGCTGCCCGACGGGTATTACTGTTCCGGGCAGCGGGTCGCCGGCGGGCAGCTGCCCGCCCGCTGCCAGAGAGGTGTTTTCCGGCCGTGGGTAGGTGGCGGGTCCCCTACCCCCCACCTACCCCCCATTGACTCTTATCACACAGTTTCGCCCCGGGAACCATTGTGGAACCCGAAACCATGCTTAGACACTTTACAACGCAATTAACGACAACACGTAGACAATTAACGGATCAAATACGAGAAACGAACGGCACATAACCTATCATGCTTTTCTAAACATAATCAACACCCAAACATGCGATTTCCCCACCCGATAAACCAAGAATAATATCATACGATACAACCTAGGGTTCTAGTCACTTTTATATCAACAAGAATACGGTTCGTCTTCTAATTGCAAGATTCGGTAAGAATAACACGTAAGTATCAAGAACAACACACAACTATCAAGAACATCATATAATCATCAAGAACACCATAACTATCGAGAATCTCCCAATATCAAGATTACCAAGATCCCCCATGGGATCATCACATCAATCATCAATAATATCATCACTAATCCGCAATATACAATAATATGGGGAAACCCTAAGGGGGAATCATAACTATGAAAATAGGTTTTGTTGAGACATGGGTTACCTCTTAGCCTTAATTAATTCCTTGGCTATGAAGGGTCTTTCTTTAAGCTTTCTTGCTTTCTTGATTTCTTCTAGGGGGATTCTTGGAGCTCTTTGGGGTGGTGGGCGTTTATTCTTGTGGTGGGGGTTTCAAGGTGCCTCTTAAGTCCCCTATATATATATTTAGGTGTCCTAGTTAGGGACTAATATTATGGGCTTGCTAGTTCTATTTCTTTTGGGACTAAGGATTGGGTTTAGGGATAAGGGCCCGTGGACTATGGTGGGCCTTCCTAATTAATTATTGTGATTTAATTCTTTCTTTTTGGGTAATTGATTAAATGATTTAATTGATCTTAGGGGTCGTAACACGGGGTGTTACACTCTCCCCCCCTTATCGGGAAGCTTTGTCCCCGAAGCTTGGTCCTTGCCGAGTGACTTTCTCTTAGTTACCTGGTGTGAAAAGTTCGGGGTAGCGTTCCCTCATTGTGTCTTTGAGCTCCCACGTTGCTTCCTCGGTCCCATGGTTGGTCCAGAGGACTTTCACCATTTCTATGGCTCGGCGACGAGTGTTTCTTGTCTTGGTGTCCAGGATCCTCACGGGTCTTTCTTCGTATACTAGTGACTCGTCGAGGTTCACGACCTCGGGTTGAAGCACGTGGCTCAGGTCGTGTACGTATTTCTTTAGCTGGGATATGTGGAATACGTTGTGTACTCGTTCTAGTTCGACGGGTAGGGCGAGGCGATAGGCTAGGTTCCCAACTTTCTCTATGATTTCATAGGGACCGATAAATTGAGGGCTGAGCTTCCCTTTCCTTCCGAATCTCATCACCCCTCGTGTGGGCGAGTTCTCAACCAGACCTTGTCCCCGGTGTTAAACTCGGCCTGTTTCCTCTTTAGGTCGGCATAGGACTTTTGGCGGTCCTGGGCAGCCTTCATCCTCTCCCGGATGTGCTTGACCTTGGTGATTGTGTCCTGTAGGTGTTGAGGCCCTAGTGTTATTGGGTCGACCATGTTTTCCCAACATAAGGGGGTTTGCACTTTTGTCCGTATAGAGCTTCGTAGGGTGCCATACGAATGCTCGCGTGGTAGCTGTTGTTGTATGAGAATTCAATAAGGTCTAGGTGTTCCTCCCATGTCCCTTGAAAGTCCAACACGCAGGCTCTTAGCATGTCTTCGAGAGTCTGAATGGTCCTCTCGGTTTGGCCGTCCGTGGTGGGGTGGAAAGCAGTGCTTAGTTTTAGTTGTGTCCCCAAGGCTAATTGCAGTGATTTCCAGAATTGTGAGAGGAACCTGGAGTCTCTATCGGATACGATGTTTCGGGGGACTCCGTGATACTTCACTACTCGGCTCAAGTAGGCTTGGGCCAGTTGTGTCATTGACCACGTTTCCTTCATGGCGATGAATCGCGCTGTTTTGGTTAGTCGGTCCACTATGACCCAAATCTTATCCTTGCCGGTCTTTGTTGGGGGTAGTCCTCCGATGAAATCCATGGATATGGAATCCCACTTTCCTTGTGGTATCTCAAGGGGTTGTACGAGTCCCTTGGGCTTGCATCGTTCGGCCTTCACCCTTTGGCAATTCAGGCACCTGGCCACGAAATCCGCGATTTCCTTTTTCATGTTGGGCCACCAAAATGACCTTTTTACATCTTGGTATAATTTGTCACCTCCTGGGTGAACCGAGTATGGGGAGTTGTGTCCTTCCTCCAAGATTTGTTGCTTCAAGTGGGGGTGCGTTGAGGGCACGCACCACCTACCTTGGTAACGGAGACTGCCGTCTTCGTGTATTTTGAAGGGTCCTTCCTTCCCCTGGGTTAGGTCGAGGCGGATTTTATCTAGTTCCGGATCCTGTTGTTGCCCTATTTTGATTTCCTCGAAGAGTGTAGGCATGACTCGTGTGTTGAATAAGTGGATGTCGGGGTGGTTTTGACCTTGTTTTATTATTTCCAAATTCAGTCTTTGGAAGTCCCTGTACAGTTGGTCCGGTAGGATCCAAGTGGTGTTGAGGGAGTGGTTAGTCTTCCTGCTTAGTGCATCCGCCACCACGTTAGCTTTTCCCTCATGGTATTGGATGTCCAGGTCGTAATCCTTTATGAGTTCTAACCACCTCCGTTGTCTCATGTTTAGGTCTTTTTGGGTGAAGATGTACTTTAGGCTCTTATGGTCCGTGTAAATCTTGCATTGTACCCCGTATAAGTAATGCCTCCAAATTTTTAGTGCGAACACGATGGCGGCTAGCTCGATGTCGTGGGTGGGGTAGTTTTCCTCATGGGTTTTGAGCTGCCTGGATGCGTAGGCTATTACTCGGCCCTTTTGCATTAGCACGCACCCTAACCCCTTCTTGGATGCGTCACTGAAGACCTCGAATCCTTCCTCCCCGGAGGGGATGGCGAGTACGGGTGCCGTGGTTAACTTATCCTTCAATTCTTGAAAGGCCGAGACACAGTCGTTGTCCCATTGGAAGGGGGTTTCCTTTTTCATGAGTTTGTTGAGGGGTTGGGCTATCCTGGTGAAGTCGGGTACAAATCTCCTGTAGTAGCCCGCCAAGCCTAGGAAGCTTCGGACTTCGGTGAGTGAGCTTCGTGTGGTCCATTCTTTAACGGCACGGATCTTGGCGGGGTCCACCTTAATCCCTTCCTTGGTTATCACGTGACCCAGGAAGGCCATGCTGTCTTTCCAAAATTCGCATTTAGAGAACTTGGCGTATAGTTGGTGCTCCCTTAGAGTTTGCAGGGTTATGCGGAGGTGTCTTTCATGTTCTTCCTTGTTTCGGGAGTAGACTAGGATGTCATCAATGAACACAATGACGAAGTCATCCAAGTGGGGTCGGAATACTCGGTTCATGAGGTCCATGAATATGGCAGGCGCGTTGGTGAGTCCGAAGGGCATTACGGTGAATTCATAGTGACCGTAACGTGTCCGGAAGGCTGTTTTCTGAATGTCCGGTTTGGCCACCTGTATTTGGTGATACCCGGATCTTAGATCAATCTTTGAGAATACCCCTGCTCCTTTAAGTTGGTCGAACAAGTCGTCGATTCAGGGAAGGGGGTACTTATTCTTTATCGTGACTTGGTTAAGTTCCCCGTAGTCGATGCATAGGCGCATGCTCCCATCCTTCTTTTTAACAAACAACACTGGCGCTCCCCATGGGGAGGTGCTAGGACGGATGTAGTCCTTGTCTAGCAATTATTGCAGTTGCGTCTTTCGTTCCTTCATTTCTTTTGGTGCTAATCGGTAGGGAGGTTTAGAAATTGGTGCAGCGCCCGGTACGAGATCTATGGTGAACTCGACCTCTCTGACTGGGGGTGCCCCGGGAATTTCGTCCGGGAAGACGTCGATGAATTCGTTTACCACTGGGATGGTTTGTGGTTCGGGGGTTTTGGTGCTGAGGTCCTCGACCGAACATAGGAAGGCCTCGCTTCCCTTGTTTAGGTATTTCTTCATTTTCATCATGTTCACCACTTTGATCCCGGCTTCTTGGTGGGTTCCATGGTAAGATACCCTCTTACCGTTTGGTCCTCGTAGGACCACTTTTTGTTCTCCACATAGGATTTGTGCTTGGTATTTCCCTAGCCAATCCATGCCCAAAATCACTTGTACCCCATCCAGTTTGAATCGGATTAAGTTGCTGGGAAATTCCACCCCTTGTATGGTGATCATTATATTCTTGTACATGCGGTCGCATTCTAGGATTTCGCCGGAGGCCACTTTGACCTGGAGTCGGACCTTGGTGCTGGTGTTGAGGCCGAGTCGGGTGGCAAACTCGGTTGCTATAAATGAGTTGGTAGCCCCCGAGTCAAATAACACTGTGGCGGGGGTGGCGTGTACTAGGAAGGTTCCGGAGACTATGTTGCTATCCCCAATTTTGGCTTTGCTTAGAGTGAGGATTCTTCCTTGAGCGGTTGGCGCTGTGACTTGGCGGGGTGAGGTGGCCCTGGGGCTTTTAAGGCCGCGGGTGGGGTTCATGTGATTTCCTTCTGATTTCCTTTTGTTTCCCAGGCGTGTTTCCCGGGGTTGGTTTGACACTTGTTGTAGTTGGGATACCTTGGCATAGGCTTCCCTGAGGGTTCCTGGCTCTTGTGTGGCCAGGGCTTTTTGATATTCGGGGTCAAGGCCCGTTATGAACCTTTCGATCCTGATCCTTTCTGTGGGTACTAGCTCGGGGATGAGGCGAGCCAGTCGGCGGAATTGTTGGTAGTACTCCGTGATCGAGGTTGCACTTTGTCTTAGGTGGAGGAATTCTTCGTATATGGTGGCTCTTAGGTGGTTGGGATAGAATTGTTCTCGTAGCCGCGCTTTTAGGGTTTCCCAGTTGAATCCGGGGTCCTGTTCGCAGGTGGGTCCTTCGTGAGCCCACCAGGTGTCGGTCTCATGTCTGAAGTAGAAGGAGGCCATTCTTACTTGGTGGTCCTCGGGGCATTTAGTTGCCCTGAATATCTTGTCGAAAGTCCCGATCCATTCTTCGAGAGTCGTGGGATCTTCGTTTCCTGAGAGGGTGGGTGGTTGGTGCGTCGAGATTTGTTGGTGGATCTCCAAGTTCTCGTTTGGTAAAGGCTGGGGAGCGGTAGTACTTAGTGCCTGGGCAATTTGGGCCAGGCGTTGCAGATTCTGAGTCAGGAATTCCTCGGTGGGGAGTTTCGGTGTTCCTACCTGCCTTCTTCTCGGTGCCATCCTGGAGTTCATAGGTTGATGTTATTTTGCGTCCTTACCTTGATGCAATAGGCGATGGGGGGAGTTTCTTTTAGAAAGGGATAAAGTGAGGAGAGGTTATGTGTAGGTTTCACAATCTCGCCGCGCGTCCTAGGATTCCTAAATCCTATGTTCCTAAGTACCTAGTGCTTAAGCTTAATGTCCTAAGGTCTGATCTTAAGAGTCTTATCCTAGGGTCAACTTTAGGCTCTGATACCAACTGTAACACCCCAGATTTTCAAGATATTTAAAACTTATAAAATAAAGGTGAAATCTCATTAAATCCCAAACAGAGTACGAGTGTATGGGGTGCTATGCCACACCTGAGCTAGAGAACTCAGGTGCACAGGCTAACTAACTAATGTCTCAATGATATGAATGCATAAACATCGCACGCAGGCCGAAACGGAAACTAACTACTTCTATGTTCCAAGCTCTAGCGCACTCCAGTGACTTAATCTTCTGTGCCTGAAAGCCAAATATATCTGTTCAGCGAGAGATGCTGGTAACCCACTCCAACGTGTTGAAATACATTACATATAGAGGTATATATAGATATACGAAAACCATTTTGAACATGAAGATATATCCTACGAACTCTAGCTTTTAAAACCGGGAATGACTCGACAGATAAGGCTAGACACAAGCAACAGTTATAACAAGCGTATACGATCTACAACAAGCAAGACAGATAAAGCTAAGCACAATTAATAATCATAACCCAACATAATCAATCCCCAGCATAAATCCCATAGTCCCATCCCTCAAGATACTCATAACCACAACTCATCCATATCTCATCACATAGCACACTTTGTTGGCGCCACAGGACCAATCGCATGCCCATACATGAGGGTCAGCGCATATAGCTCTGACACGGTCCCGCAGCACCCTGCCCCGTCTCACATTACGGAGGAGCCGATCGCAACCGACTGATGGACCTTTGTCCTACATAATATTTATATACCTGACCGGTCTTTACCAGCCTGGTTAACAGTTGGGATGGTTCTCAGCCCATTCAACTGCCCGTATAGTGGACCTTTGTCCTATATAATATTTATATACCTGATCGGTCTCTACCAGCCTGGTTAATAGCCGGTATGGTTCTCAGCCCATCCGACTGTCCGTATAGTGGAACTTAGTCCTATATAATATTTATATACCTGACCGGTCTTTACCAGCCTGGTTAACAGCCGGTATGGTTCTCAGCCCACCCGACTGCCCGTATAGCCCGATTGATCTTAACCAACTCGGGGTTACATGCACACATAACACATAGCAAGTACATGCAACCCACATTAACACATTGGGAAGGGGGAGAAAACGTATAACAAAACCTATGCGTGACCCATCACATACTAAGAATAGTCCTAAGGGGTTCATACTTCTTCCACCTAGGTCAACGGGATACCAATTTAACTAGCATGCGATATAATAGACTCATAAACCTACGAACGGTACCCGAAATATCAAACTAGACAAAGGCACGATTAACGGAGTCCGTTGGGACACCACGGGGGACGGGGAAACATCAAACGGGGAAGCCGAGATCCAGAGGGGGATGATTTTCCAGCGGGTAGCCGGTGGGTGGGGGGCCACCCGCCGGGTATTACTGTTCCGGGCAGCGGGTCGCCGGCGGGCAGCTGCCCGCCCGCTGCCGGAGAGGTGTTTTCCGGCCGTGGGTAGGTGGCGGGTCCCCTACCCCCCACCTACCCCCCACTGACTCTTATCACACAGTTTCGCCCCGGGAACCATTGTGGAACCCGAAACCATGCTTAGACACTTTACAACGCAATTAACGATAACACGTAGACAATTAACGGATCAAATACGAGAAACGAATGGCACATAACCTATCATGCTTTTCTAAACATAATCAACACCCAAACATGCGATTTCCCCACCCGATAAACCAAGAATAATATCATACGATACAACCTAGGGTTCTAGTCACTTTTATATCAACAAGAATACGGTTCGTCTTCTAATTGCAAGATTCGGTAAGAATAACACGTAAGTATCAAGAACAACACACAACTATCAAGAACATCATATAATCATCAAGAGCTCCATATAATCATCAAGAACACCATAACTATCGAGAATCTCCCAATATCAAGATTACCAAGATCCCCCATGGGATCATCACATCAATCATCAATAATATCATCACAAATCCGCAATATACAATAATATGGGGAAACCCTAAGGGGGAATCATAACTATGAAAATAGGTTTTGTTGAGACATGGGTTACCTCTTAGCCTTAATTAATTCTTTGGCTATGAAGGGTCTTTCTTTAAGCTTTCTTGCTTTCTTGATTTCTTCTAGGGGGATTCTTGGAGCTCTTTGGGGTGGTGGGCGTTTATTCTTGTGGTGGGGGTTTCTAGGTGCCTCTTAAGTCCCCTATTTATATATTTAGGTGTCCTAGTTAGGGACTAATATTATGGGCTTGCTAGTTCTATTTCTTTTGGGACTAAGGATTGGGTTTATGGATAAGGGCCCGTGGACTATGGTGGGCCTTCCTAATTAATTATTGTGATTTAATTCTTTCTTTTTGGGTAATTGATTAAATGATTTAATTGATCTTAGGGGTCGTAACACGGGGTGTTACACCTAGCCGGCCAAACCGTCGTTTTTTTTTTCTTTTTAATTTTGGGTAAAAAACTTTGCGAAGGCGTAACTTTTGACTCGGTTGTTCGTTTAATCGGTGCCTAGGCGCTAGGTGCCCCCTTGGTGCCTAACGTGTTTTGCAACATTGAGTACTCATAATCTGACTGATTATATGGGATCTCGGTTGAAATGATTGTGTCCATAAAAGCAGGGCTGGAAAAGTTGCTCGTCCTTTGTAGAAATAGTAATATGTGTGCATGCGGAACACCAAGTTTCTGAAACTCTATTGTGTATATGGCTGCCAATAAACAATTAGAACTTATAAGTTATAAAATTATTCGCATGAGTACATTATGAAAACGATATTGCAAAGGAATTACTGTACGAACCTGCCCTGTCGCGTCCAAATAGTTTCCCGTTTTTAAGTTCTTTTATTAAAGAATCTAGCTTCATCTTGAAAACCCGGCAAACAATGTCTGGTCGATATTCAGCTTTCAAATTTCTTTTTACCAAAAAGCGTTGTATCTCAGGCCATTTAGGATTACATGTAAATGTAATGAAAAGATTTGTATACCCTATAAATATGCAAATTGCCATGGCGTCTTGGTACGTATTTTTGTATCATGTATCTTGCTCCTCCCGTGAAACTTGAAGGTAATATTATTCTTTTACCTTGAGAGCTAGGTTGAACTTCACCTCGTGTCAACGCATCTAAGAGACCTTTGTACGCCTCACACCTCAAAGCTTTTTGATTTGACCTAATATAGAGTAGCCTCGAAGATTCAACCATAGTATACGCATCCACCAAGAATTGATGGAATAACCTTTTAGCATACATTAAAGTTGAGATCTCATTTGATCTTTCATGAATACGGAACACGAAGTACTCTCTTTGAGAAACACTCTATCTTGCAAAATTTTGTTTAGTAACATGTGTTGAAAAATGTATATCATCCCTAAAACTATCCTCTCCATATGGAAATAAGATTGGGTATTGCAATGGAAAATATGCTGGATTTAATTCACTTATTCATTTCAATACTCCAGATTTAGACTCAACAACAATATCACGTTCACCCATGGTAGGGTCTAAATTTCCCACAATGAGAGCAACAACCTCTGAAGTAGTTGGTAGTGCATATGTTCTGGCATCTTTAGTCCTTTTTCCTATTAGTCTCATTCTAAATTGAGTTTGAGGATTAGAATCCATAAATGACTTGGCCATGCGGAATGACTTAACCAAAACATTGTGGTCATCTTGGACTTGCTTAATGTCATGAACTACCTCAACATGTAATGTAGAAGCATTGTTTTCTGCCCTAAAAAAATAAGAATATAAAATATAAGAATTTTCCTATAAACCAATTAATTTGATTTAAATAGCTAAAAGAGTGTAGTAACACAAAATATTATACCTCAAACAGTTGATCCGGTTTTCTATCTCATTATCTGTATCTTGAATATATAATTGGGCAAATTTAGGTTGAACGCCAAGTGAAGTCAATAAACTTCCAATGCGATGAAAATTTGGACCATTTATCCGGAATATAGACGACGATGTTCCGTTGTTAAGAGTTCTATCAATTTTCCCACCCATCGACGTGAAGCAAAACATGTTGTTATAGGACCTTATATTCTTTAAAAAACATTTGTCTTTATCACTTGTGGTAAAGAATATATCATACAACTTTTGAGGAAGCTTTGTCATTAATGACATCTTTATTTTCCCATTGACACAACATGCATAGTATTTCGGTGAATTATATGACTTTGAATTGCTTGCACGTTCATTGTACCAAAAAAATGAATTACAATGCTCGCAAACATAATTTGGATCACCGATGTCAAAATAATAATCTAAAATAAAGAAAAAATAAATATTAGTTTGTATTTAACATAATAATGTAGCGGAAAAGTCCAAAGAACATATCTTTTTTTTTTTTTAAATACATTTAATATGAACTCACCATTGTTTGAGGGCATATGATCATGTATCGGTTCAACAACGTCCTCAAAATCTGACATTAAATTCCGACAATGCTCGATGGGTTCACTCTCCAGCTCTGCCGTGACTCTCTGCAGATTTTTGTCAATTGTAGTACAACAATTACTTTGGGAGTCTAAAAAAACAATAGTAAAAATAATATATGAGCTAAAAATATGGACTTAAGCATTGTAGGTTAATATTTAAAAAAGACCTCACTGAATTCTATATTTATACCTAGTTGCGAATCTGGGGTTCGATTTAAGTCGAACGAACGATTTTGACGCTTGGTTGTAGGTGGTTTATCACGGTCCCCAATAACTCTAGAGCAATTTGCTTTAATTACATAAATATTGTATAAAACACTTGTTAGAATATTAAAGAGTTAATTCTAGCATTGGTCCTCCGACTATCATGATTTTCCACAATTAGTCCTTGACTTTCAATTTGGACAATTTTGACCCTTGACTATCAAAAAGTTTCCAATGTTGGTCCTTCCGTTCCGATGTGGTTAAGTAGTCATTAAAGTGAGGGCTAAAACAGTCTTTTAACATCTATAGCGTATAATACATTAGGATTCTCTTCCATATACGCGATTAATTTTTTTTTTTTTTGAAAGGTATACGCGATTAAAATTAATACTACCCCTTTGTTAAAATCAAAATACCCCTCGCCACCTCCATCCTCACTCTTCTTCACTCCCCCTCAGCTTCTTCTCCCCTCGCCTTCCATTTTCTTTCCTTGTCAGCAACAGTAGAGAAACACAGTAGATTGTATCACCATTTTAGGGAAAAGGAAATGGAAGATTTACATTCACTACATAGGCAAAAGTTTATGGGTATCCAAACAAAAGCTTCATATGTTGAAAGAAGTTGAATGGGATAGTTAAAGCATTATACGATCTACCAAGATAAAGAGGAACTTCATTGTCACATGATGCAAAAAGGAACACTAGTTTTGATGATTGAACAAAGTCACTGAAGTTAAGGAACACTAGTTTTGATGATTGAACAAAGTCATTGAAGTTGAGAAACAATACTAAAACTGAATTTATCTCAACATCTTCATTGAGCTTGTTTAACAGTTGTGCCTTGGTGGGAAGAGCATACATTTTTGCAGCTACAGCTTTCCTTATTACCCATCCATGGTAAGGATCGGAGCAAACACTTGCTCATAAGCATTTGAAGCTGGATCCTTCAGAGAGTTTCCTTTGTCAAAATAGAAAAACTGTGTTACAAGTTTCAGCATAAGCAGTGTAAGGAAAGCAACAACCCGAAAATTATTGGTTTCATGCCAGAATTCAGTTAATCATAGAGGATGAACATACCCAGTGACTAGAATTTTCTAAAAAAAAACATTAACCATATCTACCCCGCACTTCACTCTTAGCAGATTCCTTGTATCACTGCCAGCTCTTCTCACACAATTTTCGTCAATATGTAAGTCCATCATTGCTCTTAATGTTGGAATCGATTTTGATGCCTCTGCAAGATCATCAACCCGCCACCATCATCATGGAACTCTAATTAGTATATCCAATCTCTAAAGTCATACTTGTACACTAATTTGTCTACCATCTAAACAGTCACAGAATCAAATAGAAACAACAGTCATTGATTGCAGACTTCTACAACCAGAAGTGCTACCTAATAAAAGAACTAACAACTCATTTGGGTAATCAATGTACACCTCAAATTTCACTTACTAGTTTGTAAAAATTACAAATACAAATCACTAAGTAAAATTTCACCAAAGAGACAAACAAAACTATGAATGTTTACGAAGCACACCATACATAGATACCTTAATGGCACTTCCTACTAATGATCAACCTCCATTTACAGAAAATCTGTATAAAAATGAATAAATAAAATTGCCAGAGAAAAAGGTTAATTTTACTTTCAGTTCCGAAATTAGAGCATGTTTTGTAATTGTTCCCCTTCCCCTTTGATCAATCAATTTCGTAGTGAAATTCGACACAGAACTTTAATCAATCTGGCTATCAAGAGAGCAAGTATTTGAGAATTGAACCATACAAGTGAAGTGCATATACAATCACATATACCTTGGCGACATGGTCGAGCTCCGCGAACTTGAAGGCGATGCCGAGGCAGCGAAAGAGAGGGGAGACAAGTGCACTGGCGCGAGAGAATGCACCGACTTCTAGCTGAGCTTCTTCAGGCGATTGTTAAGTGATGATGGAGTTGGATAGGTTCTTGAAAGCCTCAGCCATCTTCCTCACTGGCTTTTCTTCGTCCGCCATTGAAGAATCACCAAGCTCTTTCTCGTCTCGTCTCTTCTCTTCTCAACTTTGAACACTAGCGTGTCATCGAACTCCACAGATCTATTTTCTATGGTTTGAGTACAGAATATTACGGAGGGCCCTCTTCCCGACGAAGGCAGCAGGTCCGACGACCTCCATCTCCGGTGAGCAACGACCTCCATCAATCGCGTGTATGGAGGAGAACTACGATGTATTATACGCTATTGATATTGAAAGACTATTTTAGCCCTAGTTTTAACGTTTACTTAACCACATTGAAACGGAAGGACTAACATTGGAAACATTTTAATAGTCAAGGGTTTAAATTGTCCAAATTAAAAGTCAAGGACTAATTTTGGAAAATCATGATAGTCAGAGGACCAATGCTGGAATTAACTCGAATATTAAATATTCCATTAGATTGTATACTAATTTATACTAATATTATTACAATATTGGTTTGAGCTTCATACTATTTGATATGTTGCTTAATGGTATTCTGTTACCAATTTCTTGAGTTGAGGTAGTCCGTATTGTCGTTCGTACCGGAGAAGAAACTGTGAATTACAATAGCAAAGAATATTATCAGCTAATCATTAAAGAAGTGAAATGTGAAAAAGCATACACTTACCCGTTAGTAACAATACTTAAAGGCGTACAAAGCGAATCATGAAAGACAGCAATTAAATGTGAACGATTACCTTTATGTTGGATTTTTTCCATGGACGACAATCCACTATTGTCATTGAATGTACCATTTTTATTCTCTGCCAAAAAAAAAGCCAGGATATCACTATACGGGCATAAATAGATACGATAAAATGTTGTTAATTATACACCTTTCTACTTTAATTATTTAATAATAGATACTTAATACTTTACATTATATAATAATAATAATAATAATAATAATAATAATAATAATAATAATAATAATAATAATAATAATAATTTAATACTAATAATAATAATAACCTTTATAACAGTAATAACGATAATAATAATAATTTAATAGTAATTTAATAATAATAATAATAATAATAATAATAACAACAACAACAACAACAACAACAACAACAACAACAACAACAATAATAATAATAATAATAATAATAATAATAATAATAATAATAATTGTTAGTGTTTAAATTGCTCAGAAAACCCCAACTTATAATTGACAATATTATTATGGCAAACTAAGATATGAATAGCTTTGTGTCGGTTTGTTCTACAGAGGACTGATCAATCAGGTACAACAACAGAGGGACTACACTGAAGATCTGTTTTAGGAAGCTGCTTCTTAAAAGCTGAACGCGGTTTAAAGAAGACAGAATTGGAAAGAAGATCAGCGTATCTGCTTTGGAAAGGTTTGGACCGAATCTTTAAGATTACATTCTTCAAATATTGTCCTACCATCTACAATCAAAGATATCTATGAAGAGTGTTCTAACGATGGAACTATAAGTACCCTCATTCGACGAGAATTAGGGTTACGCTTTTGAAGAGAGAAGAAACTGTAACACCCCAAAATTTTGAAACTTTTAAAACTTATATAATAAAGGAAATTCTCATTAAATCCCAAAATAGAGTATCACTAAACATAAGGGTGCGGGGTGCTATGCCACATCTGAGCTGGAGAACTCAGATGCACAGGCTAAACTAACTAATTATCCTCGATGCATCATTGTGGCACGCAGGCCAAAAAGGAAAACTATCTATCTACTCCAAGCTCTTCTAGTGCGCTATGGGAGCTAATCAACTGTGCCTGAAAGCTAAATATATCTGTTCAGCGAATGATGCCGGTAACCCACTCCAACGCGTTGAAATACAGTATAGATAGATATATATAGATATACGAAAATCATTTCGAAGCAGGAAGGTATATACTTAAGAGACACTAGTTTTAAAATCAGGAACGGACTCAGCAATTAGGGTAAGCACACAATCAATAATAATAGTTAGGGAGGATCATCATAAAGAATATGCAGTTAAGGTCACAGTCTATTTCCACATCAATCATATCATCATTCAATCATCATTCAATTATCACTTGTGACACTCAATCACACTGAGCTGGCGCCACGGGACCAATTGCATGCCCCGAACATGAGGGTTAATGCGTATAGCATTAACACGGCCCCGCAGCACCCTACCTCATATCGCGGCATGAAGGGAGTTGATCGCAACCAACCCATAGAGGACCGCTGACGAACTCAACGTCGGACCACAATCCTACACACCGCTGACGCGCACAGTCGGTGGACCGTGACTCCCTTTACAAGGGGGGACATACGACCCTACACACCGTTGATGCGTACAGTCGGTGGACCGTAGCGGATCAAGCCCTACACACCGCTGAGGGACTCAGTCGGTGGGCGAAGATCCTCGGAGACTACGACCCTACACACCGCTCTCCCATCACTCGTGGATCGCAGCCAGTCGTAGCCCTACACACCGCCTGATTACTCAGGTCGGTGGACTACAGCCTTCCTCGGCTTATTGGCCCTACACACTGCCTGGCGCGTCCAGGTCGGTGGGTCATAGCACGGATGCCCATGTGGACCGCAGCCTTATATAATATTTATATACCTGACCGATCGCAACCGGCCTGGTTAACAGTTGGGATGGTTCTCAACCCATTCAACTGCCCGTATAGCCAATTTGATCGCAACCAAATTGGGCAATCATGCATCACATAACACACAATAGCACATAATAGCACACTGGGAAGGGGGAGACATATAAATAAACTTACGTGTGATCATTCACATACTAATAGTAGTCCTAAGGGGTTCATACGACTTCCACCTAGGTCAACGGGTTACCGATTCAACTAGCATGCAGTCTCTAAGACTCTTTTATCCTACGAATGGTACCCAAAATACCAAACTAGACTCAAGTACGACAAGCGGGGTCCGTTGGGACACCACGGGGAATGGGGAAAATCAAACGGGGAAGCCAAAGACCCGGGGTGGGTACGGACCGCCGGAGATCATCGCCCGGGCAGCGGGTTGCCGGCGGGCGAACGCCTGCTCGCTGCCTGGCGGTGATCTTCGGGCAGCGGGTAAGTGGCGGGTACCCCAACCCCCACCTACCCCCCACTAACTCTTTTATCACAATTACGTCCCGGGATCCTTTGTGGAACCCGAAACCATGCTTAGACACTTTTAAACGCAATTAACGACACCACGTAGGCAATTAATGGATCAAAAGAAAGAATCACGTATAACTCATCCTATTACGACTTCTAAACATAAACAACACCCGAACATGTGATTTGTTACAAGAACATTACCAATCCACCCTAGGGCTCTAATCCCTCCCAAATCATCAAAATCACAATTTATCTTTAACATCAAGAAATATCAGGATTTGTTAAGAATCATCACATCAATATCAAGAACCTCTTTTCAACATCAAGATCATCAAGAATACACATAAATCATCTTATCAATCATCAAGAATATATCACAAATAGCATAGAGGAATTAATCAAGACACAAGCATATAGAAGGAGGCCAAGGAAGGAGATTATAGCGAAGAAAATAGGTTTTGTTGAGACATGGGTTACCTCTTAGCCTTTAATTAATTTCCTTGGCTATGAAGGGTCTTTCTCTAATATTTCCTCTTTCTTGATTTCTCCTATGGGAATTCTTGTGTGGTGAAGGTTATTGTGGTGTGAGTTCTAGGTGCCTCCTATGTCCCTATTTATATATCTAAGAATCCTACTTAGGATCTAAATGGTATGGATTTAGCTAATTCTATTTCCTATGGGGTTAAGGGTTGGATTTAGGGATAAGGGTCCATGGGCTTATGGTGGACCTTTCCTAATTAATTAATGAGATTTAATCCTTCTTTCCGGGTAATTGTTTAAATAATTAATTGGTTTAGGGGCCGTAACACGGGGTGTTACACTCTCCCCCCCCTTAATGGGAAGCTTCGTCCCCGAAGCTTTGGTCCTTGCTGAGTGACTTCTTCCCTTATCCTATGCTTTCGCTTTGGTTACCTTGTGTGAAGAGTTCGGGGTAGCGCTCCTTCATTGTGTCTTTGAGTTCCCATGTTGCGTCTTCGGTCCCATGGTTGGTCCAGAGGATTTTTACCATTTCTATGGCTCGCTGGCAGGTGGTTCTTGTCTTGGTGTCCAGGATCCTTACGGGTTTCTCTTCGTAAGTTAGTGCGTCGTCAAGGTCCACGGCCTCGGCTTGTAGCACGTGGCTCGGATCGTGTATATATTTCTTTTGTTGGGATATGTGGAATATGTTGTGTACCCGTTCCAGTTTGATGGGTAGGGCGAGGCGGTAGGCCAGGTTCCTGACTCTTTCTATGATTTCATAGGGGCCGATAAACCGGGGGCTGAGTTTCCCCTTTCTTCCGAACCTCATTAACCCTCGTGTGGGCGAGATTCTTAGCCAGACTTTGTCTCCGGGGGTGAACTCGGCTTGTTTTCTTCCTAGGTCGGCGTAGGATTTTTGGCGGTCTTGGGCGGCCTTCATTCTTTCTTGTATGTGTTTGACTTTAGTTATGGTGTCTTGTAAGTATTGGGGTCTTAGTGCTACTGGGCCGACCATGTCTTCCCGACATAAGGGGGTTTCCTTTCTCATGAGCTTGGTGAGGGGTTGAGCTATCTTGGTAAAATCGGGTACGAACCTCCTATAATAGCCTGCTAATCCTAGGAAGCTTCTGACTTCCGAAAGTGATTTTGGTGTGGGCCATTATTTGACGACGTGGATTTTGGTTGGGTCCACCTCGATTCCTTCTTTGGTTATCACGTGACCCAGGAAGGCCACGTTGTCTTTCCAGAATTCACATTTGGAGAATTTGGCGTATAGCTGGTGTTCTCTCAGGGTTTGCAAGGTTGTGCGGAGGTGCTTTTCATGTTCCTCCTTGTTTCGGGAGTAGACCAGGATGTCGTCGATGAACACGATGACGAAGTCATCTAGGTGGGGCCGGAATAGTCGGTTCATGAGATCCATGAATATAGCGGGTGCATTGGTGAGTCCGAAGGGCATTTCTGTGAATTTGTAGTGGCCGTAGCGTGTTCGAAAGGCTGTTTTTCTGAATATCTGGGTTGGCTACTTTTATCTGATGGTATCCGGATCTTAAATCAATTTTTGAGAACACCCCTGCTCCTTTAAGTTGGTCGAACAAGTCGTCGATTCGGGGAAGATGATATTTATTCTTTATTGTAACTTGATTTAGTTCCCTCTAGTCGATGCATAGACGCATGCTCCCATCTTTCTTTTTAACGAATAGTACTGGTGCTCCCCATGGTGAGGTGCTGGGACGGATGTATCCTTTATCTAGTAGCTCCTGAAGTTGTGTTTTCAGTTCCTTCATTTCCTTTGGCGCCAGCCTGTAGGGTGGTTTCGAGATCGGGGCAGCGCCTGGTATCAAGTCTATTGTGAACTCGACTTCTCTGGTTGGGGGTGCTCCGGGGATTTCGTCTGGGAAGACATCGGTGAATTCGTTTCCCACTGGAATGGTTTGGGGTTCGGCTATTTCGGTGTTGAGATCCTTGACTGAGCATAGGAAGGCTTCGTGCCCTTGGGTTAGATATTTCTTCATTTTTATCATGTTCATTAATTTGATTTTCGGGTCCTTGTGGGTTCCGTCGTAGGATACCCGTTTGCCGTTGGGTCCCCGCAAGACCACTTTTTGTTCACCGCATAGGATTTGTGCTTGGAATTTCCTTAGCTAGTCCATGCCCAAGATCACTTGCACCCCATCCAGTCTAAATTCTATTAGGTTGGTAGGGAATTCCACTCCTTCGATGGTGATTATTATGTCTTTGTACATGCGGTCACATTTTATGATTTCACCGGATGCCACCTTGACTTGGAGTTGTACTCTTGTGCTGGTGTTAAGACCGAGTTGAGTGGCGAATTCGGTTGCTACAAATGAGTTGGTAGCCCCTAAGTCAAATAGTACGGTGGCAGGGGTGGCGTGTACATGGAAGGTTCCGGAGACTATGTTGCTATCTCTGATTTTGGCTTTGCTTATGGTAAGGATCCTTCCTTGAGTGGCTGGTGTTACGGCCTTGTGGGGCGAGGTGGCCCTGGCGGTTTTTGGTTCCCGGAGGGGGTTTGCGTGGTTCCCTTTGAATTTCCTTTTGTGTCCCAGGCGTGTTTCCTGTGGTTTGTCCGGTATTTGTTGTAGTTGGAATGCCTTAGCATAGGCTTCTTCGAGAGTTCTTGGTTCTCGTATAGTTAGGGCCTTCTGGTTCTCGAGGTTGAGGCCCATTATGAATTTCTCGATTTTGATTGTCTCTGTAGGTACAAGTTCGGGGGTGAGGCGAGCTAGCTTGAGGAACTACCGGTAGTATTCTGCGATTGGGGTTGCTCCTTGTTTTAGATGGAGGAATTCTTCGTATATGGTCGCTTTCAGGTGACTAGGGTAATTGTTCCCGTAGTCGTGTTTTTAGGGTTTCCTAGTTGAATCCGGGGCTTCGTTCGCAACTGGGTTTCTCGTGGACCCACCAAGTGTCGGCCTCGTGTCTGAAGTAGTAGGAGGCCGTTTCTACTAGGTGGCTTTCCAGGCATCCCGTTGCCCTGAATATTTTGTCAAAGGTTCTGATCCATTCTTCGAGGATCGTGGGATTTTCATCCCCTGAGAAGGTAGGTGGTTGGTGTTCCGAGACTTTGCGGTGCATTTCCAAGTTTCTGTTTGGTGGTGACGGTTGAAGGACTGCATCGTTTAGTGCCTGGGCAATTTGGGCCAGACGTTGCAGATTCTGAGTCAAGAATTTCTGTGTGGGGAGTTCCGGTGTTTTTGTCTGTTTCCTTTTTGGTGCCATCCTGGAGTTCATAGGCTGATATTATTTTGAATCCATACCTTGATGCTATGGGTGTAGGGGAACTTTATTTTAATTTATGTGTGAGTTAGGGTGAGGGAAAGTTAAAGGTCTCACAGCCTCACCGCGTATCCTATGATCCCTAAATCCTATCTTACTGAACTCCTAGTGTTTTAAGCCTAATGTCCTAAAGTCTTGGTCTTAAGAGTCTTATCCTAGAGTCAAACTAAGGCTCTGATACCAACTGTAACACCCCGAAATTTTGAAACTTTTAAAACTTATATAAAAATGTAAATTCTCATTAAATCCCAAAATAGAGTATCAATAAACATAAGGGTGCGGGGTGCTATGCCACATCTGAGCTGGAGAACTCAGATGCACAGGCTAAACTAACTAATTATCCTCGATACATCATTGTGGCACGCAGGCCAAAGAGGAAAACTATCTATCTACTCCAAGCTCTTCTAGCGCGCTTTGGGAGCTAATCAACTGTGCCTGAAAGCTAAATATATCTGTTCAGCGAATGATGCCGGTAACCCACTCCAACGCGCTGAAATACATTACAGATAGATATATATAGATATACAAAAATCATTTTGAAGTAGGAAGATATATACTTAAGAAACACTAGTTTTAAAACCAGGAACGGACTCAGCAATTAGGGTAAGCACACAATCAATAATAATAGTTAGGGAGGGTCATCATAAAGAATATGCAGCTAAGGTCACAGTCTATTTCCACATCAATCATATCATCATTCAATCATCATTTGTGACACTCAATCACACTGAGCTGGCGCCACGGGACCAATCCCATGCCCCGAACATGAGGGTTAATGCGTATAGCATTAACACGGCCCCACAACACCCTACCTCATACCGCGGCATGAAGGGAGTTGATCGAAACCAACCCATAGAGGACCGTTGAAGAACTCAACGTCGGACCACAATCCTACACACCGCTGACGCGAACAGTCGGTGGACCGTGCTCCCCTTTACATGGGGGGACATACGACCCTACACACCGTTGATACGTACAGTCGGTGGACCGTAGCGGATCAAGCCCTACACACCGCTGAGGGACTCAGTCGGTGGGCGAAGATCCTCGGAGACAACGACCCTACACACCGCTGTCCCATCACTCGGTGGATCGCAGACAGCCGTAGCCCTACACACCGCCTGATTACTCAGGTCAGTGGACTACAGCCTTCCTCGGCTTATTTGCCCTACACACTGCCTGGCGCGTCCAGTTCAGTGGGTCATAGCACCGAGGCCCATGTGGACCGTAGCCCTATATAATATTTATATACCTGACCGATCGCAACCGGCCTGGTTAACAGTTGGGATGGTTCTCAACCCATTCAACTGCCAGTATAAGTAACCAAACAGTGGACCGCAGCCCTATATAATATTTATATACCTGACCGATCGCAACCGGCCTGGTTAACAGTTGGGATGGTTCTCAACCCATTCAACTGCCCGTATAGCCAATTTGATCGCAACCAAAAGCACATACTAGCACACTGGGAAGGGGGAGACATATAAATAAACTTACGTGCGATCATTCACATACTAATAGTAGTCCTAAGGTGTTCATACGACTTCCACCTAGGTCAACGGGTTACCGATTCAACTAGCATGCAGTCCCTAAGACTCTTTTATCCTATGAATGGTACCCAAAACATCAAACTAGACTCAAGTACGACAAATGGGGTCCGTTGGGACACCACGGGGAATGGGGAACATCAAACGGGGAAGCCAAAGACCTGGGGTGGGTACGGACCAGCGGGTAGCCAGTGGGTGGGGGTCACCCGCCGGCTGCCCGCCGGAGATCATCGCCCGGGCAGCGGGTTGTCGGCGGGCGAACGCCTGCCCAGTGCCTGGCGGTGATCTTCGGGCAGCGGGTAGGTGGCGGGTACCCCTACCCCCACCTACCCCCACTGACTCTTTTATCACAATTACGTCCCGGTATCCTTTGTGGAAGCCGAAACCATGCTTAGACACTTTTAAACGCAATTAACTACACCACGTAGGCAATTAATGGATTAAAAGCAAGAATCACGTATAACTTATCCTATTACGACTTAGAAACATAAATAACACCCGAACATGCGAATTCCCACCCAAGTATATATCAAGAACATTACAACACAAATTCCCAATCTACCCTAGGGTTCTAATCCCTCCCAAATCATCAAAATCACAATTTATCTTTAACATCAAGAAATATCCGGATTTGTCAAGAATGTAACACCCCGTGTTACGGCATCCAATCCCGGATTGATTATTTAATTAATCCCGTTAATAATAATTAAAAAGGATTTAATCTGGTTAGGATTCCCTTTAATTAATTAATGTGGTTCACCATGGATTGTGGACCCTTGCCTAAACTAGAGTCTTAAGCCTATTAGGAATAAAGGAAGTAGGCCTTTTACTATTCAGATTATGATTAGGATTCTCTTTAATTAATTAATATGGTCCACTATGGACCATGGACCCTTATCCCTAAAACAAGTCCTTAGTCCTATAGGGAATAGAATTAGCAAGCCCATAGTATTTAGACCCCAATTAGGACTCTTAGGAATATATATATATATATATATATATATATATATATATATATATATATATATATATGTATGTGTGTATGTATGTATATATAGGGTCATAGGAGGCACCTAGATCTTACACCACAATAATATCTCACCACACAAGAAGTTCCAAGAATTCCCTTAGGAGAAATGAAGAAAGAAAAAAGCTTAAAGAAAGACCCTTCATAGCCAAGGAATTAATTAAGGCTAAGAGGTAACCCATGTCTCAACAAAACCTATTTTCATAGCTATGATTCTCCTCTTAGGATTTCCCCCATATTCTTGTGTGTTGATGATTCGTTATAATGATATTGATAATTGGTGTTATGATTCCATGGGTGATCTTGATGATAAGAGGTTCTTGATGATTATGTGGTGTTCTTGATATTCTTGATGATTATATGATGCTCTTGATGTTTATGTGATATTCCTACCAAATCTCGATATTAGAAGATGAATTGTGTTCTTGGTGATTTAAAAGTAACTAGAACCCTAGGTTGTATCGTGGAACTCGTATGGTATTGTTCTTGGTATATTGGGTGGGAATTCGTATGTTTGGATGTTGATTATGTTTAGAAAAACATGATAGGTTATGTGCCGTATATTTCTCGATTTTGATCCGTTAATTGTCTACGTGTGTTATCAATTGCGTTTAAAAGTGTCTGAGCATGGTTTCGGGTTCCACAAAGGTTCCTGGGACGTTTTTGTGATAAAAGAGTCAGTGGGGGGTAGGGGACCTGCCACCTACCCGCGGCCGTTGTTGGCGTCGCCGGCAGCGGGCAGCCGGCGGGCAAGCAACTGCCCGCCGGGCACCCGCTGCCCGGAATCATCGTTGCCAGCGGGCAGCTGGCGGGTGAACTCCCACCCACCGGCTACCCGCTGGAAAAATACCCAATTTGGGATTTTGGCTTCGCCGTTCGATGTTCCCCCGACCCCCGTGGTTTCCCAACGAACTCCGTTTATCGTGCCTATGTCTAGTTTGATATTTCGGGTACCGTTCGTAGGTTGTATGAGTCTTATATATTGCATGCTAGTTGAATTGGTATCCCGTTGACCTAGGTGAAAGAAGTATGAACCCCTTAGGACTATTCTTAGTATGTAAAGGATCACGCATAAGTTTTGTTATACGTTTTCTCCCCCTTCCCAATGTGTTAATGTGGGTTGCATGTGCTTGCTATGTGTTATGTGTGCATGATACCCCAATTTGATTGCGATCAAATTGGTTATACGGGCAGTCGGATGGGTTGAGAACCATACCGACTGTTAACCAGGCCAGTTGCGATCGGTCAGGTATATAAATATTATATAGGGCTGCGGTCCACCGTTTGGTTGCGATCAAATGGATTATACGGGCAGTCGGATTGGTTGAGAACCATACTGACTGTTAACCAGGCCGGTTGCGATCGGTCAGGTATATAAATATTATATAGGGCTGCGGTCCACCGTTCTACATGAGCTGCGGTCAGATGACATACTCTTGGGCTGCGGTCCACTGTTTGGTTGCGATCAAACTATGATGAGCTGCGGTTCATCGGTCGGTTGCGATCGACCCCTCCGTGTTGCGATACGGGGCAGGGTGCTGCGGGGCCATGTCAGAGCTATATGCGCTGACCCTCATGTATGGGCATGCGATTGGTCCTGTGGCGCCAACAAAGTGTGCTATGTGATGAGATATGGATGAGTTGTTGCTATTAGTGTCTCGGGAGGTGACTTTGGGATTTATGCCGGGAATCGTATATGTTGGGTTATGGATATTAACTGTGCTTATCTTTATCTGCCTTGCCTGTTTCCCTATGCTTCTGAAGTGTACATGCTTGATTATGACCGTTGTCTGTGCTAAGCTCTATCTGTTGAGTCTATTCCCTGTTTTGAAAGCTAGAGTCTCTTAGGATATAACTTCATGCTTCGAAATGGTTTTTTGTATAACTATGTATATATCTATATGTATTGTATTTCAACGCGTTGGAGTGGGTTACCAGCATCTCTCGCTGAACAGATATATTTGGCTTTCAAGCACAGGAGAGTAGGCACGGGAGCGCGCTAGAACCTCGGAGCGTAGAAGTAGATAGTTTCCTTTTTGGCCTGCGTGCCATGTTATGCATTCTCTTTATCAAGGATATTAGCTAGTTAGCCTGTGCACCTGAGTTCTCCAGCTCAGGTGTGGCATAGCACCCCGTACTCTTTGTATTATGTTTTGGGATTTAATGAGATTTTACCTTTATTATATTAGGATTCTCTTTAATTAATTAATATGGTCCACTATGGACCATGGACCCTTATCCCTAAAACAAGTCCTTAGTCCTATAGGGAATAGAATTAGCAAGCCCAGAGTATTTAGACCCCAATTAGGACTCTTACACCACAATAATATCTCACCACACAAGAAGTTCCAAGAATTCCCTTAGGAGAAATCAAGAAAGAAAAAAGCTTAAAGAAAGACCCTTCATAGCCAAGGAATTAATTAAGGCTAAGAGGTAACCCATGTCTCAACAAAACCTATTTTCATAGCTATGATTCCCCTCTTAGGATTTCCCCCATATTCTTGTGTGTTGATGATTCGTTATAATGATATTGATAATTGGTGTTATGATTCCATGGGTGATCTTGATGATAAGAGGTTCTTGATGATTATGTGGTGTTCTTGATATTCTTGATGATTATATGATGCTCTTGCTGTTTATGTGATATTCCTACCAAATCTCGATATTAGAAGATGAATTGTGTTCTTGTTGATTTAAAAGTAATTAGAACCCTAGGTTGTATCGTGGAACTCGTATGGTATTGTTTTTGGTATATTGGGTGGGAATTCGTATGTTTGGGTGTTGATTATGTTTAGAAAAGTATGATAGGTTATGTGCCGTATATTTCTTGATTTTGATCCGTTAATTGTTTTCGTGTGTTATCAATTGCGTTTAAAAGTGTCTGAGCATGGTTTCGGGTTCCACAAAGGTTCCCGGGACGTTTTTGTGATAAAAGAGTCAGCGGGGGGTAGGTGAGGGTAGGGAACCCGCCACCTACCCGCGGCCGTTGTTGGCGTCGCCGGCAGCGGGCAGCCGGCGGGCGGGCAGCTGCCTGCCGGGTACCCGCTGCCCGGAATCATCGACGCCGGCGGGCAGCCGGCGGGTGAACTCTCAGCCACCGGCTACCCGCTGGAAAAAAACCCAATTTGGGATTTTGGCTTCCCCGTTCGATGTTCCCCCGACCCCCGTGGTGTCCTAATGGACTCCGTCTATCGTGCCTATGTCTAGTTTGATATTTCGGGTACCGTTCGTAGGTTGTATGAGTCTTATATATTGCATGCTAGTTGAATTGGTATCCCGTTGACCTAGGTGAAAGAAGTATGAACCCCTTAGGACTATTCTTAGTATGTGAAGGATCACGCATAGGTTTTGTTATACGTTTTCTCCCCCTTCCCAATGTGTTAATGTGGGTTGCATGTGCTTGCTATGTGTTATGTGTGCATGATACCCCAATTTGGTTGCGATCAAATTGGTTATACGGGCAGTCGGATGGGTTGAGAACCATACTGACTGTTAACCAGGCCGGTTGCGATCGGTCAGGTATATAAATATTATATAGGGCTGCGGTCCACCGTTTGGTTGCTATCAAATGGATTATACGGGCAGTCGGATGGGTTGAGAACCATACTAACTGTTAACCAGGCCGGTTCCGATCGGTCAGGTATATAAATATTATATAGGGCTGCGGTCCACCGTTCTACATGAGCTGCAGTTCATATTTCCTGGCTGCGGTCAGATGACATACTCTTGGGCTGCGGTCCACTGTTTGGTTGCGATCAAACTATGATGAGCTGCGGTTCATCGGTCGGTTGCGATCGACCCCTCCGTGTTGCGATACGGGGCAGGGTGCTGCGGGGCCGTGTCAAAGCTATATGTGCTGACCCTCATGTATAGGCATGCGATTGGTCCTGTGGCACCAACAAAGTGTGCTATGTGATGAGATATGGATGAGTTGTTGTTATGAGTGTCTCGGGAGGTGACTTTGGGATTTATGCCGGGAATCGTATATGTTGGGTTATGGATATTAACTGTGCTTATCTTTATCTGCCTTGCCTGTTTCCCTATGCTTATGAATTGTACATGCTTGATTATGACCGTTGTCTGTGCTAAGCTCTATCTGTTGAGTCTATTCCCTGTTTTGAAAGCTAGAGTCTCTTAGGATATATCTTCGTGCTTCGAAATGGTTTTTCGTATAACTATGGATATATCTATATGTATTGTATTTCAACGCGTTGGAGTGGGTTACCAGCATCTCTCACTGAACAGATATATTTGGCTTTCAGGCACAGGAGAGTAGGCACGGGAGCGCGCTAGAACCTCGGAGCGTAGAAGTAGATAGTTTCCTTTTTGGCCTGCGTGCCATGTTATGCATTCTCTTTATCAAGGATATTAGCTAGTTAGCCTGTGCACCTGAGTTCTCCAGCTCAGGTGTGGCATAGCACCTCGTACTCTTTGTATTATCTTTTGGGATTTAATGAGATTCTACCTTTATTATATAAGCTTCAAAAGTTTAAAAATTTCGGGGTGTTACAAAGAATCATCACATCAATATCAAGAACCTCTTTTCAACATCAAGATCATCAAGAATACACATAAATCATCTTATTAATCATCAAGAATATATCACAAATAGCATAGAGGAATTAATCAAGACACAAGCATATAGAATGAGGCCAAGGAAGGAGATCATAGCGAAGAAAATAGGTTTTGTTGAGACATGGGTTACCTCTTAGCCTTTAATTAATTTCCTTGGCTATGAAGGGTCTTTCTCTAAGATTTCCTCTTTCTTGATTTCTCCTATGGGAATTCTTGTGTGGTGAAGGTTATTGTGGTGTGAGTTCTAGGTGCTTCCTATGTCCCTATTTATATATCTAAGAATCCTACTTAGGATCTAAATGGTATGAATTTAGCTAATTCTATTTCCTATGGGACTAAGGGTTGGATTTAGGGATAAGGGTCCATGGGCTTATGGTGGACCTTTCCTAATTAATTAATTTGATTTAATCCTTCTTTTCGGGTAAATGTTTAAATAATTAATTGGTTTAGGGGCCGTAACACGGGGTGTTACAGAAACACTCCTAACCAGTTTATGAGATCAGATCTTTGATTAGCATGCCTCTTCTCAATACAACTTGTTCATGGTGATTATGATGAAGAGCTTGAGAAGGATCACTGTTGCTTAAACGAAAGGACACTACGATCACACTGTTGTGGGAACAACCGTAAAGAGCGTCATTGAAGTGGACTGCATCAGAGTTGGCTCTCCAAGTGAAGGGACTTCATTGGACTTCTGTATGCATGGCTCTCCATCTTCAACAATCCACTAAACCTGTGTAGACTGGGACGTACCTTGTGTGGGGCACTTGGGTGAGAATATTGTTTCTCTACCTTTGTAAATTAGATTATGATTTAGTGGATTGGACGCCTATGTGATCGTCCCCCAGACGTAAATACACACTATATCGAACTTGGTAAACATCTTGTGTTTTGCTTTGTGTCGTTATCTCTTTGATAAACATCTCAATGACTTGCTTTACTGACTGACTTCATCGTTGAATCAGTCCGTCCATTTCATCAGTTGGTTAATCCAGTTAATTTGATTAAAAATGAAGAAATGCAAAATTACATGTGGTATCAGAGCTTTTAAGCCTACATAGTGACTTGATCCGTACGGGAAATTTTGTTTTGCATTGTTCTCTTTCTTTTGGAAGTGCCTCTGTGTGTTCGTTGGCTGGTTGTTTTTGTTAAGGATGGATGCAAGTATGAAACCACCAGAACTAGATGGTCACAACTACTCTTTCTGGAAGGCTCGTATGGAGATCTATCTCCAAGCACAAGGTACCAGGGTTTATCGTACTATCTTATTTGGATGGAGTCGCCCAACTGTTCAGAATGTTGATGGAACCACTGGGGATAAGCCCATAGAGACTTGGACAGACGATGAAATGAATGCCTCTGATCTAAACAACGAAGCGTTGGATTCTATTGTCAGATCCCTGCATGAATCTGTCTTTACCCTAGTCACGGGGGTAAAAGAAGCAAAACGGGTATGGGAAATTCTTGAAACCAGATTTGAGGGAACCAGTGATGTCAAGTAGTCAAAGCTACAAATGGTGCTGTCAGAATTTGAAGCTCTTAGAATGAATGAAGAGGAAACTATTTCAGTCTTTCACAGTCGGGTTTAGAATCTTATGAATAGAGCCTCTATTCTTGGTGAACCATTCACTGATGAGAGAGTAGTCAAAAAGATCCTTCGATCTTTGCCTAAACGATTCTGGATGAAAGTAAATGCTATTCAGGAACACACAGGCTGGGAAAAGAAGACTGCAGGAGAACTTATGGGAAGTTTACACACATATGAACTTGAAGTGCTGGCTGATGATGATCTTGCTGTCAATAGAAAAGGAAAGTCAGTGGCTTTTGTGGCTAAAGCTGATCGAGAATCTGACACAGACGACATAGATGATGAAACCTTGGCCCTTCTAACCAAGAATTTTAAGAAAATATTGAAAGGATTCAACAAAAAGAGTCAAGGTCAGTCTACTAGGACACAATACAAAGGGAATAACTCCTCATATCAGAAAGCAGAAATCTCACCTTTCCCACAGAACAATCAACCCCAGACTGTCCGAACAAGACAAAATAGAAACAGTTCCACAGATATAGGGAGGTCTCTCAACCGGTCAGCGCAGTGTAGAGAGTGTGAAGGTTTTGGACACATACAGGCTGAATGTGGAACTTATCTCAAGAGGAAGAAGGCTATGTCGGTGGCTACGCTAAGTGATGATAAGGAGGAAGCGTCTAATGATCAGTCAGATGATAATGTGGAAAACTTTGTACCCTTCTTTACAGCTACAGAAAATCAATCAGACGAAAACGAATCCGATGGAGAATCCTATATATCAACAGATGATTTTGAAGAGAGGCATATTCAACTTGAAATGGAATTTGCTAAACTTGTTGCAAGCTGGGAACAACTAGTGAAAGTCAATAAAAACCTGAATGACGAACTGGAGCAAAGGGGTGATCTTCTGAAGAAACTAAATGCAGATCTTGTCATAAAATAAGATCTTATCACACAGATAAGAGCCCGAGAAGGAAAACTGATAAAGGAATTGGAAGGTCTGAAGAAGAATATCCAGATGATGGATACCACATCAACGTTAGACAAAATTCTGGACTCTGGTAGAAATCCAAATGATAAAAAGGGTATTGGATTCGAACGAGGGGAATCTTCGAATAGTGTTCCTATGTTTGTCAAAGAGGGTATGTCAACCGCTACAGCAGTTCACAGCTTTGAACGAGGACAGTCATCCCGGTCAGTTCAGAAAAATGGAAAGAGAAAGGTATATGATCGAACTGCAGATACTGACTCCGACAGAGTAGCTCCTCAATCTCAGTACTTAAAGTTCAAAAATAAGTTTGTCAGAGTCAGACAATACACTCCCACTTGCCACTATTGTCAAACAAAATGTCACAATCGGCCTGAGTGCTATTTCTTCTAGAGAGATCAAAGGAAGGAAAAATATCAGAACAAGACTATTACACCGTTCACGAGACAGGTTTGGGTCAGAAAGTCAGAAGTTATATGCTACCCCACTATAGTTCTGACTGCTTCTACGACTGAAGCTAGATGGTACTTCGACAGTGGCTGTTCTAGGCATATGACTGGAAATGTAAAATGTCTTATGGCTGTTAAACCAAGCAGTGGATCTGTTACATATGGCGACGGGAAAAAAGGCAAAATAATTGGAAAAGGTACCCTGAATGTACTAAGTTTACCTCACTTAGAAGAAGTTTTATTAGTCAGTGGTCTGAAAGCAAATCTGATTAGCATCAGTCAGTTGTGTGACCAAAGCTGGAATGTGTGCTTCGATCGTAACTGTTGCAGAGTCAGTGACAAAGCAGATCAATTAGTCATGGAAGGAACACGATCCTCAGACAACTGTTATGTATTGGCAAACGAAAATGCTTGTCACCTATCAAAATCTGATGAATCAAAACTCTGGCATAGACGACTGGGTCACATAAACTTCAGAGATATGGATAAACTGATCAAACTAGATGCTGTGAAATGAGTACCTAAGATCATAATAGAACAGGAGAGAGTTTGTGGTGCATGTGCCATTGGGAAATAGACAAGGACTCCTCACAAAGCCGTAAGAGTTATCACTACTGAGAAATGTCTAGAGCTTGTTCACATAGACCTCATGGGGCCAACACAGACTGAAAATATTGGCGGAAAGAAATACATATTTGTGTGTGTAGATGATTTCTCTCGGTACAGCTGAGTATACTTCCTAAGAGAAAAATCTGAAGCCTTCAATGCCTTTAGAACCTTGTGCATAAGGGTTCAAAAGGAAAAGAGCGAGCCTATAATAAAAATTCAGAAACTAAGAAGTGATTTTGGAAAAGAATTTGAAAATTCTCTATATTCAGATTTCTGCTCCGAGCATGGAATATCGCATGAGTTCTCAGCTCCTAGAACAGCTCAACAGAATGGTGTGGTGGAAAGAAAGAATCGAACCTTGTAGGAAATTGCTAGAGTTGTGTTACATGCCTCTCACTTGCCACAATGCTTCTGGGCTGAAGTAGTTCACACAGCCTGTCATACAGTGAATAGAGTCTATCTTAGACCAGGAACGACCAAAACACCATATGAGATCTGGAAGGGAAAGAAGTCAAACTTGAAGTACTTTCATGTGTTTGGGACTTAAGTGTTATGTGCTGATTGATAGGGAACAAAGAGTGAAGTTTGAACGTAAGAGCGATGAGAGCATCTTTCTTGGGTACTCTCCAAACAGTCGAGCCTATAGAGTCTACAACAAGAGAACTCAATCAGTAATGGAATCAGTAAATGTTGTTATAGACGACAATCCAGACGAATCAGTGGAAAGAACAGTGACTGACCCAGTGACTGATCTCCCTCTCAGTGAACTGAATACTGCCGATGACAATAGTCAGCCCAAAACACAAGAATCCTCAGATGAAGATCAAGAAAGTTCTTAACAGGAGACCACTCTTATTGATGATACGTGTAAAGACAAACCCACCAGAACTCAGAAAAATCATCCATCAGATAACATCATTGGTGATCCAACAGACGGGATGAAGACCAGGAACAAAGCTCGGTTAGTGACACAAGGATACACTTAGATAGAAGGAATTGACTATGATGAAACGTTTTCTCCTGTGGCAAGACTAGAGTCAATCAAAATTTTGTTGGCAGTCGCATGCATTCTGGGATTCACACTGTTCTAGATGGATGTTAAGACATCGTTTTTGAATGGATATCTGCATGAAGATATATATGTAGCACAACCTAAAGGCTTTGAAGATCCAGATTATCCATCCCATGTTTACAAGATCAGAAAAGCTCTCTATGGTCTTAAACAAGCCCCACGAGCATGGTATGAACGACTGACACAGTATCTACTATAACACGGGTATAAACGAGGAAGTGTCTACAAAACGGTTTTCGTAAAAGCCACTGGTGGTCATGTCACCATTGCTCAGATCTATGTGGACGACATTGTGTTTGGATCTACTTTACAGAAATACACTGATGAGTTAGTAAAGGTCATGAAGGAAGAATTTGAGATGTCCATGGTTGGTCAACTAACATATTTCATAGGGCTGCAAGTTAAGCAATGTCCTGAAGGGTACTTTATCTCACAAGAAAAGTATGCTAAGAATTTAGTCAAGAAGTTTGATCTGGAATCATGCAAACCATCCAGGATACCGATTTCCACCTCCACAAAAGTATCTAAAGAAGACACAGGTGTATCAGTGAATAACACAGTCTACCGAAGTCTAATAGGAAGTCTGTTGTACTTGACGGCCAGTCGACCAGACATAATGTCCAGTGTTGGAATATGTGTAAGGTATCAATCTGATCCAAAAGAATCACATTTGATATCTGCAAAGCGTATTCTGAAATATATAAAAGGAACAATTCAATATGGGCTATGGTACTCCAAGGACAGTGAACTGAGTCTGGTTGCTTATTATAATGCTGACTGGGAAGGAAATATTGATGACCGAAAGAGTACTTCTGGAGGATGCTTCTTTGTTGGTAAGAACTTGGTATCGTGGCTGAGTAAGAAACAAAATTCAATTTCCTTAAGTACTGCATAGGCAGAGTACATAGCTGGTGGTGGATGTTGTACCCAGTTAGTATGGATGAAACAGATGTTTTTAGATTATGGTCTTACTTAAGGAATTATGACACTCTACTGTGATAATGTCAGTGCAATCAATATCTCAAAGAATTCAGTTCAACACTCCAGAACGAAGCACATTAATATAAGGCATCACTACATCAGTGACTTAGTAGAATCGAAGGAGATTGAGTTGGAGTATATTCAAACAGATAATCAATTGGCTGATATCCTGACTAAACCCTTAGATGCAAATCGATTTGAGATTCTCAGATCTGCTCTAGGAATCTGCAGGATTGACTAATAAGGCAGTTGGTCATTCAGAAGGAGAGTGCATGGTTTATTTATACGGGTCAAATTTCAGTTTTGACTTCTTTTTAAAACTCCCTTCTTTTTTTGTTAAGAGAATATCTTAACCTAAATTTCCATAAAGTGATTTGGCTTTTTCAAATTTTAAATCTTCCTAGCATCCGTTTCTTGCCTAAAAAGGAGGTATACCGTTGCGTCAATCACATCGGCTCTGCATGTATTCTGACTAGCTGCATTTATTAGGGTACTTCGCCCTTGGGTTTATAATCAATTACCGGGTCAGGATTGTGAGGACGAAGGAGTTCAAAATATCTCTGCTCACCGTTTGAATTCTCTCTGCTCTTTTATCTAGGGCTTTCTTCTCCGATTTATCAAATCTCATACCAATGGCGGATGCAGTTCGTAACATTATCATCAGGCTCGGGAGACAGGTTCATTCACAAGAGACAGCCACCAAGCATGTCAAAACATTGCTCCAATTAGCTATGAAGAAGAAGTTGAAGCTTGATCCCCTTCTCCGCGATGAAATAATGGTTATAGTGCTGTCCGATTACCCAGAGTTCTACGCCGACTGGTCCGATGATGACAATAGTGAACTCTTACTGCTGGCCTCCGAAGCAAGTGATGAAGTTAGTCCGGCATTTATTCCAGAGCCCTCAGATGGAAATCGAGCTGGGGCGTTTCTCCACTACTTTGCACAAAGGGCCCTTGAGTCAAAAGAAATCTCCCGTCGTCGAGCAGTTGCACAACCCCTATATCTTCAGGCTGCCGAGAATGAAACCAGACACCGGCTTGAAATTCTCCGTAACAGGTCAAATACTTCTGATTCCCCTATTGAAATCTCTCCTGATAAGCCTGATGATTTAGTATCTGCTTCTATTCTGACTGCTGTTCCTACTGTTTCTGATAATGTTAATGAATTAATCTCTATGAAATCCTCTGTATCTGATGATCCCCCATGCATCCCCTCTACGAAGCCTGATCTTATGAAGGAAGTCGTTGTTACTGTGTCCGATGAGAAAGATAAACCGTCTGAGAAGTCCAACGATTTGAGTTTGATTGTTTACTCGGCTGATAATGTTGCTCTGCCTCCCTCTGCGATTGCTGATGTCTCACATGAAATTTGTCCCTCTGATAATCTCTCTGGTTTGCCTGCTGAAGTGGAGCCTGTTAAACTCTCAAGCTCCCATGCATCTGAACGAATAGATGGAGTCCCAGTCTACACCTCCACATCTTTGGCTGAAAGTCTTGAACATGTCCGGCACTTTACTGGTTTACCTGCTGCCTCCATTCCAGAACCACACCGAGTGATTTGTCCTTCTGAGTCCTCGAGTGAAGATGAAAAGATCCTTGCTAAAGTCTATGGCACCCAAGCTCATACATCTCAGGCTCTGACTGTTGAGGCTACTGCATATCCTGATTCCACCACCTTCAAAATTAGAGAGGTAACAAATCTCCTTGGTAGTTCTTCTGCCCATGTTTCTGATTCCAGTCACTCTGTGTCTCCTGTTCATTCTCCATCCAAGGAAACGAGAAGATAAAAAAGAAAGAATGTTCCTGTGAAAGTGGTTGTTGAGACTGGTGATGACAATGCTGATGTAGATCAGCCTGAGAAAAGAAGAAAGTCCAGTGAGTCTGTCGAACCTGAAGCCAATCCTCTAATTCAACAAGTGTTCAAAACACTACGGTCGTCTGTTAAACAGAAAGGCCCTGCTGCTGTTTAACCGGCTGTCGTTCCCACATCCTCTACCAAAATGGGGTAACCATCTACTCGTTCCAGAGGTCGGAGTATCACTCCTGAGGTTCAACCTGTTGAAAGTTCTGACACATCTATCTACAAGCCTCAGTTTGTTTCCTCCACTGCTCAAGGCAAATGGGCCACCATGGTCAGGAGATATCTCATTGTGCAACGGTCTGTTGATGAAAACTAGCTGAATTCAGTTTGCGATATCCTGCCACTGCTGAGTGAAGTGGGACTACTGAAGTCTGTCACCTCCATCTGTCCATACTCGAAGCTCCTCACTTATGAATTCTACTGTAATCTCAATGAAGAGATAGACATTTTGACAGGTGGATTTGCCTGCGGTGCAGAATTTGTCGGGTGGATACGAAAATAACTTGCATGGAAATTTGGTCACGAAGAAGGGAAAACTGAACTTGGGGAGCCCGACTTTCTGAAAACAAGAGTCGGTCTGCCCAAGACCGAATCTCTCTCTCTCTCCTACTTTTAATAACCCCTTCCCTCCTGACAAGCTGACACTCTCCTTTTAATAACCCATTTCCCCATTTTTACATTACCCATGTACCACCCGTGACATTTAATTGATTATTTAATAAAGAGAAAATGACATTTTTCCCCCTGAGTTATATACTTATAGTAATTTTTTCCCCCTGAATTATTTAAGTGGGTTTTTTTCCCCTGAAATGTTAAATGCACATATTTATTCTTAAAATAAATATTTCATTTATTTTTCTTCTACAACAAATTATTACTATAATTTGATTCAAACCAAACAAAAACTATAGCAACCAAACCAAAATATTCCAATTACAATTTATAATCAAAACGCGATATTTAGAGTTTATTAAAATCGCGAACCGGAATGACCTGTTCATGTTTCGAACTGAAAAATAAAATACATTTATTGTTGAATTTGGACTATTTTAAAATAAAAAATAAAATTTTAAAATAAAGACGGTTCAAAATCGCGAACCGGGTCCGGAACCGCCAATTCACGGTTCATGATCCATTTTTTTTGTTCTTAAATTTAATAAATTGAAATCCAAATATTGAGTTCTAGATCTGAATCATAACCAAATGTTTTTAATTCGATTGCTATAGTGTCTGGTTCAGTTCGAACCTAACCGTGGTAATCGCTACATATACGCAATAATTTGTTGGAGAAGTAAAATAAATAAAATGTTTACTTTAAAGGTAGAAATGTCAATTTAATATATTAGGGGAAAAACCACCACTTTTAAAATAATTGAGGGGGCTAATGTACTTACATAAATAATTGAGGGGGAAAAAATGCTATAAATATATAACTTAGGGAGAAAAAATGTCATTTTCCCTTTAATAAAATAATTCTTTGTTTCTATTTATAATTATCCAAAATTTTCCTATATATTATAATTACTAATTACTGCTAAATCACTGCTTTATTTTCAATTAAAACAAGCTAATTATTGTTAAATCATACTAACCGCCATTCCTTTACTCCATTTCTTTCGGCAAACAAAAAAGTAAAAAAAAAAAAATAGTAATCAGACTAGGGGAGTCCAAATTACAATCAAAGAAAGTCTTTTTCTTTTCTGCAAACAAAAAATGCAAAAAAAAAAAAAAATGAAATCGGACTAGCAAAGTCCGAACTCCAAGCAAAGCAAAGTCGGACTCTCAGAAGTCGGTTTTCCTCCTCTGGTATCCAAAATCCCATGCAGCAACTTTTCGTATCCACTTTCCCGAGACACACTATTAGGAATAAATTGTAATAGATTTTGATATGCCATATTATAATTCGTAGATCCCCAATTTTATTTTATTAGACTAGTCGAGTCATAGACCAAGAAAGGGAAAAATAAATTCATTAGTTGAGGAAATGGATGAAGAAGATATAAAGCCAAAAATCAAGAATTTGCCTAGTGAAAATGGCAAACAAAAGAGGAAGATGTATGCGTATGATATTCAAGAAGAAATCCCGAAGAAGAAAGAACGTGACTTGAAGTTTGCATGAAGCTATCTTGAAGATCAAGCATCTATGGAAAGAAAGGAGTACATCAAGTGAAACAAGAAGATAACCAAAAGGTTGTACGGATGAGATGGTAGAAGCTTGAAATACTATGTGCAAGGTCACAGGTTTAAATCTCACATCTCACATATTTTAAAGAAGCCAAGTTTAATTCCATCAGTTAAAGTATGAGGCGATGGTTTGGCCGAAGGGAAGCAATTTGCAAAGTCAAAGAAGATGAGATTTCCAAATTGACTAAGGGATGAAGTTTACAAGTGAAGGGATGAAGTTTCCCAAATTGGTATCCGAAACAAATTGGTATCCCGAAATTGAAATAGGGATGCAATCAAATTGGTATCCGAATTGCATTCAAAAAAAAAAAATTGGTATCCGAAACAAATTGGTATCCCGAAATTGAAATAGGGATGCAATCAAATTGGTATCCCGAAATTGAAATAAGGATGCAATTTCATCTGAAGGGTTGAAGTTCGAAATTGAAGTTCAAATTGATATCTTGAAGGGAAGGCAATTTCAATTTGAAGGGATGAGATCTGAAATAGGGATGCAATTTCATCTGAAGGGTTGAAGTTCGAAATTGAAGTTCAAATTGATATCTTGAAGGGAAGGCAATTTCAATTTGAAGGGATGAGATCTACAAGGCTTCAATTCAATTGGAGATATAAATTGACAAATCTAGCAAGGGATAGAGATTTCATTTCCCAAAATAGCAAGGGTACAGACCCAGACGTGAAGTACAGAGGAAAATATAAGAAGAAGTTGCAGAAGCAAAAATACTAGTCTAACTAGTAAGGGATTATATTGGAGATTGTATTTTGAAGATAAAAATCCCAAGAGGCGTGATCTACACCAGATGGAGATTCATGGGACGCCATTTTTGCGAAAATCTCAAGCTCAACTTGCAGAGAAATCTCTGACATATCTGCAACGTTATCTTATCCTCTGACAAAAGGCTATACAGCTGGATGAAATTAAAAAATGAGAACGTTTCTCTCCAACGGAAATATTCTCATTACCATCTATAAAAGGATGAAGATTGAAGCTGTGAAAAGCAGAAGTATAGAAGTAGAAGCAAGAACGCAATAGAGCAAAAACAGAGCTAAACAGAGCATACAAAACTCAAAGAAAGCTTTCCATCTCAGGAGCTTAAATTGATATATTCTTTGTGAGATAAACACTCAGAGTGATACAAAGCTTAGAAAAGAAATATCCAAGAGTATTAAAATCTTCATCAACTTCAAGAGACTCAGCGCACCATTGAAGATCTTCTACAGAGTCTCAAAGTTGGAATCAAGGCAAAACTTGTTTTTGAGCAAAACAAGGGAAAGGAGGAAAGTAACACGGAGTTGTGAAATCCTGGATTGTCACACGGAGCTGTGAGATCCGAAGCAGCAGTGTCGGAGGACATTGGGCGTGATTAGTGTGGGCTTTGTGATCAAAGCACTAGATCATGGAAGATACGTTTCTACCGGATCGTAGAAGACGGGGGGAAAGTAACTCGGAGTCATGAAATCCTGGGAAAGTAACGCGGCGACGTGAAACCCGAAGCAGCAGTGTTGGTGTCACTGGGCGTGATTAGTGTGGGCTTGGTGATCAAAACACTAGATCACGGAATTCATTGTATCTTGGAACCAAGAAGTGGTGGATATAGTGAATTGGCTCTTGGAGAAAAGAGCAAGTGGAGTAAGAGGATTACACCACCTCGCGAACCACTATAAATTGCCTTGTGTTCTTTACTGCTTTCTTTACTTACTGCTCTTGCTTGCTTCTCACGAGAATAATCTTGACACGATCTACACACACACCGTATCGTTTATTAATTTCCGATGCGCACCATACTCTAACAATCTAGTTAAGAGTTTTGGTTTATCTCTGGCTTAGCAATTGTGGTACTGTGCTAAAAAGTTTGAAAGTCTATTCAACCCCCCCCCCCCCCCTCTAGACTTTCACCTTACCTCTTTTGGGACCAACAATTGGTATCAGAGCGGGTGCCTATCCGAGTCAGAATTTGTCTCTAATCGATACTAACAATTGGTATCAAGGCCTGTAGCCTATTTGAGTCAAATTTGTTTCAAAGCAAGTTGTCTCTTTGGGTCAACCTTGTTTCTGACTGCTAGGCAGATCCATCTTACCCAGTGTGTGTAAATTGGATTATTTGTCTCTCGTATCCACCGAGAAGATGAATAAAGATTTAGCTCAAAATCTATTATTCTCGCTTGATAAATTTGATGATTGGAAAATTCGTATGCAGGTTCATCTATCAGCTTTACGCGATGAAATGTGGGAAGTTATTTCCACTGGCCCGATCAAAATATTGAAAGTAAATACGGCTTTTCTTCTATCTCCGGATGCTCAACAATTCGTACCAAAGCCAAAACCGGAATGGACATCGGATGATAGAAAGATGAACAATCTTGACAACATTGCCAAAGATATTCTGTTCAAAGCCATTGATGATACAATATTCCCAAAGGTTCGAAAATGTACAAGTGCAAAAGAAATTTGGGATACTCTCATCAAGATCGGAGAAGGAGATGAACAAGAAAAAGATAACAAGCTCACTATTGCGATGAAGAAGTTCGAGGACTTCAAAATGCTCTCAAACGAATCCATTGTTGATATGGAAGCTCGAATGATCAAAATCCTTGGAGAAATTAATGACCTTGGCAAAAATATTAGCCAAATGGAAATTAATCTCAAAGTTCTACGAGGCTTACCATCTACATGGGACATGAAAGTTACGGTTATGCGAGATCACCGAGATCTAAGAATATTGTCAACCGACAAATTATTTAGTGATCTTAAAGCATTTGAGTTCTAAATGAAGACCAAAGATGATGATGTTCATGAAATTCGAAATCCAGCTCTAATGGCCGAACAACCATCAACCTCCAGGTCAGTAGATAATATTGATTTTATAACTGACGAACAATTTGCTCTTTTTGTTAGAAAATTCAAAAGGTTCATGCGAAAAGGAGACAACAAAAATTCTGCTCGTGGAAAATATGTCTCTCGCACGACACAAGAAGAGAAAGTCGAAGAAAACAACAATTTATGCTACAATTGCCGCAAACCCGGACATTTCAAAATAAATTATCCGTATCCAATTGTTAGCAAGTATCAAGGCATAAATGTTGAATCTACACCGAATAAATCCGAAAGCAAAGATCGAAGGTTCAAGCGCGACAAAAGAAAGCTCTCGTTAGCAATGAACCAAATGAAAATGATGAGTCGAATGGATTGTCATCAAGTGATGAAAGCTCAAGTTCGGAAGATGACACGGCTCTAGTATGCAAATCAATTGAGTTGAGTTCAAGTGAAGAGTGCTTTATGACTCTTGGAGCAGAGGAAGAAGACGTAACATCTAATTCTTTCAATTCCGTTAATTCCTCTTTTTCTCGTGAATCTATTGGCAGTCTAATGCGAGATTGTCAAGAGATTATGCTCACTCATCCTCAACTCAAGGAGCGCAATAATATTCTAATTCTTGAAAAAGAAGAGATGAATAAAAAATTGCAAGATGCTTTACTTGAAGTGAGTAACTTGAAGAGTGAAAATATTCAACTTCAAAAAGAGTGCAAAGCAAGAGAGGTTAGAGAACATAACCTTCGGGCTACCATTGCTACGTTTACTAATTCGTCCAAAATTATGGATAAAATGGTAAACATGCAAAAACCATCAGGAGATAGAACCGGAATCGGTTATGACTCCACATGTTCTCAAACCCCTCCGAAACTGACTAATTCTACTACTCCTTTAACTAATAAAGTGCAAGTGGTAAAATTTGTTAAAAGTCAGTATAGCACAATGAGACAAGGACTTGGCTATCATGAGAAAGCAAAGTTGAATGTTCATAGGCCGAAACAGTTCAATACTACGACAAAGCAACAAAAATTCTTCAAGCAAAGATATGCCAAAGAGTCAAGTGCAAAAAGAATTTTTAGAAAAGAGGGAAGCTTTTCTAGAAATAGAGATGGAAGATTTTATTCCACTCAAAAGGATTGGCTGTGTAAATCTTGTTTTAATGCTTCTTATAGACCAAAACAACAATCCTCTTCCCAGGTGCCTAGATATAAAAATGTTTTTCAAAACCCGGCGCCAAAAATGTTTTCAACAGCAAAGGACCCAATCTTTTTTGTAGTATGTTTGATACATCGACAGTGGTTGCTCACGCCACATGACTAGAAATAAATCTTGTCTAGTGAATTTCAAGAAAATCGATGGACCAAAAGTTATATTTGGAGGAAATCAAAATTATGGAACTACAAAAGGAGTTGGTACAATTGAAAGAAATGGTTTAAAGATCGAAGATGTTTCATTTGTTGAAGGCCTAAAATTCAATTTTTTGAGCACTAGTCAATTTTGTGATAAAGGCTATCTTGTGGAATTTTCCAAAAATAATTGCCTAATAAAAAATGAGCTCTCAAAAGAAGTTGTGCTCATTGGAAAAAGGCGAAAGAATATGTATGTTGTTGATTGGAGCACAAGCAAAGATTCCGTATGCTTAATGGCCAGAAATTCGAATGAAGCAAATTGGGAATGACACAAAAAGCCCAACCATTTAAACTTCAAGACTATCAATCAGCTTGCAAAGAAAAATCTAGTTGAAGGGTTACCAAGTATTATCTTCAAGAAGGACCAAGTGTGTGATGCATGCCAACACGGAAAGCAAATCAAATCATCATTCAAGTCTAAGACGCACGAATCAACATCAAGACCGCTAAGCTTGTTACACATGGACTTATTTGGACCGGTTGATCCAATAACTGTAAGTGGTAAGAAATATACTCTTGTTGTTGTTGATGATTTTTCCAGGTACACTTGGACCATGTTTCTCAAGAAGAAAAATGAAGTTGAACAAGTGTTGCCGAAGCTGTTGAAGCAACTACAAAATGAGAAAGAATTGCAAATATCAAAAATCCGAACCGATCGCGGAACCGAGTTTGTGAATGGAGTTATACAAGCTTTTTGCAATTCACATGGAATTTCTCATCAATTATCTGCTGCTAGAACACCACAATAAAACGGCGTTGCTGAAAGAAGAAACCGGACGCTTAAAGAAGCCGCACGAGTGATGATTAGTGCAGCCGGTCTCCCGAAAAGATATTGGGCGGAAGCTATCAACACAGCTTGCTATACGCAAAATGGAAGCATGATCCACAAGCAGTATAGCAAGACGCCATATGAGCTTTATAAAGGGAGAAAACCAAATATTGGTTATTTTCATATTTTTGGATGCAAGTGCTTTATTCATATTAATGATAAATTGCATCTAAAAGCTTTTGATGAGCGTGCAGATGAAGGAATTTTTATCGAATATTCGACAACCAGCAAAGAATTCAGAGTATTAAACAAAAGAACAATGGTGGTTGAAGAATCCATACACGTGGTATTTGATCACACGTCAATATTGATGCTCTGGACGAAAATGGCGAAAATATTGAGCAAAATGGTAACAAGTGTCATATTGATTTTTGTGATACTGATGATACGTGTGAAGAAAATATGTTGCAGGGAATGGATGAGTTGGAAATTAATTCTCTAGAAAATCCCATCTCTCATCCAGTAAGAAATGAAGTGCGGGATGCAATTGGTATTGAAATTGCAAATCAACCCAGGGATGCAGTTGAAGTGGAAATTGCAAATCAGCCCTTGGATGCAATTACTGGAGAAGTTGGAAATCTAGAAAATGAAGCAGAAATTCGAAACAGTGCTACCTCTTCTCAACCAGTAAATCCACCCAGCACCATGCACCCTTTTGAACCAGACTTAAGATGGCTCAAAAATCACCCACCAGAATTAGTGATCGGAAATGTTCGAGATGGCGTGAAAACAAGATCATCTACCATGGAAGCATTGTTCACATGTTATTTATCTCAGATTGAACCAAAAGAAGTGGACGAAGCTCTAAATGATCCAAGTTGGATTGACGCCATGCAAGAGGAACTCAATCAATTCAAAAGAAATGATGTTTGGGAACTTGTTCCAAGACCAATGAACCACAATGTTGTAGGAACTAAATGGGTCTTCCGGAACAAAGCAAACGAAGAACGCATGATTGTTGGGAATAAAGCAAGGCTCGTTGCAAAAGGATACTCTCAAGAAGAAGGAATAGATTTTGATGAAACCTTTGCACCGGTAGCTAGACTTGAAGCAATCAGAATTTTCCTAGCCTACGCCGCACACAAAGATTTCACCATTTATCAAATGGACGTGAAAAGCGCATTCCTGAATGGACTACTCGAAGAAGAAGTTTATGTCGAACAACCCCCAGGTTTTGAGGTAAAAGGCGAAGGTGATAAAGTCTACAAACTTAAAAAGGCATTGTATGGGTTGAAACAAGCACCTAGAGCTTGGTATGATACCTTGTCAATGTTCTTGATAAGCTGTGGATTCACCAAAGGCCTTGTTGACAAAACTCTCTTTAGAATTCAAGATGGTGATCATATTTTATTAGTGCAAATATATGTTGATGATATTATTTTTGGAAGCACTAACAATTCTTTGTGTGAGAAATTTTTGAAGCTTATGCAGAATAAATTCGAAATGAGCATGATGGGTGAATTGAATTATTTCTTGGGCTTACAAGTTAAACAATTGAAGGATGGAATATTCATCAATCAAGCAAAGTACACTCGTGACTTGATAAAGAAGTTTGGCCTTGATGGAAAATCATCGATCAAAATTCCTATGAGTACATCAATAAGGCTAGACAAAGACGAAGATGGAAAAGATGTCGAATAAACGAAGTATAGAGGAATGATTGGTTCACTACTATACCTCACTGCAAGTAGGCCGGACATTTCTTATGCTGTGGGAGTGTGTGCAAGATTCCAAGCAAATCCAAAAGAAAGCCACCTCACCGCAACAAAGAAAATCATAAGATACTTGAAGGGCACAATCAATGTTGGATTGTGGTATCCTAAAGTACAGATTTTACGCTAACTGGTTTTTCAGATGCGGATTTTGCAGGTTGTAAAATAGACAGAAAAAGCACCTCCGGAACGTGTCAATTCTTGGGAGGAAGGCTTGTTTCTTGGTTTAGCAAAAAGCAAAATTCCATCGCAACTAGTACCGCCGAGGCCGAATATATTGCTGTAGGAAGTTGTTGTGCTCAAATTTTGTGGATGAAGCAACAATTAATGGATTATGGAGTGAATTGCGATGATGTTAGCATATTTTGTGACAATACAAGTGCAATCGCTATCACCCACAATCCAGTGCTTCACTCAAGAACCAAACATATCGACATACGACATCATTTCATAAGGGATCATGTTGAAAAGAAAGATCTAAAAATCGAGTATATCCCTACGGAGAACCAAGTTGCAGATATTCTCACAAAGCCTTTATGCGAAACGAGATTTTCTACTTTAAGGCATGAATTGGGAATGTTGGAAGTGAGCTAAGTATCACTGAACTTAATCTCTTGATCTAAAATGATACATATGCTCAAATTATGTGTTCTACGTGTTTATATGCCATTATATGTTTTACGTGTTTACATATTTCTATGTGCTTAATTTTCATGTAAACTAATTTGCTAAATGTATTAAGTGTTCAATTATATATTTGCATGTAGTGTTTAACGTGATTTTATATGCCATGCAAATTAATGTGACTAAATGTGCAATTTTTATTTAATCTAATTTGTTTTTGAATTGCATGTTTTGATCGTTACTTGGACCGCAAGTTATGTTCATGTTTGTGTTAATTTGTTTGCATGAACAATTTATTTGCGATATATGATCTATAATTTGGTTTATACTTATGTGCTAATTGTTTTTAATTAGTTTATTTTAATTGGTATCTAAAATAATTGGCTAGTTTCTAAATATTTGAGTATTTATTTGATTGTGTTTACAATTGTGTGTTTTAGAAACTACCGTATATGTGTATGTATATTTTTGGTGATTAATTGAAATTTGACTAATTTTTCTAAATCTGAGTTTATCTTAATTAGGAGATTACCGTGTTTATACATGTTTATATATGGATGTGATTTAATTGCTATATTTTAAATGTCCATATATGTGTCGAAATTATATGTGAGATTTACGGATATGTGTGTAATTTGTGTGATTATATTCATGTTTTTTTTATATATGATACATCTAACGTGAAAACCTCCACCCTTGAGATGAAAAAGGAAGAGATCAGATTGGATTGAAAACCTCCACCCTTTAAACCTCTACCCCATAAAACCCAATCCCATTAAAACTCTTCACCTTTCAAACCTATACCTCTTAAACTTCCACCCATAAATTAAATCCCACAAAAAACTCACCCCCTCTCACAAAATCAGATCCCCTCTCATTAATCCTAATCGACACCCTCTCTCTCGAAGATCTCGATCGTCACCCATGCCTCAAATCTGAGAAAATCTCCTCTTAAACTCCAGTAGTTACTTGTCTAATATCTCTTAGCACCGTCCTCCTCAACCAATAGAAACTCACCCAAATTTAATGGATGTCAATCATACCTGTTCAGAACCCATCTGTCGACCATAACCCCTAAAGCTCTCAGACGTTCTCGAGCCTATATATTGGCGATAGCAACCCAAACACCAACCGTGCAGGTAGTCTATTTTTTTTTTTTTTTTTTTTTTTTGCAGGAGAACAATGGTGTCAAAGGAGAAGAACAATTAAGAAAGGAGAACATCCAAGAGAATCTAGAATCAAGTGCGACTCCAAAAGTTACGAGCCAGAAGGGCTGAGGCTGGAGGACATCTTGTTGGAGACACTGCAAACGACCCTCTTGTCGTATCTGAAGAGAAAAGCTTTGATAAATATACACCTGTCTCACCACCACGAGAACCAGGTTTTATTTATGAAGAAGGAGATGCCAAGAAAAGCCTATCACCACCGTGTCAAGGCTTAGCCGAACTAGAGAAGTCCAAAGGGTCTGAATCCCCTTTTCTGAAGTTTTCACCTATTGTCCAGCCGGACATCTACCAGGAGATCCTGAACATGAGCGACGCCGAGTACCTCCACTATCTGAAGCAGCTGACATTTGGACCGGTCATGCCACCACCAGGATTTGAAGGGCATACTCAAGAACCTCTTGCACCACCCATTCAAAATGTTGCACCATCGGCCGTAGAACAAGATTTACCACCAGTTCCACCTGAACTTGTTCTGCAATCTGCTCCACCACCGGTGAATCCCCGTATCCGTCCACCCCTGGACTATACAAGGTTCTTCAATGCAACGTACTCGTCGTCAAGCTCGAACATGCACAGCGGAGATTCAGGACTAGGGTACTGCCCATCTCCTCCACACATTGACGAGGACAACAGTGAAGATGAATGTTGTTCTACTAATCGCAGTTGATGTGGTTGTACTGTCAAGAATGTCTTTTGTGATCCTCTTTTGTACTCCTGATTAAAGGAGTAATAAATAAAAAAAAGGTTGGGTTGGCTGTGTTTGGAACAAATCGTATTTCCTACCCCATTAAAAAGGACCAAAAATGAACAATCTTCCTCATCACGTCATATGGTCAAAAGTCAAAAAATGGACCCTACAAGGGATGAATTAAGAGATCAAAATTGATGGTGAAATCAGACCATCAATTGGGGGGGAATACTTATATGAAGCGCCAGTGCACAATAACACCTCTATGATGTCACTTCAAAACACCTCTCTGGAAGCCAATTTAAATACAGAGATTATTTCAAGAACAGAGGTTATTGAAGAAGAAATTGAAAATCATCTTGAAGAAGCCGAATCACCAGAAGAAAATTTGTAGCTTGTTGAAAATCCAGTTCTTGGTGATCCACGAAGGAATTTGTTCAAAAATCTACACTCTCTGAACATCAGTAGAAGCCGAACCCGAGAAGAAGATGAAGATGATTTGTTAACATCACTATTTGCAAAAGTTACAGAATCAAGTGATGTTGTGTGTCAAAAGATTGGAACTACTCTTACCGAGCAAGGACATCTCTCGTTACAACACTTTGAGGACACACGAACAAATTTGAAGGAGCTATTGGAACATCAAAATGCTCTGCAAACAAAGATAGACAGAGCCGAAAGACATCTAAAAGGAGATCTCACCGAAGGATTATTGGAGATAATCCAACTGATGAAGAAGGAACGAGAAGCTACCGAGAAGATCAACAATGAAAGACACATGAGATAAATAAAAGCCATACAAGACCAGGAGACAAGGATAAATCACCTTGAGGTAGAATTATCCTCTATGGCTAACAAAATATCTGATTTGCAGGATGTTTCTCTCAAAACACATGATGGAGTTAAGATTGTTAAAGCCAATCAAGAACAAGATTCCAAATCCCTTGGCTTTTTGATTGATAATGCCATAAGGGGGAAGAAATTCTCAATCATCTGGCTTTACAACAACATGAATTCATCATTGGAAGTCAACCGCAACAGCCAGTTTTGACCGCCGCACCAACAAAAGGCCGAGGCCGAGGACGTGGTCAACAATCCCAAGTTGGTTTCGCTCAATTTGCAAATCAGAGTCTTGGATCAAGCTCATCTAAAGTTGCTGAAACTCGAAATTGGTTCGAATGCTCAAAAGGAACCTTAACACCACAGAAAATTTGGACATCCGAGAATGTGCCAAGTATGGTGAAAAGATGGCCCAAAGCTGATCAAGCTCAATGGATTTCTGAGAAGAATAAGGAAGAAGAAGCAAAAAGGAAGCAAACCGAGATGTGGTATGAGCTCAGAGACTATACCAACAATAATGGTGAAAGTTTGGGACTCCAAAGAAGCTTTGAAGAATGCATAATTTGGTGGGAAGCCGGAGCTCTTCCGGGCACCAATATTAAAGAGACATTTGGACACTACATGGCTGGAAATGTGACTAAAAGATTTGAATGTGAGAAGTTCAAAAATGATATCTGCAAGATGAGAGAACATATCAAGGATATATTGAAAGCTGACATGGGAGTCAAGAAACCCAGAAGGTAATCAGAAATAAATTCCTCAAAAATATGATGTTTTGAATATCTATATTTTGGAATGATTTTGGCTATAATAATATTTCCTCTAAATAGACTAATATGAATAAATCTTTCCCATGGTCTGATCTAAGTCTGTTTTGATTTATTTTGGCTATCATGTATTAGTTCGTGAATTAAAAGACAAGAATTGTCAAACGCATGCAAAAATTTGAAAAGATAAAAATTGATTAAAAATTAATCAAGGATGCGTATAGGACTTGTCTAAATTAATTCACAAGTTTTCCTTTTCCCTAGAATTATTTTTGTCAAACTTATCTTGGCTTTGTCAAAATAAAATTAAGCAAAAATGAAAATATTTTTTCAAAGACTTAAAGCCAATGTTTGAGTATAGGTTATGGCATTATCAAAAGGGGGGAAATTGTTAGGAATAAATTGTAATAGATTTTGATATGCCATATTGTAATTCGTAGATCCCCAATTTTATTTTATTAGACTAGTCGAGTCATAGACCAAGAAAGGGAAAAATAAATTCATTAGTTGAGGAAATGGATGAAGAAGATATAAAGCCAAAAATCAAGAATTTTCCTAGTGAAAATGGCAAACAAAAGAGGAGGATGTATGCGTATGATATTCAAGAAGAAATCCCTCAAGAAATCCCGAAGAAGAAAGAACGTGACTTGAAGTTTGCATGAAGCTATCTTGAAGATCAAGCATCTATGGAAAGAAAGGAGTACACCAAGTGAAACAAGAAGATAACCAAAAGGTTGTACGAACGAGATGGTAGAAGCTTGAAATACTATGTGCAAGGTCACAAGTTTGAATCTCACATCCCACATATTTTAAAGAAGCCAAGTTTAATTCCATCAGTTAAAGTATGAAGCGATGGTTTCGTTACAAGTGAAGGGATGAGATTGCAAGTCCAAATCAAGTAAGGGATGAGATTTATATTCGTTACAAGTGAAGGGATGAGATTGCAAGTCCAAATCAAGTAAGGGATGAGATTTATATCTTGAAGGGAAGGCAATGCTTCAATTCAATTGGAGATATAAATTACAAGGGATGAGATTGCAAGTCCAAATCAAGTAAGGGATGAGATTGATATCTTGAAGGGAAGGCAATTTCAATTTGAAGGGATGAGATCTACAAGGCTTCAATTCAATTGGAGATATAAATTACAAGGGATGAGATTGCAAGTCCAAATCAAGTAAGGGATGAGATTTCAATTGACAAATCTAGCAAGGGATAGAGATTTCATTTCCCAAAATAGCAAGGGATGAAGTTTCACAAGGGAAGAGATTTCCCAAGTCAATTGAAGAGATGAAGTCTGAAGCAGTATACAGACCCAGACGTGAAGTACAGAGGAAAATATAAGAAGAAGTTGCAGAGGAAAATAGTCTAACTAGTAAGGGATTATATTGCAGATTATATTGTGAAGATAAAAATCCCAAGAGGCGTGATCTACACCAGATGGAGATTCATTAGACGCCACTTTTGCGAAAATATCAAGCTCAACTTGCAGAGAAATCTCTGACATATCTGCAACGTTATCTTATCCTCTGACAAAAGGCTATACAGCTGGATGAAATTCAAAAATGAGAACGTTTCTCTCCAACGGAAATATTCTCATTACCATCTATAAAAGGATGAAGATTGAAGCTGTGGAAAGCAGAAGTATAGAAGTAGAAGCAAGAATGCAATAGAGCAAAAACAGAGCTAAACAGAGCATACAAAACTCAAAGAAAGCTTTCCATCTCAGGAGCTTAAATTGATATATTCTTTGTGAGATAAACACTCTGAGTGATACAGAGCTTAGAAAAGAAATATCCAAGAGTATTAAAATCTTCATCAACTTCAAGAGACTCAGCGCACCATTGAAGATCATCTACAGAGTCTCAAAGTTGGAATCAAGGCAAAACTTGTTTTTGAGCAAAACAAGGGAAAGGAGGAAAGTAACACGGAGTTGTGAAATCCTGGATTGTCACACGGAGCTGTGAGATCCGAAGCAGCAGTGTCGGAGGACATTGGGCGTGATTAGTGCGGGCTTTGTGATCAAAGCACTAGATCACGGAAGATACGTTTCTACCGGATCGTAGAAGACGGGGGGAAAGTAACGCGGAGTCGTGAAATCCTGGGAAAGTAACACGGCGACGTGAAACCCGAAGCAGCAGTGTTGGTGTCACTGGGCGTGATTAGTGTGGGCTTGGTGATCAAAGATCTAGATCACGGAATTCATTGTATCTTGGAACCAAGAAGTGGTGGATATAGTGAATTGGCTCTTGGAGAAAAGAGCAAGTGGAGTAGGAGGATTACACCACCTCGCGAACCACTATAAATTGCCTTGTGTTCTTTACAGCTTTCTTTACTTACTGCTCTTGCTTGCTTCTCACGAGAATAATCTTGACACGATCTACACACACACCGTATCGTTTATTAATTTCCGTTGCGCACCATACTCTAACAATCTAGTTAAGAGTTTTGGTTTATCTCTGGCTTAGCAATCGTGGTACTGTGCTAAAAAGTTTGAAAGTCTATTCACCCCCCCCCCCCCCCCTCTTGACTTTCAGCTTACCTCTTTTGGGACCAACACACACCATTCTAGTTTATGATTCCATTTTGACTGGGCCACGGCCAATGCAAATCTTCATTCGTGGGAAATGGTACATCTTTGGTCCTGACATGATCAATGAATATTATGGATTGACAGCGATGCACGAAGAAGCAGTTATGGACTGGGATTTAGTGGCCAAGACCCTAACAAGCGGACAGATTGATACATGACCTACCGGTGACAAGGATTATCTACCTAGCTCTCAGCTCACCTCCAAATATGTCGTATTGCATCGTCTTGCCCTTCACAACTGGCTACCATCGGCTCATTTTCATACGGTTGGCAAGCAGTTGGCAGGATTCTTGTTCCGGATTGGGACAAAAATGGCAATTGATTTGGGTGCCTGGATTTACTATTATATTCTCACCATGACCCATCCATGAGAGCAGAAGGTAACGCTGCCCTTCCTTAATCTGATTTTTTGAGTTCTAACAACTCAGGGTCTTGAGCCCATGCCTAGTGAGGTGATCAGTCCAACGCTTCTCTATACTGTTGAACGCCGACTCTTGACTGGAGATCATATTCGTGATGTTACACCGGTGATTGCACCCTCCAATTCTGAGGCTGATATAATGGCTGATGATTCGCCGCATGCAAAGGATCTCCAACTTTCCATTCAGTTGAAGGCAAGGGTCTCTGAGCTTGAGACAGTGCACGGCATAATTGCAAAACAGCTGACAGGAGCTCGTACTGAATTGGCCACCGTTCTTCTTCGTTTAAGCTTGTCTGAATCTACTGCTGCTGCTGAACCTGCAAAGTCTGATAGTGAGACTCCCTCCAATGCTTGACCATTCTTTAACTATCATTGGCAAAAAGGGGGAGTATGAACTCAGGGGGAGTGTTTATGTGTTTTTGTGTATCTTCTGGCCCTGGCTGGGCATTGATTGTGATGGCACCATTTTTTTTGAAGAATGTTTTTGACTGTGGTTTTTGATCCAGCATGACTTGTATGCTGTGTTTTATTCCCGCTATGCTTTGTAATCAAATATTTGGTTGGGTTTTTATGCTAGCCTATCTTAGTTCTTTCAGTTTGTGTTTTTATACGTAGTCGAGTTGTTTTGCCAAATAATAGCCAAAGGGAGAGTTTGATAGTGTTTAAATTGCTCAGAAAACCCCAACTTATAATTGGCAATATTAATATGGCAAACTAAGATAGGAATAGCTTAGTGTCAGTTTGTTCTACAGAGGACTGATCAATCAGGTACAACAACAGAGGGACTGACACTGAAGATCTATTTAGGAAGCTGCTTCTTAAAAGCTGAACGCGGTTTAAAGAAGACAAAATTGGAAAGAAGATCAGCGTATCTGCTTTGGAAAGGTATGGACCGAATCTTTAAGATTACATTCTTCAAATATTTTCCTACCATCTACAATCAAAGATATCTATGGAAAGTGTTCTAACGATGGAACTATAAGTACCCTCATTCGACGAGAATTAGGGTTACGCTTTTGAAGAGAGAAGAAACACTCCTAACCAGCTTATGAGATCAGATCTTTGATTATCATGCCTCTTCTCAATACAACTTGTTCATGGCGATTATGATGACGAACTTGAGAAGAATCACTGTTGCTTAAACGAAAGGACACTACGATCACACTGTTGTGGGAACAACCGTAAAGAGCCTCATTGAAGTGGACTGCATCAGAGTTGGCTCTCCAAGTGAACGGACTTCATTGGGCTTCTGTATGAATGCCTCTCCATCTTCAACAATCCACTAAACCTGTGTAGACTGGGTACGTACCTTGTGTGGGGCACTTGGGTGAGATTATTTGTGATACCCCATATTTTCTGGGCATTGTACAAAGACCGTACGTGCGTACGTGACTAAATTATTTAGAGTCTCCTAATCCCTATTATTGTAGAAATATTATTCTTTGAGCTTAATAACTTCCTAATCCAAATATATATAATGTGTAAAGGCATATACTTTTCCTAATAATGAATATAGTTTAAACCTAAAGTAATTAGTTATTATTAGCTATGTTACTTCCTAACTCAGTGGCTGGAAACAGATATATATATTACTGTAGAGTCCTATTATATACTAATTACTATAATCCTTATCCTAACAATTTCCCTAAACCTAAACCATATCACTTTCATCGTTTCCCATTCCCCTAATATCACCGAACACAAAAGGGAAAAATATACGTAGCTTTCTTCTTCAATTATCATTGGTCTTCTCCCGCACTCATCATCAGGTTCCACGTAGGGATTAAAGAGTTTTATTGATTTTAGAATCCAGGTAAGATTTATGTTCACTAAAATCCTTTTACCCCAAATCAAAAATTGATTTTTCTAATTGTTTATGTGATTCGTGATTTTGAAAAATTGATGATATTTGTTTTGAAATCCCTGCACATGTGATATGGTGATTTTGTGGTGATTAAATAGGAAAAATCTTACTCAATTTTATCATTGCTTGAGAAAATTCTGACTGGCGTAGCTGGGAAGAAAAATTCGTGAAAAATGCTTCCTAAACTTATGTTTGCTTGAACTTTTTTATGTATAACCTAGACTTGTTATATTTGATGTTGGTAAAAAGTTTTGGTTAAAAATATATTTCGGTTTTTCCAGAAAAATTTCGTGAAGTTGAGGCAGTGTACTGCACTTTAATTTCTGTCTGGCGCAGTGTTGGGAAATATTTCTGGAAAATACTTCTAGGCCTTGGATTGGCTTGAAACTTTTTGTGTGTAGTCTAGACTCTTTGTACTACTTATCTGGAGAATTTCATATGAAAATATGTTACCTATATTTCTCAGTAAATTCTGCAATTGAGGTCATAGTTTCTGAAAATTTTTGTCAGTTTCTTATTTGAGATATTGAGAAGTTGCTTGCTTGTGAAATATCATTACTGTTATCATTCTTATAAAGATGGAGAGTTGTGTTCATAATAATCAGGTGTGGAATACGCTAATTTGTGTTATATCTATGAGGTTAATAGGATGTTTGGAAATACATTTTTGGAAATATTGGTACAAGGGTTATAGATTCAGGTGTAAAGTTGAAAGTATTATTTGGGTGGAAAGATTTTGATTTAAGTGGTGAACTTTTGAGGTTTTAGATATATATATTTTGTCAATGGAAAGTGGTGCCATATGGTGTTTTTGTGAAGTGAGCGGTTTGAATATACCGACTCACTAGGGAGCCTAAAAACTCTCTGTTTTGTGGAGTGAGCAGTTGAGATATACTGACTCACTAGGGGGTTTTATATTAACTTCCCTGTTGTTTTGAGGAGTGAGCAGTGATGTAAAAGCTGACTCACTAGGGCGCCGAGAAAACTCCCTGTTCATGGAAAATATATTTTTGAGAATTTGAAAATCCTCCTTTTGGTACCCATTTCTTCTTGGCAACTTTTATATATCAATTGTGGTTGGTTTTGAGAAATTTAAATGAATTATTGGAAGATGTTATCTTGGAAAGAGATAAATTGAGAGATTGGAATTCTCTCTTTGGTAATACTATTTTGAGGTTATGTTGAGAGATTGAAATTATCTCTTTGGTTATTATTTTGAGAGTTTGAAAACTCTATTTGGTTATTATTGGAAATTATTTGGTGATTATATTATGATTATGATTTAAAGAAATTGAGTAATGGGGATGCTATGAAATATTTTGAGGTTATGGGTGTATGGAAATGTTGATAAAGGTTATATGGGAATCTTGAGGAAAGAATAATAGTTGAATGATTTTGGATTATGGATAGGCATTACCTTAGTCGTTTTGTTAGAAGTTGTTATGGATATTTTTGTATTTGGATGTGTGATTTCCTCAATATATATTATAAACGGTTAAAGTTAAAGATTATTGGTTTGTTGATGAAAATAAAAATGTTTAAGGGGTCATTCTAGAAGCAAACTATCTTCTCCTATATGTTACATGCTATGTGCAAAATGTTTTACGGGGTGAAGTAGATCTTACAAGCTTTATGCTGAATTTGTGTGTTTCCTTGTGCTCTGTTCTTTAACTCTGGTTGCAGGTGTCTTGCATGAGCATTGGATAAGAGAGCGAGCGAACCACCTAGAGAATTTATCATTTATTAGTTAGACAGCTGAATTGTTAGTTGTTCATGTACTAGTTCATACCTTGTGTTGTTTATTGTAAGCTGTAAATTTAGCCTTAGCACTTAGGTTGTGGGTTGCCTAAGTGTGGCGGTAACACCCATTTTCTTTTGATTAGTTAATGCTTCCGCTATGATTTTAGTAAATTGTAAATTAAGAAAAAAAAAATTTAGGGAAATTTGGTTATGAAAAATGGGGGTGTTACATTATTATATTGTTTCTCTACCTTTGTACATTGGATTATGATTTAGTGGATTGGACGCTTATGTGATCGTCCCCCAGACGTAGATACACACTGTATCGAACTGGGTAAACATCTTGTGTTTTGCTTTGTGCCGTTATCTCTTTCGATAAACATCTCAATGACTTGCTTTACTGACTGACTTCATCGTTGAATCAGTCAGTCCATTTCATCAGTTGGTTAATCCAGTTAATTTGATTAAAAATGAGGAAATGCCAAATTACAATAATAATAATAATAATAATAATAATAATAATAATAATAATAATAATAATAATAATAATAATAATAATAATAAAATCGGATAAACAAAATAGAGAAAGATGAAGATGAATGTTTTTCATAGCTGTCCGGTCATTTCCTACTCACCTCGACTGCTAAATTCGTACCCTCTCATTTCACTTAGCTCCGGTCTCTCTCTCTAGATATAGAGGACAGTCCGGTGAAGGGGGTTCGATTTCTCAGTATCGTCTACTCTATCCTATGGATTCACGATGAAGATGATAATCTTTGAATAAAAAACTGACCCTCCGATCTATAAATACTTCGTCTCTGAGTGTTAAATCCATAGGGAAAGCTAGGGTTTCGATTCTTCACCGGGTTTATGTGTAACACCCCACTTTTCTAACTCTTAATTACAACTCTAAACAGTCATTAACATAAACTAAGCAGCGGAAATAATACTAAAAAGGTAACTAGTGGGAATGTCACCGCCACAACCACCACTCCGTGGTGATTGCACAGGCTAAGGGGTAAAACTAGAAATAACATAAAAATCTGGCATCCATATAGAATACTGAAAACATAAGGCGGAATAACATCACCCCAAAAGTCTACATCATCCTCAAAAAACACATAACATCAATAATGAGTCTAAAATCCATAACAAAGTCATAAATAACTAGAGTTTAGACATCTCAAACTACGAAACTAATCTAACTTGATCTCTTCTCACTGCTGGGCTCACCTGAAAGGGGTTTTACAAGCAATACATAGACAAACAGGAAAACACCCGTTAGCACGAAGCTAAGTATAACCACACTCAACCCTGTAAAGCATTATAGATATACTTTGAAAACATTTGATCTCTTTTGTAAACAATAAACTCATCTCAAATCATCTCTAAATTTATCACATACTTTCTAGATGCTTGCAACCTATAATATCAACTGGCATGCTCATATATATATATATATATATATATATATATATATATATATATATATATATATATATAAAAGACTGAACACTTAGATACTTCAACATAAAAACACTTCAATTAACTTAACAAACAACTCATGCTTGTAGGCAGGATCATGCTAATAAACCATATAACAGTTATTCTCATGCTCTCATATTCTCATTACATAATCTTGATATACAAGGCTTGAAATATAACAAAATACTCATGCTCGATGGACAACCTTAAATCAACATTCTCATTATGTAATTTCATGTGATACTCTACTCAAATGCAATCTTGTGCAACACTATACTCATACTCATATGCAATCTCGTGTAATACTATAATCATACTCATATGCAATCTCGTGCAATATTATAATCATACTCATATGCAATTTCGTGCAACACTATAATCATACTCATATGCAATCTCGTGCAACACTATAATCATACTCATGTACACTCGTTGTAAAAATAATAGAGTACTTTCTGTGGAGGTCTCTTTTTCTTTCTTTCTTACTTTTGAGTCTCTCTTCACTCGCTTTCTTTCTCCTGAGTCTCTCTTGACTCACTTTCTTTCTCTTGAGTCTCTCTTGACTCGCTTTCTTTCTCTTGAGTCTCTCTTGACTCACTTTCTTTCTCTTGAGTCTCTCTTGACTCGCTTTCTTTCTTTTCGCTCGTAGACGGCTCAGGGTTTCCCCGTAGCGTGAATTACCCGATCAAGAACGATGTAAGTCCGACCCAATATCTCCTACCGTCTACGAAACCAATATCGTGGTTCACGCTCTGTGGAATCAGGTATCGAACTTTCAGTGTGCACACCCCTTACTAAGATTCCAAGCCTGGCGAGTAGTTTCCAACCTTGTAACGTGCGAATACGCCGTGTTACATACACTGGGACCGCAATGTCCAGAAAATCATCCGAGAGGACATAGTCCAAACGGGATCCTCCAAATCCTCTCCGATATAGATAATACATAAATATATCTGTAACACCCCGAAATTTTGAAACTTTTAAAACATATATAATAAAGGTAAATTCTCATTCAATCCCAAAACAGAGTATTGCTAAACATAAGGGTGCGGGGTGCTATGCCACATCTGAGCTGCAGAACTCAGATGCACAGGCTAAACTAACAAATTATCCTCAATACATCATCGTGGCACGCAGGCCAAAAAGGAAAACTATCTATCTACTCCAAGTTCTTCTAGCGCGCTCGAGGAGCTAATCGTCTGTGCCTGAAAGCCAAATATATCTGTTCAGCGAATGATGCCGGTAACCCACTCCAACGCGTTGAAGTACATTATAGATATATATATATATATATATATATATATATATAGATATACGAAAATCATTTTGAAGCAGGAAGATATATACTTAAGAGACACTAGTTTTAAAACTATGAACGGACTCAGCAAATAGGGTAAGCACACAATCAATAATAATAGTTAAGGAGAATCATCATAAAGAATACGCAACTAAGGTCACAGTCTATTTCCACATCAATCATATCATCATTCAATCATCATTTGTGACACTCAATCACACTGAGCTGGCGCCACGGGACTAATCGCATGCCCCGAACATGAGGGTTAATGCGTATAGCATTAACATGGCCTCACAGCACCCTACCTCATACCGCGGCATGAAGGGAGTTGATCGAAACCAACCCATAGAGGACCGCTGACGACCTCAACGTCGGACCACAATCCTACACACCGCTGATGCGCACAGTCAATGGACAGTGATCCCCTATACAAGGGGGGGACATACGACCCTACACACCGTTGATGCGTACAGTCGGTGGACCGTAGCGGATTAAGCCTTACACACCGCTGAGGGACTTAGTTGGTGGGCGAAGATCCTCGGAGACTACCACCCTACACACCGCTATCCCATCACTCGGTGGATCGCAGCCAGCCGTAGCCCTACACACCGCCTGATTACTCAGGTCGGTGGACTACAGCCTTCCTCGGCTTATTAGCCCTACACACCGCCTGGCACGTCCAGGTCAGTGGGTCATAGCACCGAGGCCCATGTGGACCGCAGCCCTATATAATATTTATATACTTGACCGATCGCAACCGGCCTGGTTAACAGTTGGGATGGTTCTCAACCCATTCAACTGCCCGTATAAGTAACCAAATAGTGGACCACAACCCTATATAATATTTATATACCTGACCGATCGCAACCGGCCAGGTTAACAGTTGGGATGGTTCTCAACCCATTCAACTGCCCGTATAGCCAACTTGATCGCAACCAAATTGTGGAATCATGCATCACATAACACACAATTGCACACAATAGCACATAATAACACGTTGGGAAGGGGGAGACACATAAATAAACTTATGTGTGATCATTCACATACTAAGAATAGTATTAAATGGTTCATAAGACTTCCACCTAGGTTAACGGGTTACCGATTCAACTAGCATGCAATCCCAAAGACTTTTATCCTACGAATGGTACCCAAAACATCAAACTAGACTCAAGTACGACAAACGAGGTCCGTTGGGACACCACGGGGAATGGGGAACATCAAACGGGGAAGCCGAAGAGCCGGGGTGGGTACAGACCAGCGGGTAGTCGGTGGGTGGGGGTCACCCAGCGGCTGCCCGCCGGAGATCATCGCCCAGGCAGCTGGTTGCCGGCGGGCGAACGCCTGCCCGCTGCCTGGCGGTGATCCTCGGGCAGCGGGTAGGTGGCGGGTACCCCTACCTCCCACTGACTTCTTTATCACAATTAGGTCCCGGGATGCTTTGTGGAACCCGAAATCATGCTTAGACACTTTTAAACGCAATTACGACACCACGTAGGCAATTAATGGATCAAAAGCAAGAATCACGTATAACTCATCCTATTACAACTTATAAACATAAACAACACCCGAACATGTGAATTCCCACCCAAATATATATCAAGAACATTACATTACAAATTCCCAATCCACCCTTGGGCTCTAATGCCTCCCAAATCATCAAAATCACAATTTATCTTTAACATCAAAAAATATCAGGATTAGTCAAGAATCATCACATCAATATCAAGAACCTCTTTTCAACATCAAGATCATCCAGAGTACACATAAATCATCTTATCAATCATCAAGAATATATCACAAATAGCATAGCGGAATTAATCAAGACACAAGCATATAGAAGGAGGCCAAGGAAGGAGATTATAGCGAAGAAAATAGGTTTTGTTGAGACATGGGTTACCTCATTCGCTTATTAATCCAAAACACCATCAACGGATCCTGTGAATTAAATCGGACTTTTCACTAAATAATCGAGCTATTAAAATAGTTAAACCCTAAGGCAATCGATCCCTAGATTTTCCCCCAAGACTAAGAGTAGCCTACCCAACTAAGCTAACACCTCCTTGATAGCTTGAGCATCATTAATTGATAATAGCTTAGCTTTGCTTAGTGAAAGGATTAACAATTAATAAAACTAACATAAACTCTCCTTAACCATATTCAAACCCTGGTTGGTCTCATAATGAAACCTGCGCCTTACCCACTAAGCTAAACGCCCTCTTGGTGATTTTACTGATAACAATTCTATTTAACCTAAGTAGTCAGGACTGACTAAGGTGGCAACATACCTTCATCTTCTTCTTCGATCTGTTTCGTCCAGACATCACAGTAGCTCTACGGGTGCGTCTTCTCCGGTCAGTTACCCGCTGCCTCCGTGCCAGTATGCACGCTGGAGGGAGGAGGGTCGTCGTCGTAGCCGGAGGGCGCTCGAAGGGGGAGAGCCACCGTCGCGTAAGTCCGCCGTTGTCGTCGTTAAGCCGTCCGTGCTGTATATTGCCATACCTTGGTCGTCCATCCGTAATGGAGGGTCGAAGGGGAGGGGTTCTTGGTTTTAGGGCTTAGGGAAGGGTTGGGGCTGGTGGTTGCTGCCATGGTGAGGGAGGTGGTTCGTCGAGAGTTCGCCGGCGGCGAGAGAGGGAGAGCGGGCAACGTGACAGAGGTGGGATATGTATGTGTGTGTAGGTATTTCGTATCGTATGTCCACTGTACGGGTAGGAGTACTGTTCGTATATACATATATATTTATATATATATATGCGTATATTTCCTAATTCGTCTATGTATATATGTATATTTATTATTATTATTATTATTATTATTATTATTATTATTATTATTATTATTATTATTATTATTATTACCTTTAGTAATAGGATTAGGTTTCTTGGTTTGGATGGGCCAAGGTTGAACATGTTTTGGCTTGGTATAAATACTAATTGGGCGGATAGAATATATACATACATACATACATATATATATATATATATATATATATATATATATATATATATATATATATATATTTATATATATATATATATATATAGGGTTTCGAGTTTTTGGGTAAGGGTCCATGGCCCGTCGTGGGCCGCATCAGCCAATTAACAGGAATAAAATCCTTCTTAACTTTTCCTGACGGGATTAATCACATAATTAATTCCGGGTTTGGAGATCGTAACACAGGGTGTTACACTCTCTCCCCCCCCCCCCCCCCCCCCCCCCCTTACAGGAAGCTTCGTCCCCGAAGCTTAGGGATTATTTTAGGGGATAAAGAGTCGAAATTAGCACAATAGTCGTTTTTAGGGAAAAATATATAATTATATATACACACACACACACACACATATATATATATATATATATATATATATATATATATATATATACATATATATATATATATATATATATATATATATATATATATATATATATATATATATATCTATGGCTTCTCGGTCTTGGGAAGGACTGGGTTTAAAAAGGGTATAAGAGGTGCGGGATTTGGGTTTCAGAATCGGGGGACATGCTAAATAGGGATAGGGTCAATGTTTCCAAAGTTGCAACATAGGAAAGAAGGTTGCTACCTTGTATGGGGTTGTTTGAAATGAGGGGACAAGAATGAGGTTTTGAGTGGTAGGATGGGTTCCTCAATGAAACGGTATTTAACAGACAAGGGAAGTAAAGGATTTTGGCTAGAATAGGGCTAAGGACTCTCGTCTTCGAGCGATTATTCTTGTTTGAAGCTTGATTGTGATGTAAAGACGAGCTGATGATCCTTTTTGCTTAGTTTTGGTCTTGTTCGACTCTAAGATTTTCGTTTGACCTTCTCTTCCCACGCTGAAGCCTCCTTCATCTTTATCGCTTTTAAGGGAATTCTCGTGATGATTTCCGTGCATGTTCTCCTAGAGTGTTCAAAAGTCTAGACCTAGTTGATTAGTGAGGCCAATCCCCAGGTCTCGGCTCTTAATTCTCGCCGAGGGTTCCAAAGGATCAAGGGATTTCGTGTGACACCCCAAAAATTCAAATTCAATTAATGGATTAATTGAGTAATTAATCCTATTTCAATTGAGGAATTAATTCCTAAAATCCTGAAATTCAATACTTGAGGACTAGTATTTGACTAGTCAACTCCAAAGTCAAGTTGTACCTTGAGCTTTGAAGGGAGTTCCCTTGTTCCTTACATTTCCTAATGTTAGTAAGGGCATTCTTGACCTTACACATGGTGTTAGTTTTGTAACCTAACCTAGTAGACATCTTCATTCTATCCCTTACACTTTCTAAAAATCTAGCTCTACCTTCTCTCTAAAAAGGTGAATAGCTTTTCTTCCAAGCCAAGTTGAAACCTTGCCAAGACTTCAAGAGTTGCTTCCAAGATTCAACCTTTCACCTATTTGGGCATCTAGGAGGGTAAGATCTAAGTCCATCTTGTGTTTTTGGTTTCATCTTAGGTGTCTTTTCTTAAAGGTAGGATCTTTATGATCTTTTGGTTTGTTCTTGAAGTGGGTTTGGAAGGTGAGCCTTGAGGAGAGCTTGTTAAGGTGTAAAGTGAAGTCTTTTAGTCTACAAGAGGTAACCCATGCTCTACAAAATCTATTTTGCTTACCTATATGTGATTTCTTGGATTCTACATGTGTTTTGCTATTAAATGTGAGTGTTTATGCATGTTCTTGTGAAAATGCATATCTAGAGCTTGTGTTTAGGGTTCTTGTGTGACATTGCTTGGCATTTTCCATTGATTTAAGTCATTTTGTTGTATTGGGTGAGATTTGGCATGTTTTGGACTTGAATTTGAGTTTGGAGATGAAATTCACGAAGTGTGTAGTTGTGGTACAGGTTGTACCCGCAGGCGTAATGGCGGGTAGGAGGCCCACCCATCGCCCACCCGCGGGGTACAAAAGGTGAGAAGCCTGTACCCACGGGCGGAACCGCGGGTAGGGGCCTAACCGTGGGCCTACCCCCGGGTACGTGTTGTGGTGTTGTTGGGGATTTGTTCCCCGTGATTCTTTTGACTCGGTACTTGGTCTTTGGACTTCCCGATGTTCTTTTGTGGAACTGTTTGAGTGTCTTCTTGATGTTTCGTATGTCTAGAACTATGTGGTAGGTATCCATGTAGGACTTTGGTGTCTTGAATCGTGCTAAGTGTTCAACATTGTGTTTCGTTAAACCGTGATGAGTCTTGTGTGTTCCTCGGAACTACCCTTGGTTTATCCGTTTGATAGGCATGCTAGTTCGGTGTCTAAATGCTAGCGTGTGTGTTGTTTGTACCTTCCGATGGGTTGATGATAACTTGTGTTATTCATTGTTGTTGTTGTTGGGCTGTGACCCATTCCTTGATTGAGTATGTTTCATACCTTCGTTGTAATCCGTTGATTGATTCCTGTTGAGGTGTGATGCGTGTGTGGCTTTACCTGGATTGCACGATTAGTGGTATGGGACACTAGCCATTGTGGTGAGTTCTTCTCTTGTGACGTGTGTAGTCACAAAGGCATGTGTTGCCGGTTGTGTGAGTTTTATTCCTTTGCGTTGTGCTTGTCGGGTTTTGATCTATTGTGTGATGATAGATCATGCCTTGACTCCTCTTGTGAGTGATGTTGTTCTTTGTGGTCTTGGGATGTGTTCCCGTGTTGTTTGTGGAGAGTGTTGAGTCTTATGTTGGCTTTTACACTTGGTTTTACACTTATATATATGTATTCCGTTTCGAAAATGGTTTTACAACTTATACCTTACTTATGTATGTTATTTCACATGTATTGGTGGGGTTACCAGCATTATTCGCTGACTGGGCGTCGTCCCATGTTTATTTGTGTTCTTTCAGGTGATGTCTAGGCGAGTGCGCTGTTTAGTGCCCGTTAGCATAGCTTTCCCCGTTGGTTTTATGGCCTGTGTGCCGATCTAGTGTAGACTTGTGGAACTTTGGATTAGATGTAAACAATGCAGATTTGGCCGTAGTGTTCATTCTTGTTGATGAACGTGGCATTACACCCCATGACTTGGATTTATGTTTATCTAGTTACCGTTTAGTCTTCCGCTGTGCTAGTTGTTTGTTATGTTATCTGCATGTGTTAAGGCTTTTTATAGCTTGCGTTTTAGGGGGTGTTACATTTCGGGTTGGCTTTTCTTGTTCTATTGAGTTTCATCCCTTCCTTGGCGGATGAAATGCTTAACAAGCCTTTTACGTCCTCCTTGAACTTCGGCTTGTTGCGCCCTTTGGTGATGTTTTTAGTAGGGAGAGCACCTGTCACATTATTCTCTCTCTTGGAACGCAGTCAGGTTATTACAGGATGACTTGGTGATCCGTGCGGTTGTCCAACTTCCTTGTCGATCCTTAAGGTCATGGGGGTCTTAACATGGTTTTCCAAGAGAGGGGAATATAAACTTAGGGTAATGGTAATGATTCCAATGTTCGTCATAGCTCAGGGTTTCCAAGGACTCAAGTTAGGTGTAACAAAGGGTGAGTAAAGGTGTAACGGATGTGAACTGCCTTCAAGAATAATTAGGGGTTCAAGGTAGGGGTTTCAACAAATGGGGATATAAGGGTGCTGAGATTTTAGGGCGGATGTTATTTTAAACTGGGGTAAAGGGGGTCACAAGACGTTGCGATATACTTACCTTGCACCTAAGGATTTAACTAATAGTGTCATCCATCCGCTACTTTACTCTGGTCGGTGGACTACAGCCTTCCTCGGCTTATTGGCCCTACACACCGCCTGGCACGTCCAGGTCGGTGGGTCATAGCACCGAGGCCCATGTGGACCGCAGCCCTATAAAATATTTATATACCTGACCGATCGCAACCGGCCTGGTTAACAGTTGGGATGGTTCTCAAACCATTCAACTGCCCGTATATGTAACCAAATAGTCGACCGCAACCCTATATAATATTTATATACCTGACCGATCGCAACCGGCCAGGTTAACAGTTGGGATGGTTCTCAACCCATTCAACTGCCCGTATAGCCAACTTGATCGCAACCAAATTGGGGAATCATGCATCACATAACACACAATAGCACACAATAGCACATAATAACACGTTGAGAAGGGGGAGACACATAAATAAACTTACGTGTGATCATTCACATACTAAGAATAGTCTTAAAGGGTTCATACGACTTCCACCTAGGTTAACGGGTTACCGATTCAACTAGCATGCAATCCCTAAGACTTTTATCCTACGAATGGTACCCAAAACATCAAACTAGACTCAAGTACGACAAACAAGGTCCGTTGGGACACCACGGGGAATGGGGAACATCAAACGGGGAAGCCGAAGAGCCGGGGTGGGTACAGACCAGCGGGTAGTCGGTGGGTGGGGGTCACCCAGCGGCTGCCCGCCGGAGATCATCGCCCGGGCAGCTGGTTGCCGGCGGGCGAACGCCTGCCCGCTGCCTGGCGGTGATCTTCGGGCAGCGGGTAGGTGGCGGGTACCCCTACCTCCCACAAACTCTTTTATCACAATTAGGTCCCGGGATGCTTTGTGGAACCCGAAATCATGCTTAGACACTTTTAAACGCAATTACGACACCACGTAGGCAATTAATGGATCAAAAGCAAGAATCACGTATAACTCATCCTATTACGACTTATAAACATAAACAACACCCGAACATGTGAATTCCCACCCAAATATATATCAAGAACATTACATTACAAATTCCCAATCCACCCTTGGGCTCTAATGCCTCCCAAATCATCAAAATCACAATTTATCTTTAACATAAAAAAATATCAGGATTAGTCAAGAATCATCACATCAATATCAAGAACCTCTTTTCAACATCAAGATCATCCAGAATACACATAAATCATCTTATCAATCATCAAGAATATATCACAAATAGCATAGAGGAATTAATCAAGACACAAGCATATAGAAGGAGGCCAAGGAAGGAGATTATAGCGAAGAAAATAGGTTCTGTTGAGACATGGGTTACCTCATTCGCTTATTAATCCAAAACACCATCAACGGATCCTGTGAATTAAATCGGACTTTTCACTAAATAATCGAGCTAGTAAAATAGTTAAACCCTAAGGCAATCGATCCCTAGATTTTCCCCCAAGACTAAGAGTAGCCTACCCAACTAAGCTAACACCTCCTTGATAGCTTGAGCATCATTAATTGATAATAGCTTAGCTTTGCTTAGTGAAAGGATTAACAATTAATAAAACTAACATAAACTCTCCTTAACCATATTCAAACCCTGGTTGGTCTCATAATGAAACCTGCGCCTTACCCACTAAGCTAAACGCCCTCTTGGTGATTTTACTGATAACAATTCTATTTAACCTAAGTAGTCAGGACTGACTAAGGTGGCAACTTACCATCATCTTCTTCTTCGATCTGTTTCGTCCAGACATCACAGTAGCTCTACGGGTGCGTCTTCTCCGGTCAGTTACCCGCTGCCTCCGTGCCAGTATGCACGCTGGAGGGAGGAGGGTCGTCGTCGTAGCCGGAGGGCGCTCGAAGGGGGAGAGCCACCGTCGCGTAAGTCCGCCGTTGTCGTCGTTAAGCCGTCCGTGCTGTATATTGCCATACCTTGGTCGTCCATCCGTAATGGAGGGTCGAAGGGGAGGGGTTCTTGGTTTTAGGGCTTAGGGAAGGATTGGGGCTGGTGGTTGCTGCCATGGTGAGGGAGGTGGTTCGTCGAGAGTTCGCCGGCGGCGAGAGAGGGAGAGAGGGCGACGTGACGGAGGTGGGATACGTATGTGTGTGTATGTATTTCGTATCGTATGTCCACCGTACGGGTAGGAGTACTGTTCGTATATACATATATATTTATATATTTATATATGCGTATATATCCTAATCCGTCTATGTATATATGTATATTTATTATTATTATTATTATTATTATTATTATTATTATTATTATTATTACCTTTAGTAATAGGATTAGGTTTCTTGGTTTGGATGGGCCAAGGTTGAACATGTTTGGGCTTGGTATTAATACTAATTGGGCGGATAGAATATATACATACATACATACATACATACATACATACATACATACATACATATATATATATATATATATATATATATATATATATATATATATATATATATATATATATATATATATATAGGGTTTCGAGTTTTTGGGTAAGGGTCCATGGACCGTCGTGGGCCGCATCAGCCAATTAACAGGAATAAAATCCTTCTTAACTGTTCCTGACGGAATTAATCACATAATTAATTCCGGGTTTGGAGATCGTAACACGGGGTGTTACACTCCCCCCCCCCCTTACAGGAAGCTTCGTCCCCGAAGCTTAGGGATTATTTTAGGGGATAAAGAGTCGAAATTAGCACAGTAGTCATTTTTAGGGAAAAATATATAATTATATATATATCTATGGCTTCTCGGTCTTGGGAAGGACTGGGTTTAAAAAGGGTATAAGAGGTGCGGGATTTAGGTTTCAGAATCGGGGGACATGCTAAATAGGGATAGGGTCAATGTTTCCAAAGTTGCAACTTAGGAAAGAAGGTTGCTACCTTGTATGGGGTTGTATGAAATGAGGGGCCAAGAATGAGGTTTGGAGTGGTAGGATGGGTTCCTCAATGAAACGGTATTTAACAGACAAGGGAAGTAAAGGATTTTGGCTAGAATAGGGCTAAGGACTCTCGTCTTCGAGCGATTATTCCTGTTTGAAGCTTGATTGTGATGTAAAGACGAGCTGATGATCCTTTTTCCTTAGTTTTGGTCTTGTTCGACTCTAAGATTTTCGTTTGATCTTCTCCTCCCACGCTGAAGCCTCCTTCATCTTTATCGCTTTTAAGGGAATTCTCGTGATGATTTCCGTGCATGTTCTCCTAGAGTGTTCAAAAGTCTGGACCTAGTTGATTAGTGAGGCCAATCCCCAGGTCTCGACTCTTAATTCTCAACGAGGGTTCCTAAGGATCAAGGATTTCGTGTGACACCCCAAAAATTCAAATTCAATTAATGGATTAATTGAGTAATTAATCCTATTTCAATTGAGGAATTAATTCCTAAAATCCTGAAATTCAATACTTGAGGACTAGTATTTGACTAGTCAACTCCAAAGTCAAGTTGTACCTTGAGCTTTGAAGGGAGTTCCCTTGTTCCTTACATTTCCTAATGTTAGTAAGGGCATTCTTGACCTTACACATGGTGTTAGTTTTGTAACCTAACCTAGTAGACATCTTCATTCTATCCCTTACACTTTCTAAAAATCTAGCTCTACCTTCTCTCTAAAAAGGTGAATAACTTTTCTTCCAAGCCAAGTTGAGACCTTGCCAAGACTTCAAGAGTTGCTTCCAAGATTCAACCTTTCACCTATTTGGGCATCTAGGAGGGTAAGATCTAAGTCCATCTTGTGTTTTTGGTTTCATCTTAGGTGTCTTTTCTTAATGGTAGGATCTTTATGATCTTTTGGTTTGTTCTTGAAGTGGGTTTGGAAGGTGAGCCTTGAGGAGAGCTTGTTAAGGTGTAAAGTGAAGTCTTTTAGTCTACAAGAGGTAACCCATGCTCTACAAAATCTATTTTGCTTACCTATATGTGATTTCTTGGATTCTACATTTGTTTTGCTATTAAATGTGAGTGTTTATGCATGTTCTTGTGAAAATGCATATCTAGAGCTTGTGTTTAGGGTTCTTGTGTGCCATTGCTTGGCATTTTCCATTGATTTAAGTCATTTTGTTGTATTGGGTGAGATTTGGCATGTTTTGGACTTGAATTTGAGTTTGGAGATGAAATTCACGAAGTGTGTAGTTGTGGTACAGGTTGTACCCGCAGGCGTAATGGCGGGTAGGAGGCCCACCCATCGCCCACCCGCGGGGTACAAAAGGTGAGAAGCCTGTACCCACGGGCGGAACCGCGGGTAGGGGCCTAACCGTGGGCCTACCCCCGGGTACGTGTTGTGGTGTTGTTGGGGATTTGATCCCCGTGATTCTTTTGACTCGGTATTTGGTCTTTGGACTTCCCGATGTTCTTTTGTGGAACTGTTTGAGTGTCTTCTTGATGTTTCGTATGTCTAGAACTATGTGGTAGGTATCCATGTAGGACTTTGGTGTCTTGAATCGTGCTAAGTGTTCAACATTGTGTTTCGTTAAACCTTGATGAGTCTTGTGTGTTCCTCGGAACAACCTTTGGTTTATCCGTTTGATAAGCATGCTAGTTCGGTGTCTAAATGCTAGCGTGTGTGTTGTTTGTACCTTCCGATGGGTTGATGATAACTTGTGTTATTCACTGTTGTTGTTGTTGGGCTGTGACCCATTCCTTGATTGAGTATGTTTCATACCTTCGTTGTAATCCGTTGATTGATTCCTGTTGAGGTGTGATGCGTGTGTGGCTTTACCTGGATTGCACGATTAGTGGTATGGGACACTAGTCACCAAGGTATTATAGCGGTCCTCGTGGTGGCCGTGACGTGATTATGGAGTTGTGACCTGTGTGTCAGGTTCACGTATTTTCTTGGGAAGGCGTGTGTCGCCGCGTGTTTGTGTACGGTACCTTGTGTACTATGAAATTGGTGGCTTTGTTGGTGGTTTTTTGGTGGGGGACGACGGTCCCAGGAGGGAAAAGGTTGGACGAAGAAGTACAGGGGTCCTGGAGGTAATGGTTGGAAAGAAGAAACAAGGTTGGGGTAGCAATAAGGTTGGAACCGGGCATAAGGCAGGCATATCAACTCGTGATGGGTGATGTCACGAGGGCTATTGTAGCCATTGTGGTGAGTTCTTCTCTTGTGACGTGTGTAGTCACAAAGGCATGTGTTGCCGGTTGTGTGAGTTTTATTCCTTTGCGTTGTGCTTGTCGGGTTTTGATCTATTGTGTGATGATAGATCATGCCTTGACTCCTCTTGTGAGTGATGTTGTTCTTTGTGGTCTTGGGATGTGTTCCCGTGTTGTTTGTGGAGAGTGTTGAGTCTTATGTTGGCTTTTACTCTTGGTTTTACACTTATATATATGTATTCCGTTTCGAAAATGGTTTTACAACTTATACCTTACTTATGTATGTTATTTCACATGTATCGGTGGGTTACCAGCATTATTCGCTGACTGGGCATCGTCCCATGTTTATTTGTGTTCTTTCAGGTGATGTCTAGGCGAGTGCGCTGTTTAGTGCCCGTTAGCATAGCTTTCCCCGTTGGTTTTATGGCCTGTGTGCCGATCTAGTGTAGACTTGTGGAACTTTGGATTAGATGTAAACAATGCAGATTTGGCCGTAGCGTTCATTCTTGTTGATGAACGTGGCATAACACCCCATGACTTGGATTTATGTTTATCTAGTTACCGTTTAGTCTTCCGCTGTGCTAGTTGTTTGTTATGTTATCTGCATGTGTTAAGGCTTTTTATAGCTTGCGTTTTAGGGGGTGTTACATTTCGGGTTGGCTTTTCTTGTTCTATTGAGTTTCATCCCTTCCTTGGCGGATGAAATTCTTAACAAGATTTTTACGTCCTCCTTGAACTTCGGCTTGTTGCGCCCTTTGGTGATGTTTTTAGTAGGGAGAGCACCTGTCACATTTTTCTCTCTCTTGGAACGCAGTCAGGTTATTACAGGATGACTTGGTGATCCGTGCGGTTGTCCTATTTCCTTGTCGATCCTTAAGGTCATGGGGGTCTTAACATGGTTTTCCAAGAGAGGGGAATATAAACTTAGGGTAATGGTAATGATTCCAATGTTCGTCATAGCTCAGGGTTTCCAAGGACTCAAGTTAGGTGTAACAAAGGGTGAGTAAAGGTGTAACGGATGTGAACTGCCTTCAAGAATAATTAGGGGTTCGAGGTAGGGGTTTCAACAAATAGGGATATCAGGGTGCTGAGATTTTAGGGCGGATGTTATTTTAAACTGGGGTAAAGGGGGTCACAAGACGTTGCGATATACTTACCTTGCACCTAAGGATTTAACTAATAGTGTCGTCCATCCGCTACTTTACTTTCTTTAATTAGCGTCCTAGTTCTCTTTCCTGTTTATTGTAGTTGTAACCTGTATTTGCCGAGATAACGAAACTTGTCGGAAGGAGCATGCCATTTGCTTGAATCGGGGGTCACGCTAGTTAACCCTAGATTCGTGAGTATTGCAGTCCGCCTTTTTCGAGTTGTCCTCACGTCTTGATGCAAACGTCTTATCGTAACCTCCCTGCCTTAGTAGTCATCCAAGTCTTCCTTCTCCTTGGTCATGTTCCTTGCCGAGTCTGTTGGTGGGAACTAGAACGAGGCAACTTACCGGGTAAGTGTACATGACCCGTAAACCTATCTACTCGCATACTTACCTGGTGTTTTAACCAAAAGAACTGAAGCTAAGCAAAGAACAAGTATGGGAACTTAAATGGGAATGATAAGCTCACAGTCTCACTGCGCGTCCTAAAGCTCCTATACCCTAAGTATTTAAACTCCTAGAGTTCAAGCCTAATGTCTTAAAGTCCTATCCTGTAGGCATTGTCCTAGGGTTGAACTTAGGCTCTGATACCAACTGTAACACCCCGAAATTTTGAAACTTTTAAAACTTATATAATAAAGGTAAATTCTCATTAAATCCCAAAACAGAGTATTGCTAAACATAAGGGTGCGTGGTGCTATGCCACATCTGAGCTGGAGAACACAGATGCACAGGCTAAACTAACTAATTATCCTCAATACATCATCGTGGCACGCAGGCCAAAAAGGAAAACTATCTATCTACTCCAAGTTCTTCTAGCGCGCTCTGGGAGCTAATCGTCTGTGCCTGGAAGCTAAATATATCTGTTCAGCGAATGATGCCGGTAACCCACTCCAACGCGTTGAAGTACATTATAGATATATATATATATATATATATAGATATACGAAAATCATTTTGAAGCAGGAAGATATATACTTAAGAGACACTAGTTTTAAAACCAAGAACGAACTCAGCAAATAGGGTAAGCACACAATCAATAATAATAGTTAAGGAGAATCATCATAAAGAATACGCAAGTAAGGTCACAGTCTATTTCCACATCAATCATATCATCATTCAATCATCATTTGTGACACTCAATCAGACTGAGCTGGCGCCACGGGACCAATCGCATGCCCCGAACATGATGGTTAATGCGTATAAGATTAACACGGCCCCGCAGTACCCTACCTCATACCGCGGCATGAAGGGAGTTGATCGCAACCAACCCATAGAGGACCGCTGACGAAGATCCTCGGAGACTACGACCCTACAAACCGCTGTCCCATCACTCGGTGGATCGCAGCCAGCCGTAGCCCTACACACCGCCTGATTACTCAGGTCGGTGGACTACAGCCTTCCTCGGCTTATTGGCCCTACACACCGCCTGGCGCATCCAGGTCGGCGGGTCATAATACCGAGGCCCATGTGGATCGCAGCCCTATATAATATTTATATACCTGACCTATCGCAACCGGCCTGGTTAACAGTTGGGATGGTTCTCAACCCATTCAACTGCCCGTATAAGTAATCAAACAGTGGACTGCAACCCTATATAAATTTATATACCTGACTGATCGCAACCGGCCTGGTTAACAGTTGGGATGGTTCTCAACCCATTCAACTGCCTGTATAGCCAACTTGATCGCAACCAAATTGGGGAATCATGCATCACATAACACACAATAGCACATAATAGCACGTTGGGAAGGGGGAGACACATAAATAAACTTATGTGTGATCATTCACATACTAATAATAGTCCTAAGGGGTTCATACAACTTCCACCTAGGTCAACGGGTTACCGATTCAACTAGCATGCAATCCCTAAGACTCTTTTATCCTACGAATGGTACCCAAAACATCAAACTAGACTCAAGTACAACAAACGGGGTCCTTTGGGACACCACGGAGAAGGGGGAACATCAAACGGGGAAGCCGAAGACTCGGGGGTACAGACCAGCGGGTAGGTGACGGGTACCCCTACCCCCACCTACCCCCCACTGACTCTTTTATCACAATTACGTCCTGGGATGCTTTGTGGAACCCGAAACCATGTTTAGACACTTTTAAACGCAATTAACGACACCACGTAGGCAATTAATGAATCAAAAGCAAGAATCACGTATAACTCATCCTATTACGACTTCTGAACATAAACAACACCCGAACATGTGAATTCCCACCCATATATATATCAAGAACATTACAACACAAATTCCCAATCCACCATAGGGCTCAAATCCCTCCCAAATCATCAAAATCACAATTTATCTTTAACATCAAGAAATATCAGGATTATTCAAGAATCATCACATCAATATCAAGAACCTCTTTTCAACATCAAGATCATCAAGAATACACATAAATCATCTTATCAATCATCAAGAATATATCACAAATAGCATAGAGGAATTAATCAAGACACAAGCATATAGAAGGAGACCAAGGAAGGAGATTATAGCGAAGAAAATAGGTTTTTTTGAGACATAGGTTGCCTCATTTGCTCATTAATCCAAAACACCATCAACGGAACCTTTGAATCAAATAGGACTTTTCACTAAATAATCGAGCTAGTAAAATAGTTAAACCCTAAAGAAATCAATCCCTAGATTTTCTCCCAATACTAAGAGTAGCCTACCCAACTAAGCTAACACCTCTTTGATAGCTTGATCATCATTCATTGATAATAGCTTAGCTTTGCTTAGTGAAAGGATTAAAATTTAATAAAACTTACATAAACTCTCCTTACCCAGATTCAAACCCTGGTTGGTCTCATAATGAAACCTGCGCCTTAGCAACTAAGCTAAACGCTCTCTTGGTGATTTTACTAATAACAATTCTATTTAACCTAAGTAGTCGGGACTGACTAAGGTGGCAACTTACCTTAATCTTCTTCTTCGATCTGTTTCGTCCAGACACCGCAGTAGCTCTACGGGTGCGTCTTCTCCGGTCAGTCACCCGCTGCCTCCGTGCTAGTACGCACGCTGGTCGTTGTCGTAGCCGGAGGGCGCTCGAAGGGGGAGAGCCACGGTCGCGTACGTCCGCCATTTTCGTCGTTGAGCCGTCCGTGCTGTATATTGTTGTACCTTGGTCGTCCATCCGTAATGGAGGGTTGATGGGGAGGGGTTCTTAGTTTTAGGGCTTAGGGAAGGGTTGGGGCTGGTGGTCGCTGCCATGGTGAGGGCGGTGGTTCATCGAGAGTTCGCCGACGGCGAGAGAGGGAGAGAGGGCGACGTGATGGAGGTGGGATACATATGTGTGTGCGTGTATTTCGTATCGTATGTCCACCGTACGGGTAGGAGTACTGTTCGTATATACATATATATTTATATATGCATATATATCCTAATCCGTCTATGTATATATGTATATTTATTATTATTATTATTATTATTATTATTATTATTATTATTATTATTATTATTATTATTATTATTATTATTATTACCTTTAGTAATAGTGTGACACCCCAAAATCCACATTTCATTCCATGAATTAATTGAGTAATTAATTCTAATTCTTTTGAGGAATTGATTCATAAAATCTGGATTTTTAATACTCAAGGACTAGAATTTGACTAGTCAATCTTTAAGTTGTGTTGTACCTTGTGCTTTGAGAGGAGTTCCCTGGTTCCTTACACTTTCTAAAGCTTAGTAAGGGTATCCTTGTCTTTACATCAAGAGTTAGTATTGTAACCTAAACCTAGAAGACTTCTTCATTTCATTCCTTACAATCCTTAGAAAATATCTCCATATTCTCTCTAGAAAAGAAGAGTAGGTTATTCTTCAAGCCAAGTTGATACCCTTGTCAAGATTTCAAGTTTTGCTTCCAAGATTCAACCTTTCACGTATTTGGGCATCTAGGAGTGTAAGATCTAAGCTTGTCTAGTCTTTTTGGTTCTATATTAGTTGTCTTTTTCTTAAAGGTAGGATCTTTATGATCTTTTGGTTTGATCTTGAAGTGGGTTTGAGAAGTAAGCTTTGTGGGGAGCTTGTTGTGGTGTAAAGTGAAGTCTTTTGGTCTACAAGAGGTAACCCATGCTCTACAAAACCTATTTTGCTTACCTATATGTGATTTCTTGGATTCTACTTGTGTTTTGCTATGAAATGTGAGGGTTTATGCATTTATCTTGTGATATTGTATATCTAGAGCTTGTGTTTATGGTTCCTTTGTGCCATTGCTTGGCATTTTCCATGGTTCAAGTCATTTTGTTGTATTTGGTGAGATTTGGCATGTTTTGGACTTGAATTTGTGTTGGAGAAGAAAATCCCCGAAGGGATTAGTTGTGGAACAGGTATGTTCCCGCGGGCGGAACGGCGGGAGGGGCACCACCCACCGGCCTACCCGCGGGTACACAGCCTCCTGGGATATTGTTCCCGCGGGCGGAACCACGGGTGGGGCACTACCCGTGGGTCCACCCGCAGGTACATGGTTGGAGTTGGAGTGGGATTTGTTCCCCGTGATTCGGTTGTCTCGATATTTGATCTTTCGACTTCCCGTTGTTCTTTTGTGGAACTATTTGAGCGTCTTCTTGATGTTTCGTCGGTCTAGGCTCTTTGGTGTCATGAATCGTGCTATGTGTTAAACATTGTGCTTCGTTGAACCAAGAGGTGTCTTGTGTGTTCCTCGGAACTACCTTGAGTTTCCCCGTTGTTAAGCATGCTAGTTTGTTATCTTAATGGTAGCGTGTGTGTTGTTCGTACCTTCCGTGTGGTTGATGTTAACTTGTGTTATACATCGTTGTTGTCGTTTGGGTGGTGACCCATTCCTTGATTGAGTATGTTTCATACCTTCGTTGTAATCCGTTGCTTGACTCGTGTGAGTTGTTGTGCGTGTGTGGCTTTACCTGGACTGCACGATTAGTGGTATGGGACGCTAGTCACCAAGGTATTGCAGCGGTCCTCGTGGTGGTCGTGACGTGATTATGGAGCTGTGTTCCTTCGAGAAAGGTTCACGTGATTGGAGGATAACATGTGTTATCCGGGCATGTGTGTCATGTGTGTCTACGGTACCTCGTGTACTATGAAATTGGTGGTCTTATATGCGGGTTGTTGGTGGGGGACGACGGTCCCGGCGGAATAAGGTTGGACTTGGCTGTACAGGGGTCCTAGAGGTAATGGTGGAAGAAGATATAAGGTTGGGGGTAGCCATAAGGTTGGAACAGGGCATAAGGAAGGCATATCAACTCGTGATGGGTGATATCGCGAGGGCTTGTGTAGCCATTGTGGTGAGTTCTCTTTCTTGTGACGTGTGTAGTCACAAGGGCATGTGTTGCCATGGGTGAGTTGTATTTCCTTCGTGTTGTGGTAACCTTTGTGGTTTGGGATGTGTTCCCGGTGTTATCTTTGAGAGTGATTAGTCTTGTGTTGTCTTTCGATCTTGGCTTTTAACTTATATACTTATCTATTCCGTTTCGAAAATGGTTTTCTATCTTATATCTACCTATATATGATACTTAACGGTATTGGTGGGTTACCAGCATTTTCGCTGACCGGGCGTTGTCCCATGTTTATCTTTGTATCTTTCAGGTGTTGTTTAGATGAGCGCGATGTCTAGAGCCTGGTTGCTTAGCACCTTTATCTTGTGTTTTTTGTGGCCTGTGCGCCCAATGTAGTTAGATTGATGTTTTGGGATAATTTTATACACTTGCAGATTGTTCGCCGTAGCGTTTACCGGGTTTGGTAGACGTGGCATAACACCGCGTTGGATTTCTTTTTATCCAGTTTCCGTTTTTATCTTCCGCTGTGCTAGTTTTGTTGTTTAATCTGCATGTGTTAGGGCTTTTATTGGGCCTTGTTTGGGGGTGTTACAAATAGGATTAGGTTTCTTGGTTTGGATGGGCCAAGGTTGAACATGTTTGGGCTTGGTATTAATACTAATTGGGCGGATAGAATATATAGATACATACATACATATATATATATATATATATATATATATATATATATATATATAGGGTTTCGGGTTTTTGGGTAAGGGTCCATGGTCCGTCGTGGGCCGCATCAGCCAATTAACAGGAATAAAATCCTTCTTAACTGTTCCTGACGGAATTAATCACATAATTAATTTCGGGTTTGGAGATCGTAACACGGGGTGTTACAATATCTCTCATGCATCAATCTCATGCATGCAACAAATCATCAACTTCTCAATGCATCAAAGAATGATATACCACATGCTGATCGTTTTTGAAAGTAATACTTGGGCTCACGTTGACCCTTATGCATTTTTGAAATATGACATATGTGAGATGCCAAAATACTCTATAACATGCTTCTAAACCATGTACAAAATAACATGAAGTACTCAAGAATATAGTATCATGCTCGGTTGGCAACATAACACATTCTATACATTTCACTCAACAAATATGATTCTATTCTTATTGATCAAATAACACAATTCAATCATGCTTTCAAAATAAATCAAATTCTCAAATGATCATGCTTCTATACTCAATAAAAACATCATCAGGCCACATAGTTATATAATTCTTCATACACAGTAAACTAGCAAATATATACTGTGTGTAGCAATTCTTCAATAATTCCTTCATAACGTACTCATTTTTTATCCAAAATCAAGGAAATCAAAGCCAAAACGTGCGTCGAGGTGGTCCCGAAGAGCCGAGCCACAAGGGCCCGTAACACTCGGCCCGAAACGACACGTAGCTGAGCCACAAGTGCCTGGCCACTACACAAAATCTCCTCAGGATCAAACTCAGGGACCTGGGGCGGTACTCCTCGTGGTCCGCCCAATGAGCCCCATTACTCCATCGGGACTAGGCGGCGGCCCTCCTCTAGGCCTGTGCCCTAGTCCCGTGTAACCACGGCTCTAGCCGGCGGCCCTCCTGATGGGCCGCGGCTAGGGCTGCTTGTTTGATCTGGTGCACCCTGTGTGTGCACCAGATGGCTTTTTCTCCTGCAAACTCAATCCAAACTAGTCCAAAACATTCTCAACAACTCACAAACAAATACTAGATCACTTCTAGGCATAAACACAACAAAATCTCATAGTTTCATTTCTACTCAATATTAAGGCTTCACAGAGCCAAATTTCAAGAAGGAATCCATGGGGTTATACCTCTTGTAGTTCTTCTTCTAGCTTGGATCTCTTCTTCCTCCCAACCTAGCTAGTGCCTCCTTCACCACCTATACTTCCCAAACAAACCATACAATCTTAGCCTAGAACCTCAGAGGTTAGATGAAACTTGAAGATAAATGAAGGTTAGGATTGAAGAAGAAGATGATGAGCTTATTGTGATGTTTTTCTCCCTTCTACTTTAGCAGACAAAATGTTTGGAAAGGCAAAGAAAGGGATCAGGAAACCAACAATGGAATAGTGATGTTTATATAGGGTCTAAAACCCTAGGTAGAAGGCAAATGATTGGATGAGGGCAAAATGGTAAAAGCTTGGATAGAAAGTGTTCTCAGCAAAGTTTTCTTGGAATGAAGTGGTTCACCTTGTATCATGGACCAAGGCTAGAAATGCTAACTTTAAATACTTTGGGGTTGAAAATGAATTTTCTCAAAAAGCTATCTAGATGAACACTTGTGTAAAATCTTCTTGAATTCTCCCGGTCTCACTCAGATAAATTTCTCGATTTAAATCTTGGTACGCGAAGTACCCAAAAACTTAGGAATTTCGAAAAAAATCAATTTTGGTGTCGAATTAATTTAAAATGTGACAGAAATAATTTATTCAAACACCAATTGATCGCAAAAATTTTTAATGGAGTGAAAATGACTATTTTGAAATTTCTTAATACCGGATTTATAAATTAAAATTTTGGGTTGTTACATTACGTTAGTATTAGCTAAATCCGGTGAACAATTTACTTCGCCGGAGTCCGTCTGTAGAGAGAGATCGAAGCTAACTACGATTTACAGTTAGCGTGAAGTTTTTGCTGACAAATTTGTGCGAATATACACGGTTGCTTTCCGATTATTTGACAATTTCTACCAAATTGGGTACGGATTTCTAACCCTAACATCTTTACTATTTAAGATCTAAGTATGGTATATTTAAGATTTATAAACTGTCGAATTAAACTGTAGATCTCATGAACTCCTTTAATTTAAAACACATGCATGTGGATTTTGATACAAAAAATTGTATTCGGATTAATGTTAATATCTGCTTAACAGACTGCTTAATTTTTGTTCCGAAGTTCCGAACTCGGTTTCAATTTTTTCTTACACTATGTAATATTTTCATTCTGGATAATAGGTCTATGTATTTGTACCTAAGCATAAGTGGATAATACAAAGAGCAGTATATAGATTTACCTTGGTTGTGGTTGGGATGCTTCCGCTTCAAACCAATAGTGATTGAAGATGTAAGTTTCCTCATGTAGTCTTAGGAAGATGAATGGCCGAACTCAATACTTGGATAAGTGGTGCTTAAAATTATTTCAGAATATCTATGTGTCCCTTATATAGATGTTAAGTACTCATTTAAGATTTGGAGAGAAAGGTGACAACTTATTGGAAAATGGTCATTATAATGCCTATTGGAATACTATAAGTTTTATGTGTGCTATTTAATGCATAATTTTGGAAAAGACTAATTCAAGTTTGTGTTCACATGTTTATACGTGCTTCCTGCATATGACTAATTGCTTCCCATAATTATGTGTATTTCTTAAATTTGGTTAGAATAGTATAAGTTTGATGATTTCTCTACTATGTTGTTTTCTAGGTAGCAAGGACTTGAACTCGGTGATTGAGATGTGCAAACTCTTCAATTTTTTACTCGCATGTTAAACTAAATAAGTAATAGTCTATGAATTTGGTCATGAATACAAATTTTGCTTCAGTTTATAATGGCTTCTCAATAATTTGAAGGTAAAAAAGAACAATGGAAATTGATCTAATCGGTAAGAAAGTACTTATACTTGGTCTCTGATTTAAACATACTTTGCCTGCTATTCATCTTTTCAGCTCTAGCTCTATTAGAAGAACATTCCAAAAAGATAAGTATTTTCACATAGACTTTTTTATTCCCACTAAACCGCAGGTTAGCAAGTACAACCTATGATGGTTAAAAAGAATTATAAGAGAGGACTTAAAATTAGTTCCTGATCAAAGATAAGTTTTAAGTCCCTAATCAGCTCTCATCTCTACTTCAATAGACATAAGTTCCCTCCAGAATACTATTCTTGCATTGTTTCTATTGGAGTCTGCATAACATGCAGGTTAGCAAGCGCCAGGAATAATGTTATGATTGCTGAGCTGAAAATCTGTGCAGTATCTAAAGTTGTACTGATCGTTTTAATTTCCTAGAGTACGTTTGAAAACTATTTGATTGTTCGAATTACTTCATCTAGGGCTTCATATATTGTTTATTTATGGAACAGATTTTCTATCAATTGTTTTGCTCAACAACACTACTCACGTAGAATTTCATCTTTATGTTAGTTTACAAGCTTAGATGCGCCGTTTCTAATTTTCAGACTAATACTCCAGAACTCAAACTATCATGACAATTTGGCTATCAAAATCACTAACAGATCTGTTATGTTGTCCATTTCTAAGTGACGTTGTAGTCTCTAGGAGAGTGTTACTCTTCTCATGTTTAGAGCTTGAAGTTAACTCTTCAAAAACTCTTATGTACATTTAGCAGTCTAACCTGCAGTCTAGAAAATCGTCATATTTGAGAGCTAAAGTTGTGCAACTGTTTTATTTGATTCTAGACTGATTCCATCCCTTGTGAGAGATGAAGATTCCAATTTGAACCTTGATGCATAACTTCGTTTTTTTTTTCTCTCCACCAGTAACGTAGAAGTTAGTGTCTGTTACGTTATCAAACTTTTAACTGTACTGCTGCACAAGTCATAATTTTCTTCAACTCAGGATTGGTAGTGTGACAACCCGAAATCCAAATTCAAATAATAGATTAATTGAGTAATTAATCCTATTTCAATTGAGGAATTAATTCCTAAAATCATGAAATTTAATACTTGAGGACTAGTATTTGACTAGTCAACTCCAAAGTCAAGTTGTACCTTGAGCTTTGAGGATAGTTCCCTTGTTCCTTACACTTTCTAAAGTTAGTTAGGGTATTCTTGACCTTTTACCTAGTGTTAGTATTGTAACCTAACCTAGTTGACATCTTCATTCTACCCCTTACACTTTCTAAAATTTAGCTCTACCTTCTCTCTAGAAAGGGGTGTAGCTTTTCCTCCAAGCTAAGTTGAGACCTTGCCAAGACTTCAAGATATGCTTCCACGATTCAACCTTTCACCTATTTGGGCATCTAGGAGGGTATGATCTAAGTCCATCTTGTGTTTTTGGTTTCATCTTAGGTGTCTTTTCTTAAAGGTAGGATCTTTATGATCTTTTGATTTGTTCTTGAAGTGGGTTTGGAAAGTGAGCCTTGTGAAGGAGCTTGTTGAGGTGTAAAGTGAAGTCTTTTAGTCTACAAGAGGTAACCCATGCTCTACAAAACCTATTTTGCTTACCTATATGTGATTTCTTGGATTATTCTACTTGTGTTTTGCTATGAAATGTGAGTGTTTATGCATTTGTCTTGTGAAAATGCATATCTAGAGCTTGTGTTTAGGGTTCTTGTGTGCCATTGCTTGGCATTTCCTATGATTCAAGTAATTTTGTTGTATAGGGTGAGCTTTGGCATGTCTTGGACTTGAATTTGAGTTTGGAGAAGAAAATCTGCGAAGTGTTGATTTGTAGTACATGTTTGTATTGGCGGGCGGAACGGCAGGTAGGGGTCCAACCTGCCGCCCACCCGCGGAGTACAATGGCGGAGTAGACCTATACCCGCGGGCGGAACCGCGGGTAGAGGCCTATCCATGGGCCTACCCGCGGGTACGTGTGTGGTGATGTTTAGGGATTTGTTCCCCGTGATTCTTTTGACTCGGTATTTGGTCTTTTGACTTCCCGATATTCTTTTGTGGAACTATTTGAGTGTCTTCTTGATGTTTCGTATGTCTAGAACTATATGGTAGGTATCCATGTAGGACTTTGGTGTCTTGAATCGTGCTAAGTGTTCAACATTGTGTTTCGTTGAACCGTGATGTGTCTTGTGTGTTCCTCGGAACTACCTTTGGTTTATCCGTTTGATAAGCATGCTAGTTTGGTGTCTAAATGCTAGCGTGTATGTTTTTTGTACCTTCCGATTGGGTTGATGATAACTTGTGTTATTCATCATTGTTGTTTTTGGGCTGTGACCCATTCCTTGATTGAGTATGGTTTCATATCTTCGTTGTTATCCGTTGATTGATTCCATTGAGGTGTGATGCATATGTGGCTTTACCTGGATTGCACGATTAGTGGTATGGGACACTAGTCACCAAGGTATTGCAGCGGTCCTCGTGGTGGCCGTGATGCGATTATGGAGTTGTGACCTTTGTGTAAGGTTCACGTGTTTTGGGAGAGGCATGTGTTGCCGTGTGTGTGATCGGTACCCTCGTGTACTATGAAATCGGTGGTTCTGTTGGAGAGGGGACGACGGTCCTCAGAGGAATAAGGTTGGACTTGGTGTACAGGGGTCCTGGAGTTAAAGGTTAGAACTAGACATAGGGTTGGGGATAGCCATAAGGTTGGAACCGGGCATAAGGAAGGCATATCAATTCGTGATGTGTGATGTCACGAGGGCTTGTGTAGCCGTGATTGTGTGTTCTCTTCTTGTGACGTGCGTAGTCACAAAGGCATGTGTGCTTGGGCATGTGTTGCCATTTGTCGTGTCTTTATCCTTGTGTTTTGATATCCTTTGTGGTTTGGGATGTGTTCCTGTGTCCTTGTTGAGAGTATTGAGTCTTGTGTTAACTATTGCTCTTGGTTTTGCACTTATGGATGTGACACCCCAAAAATCCACACTCCAATCCATGAATTAATTGAGTAATTAATTCTATTTCTCTTGAGGAATTGATTCCTAAAATCCTGATTTTTAATACTCAAGGACTAGTATTTGACTAGTCAATCTTTAAGTTGTGTTGTACCTTGTGCTTTGAGAGGAGTTCCCTTGTTCCTTACACTTTCTAAGAGTTAGTAAGGGTATCCTTGTCTTTTCACCAAGAGCTAGTGTTGTAATCTAAACCTAGAAGACTTCTTCATTTCATTCCTTACAATTCCTAGAAAAATATCTCTACCTTCTCTCTAGAAAAGAAGAGTAGCTTGTTCTTCAAGCCAAGTGAGACCTTTGTCAAGATTCCAAGTTTTGCTTCCAAGATTCAATCTTTCATCTATTTGGGCATCTAGAAGGGTAAGATCTAAGCTTGTCTAGTCTTTTTGGTTCCATCTTAGTTGTCTTTTCTTAAAGGTAGGATCTTTATGATCTTTTGGTTTGATCTTGAAGTGGGTTTGGCTAGTGAGCTTAGTGGAGAGCTTGTTGTGGTGTAAGAGAAGTCTTTTGGTCTTCAAGAGGTAACCCATGCTTTACAAAACCTATTTTGCTTACCTATATGTGATTTCTTGGATTCTACTTGTGTTTTGCAATGAAATGTGAGGGTTTATGCATTTATCTTGTGATATTGCATATCTAGAGCTTGTGTTTAGGATTCCTTTGTGCCATTGCTTGGCATGTTCCTTGGTTCAAGTCATTTTGTTGTGTTTGGTGAGATTTGGCATGTTTTGGACTTGAATTTGTGTTTGGAGAAGAAAATCCCCGAAGGGATTGTTTTACACAGGAGCATGTATGTAACACCCCGTGTTACAATCCCTAAAACCAATTAATCATTTAACAAATTACCCAAAAGAAAGAATTAAATCACAATAATTAATTAGGAAAGGCCCACCATAGTGCATGGGCCCTTATCCCTAAACCCAATCCTTAGTCCCAAAAGGAATAGAATTAGCAAGCCTATAATATTAGTTCATAATTAGGACTCCTAAATATATAAATAGGGGACTTAAGAGGCACCTAGAACCCCCCACCACAATAATCCCCCACCACACAAGAAGTTCCAAGAATTCCCCTAGGAGAAATCAAGAAAGAAGAAAGCTTCAAGAAAGACCCTTCATAGCCAAGGAATTAATTAAGGCTAAAAGGTAACCCATGTCTCAACAAAACCTATTTTCATAGCTATAATTCCCCTCTTAGGATTTCCCCCATATTATTGTGTATTGATGAATTGTGATATTATTATTGATAATTGATGGGATGATTCCATGGGTGATCTTGATGATGAAAGGTTCTTGATAATTATGATGTTCTTGATGATTATATGATGTTCTTGATGATTATATGATGTCCTTGATGTTTGTAGGATGTTCTTGATGTTTATGTGATATTCTTACCGAATCTTGATATTAGAAGATGAATTGTGTCCTTGTTGATTTAAAAATGATTAGAACCCTAGGTTGTATCGTATGGAATTATTCTTGGTATATTGGGTGAGAATTCGCATGATTGGGTGTTAAGAAAATGAGGGGTTAAGAAATCAGCACATTGTACCAGTGGGCGCGAGGTGGGCGGTCGTCCGCCTGCCAAGCTCCTGCCAAGGACCCGCCAAGGTCCCGTCAAGGACCCGTTGGGGACCCGCGGGAAAGTGACTAGGAATAGTCAATTCCTTCGGGAAAGACCCCAAAAATGCACAGATTCACGTCCTGACAAGTCCCATGCTTTTGAATCCGTTAACTGTCTGTTCCATACGATACAACCTAGTGTTCTAATCATTTTTAAATCCACAAGGACACAATTCATCTTCTAATATCAAGATTCGGTAAGAATATCATATAAACATCAAGAGTATCCTACAATCATCAAGAACATGATATAATCATCAAGAACGTTATATAATCATCAAGAACACCATAATTATCAAGAACCTTTCATCATCATGGTTACCCATAGAAATCATCCCACCAATCATCAATAATAATATCACAAATCATCAATACACAATAATATGGGAAAATCCTAAGAGGGGAATCATAACTAAGAAAATAGGGTTTGTTGAGACATGGGTTACCTCTTAGCCTTAATTAATTCCTTGGCTATGAAGGGTCTTTCTTTAAGCTTTCTTCTTTCTTGATTTCTCCTAAGGGGATTCTTGGAACTTCTTGTGTGGTGAGAGATTATGGTGGTGTAAGATCTAGGTGCCTCCTATATCCCTATTTATATATTTAAGACTCCTAATTAGGGTCTGAATGGTGTGGGTTTACTAATTCTATTCCTTATAGGACTAAGGGCTTATTTTAGGGATAAGGGTCCATGGTCCATAGTGGACCATATTAATTAATTAAGGGGAATCCTAATCGTAGTCTGAATAGTAAAAGGTCTACTTCCTTTATTCCTAATAGATAACTAGGTCTAGGATTCCTAATTAGAATCTGAATAGTAAAGGGTTTACTTTCTTTATTCCTAATAGGCTCAAGACTCTAATTTAGGCAAGGGTCCACGGTTCATGGTGGACCTTATTAATTAATTAAAGGAAACCTAACCGAATTAAATCATATTTAATTATTATTAACGGGATTAATTAGATAATTAATCCGGGATTGAAGGCCGTAACACGGGGTGTTACACAGTTGGTTACCTAATCTCGTTGTGGAATAACTTGGTAACTTTACGAGTCATCTCATTTCCTTGTGGATTCTTAATGACCCTTTGAGATCTTGGCACAAATGTGCTTTTTACTTTTTGCCTAGCACCACGGACTACGTAGTTCTTGATTCCATACAACTTGTAAGGAGTCCTCTGATTTGTTTGAACGATAACCATGGTTTGAGGGAGTCCCTGGTCCATCCTTAGCATTTTTACTTTTAAGGCTTTTGTGAGTCCTTAGCACGAGTTCCCAACTCGCCTCCTTGGTTTGCACAATCCTTTATGCCAATCATCCCTAGTCGGTTGCATCGTAGGGTCCAACTTCAACTACTCGTGTAATGCAATTGGTTGTGCTTTCCCGACGGTGTCTCGCGTGCCAAGGTCTTTTAACGAGGACACCATGTTTGGGTGGCCCATGGTTTCTTACCCAAGACTCGCGTTCATCAATCGAGGCACACAAGTGCGCCACGAATCAATAAAATGAGGAGTTAAGAAATCAGCACATTGTACCAGTGGGCGCGAGGTGGGCGGTCGTCCGCCTGCCAAGCTCCTGCCAGGGCCCCGTCAAGGTCCCGCCAAGGTCCCGTCAAGGACCCGTTGGGGTCCCATCAAGGTCCCGTTGGGGACCCGCGGGAAGGTGACTAGGAGGAGTAAATTCTTTCGGGAAAAATCCCAAAAATGCACAGATTCAAGTCCCGACAAGTCCCATGCCCATGTGCACAATAAAAGGGCTTGAATACATACGATGACCCATCGTATAGTTTTATTGATTATTAAGTACGAGTTATAGATGAGTCAAGACTCTCGTATGTTCTTTCCGCTCAGTAGGTCGGGTCCGGTTTCCAATCGGCAACCTCGTTACCTTCACCGGGTAGTTGGTTATAAGTCAACTTTGTCTTTTCCTTGCTTGATTAATGATAAGCCTTCTTGGTTTTTCTTGGGGTTCGGCTTGTCGCTCGTTCTTTGTTCAATCCTTTGGTGACTAGGTGTTTGGTGATGCATTTCTCTTCCTTGGAATGCATTTGATTGGCTGCCCTCGACGTTGCATGGTGTTTTGGCGATTTTGTGTGTTACATGTACTTCTTACAGTGCCTTAAAACCATCAAGGTCCTTGTTCCAAGGTAAGACCTTTATTGCTGGGAGGCTCTAGTTGTATGACACTTTCCATGCGCCTGTTGCCTCTTTTTGTCACATCGAGCCCCTTTCGACAATTCGTGCTAACGATTAAGAAAAGATGTTGTTTACGTACTACGTTACTTTCTTGCATTTAAATGGCGTTCCCAGTCTCCGGGCTGGGATAGTTGCGCCCATTCTTAACCAGTTCCGAAAGGGTTCGCTCATGCTGGAGGGAGCCGTCTCCCATTTCTGTTACTTCTTCTTTCGGGCCTGTTCCTGAATTCCCCATTGTAGAAGTTGGATTCGGTGAAGATCAGCGGTGCTAGTGTAAGCCGTTACGGTTTAAGTCTTTCGAGTTTCGAAGTCGAGACCACTATAGTTATCCATGTTTTAGGCGAAGGGATTCCGCGTACATGGTTGTCCTTTCATGTGCGGGGTAGAGACGTCCCTGTGGCCAAGCCTTCAGGGTTTCCCAGTTGAATCCCGGTTCTCGCTTATAGGTAGGTCCTTCATGGATCTACCAAAGATCGGCCTCGTGTCTGAAGTAGAATGGGGCTATCTCTATGCGGCGTTCCCCTGGGCATTCCATTAACCCGAGGATTTTGTTGAAGGTTCGGATTTATTCTTCGAGGATCGCGGGGTACTCCTCCCCTGAGAAGGTGGGTGGCCGATGATTTGAAACTTGTCGAGTGAAATCCGAGTTCCTGCTTGAGGTAGTGGTCGGTTGTAGTCACGGATGATTGCGTTGCTTTAGTGCTTGGGCGACCTGAGTTTAGTCGTTGTAGATTCCGATAGAGATTTGTGAGCGGAGGGATCAGGGGTCCTTGACTGGCTTTTGTTGGCGCCATGCTGATGGTTTTCCGGGCCAATGTTTATTGTAATGACGAGTTAGAGTGTTGTACCCTTACCTTGATGCGGTAAGCGAAGGGGAGAGTTCTTTAAATTAAATGGAGGATAGAGTGAGGGGAAGTTATGTGGTAATAGGTAGGCTCACAATCTCACCTCGCGTCCTAAGATTCCTGAATCCTATGTTCCTAAATACTTAGAGTCCAAGCCTATTGTCTTAAAATCTAGTCTTAAGAGTCTTATCCTAGGGTCAAACTTAGGCTCTGATAGCAACTGTAACACCCCAGATTTTCAAGATATTTAAAACTTATAAAGTAAAGGTGAAATCTCATTAAATCCCAAAACATAATACAAGAGTACGGGGTGCTATGCCACACCTGAGCTAGAGAACTCAGGTGCACAGGCTAACTAACTAATATCCTCAATAATGTAAATGCATAAACATGGCACGCAGGCCGAAAGGGAAACTATCTACTTCTACGCCCCAAGTTCTAGCGCGCTCCAGTGACTTATTCTTCAGTGCCTGAAAGACAAATATATCTTTTCAGCGAGAGATGCTGGTAACCCACTTGTAACACCCCGTGTTATGGATCCTAAAACCAACTGATTAATTAATTAATTCATAACCCAGGAGAAAGAATAAATTATAATGATTAATTAGGGAAAAAGGCCACCATAGCCCATGTGCCCAATTATATAAACCCAACCCCTAAACCCAATAGGAATAAACTCTAAATAAACCCATGGATCTATAAATAGGGAACTTAGGGAGCACCTAGAACCCCCACACGCCTAGACGCCCCACCACCCCAGGAGAGCTCCAAGAATTCCCTTAGAAGAAATCAAGAAAGCAAGAAAGCTTAAAGAAAGATCCTTCATAGCCAAGGAATTAATTAAGGCTAAGAGGTAACCCATGTCTCAACAAAACCTATTTTCATAGCTATGATTTCCCCTTAGGGTTTCCCCCGTATGATTGTGAATGGCGAATTCCTATAATTATTATTGATGTTGATTTAATGATTCCATGGAGAATCTTGGTAATCTTGATATTGGGAGTTTCTTGATAATTGGGATGTTCTTGATGATTAATTGGGATTCTTGATGATGATGTGTTGTTCTTGATGATTATGATGTTCTTGATGATTAATTGCTATCCTTGATGATTATGTGTTGTTCCTACCGAATCTTGCAATTAGAAGATGAATCATATTCTTGTTTGATATAAAAGTGATTAGAACCCTAGGTTGCACCGTATGCTTTGATTCTTGGTTTATCGGGTGGGAAATCGCATGTTTTGGCGTTGATTATGATTAGAAAAGCATGATAGGTTATGTGTCGTTCGTCTATCGTATTTGATTCGTTAATCGTCTATGTGTTGTCGTTAGTTATGTTGAAAAGTGTCTAAGCATGGTTTCGGGTTCCACAACGGTTCCCGGGGCGAAAAGTGATGGAAAGAGTCAGTGGGGGGTAGGTGGGGCGGTAGGGGACCCGCCACCTACCCGCGGCAAACTCGGGTAGCTCCGGCAGCGGGCAGCCGGCGGGCGGGCAGCTGCCCGCCGGGCACCCGCTGCCCGGAACAGTGACAGCCGGCGGGTAGCCGGCGGGTGGACCCCTACCCACCGGCTACCCGCTGGAATCTCACCTCACCCGGGACCTCGGCTTCCCCGTTTGATGTTTCCCCGATCCCCGTGGTGTCCCAACGGACCCCGTTTGTCGTGCCTATGTCTAGTTTGATGTTTCGGGTACCGTTCGTAGGTTTATGAGTCTATTATATTGCATGCTAGTTGAATTGGTATCCCGTTGACCTAGGTGGAAGAAGTATGAACCCCTTAGGACTATTCTTAGTATGTGATGGATCACGCATAGGTTTGTTATACGCTTTTTCCCCCTTCCCGATGTGTAACGTGGGTTGTATGTGCTTGCTATGTGTTATGTGTGTGTGCTACCCCAATTCGGTTGCGATCGGATTGGTTATCCTGAGCTGCGGTTCAGAAGCTGGCTACGGTCAAATTGGTATTCCTGGCTGCGGTCAGATGACATTCTCTTGGGCTGCGGTCCACCGTTTGGTTGCGATCAAACGTTTCTATACGAGCTGCGGTTCGTCCTTTATCCTGGCTGCGGTCAGATGACACTCTCTTGGGCTGCGGTCCACTGTTTGGTTGCGATCAAACGTTATGATGAGCTGCGGTTCATCGGTCGGTTGCGATCGACCTCCCCGTGTTGCGATACGGGGCATGGTGCTGCGGGGCTGTGTCAGAGCTATATGCGCTGACCCTCATGTATGGGCATGCGATCGGTCCCGTGGCGCCAACAATGTGCGTTATGTGTCTGATATGGACGAGTTGTGACTATAAGTGCCTTGGGATGTGACTATGGGTTTCGTATCGGGGTTTGTTTATGATGGGATTATGATTACCGTTTATGCCTTGTCGTAACTGCTTTATCTATTGTGAAATGCTTATGCTTGTTTTGTCTACTGCTGGTGTCTAGCCTTAACTGTTGAGTCATTCCCGGTTTTAAAAGCTAGAGTTCGTAGGATATATCTTCATGCTCAAAATGGTTTTCGTATATCTATATATATTGCTATATGTATTGTATTTCAACGCGTTGGAGTAGGTTACCAGCATCTCTCGCTGAACAGATATATTTGGCTTTCAGGCACAGAAGAATAAGTCACTGGAGCGCGCTAGAACTCGGAACGTAGAAGTAGATAGTCCCCTTTTTCGGCCTGCGTGCCATATTATGCATTTACATTATTGAGGATATTAGTTAGTAGCCTGTACACCTGGGTTCTCTAGCTCAGGTGTGGCATAGCACCCCGTACACTTGTATTACGTTTGGGATTTAATGAGATAATACCTTTATTTTATATGTTTTAAATGTCTTGAAAATCTGGGGTGTTACACCACTCCAACGCGTTGAAATACAATACATATAGTTATATACATAGATATACGAAAAGTCATTTCGAAGCATGAAGATATATCCTAAGAGACTCTAGCTTTCAAATCAGGGAACCGACTCGACAAATAGGGGTACACACAATCAACAGTCATAATCAAGCATATACAATTCTCACATAGCGTACAGTTATAGATAAGCACAACCAATAATCACAATTAAGCATTACTAGCAAGAGCCCTATGATCACGTTTCCATAATAGTCATATCATCAATTCTTCTCATCTCATCATATAGCACACTTTGTTGGCGCCACAGGACCAATCGCATGCCCATACATGAGGGTCAGCGCATATAGCTCTGACACGGCCCCGTAGCACCCTGCCCCATCTCACAATACGGAGGGGTCGATCGCAACCGACCAATGAGCCGCAGCTCTATATAATATTTATATACCTGATCGGTCTTTACCAGCCTGGTTAACAGTTGGGATGGTTCTCAACCCATTCAACTGCCCGTATAGTGGACCTTTGTCCTATATAATATTTATATACCTGACCGGTCTCTACCAGCCTGGTTAACAGTTGGGATGGTTCTCAATCCATTCAACTGCCCGTATAGTGGACCTTAGTCCTATATAGTATTTATATACCTGACCGGTCTCTACCAGCCTGGTTAACAGCCGGTATGGTTCTCAGCCCATCCGACTGCCCGTATAGCCCGATTGATCTCAACCAAATCGGGGTGGCATGCACACATAACACATAGCAAGCACATGCAACCCATATTAACACATTGGAAAGGGGGAGAAAACGTATAACAAAACCTATGCGTGATCCTTCACATACTAAGAATAGTCCTAAGGGGTTCATACTTCTTTCACCTAGGTCAACGGGATACCAATTCAACTAGCATGCAATATATAAGACTCATACGACCTACGAACGGTACCCGAAAATCAACTAGACATAGGCACGATAGACGGAGTCCGTTGGGACACCACGGGGGTCGGGGAAACATCAAACGGGGTAGCCGGGGTCCCGAAGTGGGGGAATTTCCAGCGGGTAGCCGGTGGGTGAGGGGTCACCCGCCGGCTGCCCGCCGGTGGCGTGATTCCGGGCAGTGGGTGCCCGGCGGGCAGCTGCCCGCCCGCCGGCTGCCAGCTGCCGGCGTTGCCCATATTGGCCGCGGGTAGGTGGCGGGTCCCCTACCCCCACCTACCCCCCACTGACTCTTTTATCACAGAAAAACGCCCCGGGAACCATTGTGCAACCTGAGACCATGCTTAGACACTTTCAAACGCAATTGACAACAACACGTAGATAGTTAACGGATTCAAAAGCAAGAACATACGGCACATAACCTATCATGCTTTTCTAAACATAATCAACACCCGAACATGCGAATTCCCACCCAATATACCAATGAATAATACCATACGAATTCCACGATATAACCTAGGTTTCTAATTACTTTTAAATCAACAAGAACACAATTCGTCTTCTAATATCAAGATTCGGTAGGAATATCATATAACTATCAAGAACCTCATATAGTCATTAAGAACATCAAGAACACCATATAATCATCAAGAACGTCATATAATTATCAAGAACGTCATAATTTATCAAGAACCTTTCATCATCAAGATCACCCATGGAATCATCCCACCAATCATCAATACAAATCATCAATACACAATAATATGGGGAAATCCTAAGAGGGGAATCATAGCTATGAAAATAGGTTTTGTTGAGACATGGGTTACCTCTTAGCCTTAATTAATTCCTTGGTTATGAAGGGTCTTTCTTTAAGCTTTCTTGCTTTCTTGATTTCTTCTAACGGAATTCTTGGAGCTCTTTGGGTGGTGAGAGATTATTGTGGTGGGGAATTCTTGGGAATTCTTGTGTGGTGCTATTTATTATGATGTGGGTCCTAATTGCTTTATAATCCCCTATTTATAGAATCAGGAATCCTAATCATACTCTGAATAATAAAGGCCTACTTTCTTTATTCCTAATAGGTATATATGTCTAGGGTTCCTAATTAGAATCTGATTAGTAAAAGGTTTACCCTCTTTATTCCTAATAGGCTTAAGACTCAAGTTTAGGCAAGGGGGAGAGTGTAACACCCCGTGTTACGGACCCTAAAACCAACTGATTAATTAATTAATTAATTAATAACCCAGGAGAAAGAATAAATTATAATGGTTAATTAGGGAAAAAAGACCACCATAGCCCATGGGCCCAATTATATAAACCCAACCCCTAAACCCAATAGGAATAAACTCTAAATAAACCCTTGGATCTATAAATAGGGAACTTAGGGAGCACCTAAAACCTCCTCCCACACGCATAAACGCCCATCACCCCAGGAGAGCTCCAAGAATCCCCTTAGAAGAAATCAAGAAAGCAAGAAAGCTTAAAGAAAGATCCTTCATAGCCAAGGAATTAATTAAGGCTAAGAGGTAACCCATGTCTCAACAAAACCTATTTTCATAGCTACGATTTCCCCTTAGGGTTTCCCCCATATTATTGTGAATGGCGAGATTATGGTGATTATTATTGATGTTGATTTGATGATTCCATGGGGAATCTTGATAATCTTGATATTTGGAGTTGCTTGATAATAATGATATTCTTGATGATTAATTCGGGATCCTTGATTATTATGTGTTGTTCTTGATGATTATGAGATTCTTGATGATTAATTGGCATCCTGGATGTTTATGTGTTATTCTTACCGAATCTTGCAATTAGAAGACGAACCGTATACTTGTTGATATAAAAGCGATTAGAACCCTAGGTTGTATCGTATGATCTTATTCTTGGATTATCGGGTGGGAAATCGCATGTTTGGGTGTTGATTATGATTAGAAAAGCATGTTAGGTTATGTGCCGTTCGTCTATCGTATTTGATCCGTTAATTGTCCATGTGTTGTCGTTAACTACGTTGAAAAGTGTCTAAGCATGGTTTCGGGTTCCACATCGGTTCCCGGGGCGAAAAGTGATGAAAAGAGTCAGTGGGGGGTAGGTGGGGGTAGGGGACCCGCCACCTACCCGCGGCATTCACGGGCAGCTCCGGCAGCGGGCAGCCGGCGGGCGGACAGCTGCCCGCCGGGCACCCGCTGCCCGGAACAGTGATAGCCGGCGGGCAGCCGGCGGGTGGACCCCCACCCACCGGCTACCCGCTGGAATCTTCCCCCCCTCGGGACCCCGGCTTCCCCGTTTGATGTTTCCCCGATCCCTGTGGTGTCCCAACGGACCCCGTTTATCGTGCCTATGTCTAGTTTGATATTTCGGGTACCGTCCGTAGGTTTATGAGTCTATTATATTGCATGCTAGTTGAATTGGTATCCCGTTGACCTAGGTGGAAGAAGTATGAACCCCTTAGGACTATTCTTAGTACGTGATGGATCACGCATAAGGTTGTTATACGCTTTATCCCCCTTCCCAATGTGTAATGTGGGTTGCATGTGCTTGCTATGTGTTATGTGTGCGTGTTACCCCAATTCGGTTGCGATCGGATTGGTTATCCTGAGCTGCGGTTCAGAAGCCGGCTATGGTCAGATGGGAATTCCTGGCAGTAGTCGGATGACGGTATCCTGGGCTGCGGTCCAGAAGCTGGTTGTAGTCAGATGGGAATTCCTGGCTGCAATCAGGTCACATCTTTCCTGAGCTGCGGTTCAGAGGCTGGCTGTAGTCAGATGGGAATTCCTGGCTACAGTCAGGTAACACACTCTCTTGGGCTGCGGTCCACTGTTTGGTTGCGATCAAACACTATGATGAGCTGCGGTTCATCGGTCGGTTGCGATCGACCCCTCCGTGTTGCGATACGGGGCAGGGTGCTGCGGGGCCGTGTCAGAGCTATATGCGCTGACCCTCATGTATGGGCATGCGATTGGTCCTGTGGCGCCAACAAAGTGTGCTATGTGTTGAGATATGGATGAGCTGTGATTATGAGTGTCTTGGAGAAATGTGACTGTGGGATTTATGTTGGGGATTGATTATGATGGGTGGTGATCATTGTTTATGCCTTGCCTTATCTGCCTTATCTATTGCGAACTGCATATGACTGTTATAACTGTTGGTTGTGTCTGGCCTTATCTGTCGAGTCATTCCCGGTTTTAAAAGCTAGAGTTCGTAGGATATATCTTCATGCTCAAAATGGTTTTCGTATATCTATATATATCCCTATATGTATTGTATTTCAACGCGTTGGTGTGGGTTACCAGCATCTTTCGCTGAACAGATATATTTGGCTTTCAGGCACAGAGGATTAGAGCACTGGAGCGCGCTAGAACTGGAGCGTAGAAGTAGTATAGTTTCCCTTTCGGCCTGCGTGCCATGTTATGCATTTATATTTCAGAGGATAGTAGTTAGACAGCCTGTGCACCTGGGTTCTCTAGCCCAGGTGTGGCATAGCACCCCGTACACTTATGTTACGCTTTGGGATTTAATGAGATATTACCTTTATTATTAAGTTTTAAATGTCTTAAAAATCAGGGGTGTTACAGTTGGTATCAGAGCCTAAGTTTGACCCTAGGAAAGACTCTTAAGACCGGACTTTAGGACATTAAGCTTGAACTCTAGATATTTAGGAACATAGGACTCAGGAATCTTAGGACGCGCGGTGAGATTGTGAAACCTACACATAACCTCCTCTCACTTTATCCCTCTCTAATATTAGGAATCCCTTCCCCGCTTATTATATCAAGATTGAAACACAAAATAATATCGACCTTTAATCGCCAGGAATGGCACCCAAGAAGAAACAGTCAGGAGCACCGGGACACCCCTCTCAAGAAATCTTGACTCAAGCCCTACAACGCCTGACCCAAATTGCCCAGGCACTAAGTACTATCGTACCCCAACCTCTGCCAACAGACGAGAACTTGGAAATCCACCACCAAGTCTCGGCACATCAACCACCCACCCTCTCGGGAGACGAAGACCCCACAACCCTCGAGGAATGGATTGAGACATTCGACAAGGTGTTCAGGGCGGCCCAATGCCCGAACGCCACCGGGTCAGGATAGCCTCCTTCTATTTCAAGCACGAGGCCGACAACTGGTGGGCCCGTGAGGGGCCTACGTACGAGCAAGACCCCGGATTCAACTGGGAGAACTTAAAGACGCAGTTACGAGAACAGTTCTACCCCAACCACCTGAAGGCCGCCATGTGCGAGGAATTCCTCAATCTAAGACAGGGGACGGCCCCGGTCTCAGAATACTACCGACGATTCTGCCAACTGGCTCACCTCGCCCCCGAGCTAGTACCCACCGAAGGGATCAAGGTCAGGAAATTCCTAACGGGCCTTAAGCCCGAACACCAGAGGTCCTTGGCCGCCCAGGAACCAAAGACCCTCGGAGAGGCCTATGCCAAGGCATGTCAGCTACAACAGGTAGCGGACCCGCCTCCAGGGATGCAACTGGGGTATAAAAGGAAACCCGAAGGAAGTCGTCCAATTCTCGCCAAGGAAGCTAAGAACCTCAAAACCGCCCCACTTGACCAAACCATCGCGCCGACTACCCGGGGGAGAATCCTCACCCTAAGCAAGGCCAGGATCGGAGATAGCAACATAGTCTCCGGAACCTTCCTAGTGCACGCCACCCCAGCTGTCATATTATTCGACTCAAGGGCTACCAACTCGTTTATAGCAACCGAGTTCGCCGCCCAGCTCGGTCTTAACGCCACCACCAAGGTCCGACTCCAAGTCAAGGTGGCCTCAGGCGAGGTCATAAAATGTGATCGCATGTACGAGCATGTAATGATCACCATTCAGGGAGTGGAATTTCCCAGTAACCTGATCCAGTTTCAATTGGATGGGATGCAAGTAATCTTGGGCATGGATTGGCTAGGGAAGTTCCAAGCGCAAATCCTGTGCGGAGAGCAGAAAGTGGTCCTACGAGGGCCAAACGGTAAGAGGGTGTCGTACCGCAGTGCCCGCCAGGATCCAGGGATCAAGTTGATAAACATGATGAAAATTAAGAAGTATCTGGGCCAAGGAAACGAGGCCTTCTTATGCTCAGTCGAAGACCTCAACGCCAAAACACCCGAACCACAAGCCATCCCAGTGGTGAACGAGTTCACCGACGTCTTCCCAGACGAGATTCCCGGGGCACCCCCGACCAGAGAGGTCGAGTTCACCATAGACCTCATGCCGGGCGCCGCCCCAATCTCTAAACCACCCTACCGGCTAGCACCAAAGGAAATGAAGGAACTGAAAACACAACTCCAAGAACTGCTAGATAAGGGTTACATTCGGCCCAGCACCTCCCCATGGGGAGCACCGGTACTATTCGTTAAGAAGAAAGATGGGAGCATGCGCCTGTGCATCGACTACCGAGAACTCAACCAAGTTACTATAAAGAATAAGTACCCCCTTCCCCGAATAGATGACTTATTCGACCAACTCAAAGGGGCAAGGGTGTTCTCGAAGATCGACCTAAGATCCGGATATCACCAGATCCAAGTGGCCAAACCGGACATCCAGAAAACGGCCTTCCGGACACGTTACGGCCACTACGAGTTTACCGTAATGCCTTTCGGCCTCACTAACGCGCCTGCCATATTCATGGACCTCATGAATCGAGTATTCCGACCTCACCTGGATGACTTCGTCATCGTGTTCATCGACGACATCCTAGTCTACTCCCGAAATAAAGAAGAACATGAGAAGCACCTACGCATATCTCTGCAAACCCTCAGGGAGAATCAACTCTACGCTAAATTCTCCAAGTGCGAATTCTGGCAAGACAGCGTAGCCTTCTTGGGCCACGTGATAACCAAGGAGGGGATTAGAGTGGACCCCGCTAAGGTTCGCGCCGTTAAAGAATGGACCACGCCGAACTCACTCTCGGAAGTCCGAAGCTTCCTAGGTCTAGCAGGCTACTACAGGAGATTCGTATCCGACTTCACCAAGATAGCCCAACCCCTCATTAAGCTCATGAAAAAGGAAACCCCCTTCCGTTGGGACAACGACTGCATCTCGGCCTTCCAAGCATTAAAGGATAAACTAACCACTGCACCCGTGCTAGCCATACCCTCCGGATCGGAAGGGTTTGAAGTCTACAGCGACGCATCCAAGAAGGGGTTGGGATGCGTACTAATGCAAAATGGCAAGGTAATAGCTTACGCATCCAGGCAACTCAAAACCCACGAAGAAAATTACCCCACCCATGACCTCGAGCTAGCCGCTATCGTATTCGCACTGAAAATTTGGAGGCACTACCTGTATGGAGTACAATGCAAGATCTACACCGACCATAAGAGCCTGAAGTACATTTTTACTCAGAAGGACCTAAACATGAGACAACAAAGATGGCTGGAACTCATAAAGGACTACGACCTAGACATTCAATACCACGAGGGAAAAGCCAACGTGGTGGCAGATGCCCTAAGCCGGAAGACAAATCACTCCCTTAACACTACGTGGGTCCTACCGGACCATCTGTACAGGGACTTCCAAAGGCTACACTTGGAAATAATAGAGCAGGGACAAACTCGCCCCAATGCCTATCTTCTCAACACACAGGCCGTGCCCACCCTCTTCGAGGAAATCAAATCAGGACAACAACAGGACCCGGAACTAGATAAAATCCGCCGCGACCTGACTCGAGGGAAAGAGGGCCCCTTCGAAGCGCACCCAGACGGCAGCCTCCGCTACAAAGGGAGGTGGTGTGTACCCTCAACGCACCCCCACTTGAAAAAGCAGATCTTGGAGGAAGGACACAACTCCCCTTACTCCGTCCACCCAGGCGGTGACAAGTTATACCAAGACGTAAAGAAATCAATTTGGTGGCCGAATATGAAAAAGGAAGTCACAGACTTTGTGGCCAAGTGCCTGAACTGCCAAAGGGTAAAAGCCGAACGATGCAAACCCAAGGGACTCGTACAACCCCTTGAAATACCACAAGGAAAATGGGATTCCATATCCATGGACTTCGTCGGAGGGCTACCCCCAACAAAAACCGGTAAGGATAAAATCTGGGTCATAGTGGATCGTCTCACCAAGACAGCGCGGTTCATTGCCATGAAAGAAACATGGACGATGACGCAACTAGCCCAAGCTTACGTAAACCGGGTAGTGAAATACCACGGAGTTCCCCGGAACATTGTGTACGACCGAGATTCCAGGTTCCTCTCGCAATTCTAGAAATCACTACAAGCGGCGTTGGGGACGCGACTAAAGCTAAGCACGGCCTTTCACCCCACCACAGACGGCCAAACCGAAAGAACCATCCAAACCCTCGAAGACATGCTAAGAGCCTGCGCGCTCGACTTCCGAGGAACGTGGGAAGAACACCTAGACCTCATCGAGTTCTCGTACAACAACAGCTACCACGCGAGCATTCGCATGGCACCATATGAAGCACTGTATGGTCAGAGATGTAGAACCCCATTATGCTGGGAAGATATGGTCAACCCGGTAACACTGGGCCCCCAATACCTACAAGACACCATAGCTAAGGTCAAACGCATCCAGGAAAGGATGAAGGCCGCCCAAGACCGCCAGAAGTCGTACGCCGACCTAAAAAGGAAGCGAGCCGAATTCAGCCTCGGGGACAAGATCTGGCTAAGGATCTCGCCCACTCGAGGGGTAATGAGGTTCGGGAGGAAAGGAAAACTCAGCCCCCGGTTCATCGGCCCGTACGAAATCGTGGAGAGAATCGGAGACTTGGCCTACCGTCTCGCCTTACCCGCCGAGCTAGAACGAGTACACAACGTGTTCCACGTATCTCAGCTAAAGAAATACATACACGATCCAAGCCACGTACTCCAACACGAGACCGTGGACCTCGACGAGTCCCTAGTATACGAAGAGAAACCCGTAAGAATCCTGGACACCAAAACAAGAAATACCTGGAACCGAGTCGTGGAAATGGTAAAGGTTCTCTGGACCAACCACGGGACCGAGGAAGCCACATGGGAACTTAAAGACACAATGAAGGAGCGGTACCCCGAGCTGTTCACTCCAGGTAACTAAGGGAAAACTTCCCTTTCTTTTTGTCACCAGGGCCAAGCTTCGGGGACGAAGCTTCTTGTTAAGGGGGGGAGAGTGTAACACCCCGTGTTACGGACCCTAAAACCAACTGATTAATTAATTAATTAATTAATAACCCAGGAGAAAGAATAAATTGTAATGGTTAATTAGGGAAAAAGACCACCATAGCCCATGGGCCCAATTATATAAACCCAACCCCTAAACCCAATAGGAATAAACTCTAAATAAACCCTTGGATCTGTAAATAGGGAACTTAGGGAGCACCTAAAACCCCCTCCCACACGCATAAACGCCCATCACCCCAGGAGAGCTCCAAGAATCCCCTTAGAAGAAATCAAGAAAGCAAGAGGTAACCCATGTCTCAACAAAACCTATTTTCATAGCTACGATTTCCCCTTAGGGTTTCCCCCATATTATTGTGAATGGCGAGATTATGGTGATTATTATTGATGTTGATTTGATGATTCCATGGGGAATCTTGATAATCTTGATAATTGGAGTTGCTTGATAATAATGATATTCTTGATGATTAATTCAGGATCCTTGATGATTATGTGTTGTTCTTGATGATTATGAGATTCTTGATGATTAATTGGCATCCTGGATGTTTATGTGTTATTCTTACCGAATCTTGCAATTAGAAGACGAACCGTATACTTGTTGATATAAAAGCGATTAGAACCCCAGGTTGTATCGTATGATCTTATTCTTGGATTATCGGGTGGGAAATCGCATGTTTGGGTGTTGATTATGATTAGAAAAGCATGTTAGGTTATGTGCCGTTCGTCTATCGTATTTGATCCGTTAATTGTCCATGTGTTGTCGTTAACTACGTTGAAAAGTGTCTAAGCATGGTTTCGGGTTCCACATCGGTTCCCGGGGCGAAAAGTGATGAAAAGAGTCAGTGGGGGGTAGGTGGGGGTAGGGGACCCGCCACCTACCCGCGGCATTCACGGGCAGCTCCGGCAGCGGGCAGCCGGCGGGCGGACAGCTGCCCGCCGGGCACCCGCTGCCCGGAACAGTGACAGCCGGCGGGTGGACCCCCACCCACCGGCTACCCGCTGGAATCTTCCCCCTCTCGGGACCCCGGCTTCTCCGTTTTATGTTTCCCCGATCCCTGTGGTGTCCCAACGGGCCCCGTTTGTCGTGCCTATGTCTAGTTTGATATTTCGGGTACCGTCCGTAGGTTTATGAGTCTATTATATTGCATGCTTGTTGAATTGGTATCCCGTTGACCTAGGTGGAAGAAGTATGAACCCCTTAGGACTATTCTTAGTACGTGATGGATCACGCATAAGGTTGTTATACGCTTTATCCCCCTTCCCAATGTGTAATGTGGGTTGCATGTGCTTGCTATGTGTTATGTGTGCGTGTTACCCCAATTCGGTTGCGATCGGATTGGTTATCCTGAGCTGCGGTTCAGAAGCCGGCTATGGTCAGATGGGAATTCCTGGCTGTAGTCGGATGACGGTATCCTGGGTTGCGGTCCAGAAGCTGGTTGTAGTCAGATGGGAGTTCCTGGCTGCAATCAGGTGACATCTTTCCTGAGCTGCGGTTCAGAGGCTGGCTGTAGTCAGATGGGAATTCCTGGCTACAGTCAGGTAACACACTCTCTTGGGCTGCGGTCCACTGTTTGGTTGCGATCAAACACTATGATGAGCTGCGGTTCATCGGTCGGTTGCGATCGACCCCTCCGTGTTGCGATACGGGGCAGGGTGCTGCGGGGCCGTGTCAGAGCTATATGCGCTGAACCTCATGTATGGGCATGCGATTGGTCCTGTGGCGCCAACAAAGTGTGCTATGTGTTGAGATATGGATGAGCTGTGATTATGAGTGTCTTGGAGAAATGTGACTGTGGGATTTATGTTGGGGATTGATTATGATGGGTGGTGATCATTGTTTATGCCTTGCCTTATCTGCCTTATCTATTGCGAACTGCATATAACTGTTATAACTGTTGCTTGTGTCTGGCCTTATCTGTCGAGTCATTCCCGGTTTTAAAAGCTAGAGTTCGTAGGATATATCTTCATGCTCAAAATGGTTTTCGTATATCTATATATATCCCTATATGTATTGTATTTCAACGCGTTGGTGTGGGTTACCAGCATCTTTCGCTGAACAGATATATTTGGCTTTCAGGCACAGAGGATTAGAGCACTGGAGCGCGCTAGAACTGGAGCGTAGAAGTAGTATAGTTTCCCTTTCGGCCTGCGTGCCATGTTATGCATTTATATTTCAGAGGATAGTAGTTAGACAGCCTGTGCACCTGGGTTCTCTAGCCCAGGTGTGGCATAGCACCCCGTTCACTTATGTTACGCTTTGGGATTTAATGAGATATTACCTTTATTATTAAGTTTTAAATGTCTTAAAAATCAGGGGTGTTACATCCACGGTTCATGGTGGTCCTTTATTAATTAATTAAAGGGAAACCTAACCGAATTTAATCATATTTAATTATTATTAACGGGATTAATTAAATAATTAATTCGGGATTGAAGGCCGTAACACGGGGTGTTACACTCTAAGCGACCTTAAGAAGCTAAGTGTTAGGCTTAGGATTCTAGGTTGCGCAGTGAGATGTGTGTTGCTTTCTGTCTTGCTTGCTTGCTTGCTCTTTTGGTAAACTTGTTGTTGTAGCAGAAGTCTGTGATGCCTCCTCGCCAGCGAACCTCAGTGTTTGAAGATGTGGGTGAAGTGGTTAAGAAATCTCGGTTGACCGAAGCTAGCAATGCTTCTGGGGTGATTGAGCGGTGGATCCGAGTGGTACGTCCACAAGGGTAAGTCCTAGTGCAGCTACCTTGCCAGCATTCCGTGATGTAAGAAGGCATGGGAGGTTAGAAGTTCATTATCCGGCGGAAGGGTCATCTCAAGAGAGGGTGCTTACCTTAAATGAAGTCCGAACAAGTGACAGTGACGTAGTAGTGGGAACCTTCCTTGTGTAATCTGTGCCAGCAACAGTCTTGTTTGATTTAGGGGTGTCTAACTCGGGGGCGCTGGAGTGAGGTTTAACGTGAAGGTAGCGTCGGGAGAAGTTAGGATGTGTGACCGTCTTTTTGAGGACATCAAGATTTGTATCAAAGGATAAGAGTTTCCGAGTGATCTAATCCAGTACGACTTGGACGGGATGGATGTGGTCCTAGGTATGGACTGGTTGGGGCGGTTTAGAGCCCAAATCTTGTGCAAGGATCAGAAGGTGGTGCTACGAAGACCCAGCGGGAAAAGAGTGTCATACCGTGGAAATATGGAAGAACCCGCAATTAAGCTGGTGTCTATGGTAAAGATGAACAGGTATATGGACAAGGGCAATGATGTGTACTTGTGCTCCGTCGAGAACTTGAAGGCAAAAGGAGAGATAGCTCAATCTATTCCCGTAGTCCGTGAGTTCCTTGATGTTTTTCCCGAAGAAATACCGGGTATGCCGCCCGCTAGGGAAGTGGAGGTTTCAGTGGATTTCATGCCGGGCACTGCACCCATCTCTAAAGCTCCATATCGTTTGGCTCCGCCTGAAATGCAAGAGCTGAAGGCTCAATTGCAAGAACTCCTTGACAAGGGTTATAACCGGCCAAGTGCATCGCCTTGGGGAGCTCTGGTGTTTTTTGTAAAGAAGAAGGACGGGAGTATGAGGTTGTGTATCGATTACCGGGAGCTGAATCAAGTTACCATCAAGAACAAATACCCTCTCCCAAGAATAGATGACTTGTTTGATCAACTTCGTGGCGCAGGAGTGTTCTCCAATGTTGACTTGAGGTCAGGGTACCATCAGATAAGGCTAGCAGACAAGGATATTCCTAAGACTACGTTTCGGACTCGGTACGGTCACTACGAGTTTACGGTAATGCCCTTCGGTTTGACTAATGCCCCTGCAGTTTTCATGGACCTGATGAACAGAGTATTCAAATCCCACCTCGATGATTTTGAGATTGTATTCATCGACGATATCTTGGTTTATTCAAAAGATAAGGAGGAACATGTTGGGCACCTCCGGACGGTACTTCAAATCTTGCGGGAAAAGTAGTTGTACGCCAAGTTCTCTAAGTGCGAGTTTTGGAAAGACAGTGTGACGTTTCTAGGCCACGTGATTGATAGTAGAGGGATCTCTGTGGATCCGGACAAGATACGGGCAGTAAGGGAATGGACTGCACCTTCATCGGTGTCGGAAGTAAGAAGTTTTCTTGGTTTAGCAGGCTATTATCGAAGGTTTGTGTTAGATTTTTCCAAGGTGGCTCAACCGTTGACTAAGTTGTTAAGAAAAGAAGTGCCTTTCGTTTGGAATCAAGCTTGTGAATCAGCATTTCGAGATTTGAAGGAGAGGCTCACGTCTGCACCAGTCTTAATATTGCCATTGGGAACGGAAGGGTTTGAGGTATACAGTGATGCGTCCAAGAAAGGACTAGGTTGTGTGTTGATGCAAAATGGGAGAGTGATTGCTTACGCCTCACGTCAGCTTAAAGTTCACGAAGAGAATTACCCTACCCACGATTTGGAATTGGCCGCTGTGGTGTTTGCTTTGAAAATTTGGAGGCATTATCTATATGGGGTGCGTTGCAAGATATTCACGAATCACAAGAGTCTCAAATATATCCTCACCCAAAAGGACCTCAATATGCGGCAACGAAGGTGGTTAGAACTCATCTAGGACTATGAGTTAGATATTCAGTATCATGAAGGAAAAGCTAATGTGGTGGCGGACGCCATAAGTCGAAAATCGAAGCATACCGCTAGTTCTATTTGGGTGGTGGCAGATGAGCTTTGTAAGGAGCTTCAACCGATGAGCTTAGAAGTGGGGGAATAGGGAAATGTGGAGGCAGAAGTTCGTTGCAATAACTTAAGGATTGTACCTACATTTCTGGGAGAAATTAAGGATGAGTAGCAAAAGGATGCGTTTCTTACCAAGGTAAGGGATGACCTAGCTAAAGGAAAAGGGGGACCGTTTGAGTTATCCACGGATGGGGTGTTGAGGTACAAAAGCCGTGTGTGCATACCCGCGTCATGTGATCAGTGGAAGCGACAGATTTTGGAAGAGGATCATAACACACCCTATTCGGTTCACCCCGGGGGAGAAAAGTTATACAAAGATGTGAAAGGCTTCTACTGGTGGCCTAATATGAAGAAGGAAGTTGTAGAGTTTGTAGGGAAGTGCCTCAATTGCCAAAAGGTTAAAGCGGAACATTGTAAGGTTAAGGGGTTGGTACATCGTGGGAGGTCTACCGACGACCCGTTCGGGTAAGGACAAAATCTGGGTAATAGTTGATCGTTTGACTAAGACTGCCCGTCTTATCGCAATGAAGGAGACCTGGACAATGACACAGTTGGCTTAAGCCTATGTCAACCAAGTGGTAAAGTATCATGGAGTACCGAGGGATATTGTATCCGATAGGGATTCAAGGTTCTTGTCTCAATTTGGAAATCTTTGCAAGCAGCTCTTGGAACTAAGCTAAGTCTCAGTACAGCTTTCCACCCAGCCACCGATGGACAAACAGAAAGGACTATACAGACTATCGAAGATATGTTGAGAGCTTGTATGTTAGATTTTCAAGCGTCTTGGGAGGACCATCTGGATTTGATCGAGTTTTCTTACAACAACAATTATCATTCGAGTATTCGCATGGCACCTTATGAAGCTCTCTATGGACAGAAGTGTCGCAGCCCGGTTTGTTGGGAGGATCTTGTCAATCCGATAGTGTTGGGGCCACAATACTTGTTGGACACATCCGAGAAAGTTAGACAAATCCAAGAAAGGATGAAAGCGGCCCAGAATTGTCAAAAGTCTTATGCTGATTTGGCTAGAAGACAGGTGGAGTTTTCGGTTGGGGATAAAGTTTGGTTGAAAGTATCTCCCACCTGGGGAGTAATGCGGTTTGGGAAGAAAGAGAAGTTGAGCCCTAGATTTATAGGCCCGTATGAAATCCTGGAGAGGATTGGGAGTTTGGCTTACCGTTTGGCGTTGCCTTTGGAGTTGGATAGAGTGCATAATGTGTTTCATGTATCGCAGCTCAAGAGATATGTTCACGATCGGCTCATGTTTTACCACCAGAAGTGATACCGTTAGATGAAGATTTGTCTTACGAAGAAAGGCCGCTCAGAATTTTGGACTTCAAGACTCGGGACACTCGTAGGAAATCTGTTAAGATGGTAAAGGTTTGGTTGTCTCATCATGGGTTTGAAGAAGCTACTTGGGAGTTGGAGGCATCGATGCGGGAGCGGTACCCTGAGTTGTTTGTGGAAGGTACCTCATTTTCCTAGGTTGTTGTGTGCCTTGTGTGCTTGCTTGCTTTGTTTGTTGCCTTGTTGTTTAGCTAGTTTGTTAGTTGGTGTTTGGGTTAGTTGTTAAGTTCTTGGTTGTTGGCTAGAAGTTGGTTGTTGTGTTGAGGGTAGAGTTCTTGATACTCAATCTATCCGTTTGTTGACCCTTGCCAATCCTTGAATTCGTACTGTCTTCTTCTTTGCTTTGGAACCCTTGTGAGAACTTTTGGAGTTTTGACCAAAAGGGATATTCTTGAAATTTCTTGTCACAATTTTGTTTCCTTGTTACCTTCGTTTTAATTCGTTGTACCCAAGTTTCGGGGACGAAACTTCTTTGAAGGGGAAGAGGATGTGACACCCCAAAAATCCACACTCCAATCCATGAATTAATTGAGTAATTAATTCTATTTCTCTTGAGGAATTGATTCCTAAAATCCTGATTTTTAATACTCAAGGACTAGTATTTGAGTAGTCAATCTTTAAGTTGTGTTGTACCTTGTGCTTTGAGAGGAGTTCCCTTGTTCCTTACACTTTCTAAGAGTTAGTAAGGGTATCCTTGTCTTTTCACCAAGAGCTAGTTTTGTAATCTAAACCTAGAAGACTTCTTCATTTCATTCCTTACAATTCCTAGAAAAATATCTCTACCTTCTCTCTAGAAAAGAAGAGTAGCTTGTTCTTCAAGCCAAGTGAGACCTTTGTCAAGATTCCAAGTTTTTCTTCCAAGATTCAATCTTTCATCTATTTGGGCATCTAGAAGGGTAAGATCTAAACTTGTCTAGTCTTTTTGGGTCCATCTTAGTTGTCTTTTCTTAAAGGTAGGATCTTTATGATCTTTTGGTTTGATCTTGAAGTGGGTTTGGCTAGTGAGCTTAGTGGAGAGCTTGTTGTGGTGTAAGAGAAGTCTTTTGGTCTTCAAGAGGTAACCCATGCTCTACAAAATCTATTTTGCTTACCTATATGTGATTTCTTGGATTCTACTTGTGTTTTGCTATGAAATGTGAGGGTTTATGCATTTATCTTGTGATATTGCATATCTAGAGCTTGTGTTTAGGATTCCTTTGTGCCATTGCTTGGCATGTTCCTTGGTTCAAGTCATTTTGTTGTGTTTGGTAAGATTTGGCATGTTTTGGACTTGAATTTGTGTTTGGAGAAGAAAATCCCCGAAGGGATTGTTTTTCACAGGAGCATGTACCCGCAGGCGGAACGGCAGGGAGAGCCCTACCCGCCACCCACCCGCAGGTACATGGGAATGTGGGTTGTGTACCCGCGGGCAGAACCACGGGTAGGGGCTTACCCGTGGGTCCACCCGCAGGGAACACGATGGTGTTCGTTCGGGATTTGTTCCCCGTGATTAGGTTGTCTCGGTATTTGATCTTTTGGCTTCCCGTTGTTCTTTTGTGGAACTATTTGAGTGTCTTCTTGATGTTTCGTAGGTCTAGAACTATATGGTAGGTATCCATGTAGGATCTTTGGTGTCTTGAATCGTGCTAAGTGTTCAACATTGTGTTTCGTTGAACCAAGAGGTGTCTTGTGTGTTCCTCGGAACTATCTTGAGTTTCCCCGTTGTTAAGCATGCTAGTTTGTTGTCTTAATGCTAGCGTGGGTGTTGTTCGTACCTTCCGTTTGGTTGATGATAACTTGTGTTATTCATCGTTGTTGTCGTTGGGCTGTGACCCGTTCCTTGATTGAGTGTGTTTCATACCTTCTTTGCAATCCGTTGATCGATTCGTGTGAGTGGTGGTGCGTGTGTGGCTCTACCTGGATTGCACGATTAGTGGTATGGGACGCTTGTAACACCCCAGATTTTCAAGACATTTAAAACTTATAAAATAAAGGTATTATCTCATCAAATCCCAGAACATAATACAAGTGTACGGGGTGCTATGCCACACCTGAGCTGGAGAACCCAGGTGCACAGGCTAACTAACTAATATCCTCAATAATGTAAATGCATAATATGGCACGCAGGCCGAAAGGGGACTAACTACTTCTACGTTCCGAGTACTAGCGCTCTCCAGTGACTTATTCTTCTGTGCCTGAAAGCCAAATATATCTGTTCAGCGAGAGATGCTTTTAACCCACTCCAACGCGTTGAAATACAATACGTATAGAGATATATATGGATATACGAAAACCATTTTGAGCATGAAGATATATCCTACGAACTCTAGCTTTAAAACCGGGAACGACTCGACAGATAAGGCCAGACACAAGCAACAGTTATAACGAGCATATGCAGTTCACAACAGATAAGGCAAAGCATAAACAATGATCATAACCCAACATGAACAATCCCCAATATAAATCCCATACTCACATCCCCCAAGACACTCGTAATCACAACTCGTCCATGTCACAACACATAACACACTTTGTTGGCGCCACAGGACCAATCGCATGCCCATACATGAGGGTCAGCGCATATAGCTCTGACACGGCCCCGCAGCACCCTGCCCCGTATTGCAACACGGAGGGGTCGATCGCAACCGACCGATGAACCGCAGCTCATAAGAATGTGTAATCTTACTGTAGCCAGGAATTCCCATCTGACTACAGCCAGCCTCCGAACCGCAGCTCGGGAAAATGTCATCTGATTGCAGTAAGGAATTCCCATCTGACTACAACCAGCTTCTGGACCGCAGCCCAGGATACCGTCATCCGACTGCAGCCAGGAATTCCCATCTGACTATAGCCGGCTTCTGAACCGCAGCTCAGGAATAACCAATCCGATCGCAACCGAATTGGGGCAACACGCACACATAACACATAGCAAGCACATACAACCCACAATGCACGTTGGGAAGGGGAATAAACGTATAAATAAACCTATGCGTGAACCATCACCAACTAAGAATAGTCCTAAGGGGCTCATACTTCTTCCACCTAGGTCAACGGGATACCAATTCAACTAGCATGCAATATAATCGACTCATAAACCTACGAACGGTACCCGAAATACCAAACTAGACATAGGCACGACAAACGGGGTCCGTTGGGACACCACGGGGATCGGGGAAACATCAAACGGGGAAGCCGGCGTCCCGAGGGAGGGAAGATTCCAGCGGGTAGCCGGTGGGTGGGGGTCCACCCGCCGGCTGCCCGCCAGCCATCACTGTTCCGGGCAGCGGGTGCCCGGCGGGCAGCTGCCCGCTGCCGGAACTGCCCGGAGTTGCCACGGGTAGGTGGCGGGTCCCCTACCCCCACCTACCCCCCACTGACTCTTTTAATCACTTTTCGCCCCGGGAACCGTTGTGGAACCCGAAACCATGCTTAGACACTTTACAACGCAATTAACGACAACACGTAGACAATTAACGGATCAAATACGAGGAACGAACGGCGCCTAACCTATCATGCTTTTCTAAACATAATCAACACCCAAACATGCGATTTCCCCACCCAATAATCCAAGAATAATATCATACGATACAATCTAGGGTTCTAATCACTTTTATATCAACAAGGATACAATTCGTCTTCTAATTGCAAGATTCGGTAGGAACAACACATAATCTTCAAGGATACCAATTAATCATCAAAAACATCATAATCATCAAGAACAACACATAATCATCAAAACCCCAATTAATCATCAAGAACATCATAATTATCAAGAAACTCCCAATATCAAGATTATCAAGATTCCTCATGGAATCATTAGATCGACATCAATAATAATCATCATCAATCGCCATTTACAACAATATGGGGGAAACCCTAAGGGGAAATCATAGCTATGAAAATAGGTTTTGTTGTGACATGGGTTACCTCTTAGCCTTAATTAATTCCTTGGCTATGAAGGATCTTTCTTTAAGCTTTCTTGCTTTCTTGATTTCTTCTAAGGGAATTCTTGGAGCTCTCCTGGGGTGGTGGGGCGTCTAGGCGTGTCGGGGGGGTTCTAGGTGTCTCCTAAGTCTCTTATTTATATATTTAGGAGTCCTAGTTAGGAATTACTACTATAGGTTTGCTAATTCTATTTCTTTCGGAACTAAGGATTGGGTTTAGCGGTTGGGTATATATATATATGAGGGCCCATGGATTATGGTAGGCCTTTTTCCCTAATCAATCATTATGATTTATTCTTTCCCTTGGGCTATTGATTAATTAATTAAATGGTTTTAGGGGCCGTAACACGGGGTGTTACACTCTCCCCCCTTACAAGGGGCTTCGTCCCCGAAGCCCGGTGTTATAGTCCATCCTTTCACCCCTAGACACCTCGTAGCTCGGCCTCCTGATTAGGGTTGCGGCCTTACGTTGGTCTTGGCTTGGGGTGGGCTGAACTTTTGATGGTGTTGTGATAGAGAAGTTATGGGTGTACCTCGGTTTCCTGCGCTGGAACTGGACGCCCCACGAGTGCCCAAGGCGGCCTCGATTGCTGCCACCCTCTGATCGAGCGCGCGTGTGGTGCGAATCAAGGATGAGAACCCTTCTTCCATGATTTGGTTTTGCCGGTTGAGCTGTGCGAGGATGCGCTCATTGACTGAGCTCTCGTTTTGATCCCTCGGGTCCCTTCCGGATCGTGGTTGCACTGTCGGGTCGGGCCCGTCATCCTCCTCCTGTTCCTCATTTCCCTCCGGGCCCCCACAGTCCTGCATGGCTCGCTTGAGCTTCTTGTTGGAGATGTCCAACCGGTCAACCAATTCCCTTCGTTCTTCCTCGGGCTTTTGGCAAATCTCCTCGAGGGTGAGGTAATGTCCTCCCTCGGTGTAGTAGATGTCGTTGCGGCGAAGGTTTTGGGCATTGAAAACCATACCATTGGGGGTCTTGACCTCGGTGTGGCTTAGATCCACCCCTTTTTCTCCATGATCCAACTTAGGATCATCCCGTAGGGTAGGCTAAGCCGGTTGTTCGTTTTACAGAATTCCATGTGCTTGAGCATGAGGGCCGGCAAGTTGAACTTGATTTTGTGTTTTAGGAGGTACGCAAAGGCACACTCCAAGCTCCCCACATCCTTGCTCTTATTATTGGTGGGCAGGAGGCTATCGGTTACAATCATAACCAATATCTTTTGCTCCGCCGATAGCCATTTCCGGTGTGGTCGGGTGGCCGAGGTGAACCCATCCTCTTTCCCGAGTAAGTACCCGAGATAGTCCTTGTATCCCGTAGTTTGTGTGTCAATCCACCCCTTCCGGTCATAGTCGGACACACCCGTGAGGGTCAATTTCAAGAGTTTAGCCAAACGGCCTTCGGAAAGCACAATTTCCTTGCCGCGGACTTTGGTGGTGATTTCTACCTTGTCACCCCGTTTGGTGGCTACAAGGTGTTGATAGAATTCCTTTACCAATTCGGGGTACGTATCCCCTTTGATGGTGAGATACGTATCTAAAAGCCCTTGGTGTCTAAGCATATCAACCAATTCCGGAGAAAATTGGTCGGGTTCAAGTGTTTTACCTCCGATTACGGTGTAATCGGCGTTGTTCCACCCTGGGGTGCGGATTCCGAGGGGTTTCTTTGGCATGCTTGATGGTGGTGATTTTCCGGCGATTTTCCGGTGATTTTTCGACAGCCTTCCGGTGGACCTCCGGCGCGTTTTCTGGCGAGACGGCGGAGCTCCGGCGTGATTTTTCTCGTGGTCGAGCGTGCGGCTGTTCGTGGCGTTCCGGTGGTGGCTCGGCGACGGCCTGGCGACGGCTTGGCGAGGAGGAGAGGCGTCCTCGAGGTGGTGCAGCGCGAGGCAGCGGGCGGCGGCCGGGCGATCTCCGGGCGAAGGCGCCTGGGCGCTGCTACGGCGTGAGGGACCGGCGGGGATGGTCGGCCGGCGGTGGCGTTGGGCGGTGGCGTCGTCGAGTGGCTGGGGCTGTCACGGCGGGGTACGGCTGAGTGAGGTAGAGAAGGTGTGAGAGAGAGGGGAGAGGGGTTTGGGTGATTTAGGGAAGAAGGAGAAGGGTTTATGATTTGGGGATTTTGTGGGTTTTGGGGTTTTGGAGAGGTTTATCAAGGGAGTGTTCCCTTATGGTTTCAAGAAACACACATGGGCTAGTGGTTAAGGCTTTAACTTGTAGATGAGGGGTCTAAAGTTCTATTCCCAATGGTAACATTAGGCACTCCTTGATGAGGTGATTTTTGTCCTTTTCCTTGTTTCGTCTTTTAGTGGGGAAGGGTTGGGTGGATGACGTAGCTTGTGTTTTACTCGCGGAGCGGGATTGGAATTTGAACAAAATGAATCTTTATTCATAACACTTTCTAAGTAGCTAAGTTAAGTAGGCATAATGCTCCCGAAGTAATTAAACTAAATAAGTGGTCGATGCGATACAGGGAACGGCTACAAGGGGGTGATGTCTTATCCTAGGCAGAATTCGCTTTCGGGATTTTCTTCGGCGGGGTCTGTATGGTCCTTGTCTTCGGGGTTTGGGTCTTCCCCTTCGAGGTCTTCTTCGTTTCCGAGGTCGGCTTGCGTTTGGCTCATGACGAATATCTTTCCTGGAGCGCCGTAGCCCCCTTGGTGACCCGTGGTGGTGGGACGTGGCCTTTGGGGTTGAGTGCAATGGAAGGCCTTGTGTCCTTCCTCCCCGCAGTTGAAGCACTGCAAGGGGTTGCCTGCGCAGTCCTTGCCGCGGTGGCTTTTGTTGCATCTCGGGCAAGTAAAGTTCCTTGGGTTTGCTTCGTTGTTTCCCAGGGGCGGCCTCGGGTTGGTCGGGTTGTTTGTCCTCGTGCCGACGTCGTTTCTTGTTCTTTTCACTGGCGGTGCCCCACCTCCGGGATTCCTTCTTCGCATTTGTTCTTGAACCCCGCGTTGAAGTAGTTGGATTCGGTAGAGATTTGCGGCACTGCCGTAAGCCTCGTTGAGGGTCCGGGGCCTACTCACCACCAGTGCTTTCCGGGCTTCGAAGTTGAGGCCCGATACGAATCTTTCTACCATGATTGCCTCGGTGGGGACGAGTTCGGGCGCGAAGCGTGCCAGCTCGAGGAATCGTTTATGGTACTCTACTACGGTGGTCGTTCCTTGCTTTAGATGGAGGAACTCTTCATACATGGATGCTCTTACGTGAGTTGGGTAGAACCGTTCGCGCAGCCGTGCCTTGAGGCTTTCCCAGTTGAACCCCGGCTCTTGTCGGTGGGTGGGTCCCTCGTGGATCCACCAGAGATCGGCCTCGTGTCCGAAGTAGAACGAGGCTATTTCCACGCGGCGTTCCTCCGGACATTCTACTACCCCCAGAATCTTATCGAGAGTCCGGATCCACTCCTCTAGGACAGCGGGGTCTTCTTCTCCGGAGAACGTAGGAGGCCGGTGGTTTGAGACTTGTCGGGCGATGTCTGAGCTTGCGTTCGTCGGAGGTGGTGGGGGCCTGACGTTGCGAAGGGCCGCATCACTTAGTGCCTGTGCGACTTGTGTTAGTTGCTGTAGAGTTTGGGTCAAGGGGTCGTCAGTGGTGGGTTCCGGAGTCCTTGATTGCCTTCTGTTCGGTGCCATGCTATCGTCTTTCTGGTCAGTGTTTATAAGAATGTTAAGTTAGAGTTCGATGCACTTCTGGTGAAGTGATAAGTGGGGAAGGGTTTTAGAATGGGAAGGGCAACGTGTAGGGAAGTTATGTGTAGGTTTCACAATCTCACCGCGCATCCTAAGATTCCTGAGTCTTATGTTCCTAGGTACTTAGAGTCCAAGCCTAACGTCCTAAAGTCCGGTCTTAAGAGTCTTTTCCTAGGGTCAAGCTTAGGCTCTGATACCAACTGTAACACCCCAGATTTTCAAGACATTTAAAACTTATAAAATAAAGGTATTATCTCATCAAATCCCAGAACATAATACAAGTGTACGGGGTGCTATGCCACACCAGAGCTGGAGAACCCAGGTGCACAGGCTAACTAACTAATATCCTCAATAATGTAAATGCATAATATGGCACGCAGGCCGAAAGGGGACTAACTACTTCTACGTTCCGAGTACTAGCGCTCTCCAGTGACTTATTCTTCTGTGCCTGAAAGCCAAATATATCTGTTCAGCGAGAGATGCTGGTAACCCACTCCAACGCGTTGAAATACAATACATATAGAGATATATATAGATATACGAAAACCATTTTGAGCATGAAGATATATCCTACGAACTCTAGCTTTAAAACTGGGAACGACTCGACAGATAAGGCCAGACACAAGCAACAGTTATAACGAGCATATGCAGTTCACAACAGATAAGGCAAAGCATAAACAATGATCATAACCCAACATGAACAATCCCCAATATAAATCCCATAGTCACATCCCCCAAGACACTCGTAATCACAACTCGTCCATGTCACAACACATAACACACTTTGTTGGCGCCACAGGACCAATCGCATGCCCATACATGAGGGTCAGCGCATATAGCTCTGACACGGCCCCGCAGCACCCTGCCCCGTATCGCAACACGGAGGGGTCGATCGCAACCGACCGATGAACCGCAGCTCATAAGAATGTGTAATCTAACTGTAGCCAAGAATTCCCATCTGACTACAGCCAGCCTCCGAACCGCAGCTCGGGAAAATGTCATCTGATTGCAGTCAGGAATTCCCATCTGACTACAACCAGCTTCTGGACCGCAGCCCAGGATACCGTCATCCGACTGCAGCCAGGAATTCCCATCTGACTGTAGCCGGCTTCTGAACCGCAGCTCAGGAATAACCAATCCGATCGCAACCGAATTGGGGCGACACGCACACATAACACATAGCAAGCACATACAACCCACATTGCACGTTGGGAAGGGGAATAAACGTATAAATAAACCTATGCGTGAACCATCACCAACTAAGAATAGTCCTAAGGGGCTCATACTTCTTCCACCTAGGTCAACGGGATACCAATTCAACTAGCATGCAATATAATCGACTCATAAACCTACGAACGGTACCCGAAATACCAAACTAGACATAGGCACGACAAACGGGGTCCGTTGGGACACCACGGGGATCGGGGAAACATCAAACGGGGAAGCCGGCGTCCCGAGGGAGGGAAGATTCCAGCGGGTAGCCGGTGGGTGGGGGTCCACCCGCCGGCTGCCCGCCAGCCATCACTGTTCCGGGCAGCGGGTGCCCGGCGGGCAGCTGCCCGCTGCCGGAACTGCCCGGAGTTGCCACGGGTAGGTGGCGGGTCCCCTACCCCCACCTACCCCCCACTGACTCTTTTAATCACTTTTCGCCCCGGGAACCGTTGTGGAACCCGAAACCATGCTTAGACACTTTACAACGCAATTAACGACAACACGTAGACAATTAACGGATCAAATACGAGGAACGAACGGCGCCTAACCTATCATGCTTTTCTAAACATAATCAACACCCAAACATGCGATTTCCCCACCCAATAATCCAAGAATAATATCATACGATACAATCTAGGGTTCTAATCACTTTTATATCAACAAGGATACAATTCGTCTTCTAATTGCAAGATTCGGTAGGAACAACACATAATCTTCAAGGATACCAATTAATCATCAAAAACATCATAATCATCAAGAACAACACATAATCATCAAAACCCCAATTAATCATCAAGAACATCATAATTATCAAGAAACTCCCAATATCAAGATTATCAAGATTCCTCATGGAATCATTAGATCGACATCATTAATAATCATCATCAATCGCCATTTACAACAATATGGGGGAAACCCTAAGGGGAAATCATAGCTATGAAAATAGGTTTTGTTGAGACATGGGTTACCTCTTAGCCTTAATTAATTCCTTGGCTATGAAGGATCTTTCTTTAAGCTTTCTTGCTTTCTTGATTTCTTCTAAGGGAATTCTTGGAGCTCTCCTGGGGTGGTGGGGCGTCTAGGCGTGTCGGGGGGGTTCTAGGTGTCTCCTAAGTCCCTTATTTATATATTTAGGAGTCCTAGTTAGGAATTACTACTATAGGTTTGTTAATTCTATTTCTTTCGGAACTAAGGATTGGGTTTAGCGGTTGGGTATATATATATATGAGGGCCCATGGACTATGGTGGGCCTTTTTCCCTAATCAATCATTATGATTTATTCTTTCCCTTGGGCTATTGATTAATTAATTAAATGGTTTTAGGGGCCGTAACACGGGGTGTTACAACGCTAGTCACCAAGGTATTGCAGCGGTCCTCGTGGTGGCCATGACGTGATTATGGAGTTGTGTTCCTTCGAGAAAGGTTCACGTGATTGGGGGATAACATTGCGTTATCCGGGCATGTGTTGCCGTGATTGGTGGTGGTTCGTTGGTGGTCTGTTGGTGGGGGACGACGTTCCCGGCGGAATAAGGTTGGACTTGGCTGTACAGGGGATCCTGGAGGTAATTGTTGGCTTGAAGGTACAAGGTTGGGGGTAGCCATAAGGGTGGAACAGGGCATAAGGAAGGTATACCAACTCGCGATGGGTGATGTTGTGAGGGCTTTTAAAGCCGGTGTTGTGTGATCTTCTCTCGTGACGTGTGTAGTCATGGAGGCTTGTGGTGTTTTAGCATGTGTTGCCGTTGGGTGAGTCTTTATCCTTGTGTGTGGTTAACCTTTGTGGTTGGGATGTGTTCCCGGTGTTATCCTTGTGAGTGGTGAGTCTTGTGTTGTCTTTTGATCTTGGCTTTTAACTTATATGTATGTATTCCGTTTCGAAAATGGTTTTTATATCTTATATCTACCTATTTATGGTACTTAATGGTATTGGTGGGTTACCAGCATTATTCGCTGACCGGGCGTCGCCCCGATGTTTATCTTTGTATCATTCAGGTGTTGAGTAGTCGAGCGCGATGTCTAGAGCCTGGTAGCTTAGCACATGTATCTTTAGACTGTGTTTTTGTGGCCTGCGCGCCAATGGTTTTAGATTGTTTTAAGATTGATGTTTTGGGTTAGTGTGACACACTTGCAGATTGTCGCCTTAGCGTTACCTAGTGTGGTATACGTGGCATAACACCCCTGTTTGGATTTCTTTTATCCAGTTTCCGTTCATCTTCCGTTGTGCTAGTTTTGCTGTTAATCTGCATGTGTTAAGACTTGTTTTTAGGTCTTGTTTTTGGGGGGTGTTACAGTTGGTATCAGAGCCTTGGTTTAGAGCCTAGGAAGAGTTAAGTCTAGACTTTCTAAGTGTTTAAGTGTGTTTTGAGACCTCTAAGCGACCTTAAGAAGCTAAGTGTTAGGATTAGGCACTACAAGAAAATTCTCGATTTGCGACGGAATTTTTCCGTCGCGAAAACGAGAAATTCTGTCGCGAATCACGTTTTGCAACGGAATTTTGCATTTTCGCGACGGAATTCATTCCGTAGTCTCCAGGCTTGTAGTATTCCATTTCGTGATGGAAATAATCCGTCACGAGCGGTGGCGACAGAAAAACGCAACGGAATTTTCCGTCGTGAAGTTGGCTACGGAAATCATTCCGTCGTGAATCTATCGCGATTTTGGCAACGGAAATCTTTCCTTCCGTCGCCATCGTGTGAGAAAATATTCCATCGCGAAACTCATATTCCGTCGCACATCGTCGTGAAATATAACAACGAAAATAATTGTCATCGCGATTCCGTCGCTAACCTTTCCGTTGTAAATTTTGTATTCCGTCACGAAATTCCGTCGTAACAAAACAATAGAACAAACTCTCGTCGCAATTCCATCGCTAGATATTCTGTCGCAAAATTTGTTTTCCATCACGACATTTCGTCGTAAGAAAGTAATAAAACTAATTACTGTCGCGATTTCATTGCATTTTGGGCGACAGTAATCTTCTCGTCACCAATTTCGTCGTCATAACGACAACGAATATTCTATTGCTAAAATCACATTTCGTTGCTATTCTTCTAAATTATTAATTTTTTAATATTTCAGTAATTATTATTATTATTATGTTAAAATTCTAAGGTGAGTATATAAAATGTTAATATGCAGTTATATTTATAAACAAAAGCACTATTAAAACTAAAATACAATATAATTTGTAATATAAAAGTAATAGTGCTTTATAATTCACAAATTTAATGGTGTACTTAATATGAAATTCATTTCTAAACAACAATATAATAATCCATAAAATATGAATATCAAGTCTAATCCACTTGTGATGATGAAGTACCAGCTCTCTCACATTCAAGAGATCCAATCTTTGCTGCATAAGAAGCATAGAAAATCTATTGTGTTAGCATTAATTGGACCACAAATGATGCCCGCCAACCGCAACATAATCTTGATTTCAGAAAAAAAAAAAAAAAAAAAAACGACTAAGACTCTTGGGAAGAAGTCAAGAAAACAACTTAACTATTCTATATGTAAAGATTATAAATTTACAAATTTACTTGAACCTAATCCCTTTTTTATTAGTTATTTCCTTAAACAAACTATAACAACTATGTTTTTCAAAAAAATAAAAAATAAAACTATAACAACTACGATCTAATATGATATGAGAGGCTAAGAGATAAATCCTACAATATTTAACATTAGAAAGCACATGAGTAATGAATCTTAAGCATATACACTCATTTCACATTACACATTGCAGTAAAATTGTAGGATGTAACTGATATATATATATATATATATATATATATATATATATATATATATATATATATATATATACTCTAATAAGTAGAACCAATCACATTTTAAAGCCTCCAAATCCCTAGAAAAGGAAATAATGTGAAATGTCAAATGTACTAAATATCCAACTATGCTAAGTAGAACAAAAATGAGGCTGGACATTTTAAATGTTTCTAGGCTAAAGATTGAATTCCATGAGAAAACAGAAGCCTTACATACGAATAAACACACTTATGGAGCTCTAAGTCATTTACTGTCAAATACATTAGTTCGGTTTGAGAATCTCAACATTTCCTAATTTTCTAAGGCAAATTTTTTTTTTTCACTAATAATTTAAATTTCAAAATACACACAATCTAATAATGCATATTTCAAGTTTCTCTAACCTTGTCTAGTGTTGGAAGATGTTGACTGCCATTTTTGTACTGCAGCCAATCACCTTAACAACAACACTCTTACATTAGTAGGTAGCTTTGGGAATGCAGTCTGATCATAAGATGGCATGGAAAGGAAGCTGAAATCAGAGGTTTGCAGCCTACATGCAATTAAGAAGAAAATTTTAAATATATTATCTATATATGCTTTGAGTGGGGATTTGTAAGATATGATAGATGCTACAAATGGAGAATTAGAATTATACTTTTCCTTGTAAATCAATATCAATCATGCAAAGACATGCAGAACGTACAAACTATGTTGTGCAATCTGCAGTAGCAATCATAATCAATTTCAAGCATTCATGAGGAATATATATATATATACATATATATATATATATATATATATATATATATAATCAACTCTTAAACAAAGCTATATAGTAACTACCTGAACCTGAGATATCCATATAAAACCTTCAGAATGCAACATTGACAAAACGATATATATACATTCCCATTACACATTCCAGTTCTGGTTACAATACAAATAGATATAGGAGTAGACACCTATTACACATTTACACTAACAGATTAAACAATTAATTTTTTTGGGACGGCAGTGTAATTCTCCTATTACACAAACAAATTAATTTTCTCAACAAGCAACAGAGAGACGACGACAAACGACGGCACATTCTGACCACGCCGGCAGAAATTCATGGCCATTGGAAGGCCGACATAATACACCAGAATAGCACAGACGAGAGAGAAACCTAAAAGAAAACAAAATAAACGGAGAAATGAGAGGAGGACGAGGGAACCTGTTCAGATCTGGGGAGACTCTAAAAAGGCCTTCTCGGAGGCGATCGGAGAAGATGACCAGAGACTCTACGCAGCGGCTGACGGCTCACGGGGAAGGCGGCTGATGGTGACGAAGGCATTGACAAGTAGCGACGACTGCGGCAACTTGGGTTCCTGTGGCGATCAATGAAGAGGGTTTTGGCTTAAGTTTAGGTCTGGGAGAAACTGTAAGATTTTTGAAAAGTTTTGGATTTAAGTTTGGAGGGAATTTTTTAATATATATAAATGAAGTTATAAAATCAATTCTAATCAATTCGAATAATAAAATGATGTTATACAATATATAAGATTTATGCTTTTTAACCTATGTTATATACCATATAATAAAAATAAAATAAGAAATATATATATATATATATATATATATATATATATATATATATATAATAAAATATAAAATCAAATCATTTTAAAAACCAACGTTATATACCTTATTAAAATTCAATAAAAACATATATAAAAATATATAAATAAATATTTTGAAAAAAAAAATAACTTATATGTATGCCTTATGATAATTTTTTTAAAAAACACATATGTATATAATAATAAGTTTTTTTTTTTTAAACACATATGTATATAAATTTTTAAAAAATATATTATATTTTATCTTAATCATACAACGTCGTTTTTTTTTTTTAAATTAAACCTAAGATGTGGGTTCTCTATGGAACCAACGTCGCAGGTTTATTATTTTAAGTTTTGTTAAATAATAATAATAATAATAATAATAATAATAATAATAATAATAATAATAATAATAATAATAATAATAATAATAATAATAATAATAATAATAATAATAATAATAATAATAATAATAATAATAATAATAATAATAATAATAATACGGTGGGTTACAAAACCCAACATATTATATGTATTTATATTTAAAATAATTTTAAAAACCCTACTATGACGGTTCCCTTTGCACGATTATATATATTGTTATCATGGATATATTGTGCGTTAAAATTGATATCCAACACACAAGTTAAAATATGTAAATGTTTAGAATAATTTTTAAATGTTAAATAATTAATATAAAATAAAAATGATTATTTTCGATATAATCAAAAAGAATTTTTTAAATTTGTAGTAAAAACTAGCAGTAAAGATGATTATTGTTGTACATAGTTATAATTGATAATAAAAATGACATCCGATCCTAACAATTTTTCATATTAAAATAATTTAAATCTTCTTAATGCAGTATTGATTAGACAGTAAAATTCAACTTAATATTTGTTAAAAGTGAAATTACTGTAATAAATTTACTGATGTTGTGAAATAATCCACATGTCCATAATATCTTGTAACATTTATTTTTTTGCATGGTTTTTAATGCAACAAAATAAATGTTTCTAATTTTTTAATTTTGCCGTTTAAAAGTTGGTGTCATTTGTACAAAGTACAATTGTACTTGTCTCATTAATTGTCAAGAAATTTGAACAAGTCAAAATGACAAATTGGAAAATGTAAAATAATAGTTATGTTCAATTTTGGGAAGAAGACACTATTTCGTGACAAATTAAAAAGGAAAGTAAGACAAGTAAAATAGGATGGAGGGAGTAGTGACAAAAGAGTTATGCAATTTAGTTATAGCATATGAATTCATTGTCCGAGTATAATTATTTTGCTAGATCAAATTAAATTTCAGTTATATAATTATTTTATATATTTTGCCAAAAAGAGTCTCAAATTTTTATTTTGTGATGACTTCACAAATTGTAATTTAACTACCAACTTAATTTACTAAGGAATTCTTAAAATTTTGAAATTTTAAATACATTGTTTTAATGATTTAATATATTTTATTACTTTTAATAATTACCCATTTTAAATATCAATTCTTATTGTAATTTCAAATATTTATGTCCGTAACTTTATCTTAGCAAATCAATATAATTATTAAACAAAAAATTTTATAAATAAATAAACTTCATATTTCATTTTTACATATGCAATTTCAATTTTAAATTAAATTTTGAAAATTTACTACTTGTAAATTGTAATACCAAGTCTAAGTGCAAAATTCGACCATAAAAAAGTTATAAATTTTACTTAAAAAAATTAAATATTCTTGCGACGGAAAAAACGACTGTCGCATGTTCCGTCGCCAAACTCATAAGTCAAATATATCTTTGCGCAATCAAACATCGCAACAAAATTAATTTTCGTTGTTGACTCCATCGCCGTAACACGACGGAAATGTGGGGTGTCGCTTTTTCTGTCGCCAATGTGTTAACATATTGGCGACTGAATCGATTCCGTTGTCTCATTCTGTAGGAAAAATAAACTTTACTTTAAAGCATAAATAAATATTTTAGTGACGGAAAGAACAATCTTCGCAAGTTCCGTCACAAACCTCAAACTTTAAATCTATCTTTGCACCAAACATCGCAACAAAATTAATTTTATTTGCTGATTCCATCGCCATAGCACGACACACATATGGGGCGTGGATTTTCTACAGCCAATGTATTAACATATTGGCGACAGAATCGATTTCGTCATCTCATTCTATAGCAAAAATAAAATTTACTTAAAAAATTAAATATTTTAGTGACGGAAAGAACAATCGTCGCAAGTTCCGTAGCCAACCTCAAACGTCAAATCTATCTTTGAGCCAAACATTGCAACAAATTAATTTCTGTTGTCGATTTCATCGCCATAGCGCGACAAACATGTAGGCGTCGTATTTTCTGTCGCCAATGTGTCAACATATTGGCGACGGAATTGATTTTGCCGTCCCTTTTTGTAGCAAAAATAAACTTTAATTCAAATTTTAATTATTTTCGCGACAAAAAAAAAATCATCGCAATTTCCGTCGTTAGCTTCTGTCGTCAATTCCTTGGTGCATAGATTACGTGAGAATATTTTCCACTTTGCCCAAAATATCGCAACAGAATTGATTATTGTCGCCGATTTTGTCGCAAAACAACGATGGAACCATCGGTCGTTGCCTTTTCTGTCGCCGTTGTGGTGACAGAACTTAATTCTATCGCAAAATCCGTCATCAAAATATGGGCGCCAAAATTTCCCAGGTTTTTTTCTCACTTTGCGCCAAAAATCCCTACGGAACTGAATTCCGTCACCATTTCCGACGCAAAATCGTGACGGAACACATTCCGTAGCAAAAACCATCGCAAATCAACAACGGATTACATTCTGTCGCGATGTTTCCGTCGCGATTCGTGATTTTTCTTGTAGTGAGGATTCTAGGTTGCGTGGTGAGATGTGTGTTGCTTTCTGTCTTGCTTGCTTGCTTGCTCTTTTGGTAACCTTGTTGTTGTAGCAGAAGTCTGTGATGCCTCCTCGCAAGCGAACCTCAATGTTTGAAGATGTGGGTGAAGTGGTTAAGAAATCTCAGTTGACCGAAGCTAGCAATGCTTCTGGGGTGATTGAGCGGTGGATCCGGAGTGGTACGTCCACAAGGGTAAGTCCTAGTGTAGCTACCTTGCCAGCATTCCGTGATGTAAGAAGGCATGGGAGGTTAGAATTTTATTATCCGGCGGAAGGGTCATCTCAAGAGAGGGTGCTTACCTTAAATGAAGTCCGAACAAGTGACAGTGACGTAGTAGTGGGAACCTTCCTTGTGCAATCTGTGCCAGCAACAGTCTTGTTTGATTCAGAGGCGTCTAACTCGTTTATATCATCCGGCCTCGTGAAGAAGTTGGGCGTATCTGGGGGCGCTGGAGTGAGGTTTAACGTGAAGGTAGCGTCGGGAGAAGTTAGGATGTGTGACCGTCTTTTTGAGGACATCAAGATTTGTATCAAAGGAGAAGAGTTTCCGAGTGATCTAATCCAGTACGACTTGGACGGGATGGATGTGGTCCTAGGTATGGACTGGTTGGGGCGGTTTAGAGCCCAAATCTTGTGCAAGTTATAGTACCTTTTGTTAGCTTTACGGCCTGTGAGTCGATGTAGTGATAGACTTATGAGTTTGGGATAGTTGTATACCATGCAGATTTGGCCGTAGCGTTTATCATTGTTGGTAAACTTGGCATAACACCCCTGTTTTGGATTTACTTGTATCCAGTTACCTTTTTACCTTCCGTTGTGCTAGTGTTTTGTTGTGATATCTGCATGTGTTAAGGCTTTTTATATAGCATGTTTGGGGGGTGTTAGAGTTGGTATCAGAGCCTAGGTTTGAGCCTAGGATGTTAAGTGTTGGACCTTAAGAACCTAAGTTGAGCTTAGGTTAGTGCTCTAAGTTGAGACCTTAAGTTGTTTAGTGAAGCCTCTAAGTGTTTAAATACCTAAGTTTAGGATTCTTAAGACGCGCGGTGAGGTTGTGTGTTACCTTTTGTTATCTATGTATATCTCTTATCTTGTTTTGTTGTTTAGCGTTAGTAGTTGCAACTATTGTTATCGGTTGGAGTGAGCCTTCTAGGTAAGTCGCCTCGTTTTGGGTTCGTTGAAGACCTACCGAAGTCTGCGGCTAAGATTAAGAAGACCGAAGATCTTTTGACACAAGATAGTCAAGTCGTGGTGGTTGCAGCTGGGCACGTGGGCAACACAAAGAAGATGGACTACTCTACACGCAACCAGGAGTCAGCTACAACAATCTCCATTCAAGCAAGTGGCGCCGCCTCTCGTATGTCATCGCCATCAGTTCTACGCTAATCCTAGAGTTGAAGTCTCAGTTTCGTGCAACCGTAGTCTGTTAAGATGCAAGACGTCGTTTAGAGTTCGAAGATCGAGTTTAGAAGACCCTCACTCGCAAGGGGAAGCCAAGGGCAGTCCCAGACGCTCTAAGAAGATGTCAACGCACGCCAAGTGGTCATTCGTGGGTCAACGTGTTTGAAACCTCCCAGAGTTAAAGAGCTATGGGTCAACCTTGAACCTTTCTAAAGCACGAAGAGTTGAAGTGTAAGATCGAAGTGTTCAACATAGAAGTAGTCCTGCCTACATACGAAGAAACCAAGAGTGGGAAAGTTTTAAGCAACGAACTTGGAAGTGATAAAGATCAAGATGGCCATACATGAAAAGCTTGGACCTCTAAGGTACATGGAAGAGAAGAACAGCGTTGTTGGCAAGTCGCCTGATCCTGTGAAATGTGAAGAGGTTGGGTAGTAGTTGGTGAATGAGGGTATCGTTTATCCTAGTCGGCACGCCTGGAAAGTGATGGCTAACATGAAGACTATTGGTAAGGAGGTTCGACAACAAGAAGAAAAGAAGGCTTAACCAAGTTGCAAACAATCGTTGGGGCTATCAGAAGACTAAAACCGACAAGAGCGAAGCAAAGACGGATCTGAACACCGAGTGTTCTTAAGTTGCAAGTGAGCCGCGGTGTCGAAGAGTCCTGTAAGAGATCTACCTAGAACCAGGAAGGATCGAGAAGTAGCCAATCTTGTTTGGGAAGTTTGAACAGTAGAAGGAAAGATAGACAGGAATGAACTTAAGGACCAGTTCTCATGTGGATCTTCATAAGTAGGACATGCTCGTGCGGCAACAAAGTTTCTAAGGAAGGCTTACCGTTAGTCAAGACAAGAAAAGACCAAGTGGTTGTAACCGACTACCTTATGAAGATTGCAAGGTTATCAACAGTGAACAAAACTCAACCTACTGAGCTTCTAATAAGGTTATGAGCAAATCGTTGAACAAAGAACCATGTAACGTCTCCAAATGTTGGCTTTGGTAAAGGCTTCAGTTTACGACAAGTTCTACCGTTTGCGTTTGGCTTAAGGTTGCAGTTGAGCTCTACGATTCAACCAGCTTTAGATTGTTAACGGGAAAGAAGCATACCGAACAAGAAGGAAAGTTGGAAACTTGCGCTATGGATTTACGAAGGCCGTGGATTGTGCTCTAGTAATGGATCCAGTTTCCCTTACAGTGGTGGTCATCGTCATGCATTCAAAGGACTCCTTACAAGATTTTGTGATGTTTAGAGTGCCAACGGTCTCGACGCTAAAGAAGATGCAAGGAATACGTGGGTGCTTAGACCGCGATGATCTGCAGATGCAATAAGGAAGAAGTTTGGTTTGTAAGTCACCGAAGTCTTGAGATGGCAAGAACAGACAACCGGGAACGCTGCATGAAGAAGATCAAAGAAGTTTGCTTGCTAAGAGATTTGTTACTGACGCAATGATGAAGACCGATAAGGGAAGCAAGTCAACTCACGGTTGCCAGGTTCGTGTGAGTTTCGCTCGGCTATGACAAAGTTAAAGTAGCAACCAGAGTTTGAAGACGGGTTTGGGGTGAAGATGTTTGTGATCTCAGCTCACGAAGAAGATCGGATGTAGATCTTAGCGTTAGAACGTGTCATCTTCGTCTCAAGGACCTAACAAGATGGAACAAGGGAATCAAGCTAGGTTGCTTCCGTGCCAAAGATGTGGAAAGGTGCATGCTGGCCAGAACTGCAGCGGCTTCGCGTTGCGGTGTTTCCGATGTGGGGATCGAGGTCACAAAGTCGCGGAGTGTCCTCAGCTAGCCGGTCAGAGAGCGTTGCCACCACCCCCGGGAGCCGGAGGAGCATCGGGAGTTAGCTCGGGTCGTGGAGCAGTTGAAGCTAGGCCACCTGGGAGAGTCTTCGTGATGGCGCGTTCACAGGCGGAGTCGGAGGGCTTGTTGGAGGATGAGTTGGCAGGTAACCCTTTTCCTGAGCCTACCCTTGTTTTCCGCGAGCATCGTGTTCCTTGTTGTCTTGTGTGCTATCTTGTGTTTCGTAGTCGTCTAATTGAGTTGTTTGGCAATCCTTGGCATGTTTTTCTTTGGTAGTAATTCTTTTGGAGCTTAGTGTAAACTCTTCTTGCTAAGTGATTTCTTTAGTTTGGTATATAAGTTTCGTTGTGAAGTTAGCTATCCATCTTTGGAATGTTTTGTGATTGGGTCAATCCTACAATCCTTATATTTGGTTGTTCTTACAACAATTCCTTGTGAGCTCCCTAAATTTTCCAAGTATTCTTTGAATTTGGAAATAGCAAAAATTCATACCAAAAACATTTCCTTGTAAAGCCAAACCTAATGTGTAATTGTAACCTTTGAGTTTCAAACCCAAGCCTATTTTTTGTTAACCCAACCTCTAACCCATTTGAGCTAATTGCCTTCCTTGAAACTTATCCAATTTTAATTCCATCTAAACCATAAATTTCCACTTTACCCAAAATCCCCAAATTAAATCATCTTTTTCCCCAATTTCTCTCAAATCCCTAAAATTCCCTTTTCATTCTCCTTCCTTTCCCCCTACCCGTGAGATCACCTAAACCTCACCCCCAACCCGTAGCTTCACTGCCACCACCACCAACCCGTCGCCCCACCGTCGCCGAACCACCGCCACGCCGTCGCAGTAGCCAGAGCCGCCGTACCGCCGCCGACCTACTGTCACCGAGAGAGCAGCGAGAGAGAGAGAGAGAGAGAGAGAGAGAGAGAGAGAGCAGCGAGAGTGAGGAGGAAAGAAGAAGAAGTTGTGGGCACCTTTTGTTGAGCTTTGGGTCATCTCCTACCATGCCTAGAAGATCAAGTTTGGCTAGAAAAACGGAATGGGTGGATACCCACTACCTTGTTCTTGAAGGTAAAGCTTTTGACCCGGAATCTTTTCCTAGTTCCTTGTTGGATATGCTTAGATTCCAAGGTTTGTTGGACGGGTTTCTCGCCATAAGGGCCGAGACTTACCCGAGTTTAGTTAAAGAGTTTTATCGTCACATGGTCGTGACAAAAGAGGGTGAGAAGCTTGAGATCACTTCCAAGGTGAGATGTGTGAAGTTGGTGCTTTCTGGGAAGAGGCTGGCTCAGCTTTTGAGTTTGACTGCTACTGGAGTGGCTCAGTATAGTTGTCATTCTTGGATTAGTACGGATACCATGGGGTATCGTGACTACTTGAGCTACTTGTTAGGCCTTACGAGTGGTTTCACTCAAGCGTCCAGGCCGGAGAAGAAGTGGTTGACTGCGGAGCAAAGGATTTTGGTCATGTTGTTGTCTGACTGTTTGTTGCCTAACAACAACAAGATCAAGTTGTTGGGTAAGTTGGAGTGCACTTTTGCCTTCTGTCTCAAGAATATGGTTAAGTTCAACTTGCCAACTTTGATGATGCAACACATGGTGTTTTGCCGGGATCACAATCGGAAGAGTTTGCCATACGGAATGGTGTTCAGTTGGATCTTGGTTAGGAAGGGTGTTAGTGTGGACGGTTGTCTCCCTAAGGCCGTGGGAAAGCTAGTGTTGGATGCCACCAACCTACGGTGTTATAATATGTTTCAGATGGATGATGGTGAGTACATGATGCTTGAGGAAGTGGCAAGGAAAGCACCCGAAGAAAGGGCCGAGTTGGCAGCTGGGCTTGGAATCCATACTGGGAAGTTGAGTCTCGCTGTTCAGAGCTTGGGAGGTGTTGAGGAAGCCGAAGATGAAGCCGACCTTGAGGATGAGGAGGTAGCACCAGAAGCCGTCGAAGCTGAAGAAAGTGACTCAGAGAGCGAAGAGAACCGACGAAGAAGAGAAGCTCGAACCAAGAGGCAGCACGACTCCATGTCGCACGAAGAGCGTGTTGTTGCTTTGCTTCGTCAGCAGAACCGCATGATCGAGGAGGGTTTTGCATACATGAAGACGCAGTTCGTCGCCGTGCACCACCGGCTAGAACAGATCGAAGCCAGCTCGAGTCATAGAGGAGAAGACGAGGAAGAGTCCGTGGAGTCGGAGAGCGAGTCTCTCTAGAAAACGTGGCTACCCTGTTCGCCTGGTCCTTAGTTGTCGTGTCTCCTTAGCCATTGTTGGTTGTTTGTGTTGCTTTCGTGCTTATTTTGTTTGCTGCTTTGTTGCTTAGTTAGCCTAGTAGTAGTAGTAGTGGATGTTTTGTGTTTGTTGTCTTGTTCTTAGTGTTTGACTAGAAGTTGATGTTGGTGTTAAGACTAGAGTTCGTGATGCTCAATCCATCCATCTGTTTGCTAAACTCTTGCCAATTCTTGATTTGATATGCCTTCATTCTTGTTTGGAATTCTTGTGAAATCTTTTGAGTTTTGACCAAAAGAGTTTATTCTTGAACCTCTTGTCACAATGTTGTTTCCTATCATCGTTTGCCTTTAATTCGTCGTACCCAAGCTTTGGGGACGAAGCTTCTTTGAAGGGGGAGAGGATGTGACACCCCGAAATCCAAATTCAAATAATAGATTAATTGAGTAATTAATCCTATTTCAATTGAGGAATTAATTCCTAAAATCCTGAAATTTAATACTTGAGGACTAGTATTTGACTAGTCAACTCCAAAGTCAAGTTGTACCTTGAGCTTTGAAGGGAGTTCCCTTGTTCCTTACACTTTCTAAAGTTAGTAAGGGTATTCTTGACCGTTTACCTAGTGTTAGTATTGTAACCTAACCTAGTAGACATCTTCATTCTACACCTTACACTTTCTAAAATTTAGCTCTACCTTATCTCTAGAAAGGTGAGTAGCTTTTCCTCCAATCTAAGTTGAGACCTTGCCCAGACATCAAGATTTGCTTCCAAGATTCAACCTTTCACCTATTTGGGCATCTAGGAGGGTAAGATCTAAGTCCATCTTGTGTTTTTGGTTTCATCTTAGGTGTCTTTTCTTAATGGTATGATCTTTTGATTTGTTCTTGAAGTGGGTTTGGAAAGTGAGCCTTGTGAAGGAGCTTGTTGAGGTGTAAAATGAAGTCTTTTATTCTACAAGAGGTAACCCATGCTCTACAAAACCTATTTTGCTTACCTATATGTGATTTCTTCGATTTTACTTGTGTTTTGCTATGAAATGTGAGTGTTTATGCATTTGTCTTGTGAAAATGCATATCTAGAGCTTGTGTTTAGGGTTCTTGTGTGCCATTGCTTGGCATTTCATATGATTCAAGTCATTTTGTTGTATTGGGTGAGCTTTGGCATGTCTTGGACTTGATTTTGAGTTTGGAGAAGAAAATTTGCGATGTGTTGATTTGTGGTACAAGGTTGTACCCGCGGGCGGGACGGCGGGTAGGGGTCCATACCGCCGCCCACTCGCGGGGTACAATGGCGGAGTAGACCTGTACTCGCGGGCGGAACCGCGGGTAGAGGCCTACCCGAGGGCCTACCCGCGGGTACGTATGTGGTGATGTTTGGGGATTTGTTCCCCGTGATTCTTTTGACTCGGTATTTGGTCTTTTGACTTCCCGATATTCTTTTGTGGAACTATTTGAGTGTCTTCTTGATGTTTCGTATGTCTAGAACTATATGGTAGGTATCCATGTAGGACTTTGGAGTTTTGAATCATGCTAAGTGTTCAACATTGTGTTTTGTTGAACCGTGATGTGTCTTGTGTGTTCCTCGGAACTACCTTTGGTTTATCCGTTTGATAAGCATGCTAGTTTGGTGTCTAAATGCTAGCGTGTCTGTTGTTTTTACCTTCTGATTGGGTTGATGATAACTTGTGTTATTCATCGTTGTTGTTGTTGGGCTGTGACCCATTCCTTGATTGAGTATGGTTTCATATCTTCGTTGTTATCCGTTGATTGATTCCGTTGAGGTATGATGCGTGTGTTGCTTTACCTGGATTGCACGATTAGTGGTATGGGACACTAGTCACCAAGGTATTGCAGCGGTCCTCGTGGTGGCCGTGATGCGATTATGGAGTTGTGACCTTTGTGTAAGGTTCACGTGTTTTGGGAGAGGTATGCGTTGCCGTGTGTGTGATCGGTACCCTCGTGTACTATGAAATCGTGGTTCCGTTGGAGATCTGTTGGAGAGGGGACGACGGTCCTCAGAGGAATAAGGTTGGACTTGGTGTACAGGGTCCTGGAGGTAAAGGTTTGGGGTAGCCATAAGGTTGGAACCGGGCAAAAGGAAGGCATATCAACTTGTGATGTGTGATGTCACGAGGGCTTGTGTAGCCGTGATTGTGTGTTCTCTTCTTGTGACGTGTGTAGTCACAAAGGCATGTGTGCTTGGGCATGTGTTGCCATTTGTCGTGTCTTTATCCTTGTGTTGTGATATCCTTTGTGGTTTGGGATGTGTTCCCGTGTCCTTGTTGAGAGTATTGAGTCTTGTGTTGACTATTGTAACGCCCCCCCCCCCCCCCCCCCCCCCCCCAAACAAGGCCAAAATAAAAGCCCTAACACATGCAGATTAAACAACAAAACTAGCACAGCGGAAGATAAAACGAGAACTGGATAAAAGAAATCAAACGGGGTGTCACACCACGTCTACCAAACACGGTAAACGCTATGGCAAACAATCTGCAAGTGTATACATCTATCCCAAAACATCAGTCTAACTACATTGGTGCACAGGCCACAAAAACAAGGATAAAGGTGTTAAACTACCAGGCACTAGACATCGCGCTCGACTGAACATCAGCTGAAAGACACAAAGATAAACATTGGGACGACGCCCGGTCAGCGATAATGCTGGTAACCCACCAATACCGTTAAGTATCATATATAGATAGATATAACTCATAAAACCATTTTCGAAACGGAATACATAAGTATATAAGTCAAAAGCCAAGATCAACAGTCAACACAAGACTCATCACTCACAAGAGATAACACGGGAACACATCCCAAACCGCAAAGGTTAACCACAACACAAAGGAATAAGACTCACCCATGGCAACACATACCCTTGTGACTACACACGTCACAAGAAAGAGAACTCACAACAACGGCTACACAAGCCCTCGTGACATCACTCATCACGAGGGTTATATGCCTTCCTTATGCCCTGTTCCAACCTTATGGCTACCCCCGACCTTGTATCTTCATGCCAACCATTACCTCCAGGACCCCTGTACTTCTTAGTCCAACCTTTTCCCTCCTGGGACCGTCGTCCCCCACCAACAATCCACCAACAAGACCACCAATTCATAGTACACAAGGTACCGTACACGGCGAAATACATGCCCGGATAACACATGTTATCCCCCAATCACGAGAACCTTAATCGAAGGACACATCTCCATAATCACATCACGGCCACCACGAGGACCGCTGCAATACCTTGGTGACTAGCGTCCCATACCACTAATTGTGCAATCCAGGTAAAGCCACACACGCACCACCACTCACACGAGTCAATCAACGGATCACAACGAAGGTATGAAACAAACTCAATCAAGGAACGGGTCACAACCCAACGACAACAACGATGGATAACACAAGTTATCATCAACCAAACGGAAGGTACAAACCACACACACGCTAGAATTAAGACAATAAACTAGCATGCTTAACAACGGAGAAACCCAAGATCGTTCTGAGGAACACACAAGACACCTCTTGGTCCAACGAAACACAATGTTGAACACCGATTCAAGACACCAAAGTCCTAAATGGATACCTACCATATAGTTCTAGACATACAAAACATCAAGAAGACGCTCAAATAGTTCCACAAAAGAACAACGGGAAGTCAAAAGACCAAAAGTCCGAGTCAAACGGATCACGGGGAACAAATCCCGAACAAACACCATTGTGTACCCGCGGGTGGACCCACGGGTAGTGCCCCACCCATGGTTCCGCCCGTGGGAACACATTCCCACAGGGCTATGTACCCGCGGGTAGGCCGGCGGGTGGTGCCCCGCCCGCGGGAACATTCCTGTTCCACAACAAAATCCCTTCGGGGATTTTCTTCTCCAAAAACAAATTCAAGTCCAAAACATGCCAAATCTCACCCAATACAACAAAATGACTTGAACCATGGAAAATGCCAAGCAATGGCACAAAGGAACCCTAAACACAAGCTCTAGATATGCAATATCACAAGACAAATGCATAAACCCTCACATCTCATAGCAAAACACAAGTAGAATCCAAGAAATCACATATAGGTAAGCAAAATAGGTTTTGTAGAGCATGGGTTACCTCTTGTAGACCAAAAGACTTCACTTTACACCACAACAAGCTCCCCACAAGGCTTACTTTCCAAACCCACTTCAAGATTAAACCAAAAGATCATAAAGATCCTACCTTTAAGAAAAAGACAACTAAGATGGAACCAAAAGGACAAGACAAACTTAGATCTTACCCTCCTAGATGCCCAAATAGGTGAAAGGTTGAATCTTGGAAGCAAAACTTGAAATCTTGATGTGGGTCTCTGTAACACCCCAGATTTTCAGGACAATGAAAAACTTATAAATAAAGGTAATATCTCATTACATCCCAAGTATATCATAAGTGTACGGGGTGCTATTGTAACACCCCAGATTTTCAAGACATTTTAAACTTACATAATAAAGGTAATATCTCATTACATCCCAAGTATCTCATAAGTGTACGGGGTGCTATGCCACACCTGGGCTAGAGAACCCAGGTGCACAGGCGGTCTAACTAATATCCATTGAAACATAATGCATAATATGGCACGCAGGCCGAAAGGGAAACTACTCTACTTCTACGCTCCAGTTCTAGCGCGCTCCAGTGCTCTAGTCCTCTGTGCCTGAAAGCCAAATATATCTGTTCAGCGAGAGATGCTGGTAACCCACTCCAACGCGTTGAAATACAATACATATAGAGATTTATATAGATATACGAAAACCATTATGAACATGAGGATATATCCTACGAACTCTAGCTTTTAAAACCGGGAATGACTCAACAGTTAAGGCTAGACATCAGCAATAGACATAGCAAGCATAAGCATTTCACAATAGATAAAGCAGTTACGACAAGGCATAGACGGTAATCATAACCCAACATGAACAATCCCCAATATAAATCCCATAGTCACATCCCAAGGCACTTATAGTCACAACTCGTCCATATCACGCACATAACGCACATTGTTGGCGCCACGGGACCGATCGCATGCCCATACATGAGGGTCAGCGCATATAGCTCTGACACAGCCTGGCAACACCATACCCCGTATCGCAACACGGGGAGGTCGATCGCAACCGACCGATGAACCGCAGCTCATCATAATGTTTGATCGCAACCAAACAGTGGACCGCAGCCCAAGAGAGTGTCATCTGACCGCATCCAGGATAAAGGACGAACCGCAGCTCGTATAGAAATGTTTGATCGCAACCAAACGGTGGACCGCAGCCCAAGAGAATGTCATCTGACCGCAGCCAGGAATACCCATCTGACCGCAGCCAGCTTCTGAACCGCAGCTCAGGATAACCAATCCGATCGCAACCGAATTGGGGTAACACACACACATAACACATAGCAAGCACATGCAGCCCACATTACACCTTAGGAAGGGGGAGAAAACGTATAACAAAACCTATGCGTGATCCATCACTTACTAAGAATAGTCCCAAGGGGTTCATACTTTTTCCACCTAGGTCAACGGGATACCAATTCAACTAGCATGCAATATAATAGACTCATAAACCTACGAACGGTACCCGAAACATCAAACTAGACATAGGCACGATAAACGGAGTCTGTTGCGACACCAAGGGGAACGGGGAACATCAAACATGGAAGCCGGGGTCCCGGGTGGGGGAGAAATTCTAGCGGGTAGCCGGTGGGTGGGGGTCCACCCGCCGGCTGACACTGTTCCGGGCAGCGGGTGCCCGGCGGGCAGCTGCCCGCCCGCCGACTGCCCGCTGCCGGAGCTGCCCGAATTGCCGCGGGTAGGTGGTGGGTTCCCTACCCCCCACCTACCCCCCACTGACTCTTTTCATCACTTTTCGCCCCGGGAACCGTTGTGGAACCCGAAACCATGCTTAGACACTTTTCAACGTAATTAACGACAGCACATAGACAATTAACGGATCAAATACGATAGACGAACGGCACATAACCTAACATGCTTTTCTAATCATAATCAACACCCAAACATGCGATTTCCCACCCGATAATCCAAGAATAAGATCATACGATACAACCTAGGGTTCTAATCACTTTTATATCAACAAGGATACGGTTCGTCTTCTAATTGCAAGATTCGGTAGGAACAACACATAATCATCAAGGATACCAATTAATCATCAAGAACATCATAATCATCAAGAACGACACATAATTATCAAAATCCCGATTAATCATCAAGAACATCATAATTCCCGATATCAAGATTATCAAGATTCCCTATGGAATCATTAAATCAACATCAATAATAATCCCAGTAATTCGTCATTTACAATCATATGGGGGAAACCCTAAGGGGAAATCATAGCTATGAAAATAGGTTTTGTTGAGACATGGGTTACCTCTTAGCCTTAATTAATTCCTTGGCTATGAAGGTTCTTTCTTTAAGCTTTCTTGCTTTCTTGATTTCTTCTAAGGGAATTCTTGGAGCTCTCCTGGGGTGATGGGGCGTCTAGGCGTGTGGGGGGAATTCTAGGTGCCTCTTAAGTCCTCTATTTATACATTTAGGAGTCCCAATAAGGAACTAATATTATAGGCTCGCTAATTCTATTCCTTTTGGACTAAGGATTGGGTTTAGGGGTTGGGTTTATACATGAGGGCCCATGGACTATGGTGGGCCTTTTTCCCTAATTAATTATAATTTATTCTTTCTCTTGGGTTACTGATTAATTGATTGAATGGTTTTAGGGGCCGTAACACGGGGTGTTACAGCTATGCCACACCTGGGCTAGAGAACCCAGATGCACAGGCTGTCTCACTAATATCCATTGAAACACGATGCATAATATGGCACGCAGGCCGAAAGGGAAACTACTCTACTTCTACGCCCCGGTTCTAGCGCGCTCCAGTGCTCTAGTCCTCTGTGCCTGAAAGCCAAATATATCTGTTCAGCGAGAGATGCTGGTAACCCACTCCAACGCGTTGAAATACAATACATATAGAGATATATATAGATATACGAAAACCATTATGAGCATGAAGATATATCCTACGAACTCCAGCTTTTAAAACCGGGAATGACTCAACAGTTAAGACTAGACACCAGCAGTAGACATTGCAAGCATAAGCATTTCACAATAGATAAAGCAGTTATGACAAGGCATAAACGGTAATCATAATCCCATCATAAACAATCCCCAATATGAAACCCATAGTCACATCCCAAGGCACTCATAGTCACAACTCGTCCATAACACACACATAACGCACATTGTTGGCGCCACGGGACCGATCGCATGCCCATACATGAGGGTCAGCGCATATAGCTCTGACACAGCCCCGCAGCACCATGCCCCGTATCGCAACACGGGGAGGTCGATCGCAACCGACCGATGAACCGCAGCTCATCATAATGTTTGATCGCAACCAAACAGTGGACCGCAGCCCAAGAGAGTGTCATCTGACCGCAGCCAGGATAAAGGATGAACCGCAGCTCGTATAGAAATGTTTGATCGCAACCAAACGGTGGACCGCAGCCCAAGAGAATGTCATCTGACCGCAGCCAGGAATACCCATCTGACCGCAGCCAGCTTCTGAACCGCAGCTCAGGATAACCAATCCGATCGCAACCGAATTGGGGTAGCACACACACATAACACCTAGCAAGCACATGCAACCCACGTTACACATCGGGAAGGGGGATAAAGCGTATAACAAACCTATGCGTGATCCATCACATACTAAGAATAGTCCTAAGGGGTTCATACTTCTTTCACCTAGGTCAACGGGATACCAATTCAACTAGCATGCGATATAACAGACTCATAAACCTACGAACGGTACCCGAAACATTAAACTAGACGTAGGCACGACAAACGGGGTCCGTTGGGACACCACGGGGATCGGGGAAACATCAAACGGGGAAGCCGAGGTCCCGGGTGGGGTGAGATTCCAGCGGGTAGCCGGTGGGTGGGGGTCCACCCGCCGGCTGTCACTGTTCCGGGCAGCGGGTGCCCGGCGGGCAGCTGCCCGCCCGCCGGCTGCCCGCTGCCGGAGCTACCCGAGATTGCCGCGGGTAGGTGGCGGGTCCCCTACCCCCACCTACCCCCCACTGACTCTTTTCATCACTTTTCGCCCCGGGAACCGTTGTGGAACCCGAAACCATGCTTAGACACTTTTCAACGTAATTAACGACAACACATAGACAATTAACGGATCAAATACGATAGACGAACGGCACATAACCTAACATGCTTTTCTAATCATAATCAACACCCAAACATGCGATTTCCCACCCGATAATCCAAGAATCAAAGCATGCGGTACAACCTAGGGTTCTAATCACATTTATATCAGCAAGAATACGATTCGTCTTCCAATTGCAAGATTCGGTAGGAACAACACATAATCATCAAGGATAGCTATTAATCATCAAGAACATCATAATCATCAAGAACAACACATAATCATCAAGAATCCCAATTAATCATCAAGAACATCGCAATTATCAAGAAACTCCCAATATCAAGATTATCAAGATTCCCCATGGAATCATCAAATCAACATCAATAATAATCATAGTAATTCGCCATTCACAATCATACGGGGGAAACCCTAAGGGGAAATCATAGCTATGAAAATAGGTTTTGTTGAGACATGGGTTACCTTTTAGCCTTAATTAGTTCCTTGGCTATGAAGGGTCTTTCTTTACGCTTTCTTGCTTTCTTCTAAGGGAATTCTTGGAGCTCTCTTGGGGAGGTGGGGCGTTTAGGCGTGTGGGAAGTTCTAGGTGTCTCCTAAGTCCCTTATTTATATATTTAGGAGTCCTAATTAGGAATTAATACTATAGGCTTGCTAATTCTATTTCTTTCGGAACTAAGGATTGGGTTTAGGGGTTGGGTTTATATATGAGGGCCCATGGTCTATGGTGGGCCTTTTTCCCTAATTAATCATTATGATTTATTCTTTCTTTTGGGCTATTGATTAACTAATTAAATGGTTTTAGGGGCCGTAACACGGGGTGTTACACTCTCCCCCTCTTACAAGGGGCTTCGTCCCCGAAGCCCGGTGTTATAGTCCATCCTTTCACCCCTAGACACCTCGTAGTTTGGCCTCCTGATTAGGGTTGCGGCCTTACGTTTGTCTTGGCTTGGGGTAGGCTGAACGTTTGATGGTGTTGTGATCGAGAATTTTTTTCGGTTGTACCTCGGTTTTCTGTGCCGGAACTGGATGCACCGCGAGTGCCCAAGGCAGCCTCGATCGCTGCTACCCTTTGATCGAGTGCGCGTGTGGTGCGAATCAAGGATGAGAACCCTTCTTCCATGATTTGATTCTGCCGGTCGAGCTGAGCGAGTATGCGTTCGTTGACCGAACCCCCATTTTGTCCTCTCGGGTTCCCTCCTGGCTGTGGGTGCACTGACGGGTTGGGCCCGTCTTCCTCCTCTTGTCCCTCATTTCCCTCAGTACCCCCGCAATCTTTCATGGCTCGCTTGAGCTTTTTGTTGGAGATGTCCAATCGATCAACCAATTCCCTACGTTCCTCCTCGGGTTTTTGGCAAATTTCTTCGAGGGTGAGATAGTGTCCTCCCTCGGTGTAGTAGATGTCGTTGCGGCGGAGGTTTTGGGCATTGAAAACCATGCCGTTGGCGGTTTTGACCTCGGTGTGGCTTAGGTCCACCCCCTTCTTCTCCATGATCCAACTTAGGATCATCCCGTAGGGTAGGCTAAGCCGGTTGTTTGTTTTGCAGAACTGTATGTGCTTTAGCATGAGTGCCGGCAGGTTGAACTTGATTTTATGTTTTAGGAGATACGCAAAGGTGCACTCCAAGCTCCCCACATCCTTGCTCTTGTTATTGGTGAGCAAGAGGCTATCGGTTACAATCATAACCAATATCTTTTGCTCTGCCGATAGCCACTTTCGGTTTGGTCGAGTGGCCGAGGTGAACCCGTCCTCTTTCCCGAGCAAGTACCCAAGATAGTCCTTGTATCCCGTGGTTTGGGTATCAATCCACCCCTTTCGGTCATAGTCAGACACACCTGTGGTTGTCAATTTCAAGAGCTTGGCCAAACGGCCTTCGGAAAGCACAATTTCCTTCCCGCGGACTTTGGTGGTGATTTCTACCTTGTCACCCCGTTTGGTGGCTACAAGGTGTTGATAGAACTCCTTCACCAATTCGGGGTACGTGTCCCCTTTGATGGTGAGATACGTATCTAAAAGTCCTTGGTGTTTAAGCATATCAACCAATTCCGGAGAGAATTGGTCGGGTTCAAGTGCTTTACATCCGATCACGGTGTAATCGGCATTGTTCCACTCCGGGGTGCGGGTTCCGAGGGGTTTCTTTGGCATCGCGATAGGTGGTACTTTTCCGGTGGATTTTTCGGCGAGGTTTCCGGCAAGTCTCCGGCGAGGTGGGCAGCGCTCCGGCGTGTTTTTCCGGCGAGTGTCAAGGCGGCGTCTTCCGGCTGTGGGGGAGGCGGCGGCGAGGCGGGGTTCACGATGAGGAGGAGGTGGCGCGGGATTGGCGTTCGGGTGGAGGCGGCAGCGGGTCTCGGCTGGGCGGACTCCGGGCGGATGGCGGGTGGTCTCCGGCGGCTCAGTCTGGACGGCGGCGAGGCCGGGGTGCGTCCGGGCGGTGGCGGCGTCGGGGGAAGATGGTGGCTATGGTGGGGCAGTGAGGTATGCGAGAGGGAGGAGGAGAGGGTGTGGGGAGAGAGAGAGAGAAGAAGAAGAAGAAGAAGAAGAAAGGTTTTTGATTTGGGGATTTTGTGGGTTTTAGGAATTTAGAGGGGTTTAACAAGGGAGTGTCCCCTTGAGGTTTCAAGAAACATTCATGGCTTAGTGGTTAGGGGCTTGGACTTGTAAACGGGAGGTCTAGGGTTCAATTCCTAATGGTGACATTAGGCATTTCTTGGTGGTATGATTTTTTTGTCCTTTTCCTTGTTTCGTCTTCTAGTGAGGAAGGGTTGGGTGGATGGCATAACTTGTGTTTTACTCTTGGAATCGGAATTTGAATGAAAAGGAATCTTTATTCATAATACTTCCTAAGTAGCTAAGCTAAGTAGACAAGATGCTCCCGAAGTAGTTAAACTAAATAAGTGGTCTATATGATACAGGGGGTGGTTACAAGGGGGTGATGGCTTATCCTAGACAGAATTCGCTTTCGGGGTTTTCTTCGGCGGGGTCCGTATGGTCCTCGTCTTCAGAGATTGGGTTTTCCCCTTCTAGGCCTTCTTCGTTTCCGAGGTCGGCTTGCGTTTGGCTCATGACGAATACTTTTCCGGGAGCGCCGTAGCCCCCTTGGTGACCGGTACTTCCATGTTGGCCCGTGGTGGTGGGACGCGGTCTTTGGGGCCGAGTGCATTGGAAGGCCTTGTGTCCTTCCTCCCCGCAGTTGAAGCATCGCCAGGGGTTGCCTGCGCAGTCCTTGCCTCTGTGACTTTTGTTGCATCTCGGGCAAGGAAAGTTTCTTGGGTTCGCTTCGTTGCTTCCCGGGGGCGGTCTTGGGTTAGTCGGGTTGTTTGATCTCGTGCCGATGTCGTTCCTTGTTCTTTTCACCGGTGGTGCCCCACTTCCGGTGTTCCTTCTTCGCATTTGTTCCTGAGCTCCGCGTTGAAGTAGTTGGATCCGATAGAGGTTTGCAGCACTGACGTAAGCCTCGTTGAGGGTCCGGGGCCTACTTACTACTAGTGCCTTCCGGGCTTCGAAGTTGAGGCCCGATACGAATCTTTCTACCTTGGTCACCTCGGTGAGGACAAGCTCGGGTGCGAAGCGCGCCAGTTCGAGGAATCGTTTATGGTACTCCACGACGGTGGCCGTCCCTTGCTTTAGATGAAGGAACTCTTCATACATGGATGCTTTTATGTGGGTTGGGTAGAACCGTTCACGTAATCGTGCCATGAGGCTTTCCCAGTTGAACCCTGGTTCTTGTCGGTGGGTGGGTCCTTCGTGGATCCACCAGAGGTCGCCCTCGTGTCCGAAGTAGAACGAGGCTATTTCTACACGACGCTCCTCTGGGCATTCTACTACTCCTAGAATCTTGTCCAGGGTCCGAATCCATTCCTCCAGGACTGCGGGGTCCTCTTCCCCGAAGAACGTGGGTGGTCGGTGATTCGAGACTTGTCGAGCGACGTCAGAGTTTGTATTCACCGGAGGCGGTAGGGGCCTGGTGTTGCGAAGGGCCGCGTCGCTTAACGCCTGCACGACTTGTGTTAGTTGCTGTAGGGTTTGGATCAAGGGGTCGTTGGTGGCGGGTTCCGGAGTCCTTGATTGCCTTCTGTTCGGTGCCATGCTATCGTCTTTCTGGTCAGTGTTATAAGAATGTTAAGTTAGAGTTCGACGCACTTCTGGTGAAGTGATAAGTGGGGAAGGGTTTTAGAACGGGGAAGGGCAACGTGTAGGGAAGTTATGTGTAGGTTTCACAATCTCACCGCGCGTCCTAAGATTCCTGAGTCCTATGTTCCTAGGTACTTAGAGCTCAAGCCTAACGTCCTAAAGTTCGGTCCTTAAGAGTGTTTTCATAGGGTCAAACTTAGGCTCTAATACCAACTGTAACACCCCAGATTTTCAGGACAATTAAAAACTTATAAATAAAGGTAATATCTCATTACATCCCAAGTATATCATAAGTGTACGGGGTGCTATGCCACACCTGGGCTAGAGAACCCAGATGCACAGGCTGTCTCACTAATATCCATTGAAACACGATGCATAATATGGCACGCAGGCCGAAAGGGAAACTACTCTACTTCTACGCCCCGGTTCTAGCGCGCTCCAGTGCTCTAGTCCTCTGTGCCTGAAAGCCAAATATATCTCTTCAACGAGAGATGCTGGTAACCCACTCCAACGCGTTGAAATACAATACATATAGAGATATATATAGATATACGAAAACCATTATGAGAATGAAGATATATCCTACGAACTCTAGCTTTTAAAACCGGGAATGACTCAACAGTTAAGACTAGACACCAGCAGTAGACATAGCAAGCATAAGCATTTCACAATAGATAAAGCAGTTACGACAAGGCATAAACGGTAATCATAATCCCATCATAAACAATCCCCAATATGAAACCCATAGTCACATCCCAAGGAACTCATAGTTACAACTCGTCCATAACACACACATAACGCACATTGTTGGTGCCACGGCACCGATCGCATGCCCATACATGAGGGTCAGCGCATATAGCTCTGACACAGCCCCGCAGCATCATGCCTCGTATCGCAACACGGGGAGGTCGATCGCAACCGACCGATGAACCGCAGCTCATCATAATGTTTGATCGCAACCAAACAGTGGACCGCAGCCCAAGAGAGTGTCATCTGACCGCAGCCAGGATAAAGGACGAACCGCAGCTCGTATAGAAACGTTTGATCGCAACCAAACGGTGGACCGCAGCCCAAGAGAATGTCATCTGACCGCAGCCAGGAATACCAATCTGACCGCAGCCAGCTTCTGAACCGCAGCTCAGGATAACCAATCCGATCGCAACCGAATTGGGGTAGCACACACACATAACACCTAGCAAGCACATGCAACCCACGTTACACATCGGGAAGGGGGATAAAGCGTATAACAAACCTATGCGTGATCCATCACATACTAAGAATAGTCCTAAGGGGTTCATACTTCTTTCACCTAGGTCAACGGGATACCAATTCAACTAGCATGCGATATAACAGACTCATAAACCTACGAACGGTACCCGAAACATCAAACTAGACGTAGGCACGACAAACGGGTCCGTTGGGACACCACGGGGATCGGGAAACATCAAACGGGGAAGCCGAGGTCCCGGGTGGGGTGAGATTCCAGCGGGTAGCTGGTGGGTGGGGGTCCACCCGCCGGCTGTCACTGTTCCGGGCAGCGGGTGCCCGGCGGCCGGCTGCCCGCTGCCGGAGCTACCCGAGATTGCCGCGGGTAGGTGGCGGGTCCCCTACCCCACCTACCCCCCACTGACTCTTTTCATCACTTTTCGCCCCGGGAACCGTTGTGGAACCCGAAACCATGCTTAGACACTTTTCAACGTAATTAACGACAACACATAGACAATTAACGGATCAAATACGATAGACGAACGGCACATAACCTAACATGCTTTTCTAATCATAATCAACACCCAAACATGCGATTTCCCACCCGATAATCCAAGAATCAAAGCATGCGGTACAACCTAGGGTTCTAATCACTTTTATATCAGCAAGAATACGATTCGTCTTCCAATTGCAAGATTCGGTAGGAACAACACATAATCATCAAGGATAGCAATTAATCATCAAGAACATCATAATCATCAAGAACAACACATAATCATCAAGAATCCCAATTAATCATCAAGAACATCGCAATTATCAAGAAACTCCCAATATCAAGATTATCAAGATTCCCCATGGAATCATCAAATCAACATCAATAATAATCATAGTAATTCGCCATTCACAATCATATGGGGGAAACCTTAAGGGGAAATCATAGCTATGAAAATAGGTTTTGTTGAGACATGGGTTACCTTTTAGCCTTAATTAGTTCCTTGGCTATGAAGGGTCTTTCTTTAAGCTTTCTTGCTTTCTTCTAAGGGAATTCTTGGAGCTCTCTTGGGGAGGTGGGGCGTTTAGGCGTGTGGGAAGTTCTAGGTGTCTCCTAAGTCCCTTATTTATATATTTAGGAGACCTAATTAGGAATTAATACTATAGGCTTGCTAATTCTATTTCTTTCGGAACTAAGGATTGGGTTTAGGGGTTGGGTTTATATATGAGGGCCCATGGTCTATGGTGGGCCTTTTTCCCTAATTAATCATTATGATTTATTCTTTCTTTTGGGCTATTGATTAACTAATTAAATGGTTTTAGGGGCCGTAACACGGGGTGTTACAGTCTCAACTTGGCTTGGAGAATAAGCTACACTTCTTTTCTAGAGAGAAGGTAGAGCTAATTTCTAAGAATTGTAAGGAATGAAATGAAGAAGTCTTCTAGGTTAGGTTACAATACTAATTCTTGGTGAAAGGACAAGAATACCCTTACTAACCTTTAGAAAGTGTAAGGAACAAGGGAACTCCCTTCAAAGCACAAGGTACAACACAACTTAAAGGTTGACTAGTAAAATACTAGTCCTTGAGTATTAAAAATCGGGATTTTAGGAATTAAATCCTCAAATGAAATAGGATTAATTACTCAATTTATCCATGGATTGAAATGTGGATTTTTGGGGTGTCACATCCTCTCCCCCTTCAAAGAAGCTTCGTCCCCGAAGCTTGGGTACGACGAATTAAAAGTAAACGGTGAAAGGAAACAACGTTGTGACAAGAAGTTCAAGAATAACTCTTTTGGTCAAAAACTCCAAAAGAACTCACAAGGATTCCAAAGCAAAGAAGTATTCCAAAGCAAGAAAGAAGGCATTTCTAATTCAAGGATTGGTCAAGAGTTTAACAAACGGATAAATTGAGCATCACAAACTCTATTCTCAACACCCACATCTACTTCTACCCAACACTAAGAGCAAGACAAAAAACACGAAACACTACTACCACAACAAAGCTAACTAAGCCACGGGGCTACAAAAAAAACAAGCACAAAAGCAACACAAGCAACCAAACAACGGCGTCAATGCCCAAAGAAAAGCAACTAAAAGGAAGGAGGCAAACAAGGAAACCACGACTACTAGAAAGACTCGCTCTCCGACTCCACGGACTCTTCCTCGTATTCTCCTCTACGACTCGAGCTGGCTTCAATCTGATCCAACCGATGATGCACAGCAACAAACTGAGTCCTCATGAAAGCAAAGCCCTCCTCTAACATGCGGTTTTGCTGACGAAGCAAAGCAACAACACGCTCTTCATTCGACGTGGGGTCGTGCTACCTCTTGGTCCGAGCTTCCCTTCTTCGTCGGTTCTCTTCACTCTCTGAGTCGCATTCTTCAGCTTCAACAGCTTCTGGCACACCCACATCTTCTTCATGATCGGCTTCATCCTCGGCTTCTTCGTCACCTCCCAAGCTCTGAACAGCGAGGCTCAATTTTCCGGCATGGATTCCAAGCTCAGCTGCCAACTCTGCTCGTTCATCAGGTGCTTTCCTCGCCACTTCTTCAAGCGTGATGTACTCGCCATCATCCAACTGAAACAGGTGACAACTCCGAAGGTGTGTGGCATCCAACACTAGCTTTCCCACAGCTTTAGGAAGACAACCATCCACACTGATGCCTTTCCTAACCAAAATCCAGCTCAACACCATCCCATAAGGCAAACTCTTCCGATTGTGATCCCGGTAGAACACCATGTGTTGCAACATCAAAGCAGGCAAGTTGAACTTAACCATGTTCTTGAGGCAAAAAGGCAAAAGTGCACTCCAGCTTACCCAACAACTTGCTCTTGTTGTTATTAGGCAACAAACAATCCGACACCAACATCACCAAGATCCTTTGCTCCGCAGACAACCACTTCTTCTACGGCCTAGAGGCTTGAGTGAAACCACTCGTATGGCCTAACAAGTAGCTTAAGTAGTCACGGTACCCCATGGTATCCGTACTAATCCAAGAATGACCATTGTACTGAGCCACTCCGGTAGCAGACAAACTCAACAACTGAGCCAACCTCTTCTCAGAAAGCACCACCTTTACACCTCTCACCTTAGAGGTGATTTCAAGTCTTTCACCTTCCTTCGTCACAACCATGTGACGGTAAAACTCTTTCACCAAACTCGGGTATGTCTCGGCCCTTATGGCGAGAAACCCATCCAACAAACCTTGATACCTAAGCAAATCCAACAAGGAACTAGAAAAAGATTCCGAATCAAAAGCTTTACCTTCAAGCACGAGGTAGTGGGTATCCACCCATTCCGCTTTCCTAGCCAAGCTTGACCTTCTAGGCATGGCAGGAGATGATCCAAAGCTCAACAAACAAAGCCCACAACTTCTTCTTCACACCCACACTACTTCTCTCTCTCTCTCGCGCTGCTCTCGGCGACGCGGCAACAGCAGATCAGCGACGGCGGTGGCAGCTCCGGCTGTGGCGGGGCGACGGGTTGGTGGTGGTGGTGGGTTGCAGGTGAAGCTACGGGGAGGGGGTGGGTGCTTGGTGGTTCACGGGTAGGGAGGGAAGAAAGAGAAAGAGAGTTTGGGGATTTTAGGGATTTGAAAGAGATTGGGGAAAAAGAGATGATTTAATTTGGGGATTTTGAACAAAGTGAGATTTATGATTTAGATGGAATTAAAATTGGATAAATTTTAAGAAAGACAATTAGCTCAAGTGGTTTAGATGCTGGGTTGGAAAGAAATAGGCTTGGGTTCAAAACACAAAGGCTACAGTTTAACTTTATGCTTGATTTTTAGAATGCACAAGAAATTAAAGAATTTTGGCAAGAATTTTGCTATTTCCAAATTCAAAGAATACTTGGAAAATTTAGGAAGTTCACAAGGAATTGTTGTAAGAACAATCAAGTGTAGGGATTGAAGAATTGATCTAAGCACAAGATATCCCAAAGATAAATGGCTACTTCACAACAAGATTTAGATGCCAACTAAAGAAGTCACTTAGAAAGAAGAGAGTCTACACTAAGCATCCAACAAATTACTAACAAGAAAAGCATGCCAAGGATTGCCAAGCAAAAGACAAGTACGAAACACAAGGTAACACTAAAGGCAACAAAGAAAACGATACTCGCGGGAAAACAAGGATAGACTCGAAGACAAAGGTTACTCAGGGAAAAGATGCTCACAAGAAGAGATTCGGTTCAACGAAAAAGGTTAGAGTGAAGGGTTTAAGTATTAAACTCAAGGACACGACGGTTGGAAAGGAAAAAGGGGATGAGAGTTTGGGTTCCAAACTTAGGACAACGTCAAATAGGATTAGGGTCAAGGTAATCAAAGTCGCAACTTAGGAATAAGGTTGCCACTTTGCACAGAATCATTTGAAACGAAGGATCGAGAATGAGGTTTGAAAGAATTTAAAGGATTTCCTAACGAAGGGTACTAGATTTAGGCTCCAGGATAGCATAGATTAGAAAGGAAATCAAGATTGTCAAGGTTACAACTTAGGAAAACGAGGTTGTCACCTTGTACAGAATCAAATCAAGAAGAGAGCAAGAACGAGGTTTGAAAAGATAGGAAGGATTTTCCAATAAAAAGGCTTCTGGGTCCATCCAGGTAAAGAGACGAAAACGGCTTAAAGAGGGTTAGGGATTAGATAAGGACAAGAAAGGAGGATCGGTAACAAGAGGTGAAAGGGTTCACAACTTCCGACAAAACTTCGGCTTGAAGCTGATGAAGGTTCTGAGCAAGCTGCTCGTTGGTCGGGGTCTCCGTGGTGCGTGCACGAGGACGAGGAGGCATCACACTTCTATAACAACAACACGATAAGAGAAGTAACAAACAAAGAATAGAAAACAACACACAGCTCACTGCGCAACCTAGAGTCCTAAGCCTAGCACATAGCTTCTTAAGGTCGCTTAGAGGTCTCAAAACACACTTAACCACTTAGAAAGACTAGACTTAACTCTGCCTAGGCTCAAAACCTAGGCTGTGATACCAACTGTAACGCCCCCCCCCCCCCCCCCCTCCCCCCCCCAAACAAGGCCCAAATAAAAGCCCTAACACATGCAGATTAAACAACAAAACTAGCACAGCGGAAGATAAAACGAGAACTGGATAAAAGAAATCCAACGGGATGTCACGCCACGTCTACCAAACACGGTAAACGCTACGGCAAACAATCTGCAAGTGTATACATCTATCCCAAAACATCAGTCTAACTACATTGGCGCACATGCCACAAAAACAAGGAAAAAGGTGCTAAGCTACCAGGCACTAGACATCGCGCTCTTTTAAACATCAGGTGAAAGACACAAAGATAAACATTGGGACGACGCCCGGTCAGCGATAATGCTGGTAACCCACCAATACCGTTAAGTATCATATATAGATAGATATAAGTCATAAAACCATTTTCGAAACGGAATACATAAGCCTATAAGTCAAAAACCAAGATCAACAGTCAACACAAGACTCATCACTCACAAGAGATAACACGGGAACACATCCCAAACCGCATATGTTAACCACAACACAAAGGAATAAGACTCACCCATGGTAACACATGCCCTTGTGACTACACACCTCACAAGAAAGAGAACTCACAACAACGGCTACACAAGCCCTCGTGACATCACCCATAACGAGTTGATATGCCTTCCTTATGCCCTGTTCCAACCTTATGGCTACCCCCGACCTTGTACCTTCATGCCAACCATTACCTCCAGGACCCCTGTACTTCTTAGTCCAACCTTTTCCCTCCTGGGACTATCGTCCCCCACCAACAATCCACCAACAAGACCACCAATTCATAGTACACAAGGTACCGTACACGGCGAAATACATACCCGGATAACACATGTTATCCCCCAATCACGTGAACCTTACTCGAAGGACACATCTCCATAATCACATCACGGCCACCACGAGGACCGCTGCAATACCTTGGTGACTAGCGTCCCATACCACTAATCGTGCAATCCAGGTAAAGCCACACACGCACCACCACTCACACGAGTCAATCAATGGATCACAACGAAGGTATGAAACAAACTCAATCAAGGAACGGGTCACAACCCAACGACAACAACGATGGATAACACAACTTATCATCAACCAAACGGAAGGTACAAACCACACACACGCTAGCATTAAGACAATAAACTAGCATGCTTAACAACTGAGAAACTCAAGATCGTTCCGAAGAACACACAAGACACCTCTTGGTCCAACGAAACACAATGTTGAACACTTAGCACGATTCAACACACCAAAGTCCTACATGCATACCTACCATATAGTTCTAGACATATGAAACATCAAGAAGACGCTCAAATAGTTCCACAAAAGAACAACGGGAAGTCAAAAAACCAAATACCGAGTCAAACGGATCACTGGGAACAAAACCCGAACAAACACCATTGTGTACCCGCGGGTGGACCCACGGGTAGTGCCCCACCCGTGGTTCCACCCGCGGAAACATATTCCCACAAGGCTATGTACCCGCGGGTAAGCCGGCGGGTGGTGCCCCGCCCGCGGGAACATTCCTGTTCCACAACAAAATCCCTTCGGGGATTTTCTTCTCCAAACACAAATTCTAGTCCAAAACATGCCAAATCTCACCCAATATAACAAAATGACTTGAACCATGGAAAATACCAAGCAATGGCACAAAGGAACCCTAAACACAAGCTCTAGATATGCAATATCACAAGACAAATGCATAAACCCTCACATCTCATAGAAAAACACAAGTAGAATCCAAGAAATCACATATAGGTAAGCAAAATAGGTTTTGTAGAGCATGGGTTACCTCTTGTAGACCTAAAGACTTCACTTTACACCACAACAAGCTCCCCACAAGGCTTACTTTCCAAACCCACTTCAAGATTAAACCAAAAGATCATAAAGATCCTACCTTTAAGAAAAAGACAACTAAGATGGAACCAAAAGGACAAGACAAACTTAGATTTTACCCTCCTAGATGCCTGTAACACCCCAATTTTCATATCTAAAATTTCTTTAAATTTTTTTCTTCTTAATTTAGAATTTACTAAACTCATAGCGGAAGCATTAACTAATCAAAAGAAAATGGGTGTTACCGCCACACTTAGGCAACCAACAACCTAAGTGCTAAGGCTAAATATTATAAAATAATCTAAACAATAATCCAGAAACTAACTATTACAAAGTCTTTCTATCTTGAAAATAATCTATCAATTTGATCAAACTTATAGCCAAGCTCTCTTTTTTCATCATCCAAATCAATTACCTGTATACATATAATTTTCAAGATATAAAAAAAATAACAAACAAAGTTAGCAGCACTTTGCTAAGTAAAGTTTACTCCACCATGTAAAATATTTTTTTTTTTTATAATAAACATTTCCAAAATATACATGGAGATATACTTTTCAATTTTCGTACACACACATGGAGGATTAATATTTATACATGGAGAAATAACCATCTCTTCAAAATCCATTTGGAATCTGAACCAAAACCTATGTGCACACCCCCAGCAGATTCCAAGCCACTGGGTAGTATATGATCCAAGTAGTCAGACTTCTTTCTGACTACCCCGTACTCATACATTTGGAAACTAGATCATAACTTATGTGATACACCCTCATGGGATTCCAAGCCCAGTGAGTAGTAATTGGTCCAAGTGAACAGTAACCTCTCTTTTACTGAACACAACACAATATTCTGATTTCTCTAAAACAAACCATTTCTCCACATAAATACATTTATCCAAAAATAACATTTGCTCCAAAACATATAATTTTTCCAAAATATTTTCCTCCAGAATATTTCTCAAATCACATTTTTTTCCCACATAATAGATAATACAAATTCCTCAAAATATTTGATTTCTCCAATAATTTCTCAAAATATATGTATATTTTTTTTATAGGAAAGCTCTACGTACAGTACTTAATATTTAAGTTACATATATATATATATATTTTTCAAAATAAACATACACAGTTCATACATAATATTCAAGTGTATTTTACTATTCAAAATATACAAAAAAAAATATGTATAAATACATGGATCATTTCATACAATTATTATTATTATTATTATTATTATTATATATATATATATATATATATATATATATATATATATATATATATATATATATGCACATCACTGATCACACTTATCATAAACATATATACGTAAATGTGTATATTACATATTTATACTAACGAAAATCATATATACACATTACACTACACACACAATACATATAATATCACAAAATACATACATCCTTATACGAAAATTTTGTATTTTTATACCACATCATATACATCATAGATATACTCAAATCACAATCTACAGGGCAAAAGTAAATTTTAGTGGACATAAACACTTACTTGAATTTTCTCTAAAAATCATTAAAGAAACTTCAAGCCTACACTTGCTCTTCTATAATATTATCACCCCTTGAACAACTGGATACTCTAATCTTTGTTGAAGAGAACAAATTTTTTTTTTTTTTGTTAAAGTGAACGGCAAAGAGACCAGGAGAAGTGAGAAGAAGAAGAATTATTCCCTTTATTTTTGTTAGAATAATTCGGCCAATTCAAGGAGAGAAAGAAGGAGATTAAATCATTCCATCATTATCTTTAATTATCTTTAATTAAATGAAATAATCAAATACAAGATGTAATTATTATAGGATTTGTAACAACCATTCACCATCATTATCCAATTTAATTTAATTTGATTAAATCCTTTTAATTATAACATGTGTAAAAATATATATCTTATTAATATATATCAATATAACCAATTTAATTTTTCATACATATATAAATTAAACTTTTTACATAATTAAATAATTTAAAATTTTCGGGGTATCACAATCTACCCTCCTTAAAAGAAAGCTTCGTCCCCGAAGCTCCTAAGCTAAACCCAATTCAAGAAGGAAACACAACGAAACTCTTGTAGACTACATCTTCAAGTTGCATACTTTACCAAGAAAACACAGTGTTAAACTCTCCCCTCCATAAAAATACAGTTACGTCCTCGTAGCTTAAAAGAATACCTTACCAAAATAGCTTCAGAATAAGTAATTAAGCGCTAACACCACCAACTTTCACCATAATAAATCACGTCCATAAAATCACCAATTCCAAATATTTTATTTCAACTATAACATAAAGTATTACCTCAAAATTTTCCAATTCTCACCGAGTCACATAACACCACCTGCAGGTATTAGCAATCATAAAAGATACAAGAAACAATTATACAACACCACACATCCTCATTGCGATATTTTCAAAATCTTAAATTCCTAGTCAATTCTATTTTCTTATATCCTCAAAAATTCACAACCTAGGCTCTTGTACTTCTTAGATTAGATCCAAAATTTAATAGCCTAGGCTCCCTAAGGTTCGAACCGCTCTGATACCAATTTGTAACACCCAAATTCATATCCAAAATTTCCTTAAATTTTTTTCTTCTTAATTTACAATTTACTAAACTCATAGCGGATGCATTAACTAATCAAAAGAAAATGGGTGTTACCGCCACACTTAGGCAACCAACAACCTAAGTGCTAAGGCTAAATATTATAAAATAATCTAAACAATAATCCAATAACTAACTATTACAAAATCTTTCTATCTTGAAAATAATCTATCAATTTGATCAAACTTATAGTCAAGCTCTCTTTTTTCATCATCCAAATCAATTACCTGTATACATATAATTTTCAAGATATACAAAAAATAACAAACAAAGTTAGCAACACTTTGCTAAGTAAAGTTTACTCCACCATGTAAAATAGTTTTTTTTTTTTTTTTTATAATAAACATTTTCAAAATATACATGGAGATATACTTTTCAATTTTCGTACACACACATGGAGGATTAATATTTATACATGGAGAAATAACAATCTCTTCAAAATCCATTTGGAATCTGAACCAAAACCTATGTGCACACCCCCAGCAGATTCCAAGCCACTGGGTAGTATATGATCCAAGTAGTCAGGCTTCTTTCTGACTACCCCGTACTCATACATTTGGAAACTAGATCATAACTTATGTGATACACCCTCATGGCATTCCAAGCCCAGTGAGTAGTAATTGATCCAAGTGAACAGTAACCTCTCTTTTACTGAACACAACACAATATTCTGATTTCTCTAAAACAAACCATTTCTCCACATAAATACACTTATCCAAAAATAACATTTCCTCCAAAACATATAATTTTTCCAAAATATTTTCCTCCAGAATATTTCTCAAATCACATTTTTTTTCCACATAATAGATAATACAAATTCCTCAAAATATTTGATTTCTCCAATAATTTCTCAAAATATATATATATATATATATATTTTTATAGGAAAGCTCTACGTACAGTACTTAATATTTAAGTTACATATATATATATTTTTCAAAATAAACATACACAGTTCATACATAATATTCAAGTGTATTTTACTATTCAAAATATACAAAAAAAAAAATATGTATAAATACATAGATCATTTCATACAATTATTATATATATATATATATATATATATATATATATATATATATATATATATATATATATATATATATATAGAAGAGCGCTCATATGCGGCGGGGTCTTACGGTGCGGCGGTGCGGTCAAATTTCAGAATACACCAACAGTGTTAACAATATGCACCAACAGTGTAATAAAAACACACCCCAATGAAATGTAATAAAACATCAAAATACACCACAGACTCAAAAAAAAACACCATATAACTCACCACCCCCAATGGTGTATTTCCGAACAGTGTATGGTGTTTTTACTCACACCTAATGGTGTGTGTTTGGTGATGCAGGGCTCTGTTTACTCTGTTTTGTGTGGTGTATTTCCTAACGTTGATGGTGCATATTTGGTGAACTATTGGTGTTGCCGCACCGTAAGAAATAACCGCACCGTAGGACACTGCCGCACCTGAACCCGCCTCTATATATATATATATGCACATCACTGATCACACTTATCATAAACATATATACGTAAATGTGTATATTACATATTCATACTAACGAAAATCATATATACACATTACACTACACACACAATACATATAATATCACAAAATACATACATCCTTATACTAAAATTTTGTATTTTTATACCACATCATATACATCATAGATATACTCAAATCACAATCTACGGGGCAAAAGTAAATTTTAGTGGACATAAACACTTACTTGAATTTTCTCTAAAAATCATTAAAGAAACTTCAAGCCTACACTTGCTCTTCTATAATATTATCACCCCTTGAACAACTTGATACTCTAATCTTTGTTGAAGAGAACAATTTTTATTTTTTTTTTTTTTGTTATAAGTGAACGGCAAAGAGACCAGGAGAAGTGAGAAGAAGAAGAAGAATTATTCCCTTTATTTTTGTTAGAATAATTCGGCCAATTCAAGGAGAGAAAGAAGGAGATTAAATCATCCCATCATTATCTTTAATTATCTTTAATTAAATGAAATAATCAAATACAAGATGTAATTATTATAGGATTTGTTACAACCATTCACCATCATTATCCAATTTAATTTAATTTGATTAAATCCCTTTAATTATAACATGTGTAAAAATATATGTCTTATTAATATATATCAATATAACCAATTTAATTTTTCATACATATATAAATTAAAATTTTTACATAATTAAATAATTTAAAATTTTCGGGGTATCACAATGCCCAAATAGGTGAAAGGTTAAATCTTGGAAGCAAAACTTGAAATCTTGACAAGGGTCTCAACTTGGCTTGGAGAATAAGCTACACTTCTTTTCTAGAGAGAAGGTAGAACTAATTTCTAAGAATTGTAAGGAATGAAATGAAGAAGTCTTCTAGGTTAGGTTACAATACTAACTCTTGGTGAAAGGACAAGAATACCCTTACTAACCTTTAGAAAGTGTAAGGTACAAGGGAACTCCCCTCAAAGCACAAGGTACAACACAACTTAAAGGTTGACTAGTCAAATACTAGTCCTTGAGTATTAAAAATCAGGATTTTAGGAATTAATTCCTCAAATGAAATAGGATTAATTACTCAATTAATCCATTGATTGAAATGTGGATTTTTGGGGTGTCACAACTATTGCTCTTGGTTTTGCACTTATATATATATTTCGTTTCGAAAATGGCTTTACAACTTATATCTTACTTATGTATGTTATTTCACATGTATTGGTGGGTTACCAACATTATTCGCTGACCGGGCGTCGTCCCATGTTTATTTTTGTTCCTACAGGTGATGTCTAGACGAGAGCGGGGTCTAGTGCCCGATAGTATAATACCTTTTGTTGGCTTTACGGCCTGTGAGTCGATGTAGTGATAGACTTATGAGTTTGGGATAGTTGTATACCATGCAGATTTGGCCGTAGCGTTTATCGTTGTTGATAAACGTGGCATAACACCCCTGTTTTGGATTTACTTTTTTCCAGTTACCTTTTTACCTTCCGCTGTGCTAGTGTTTTGTTGTGATATCTACATGTGTTAAGGCTTTTTATATCGCATGTTTGGGGGGTGTTACAGGTAGAGAGACTATGGAAGGTAGCAGATGATAGGCTTGTGCTTGAGGATGGTTCAAACTGGAGGCCAAAATGCTTTGGTGATCCTGGGACCCAAACTGGAGAACTGATTTTCAATTAGTCATTGACGGGGTGAGATATCTATTTTGTTCTCTCCAGTGACTCTAGCGTTTATATATATATATATATATATATATATATATATATATATATATATATATTAATGATAAGCCAATTTTACTAACCTTAATTCTTATAAAGTTTTGTAATCTTTTTAGCGATAGTTTAGTAACCACTCTAGAGTTGTTATTGATATATAGTTCTGAATCAAATAGGAAAAACTTGAAATTTGCAGCATATCCTAAAATCATTTTATGAAAGCTGTTGTAACAACCTAAAATTTTATTTTATAAATCCGGTATTAAGAAATTCCAAAATAGCTATTTTCACTCCATTAAAAATTTTTGCGATAAATTGGTGTTTGAATAAATTATTTTTGTCACGTTTAAAGTTAATTCCACACCAAAACCAATTTTAATTTATTCAAAATTCCTAATTTTCGGGTACTTCGCGTACCAAGTTTTAAATCGAGAAATTTATCTGAGTGAGATCGGGAGAATTCAAAAAGACTTTAAACAAGGGTTCATCCAAATAGTTTTTTGAGAAAATTCATTTTCAACCCCAAGGTATTTAAAGTTAGCATTTCTAGCATTGGTTCATGATACAAGGTGAACCACATTCCTCCAAGATGGCATTGCCTGAAAACATCATCTAGCTAAGCTTTTACCATTTTGCCCTCATCCAATCATTTGCTTTCTACCTAGGGTTTTGGACCCTATATAAACTTCAAAATTCCATTGTTGTTTTCCTGATCTCTTTCTTTGCCTCTCCAAACATTTGTCTGCCAAGTAGAAGGGGAAAAACAACACAGAAAGCTCATATTCATCTCTTTTCAATCCTAGCCTTCATTTTCTCTTCTAGTTTCATTCATCCTCTGAGGTTCTAGGCTAAGGTTGTATGGTTTGTTTGGGAAGTTTAGGTGGTGAAGGAGGTGCTAGCTAGGTTGGGAGGAAAAAGAGATCCAAGACCCATGGATTCCTTCTTGAATTTTGGCTCTATGAAGCCTTGTTATTGAGTAGATATGAGTAGAAATTATGAGATTTTGTTGTGTTTATACTTAAAAGTGATCTAGTATTTGCCTTTGAGTTGTTGAGAATGTTTTGTACTTGTTTGGTTTGAGTTTGCAGATGAAAATGCCATCTGGTGCACACATAGGGTGCACTAGATCAGACCAGCAGCCTTAGCCGCGGCCCATAAGGAGGGCCGCCGGCTAGAGCCGTAGCTACACGGGACTAGGGCACGGCCCTAGAAGAGGGCCGCCGCCTAGTCCCGGTATTGTAACGGGGCATATGGGGCGGCTCATGAGGAGTCCCGCCCTAGGCCCCTGAGTATTAATCTGGGAAAATTTGTGTAGTGGCAGGGCCCTTGTGGCTTATCTACGTGTCGTTTCGGGCCAAGTGTTATGGGCCCTTGTGGCTCGGCTCTTTGGGATCGTCTCGACACACGTTTTGGCTTTGATTTCATTGAATTTGGATAAAAAATGAGTATGGTATGAATGGTTTATTGAAGAATTGCTACACAGTTCATATAATTGTTAGTTCACTGTGTATGAGAAATAATTGACTATGTGATCTGATGATATTTTTGTATTGAGTAGAGAAACATGATCCTTTAAGAATATGATTTATTATGAAAGCATGACTTGGATGTGATATTTGATCAATGAGATTCGAAGCATAGTTTGTTGTTAGAAATGTATAGAATTTGCTATGTTGCAAACCGAGCATGATGTTATATTTTTGAGTACTTCATGTTATTTTATACATGGTTTAGAAGCATGTTATAGAGTATTTGACATCTCACATATGTCATATTTCAAAAATGCATAAGGGGCCAACGTGAGCCCAAGTAATATTTTCAAAAATCATAAGCATGTGGTATATCATTCTTTGATGCATTGAGAAGTAGTAGAGTTGTTGCATGCATAAGATTGATGCATGAGAGATATATCTATGTACTATCTATATTGGTGAGGTTTTGGAGGATACCGTTTGGACTATGTCCTCTCGGGAGATATTTATGGACATTGCGGTCCCAGTATATGTAACGCGACGTATTCCCACGTTACGAGGTTGGAAACTGACACCAGCTTGGAATCCTGTTCAGGGGGTGTGCACACTAATAGTTCGATACCTGATTCCACACAGAGAGAACCACGAGTTTGGTTCCGTAGATGGTAGGAGATATTGGGTTGGATTTATGCCGCTCCCGATGGGGTAATTCACGCTTCGGTGAAACCCTAAGCCGTCTACGAGTAAAAGAAAGAAAGAGATTCAAGAGAGACTCAAGAGAAAGAAAGGGAGTCAAGAGAGACTCAAAAGAAAGAAAGCGAGTCAAGAGAGACTCAAAAGAAAGAAAGCGAGCCAAGAGAGACTCAAAAGTAAGAAAGAAAGTAAGAAAGAGACCTCCACAGAAAGTACTCTATTTTTATAAAGAGTGTATGAGTATATATATAGTATTGCACGAGATTGCATATGAGTATGATTATAGTATTGCACGAGACTGCATATGAGTATGATTATAGTATTGCACGAGATTGCATATGAGTATGATTATAGTATTGCACGAGATTGCATATGAGTATGATTATAGTATTGCACAAGATTGCATATGAGTATGATTATAGTATTGCACGAGATTGCATATGAGTATGATTATAGTATTGCACGAGATTGCATATGAGTATGATTATAGTATTACACGAGATTGCATATGAGTATGATTATAGTATTGCACGAGATTGCATATGAGTATGATGCGTAGTATTGCACGAGATTGCATTTGAGTAGAGTATCGCATGAGATTACATAATGAGAATGTTGATTTAAGATTGTTTATCGAGCCTGATTGTTTTGTTATATTCGAAGCCTTGTATATCAAGTTTATGTGATGCGAATGTGAGAGCATGAGAATACCTGTTGTATGGTTTGTTAGCATGATTCTACCCGCGAGCATGAATTGCTTGTTAAGTTAATTGAGAAGTTTATATGTTGAAGTATCTAAGTGTTCAGTCTTATATATAAGCATGCCAGTTGATATTATAGGTTGCAAGCATCTAGAAAGTATGTGATAGATCTATAGATGATTTGAAATGAGTGTAACACCCCAGATTTTCAAGACTTTTAAAACTTATATAATAAAGATAGAATCTCATAAAATCCCAAAATACGATACAAGAGTACGGGGTGCTATGCCACACCTGAGCTGGAGAACTCAGATGCACAGGCTAACTAACTAAATTCCGTAATAATGTAAATGGCACGCAGACCGAAAGGGAAACTATCTACACTATGCCTCGAATCTCTAGCGCGCTCCGGTGTCTACTCATCAGTGCCTGAAAGCCAAATATATCTGTTCAACGAGAGATGCTAGTAACCCACTCCAACGCATTGAAATACAATACATATAGATATATATATATATATAGATATACGAAAACCATTTTGAACATGAAGATATATTGTAAACACAAAAAAGTAAACTTTGTATATATTCACAAAATTCCGTGTACAGCGTGTGTATAATTTAATGTAGGTACAAAATCTCTGTCTAGTCCTCTGATTCTTCACTGACGTTATCTATGGAAGTGCCTCCGGGATTCAAGTAGCGTAGCCTCCGGGATTTAAGTGGCGCGTGCCTCCGGGATTTAATTGGCGTAGCTTCCGGGATTTAATTGGCGTGACTCCCAACAACGAGCGTCAAGGATTTAGAAGTAATCAATCCTGCAAAATTTCAAAAACACATGCAATGGATTCAAGCCGCCTTAAGGTCCTCAAATGCCTTCAAAAGACTTCAAGATCTTCGAGACAATCAATTCTGCAAAGCTCCAAAGTACCTGCAATGGATTCAAATTGCCTGCAAAATATTCAAAAGATGCCTCCAAGCCTTCAAGCGTTTTTCAAATGCTCTCAACTCCTTAAGTCTTCAAGTTGTTCAATGCCTTCAAGCTCTAAGCATTCAAGTTCTTCAAACTTTCAAGTGTGTTTTGGAATGAAATGAAGGCTCTATTTATACTAGAAGCCTAACCAACATTCCTCAACAAACTCCCCATTTAATTAATTAATTAATCATTTTAGAAAATGAAGCTTGCCCAGAATCAAGTCCAGGTTCATTATCGTATAATCTAATTCAAATTCAAACTAAATTACAATTATCTAATTCAAATAAAATTAATATTATATTTAAATTATAATTATAACTTAAATTCAAATATGAAATGGGCTTGGGCTAATTAATTAATTAATTCAATAGCCCCAAATCAAGTTCTAATCGGGCTAATTAAATTAAATTAATTCAGATGATCCAATTAATTAAATTGGCCCAACATTTAACCTCAACGTCGGTCCACCGACCATATATCAATCCATTTGTTGGATTCAAATTTCCTGTGTCTACAAATTGCCCCCTCGAGACTTGTCGAGACATGCCGTCTGATGTGCTTGGTGCGAGAAAGTCTCGAAACTTAACAAAATGGTCCTTTAAATTCATCGTGGTGCATCTATCTCCACGGGTCAAAATGTATGTCCGAATATTTCACAAACCAAAATCAAAAGATTTAATTAGTACAAAATGAGCCAAGACAAATCAAATGATACTGGCCCAATGAATTTCAATACATTTTGTTGTGAAATGGCACAAAATGGTGCAATGCACTTTAATTCCATGAGCCCGGCGCAATGCATCCTAATCCCATGAGCTCACAATTATTTTAGGATGAAGTTGGCAAAGTGTAGCTTGATTCCATGAACCCAATGTTTGCCAGAATATTTCATGGACTCAAAATTATTTCACTCACGAAAAGATTAAAATGGCGTAACATACTTTAGTTCCACAAGCCCAATTCCAAGAACCCAAATACATATGGTCTCCCAAGTCATCCCAAATTTAAGTCAAAGTTTAACACGACAATATCTCACTAGGATAGGTCTGTATGCATCCAACTCCAACCGAGCTCACTGTAAGCTGTAACTATTGAGCCCATGATTCTAGCGGCATAACTGTTTCTGTTGCACAAGTTTTATCTCAATATGCTAGATTGTAGAGTCCAAATCCACCCAAACCTCTTTCACCAGGCACTATAAATAGAGATATTAACTCATGGATCCATACAAACACGGAGGAAAACCAAAGAAGATCTGCGCTGATCACCGAAACTTCATCCCTCAACCAGGTAAATGTCATCCTTACTTCCCTTTTTCTTCCTATATATAGTCTTCCGTATGCAGAAATGACAACACGTACGTCTGGAATACGGAAGCGAGAAGGAAAGGAGCAATTATTTTTTGAAAACAGGAAAGGAGCGACTTAAACGCTAGAAGTAACTTGCCAACTGCTTCAAGGAATTTTGTCACCCTCATGGAACAACGAGTGACGTGAATGGTGCCAATGAAGTAGAACAACCATCGGAGAGCGGGAACCATACCGCCGGAGTGTGAGTTTCTACTTGCAGTGCTCGTATCTCGTTGCCGACGGAGTTCTTCATCGGAGTCACTGGAAACCGCCGCTCAACTATTAATGCCGCTCAGCCCCTTCACCGGAGACTGTTCCTCGCCGTCAACGTTGCTTGTGATGACTTCTTGCTTTATTGGAGGGAAGCTCATGTCAAGATTTGTTTTGCAGGAGGGAAGCTCATGTCAAGATTTGTTTTACATGAGGGAGAGGCTCATGTCAAGATGGAGACCAGAGCCTGCTGCTCAACCGTCGGAGTCTACTTTGTTGCCGCAAGATTGCATCTTAGAAGCTCTGTTGATTTGTTTTACAGGAGGGAAGCTCGCGTCAAAATGGAGACCGGAGCCTGCTGCTCAACCGTCGGAGAAGGCCAACCAGTGAGCTGGAGTTCGTCGCTGCCTTTGCCAGAGTTGGTTTTTTTTTCTTCAGAAGTTGCCGCTCACCCACCAACGTTGTTGGAGCCGCTGGAAGATTACCGCTCCGGAGACTGTTCTTCATCGAAGTCGCCGGAATTCTTTACCGTTTGTTGCAGGTTGCCGGACTGCTGGACATGGACAGTTGCACCCCCGTCGTTGCCGTATGTACCGAAAAGAAACGGATGAAGGGAGCCACCACTGGTCTACTGCAAACTGAACTCTTTTATTTTCTTCTTTCAGGGATGAGACCATGAAACTTGAATTAATGGAGAGATGACAACACAGTGCCCAATGTGATGACAATGATCACAGCCCATTGTGACAGCTGCACCCATCACCTTTCATTTTTTTTTTTTTTTTTTGCCTCACGTTTTTTCTTTCTTCTGCTTCTTAGTTCCTATCCCCTATTCCCCTCTTTCTTTTTCTTTTGCTTGCTTTTTCATTTTGTCTTTCATTTTCCCTTTGTAAACTTTCTGCTTTGTTTTTTTTTTTCTCTTTTCACATTTTTTTTTTGTTTTCGTTTTTTGTTTCTTTTGATATTTTAATAGTAATACTAATGTAATAATAATGATAATAATAATATTAATTATTATCGCACTTCTTGTCGCGGCTTTCTCGAATTTGGTATAATTTTAACACACACGGTTTGGGACTAAAGAGCCTGGTGATATACAACGATCATAGCAATTAATCCACCACCCCTAACAACTGCACCCCTGAGCACGAAAGAGAAGTTCAAAGAAATTCATAACCAATAATTGAAATTCTTTTTACCCATGCTCAACAATAACTTGATGCCACGCAAGCTGTCGTTCCTTTATTGGATTGTTAAAACATACTTCTCTTGCATTTTAATATTCCTGAACATTAAAAGGAACAATGAAAACTACCCATAAACCTTCTCCTTGAAAGATTTAAATGAGATATGAACGTAGGAAATTCTGGACAGATTCGTGACTTTATTTCCCCTCGAATTTTGATCCTTCAAAAGTCATATTCAAGTTTAGATGTCTTCATGAAAATTGTATCTCTGTAAGTTAGCTTTCCAACGATACCCATACCACCTCAATCGGACTATTATAGACCGAGATATGACCAAAATACCGAACAGTGACCGATTGTTGCGAAAATGCATGCTTTGACAATTATTTTCCATGACTCGCAATGCTTCCTAGACCTGTTCTCTTCCTTTCCATGCCAATAATTAACATGTGCTTGAATAGAATCACTATCTTGGACGAAAGTATAAAAATTTTGTTATGACTGAACTTAGACAATAAAATTTCTAAGCTGCCTACGTACTGAAAAGGAGATCAAGTCAAACGTAGTTTAAAATTTTTTTTTTAAAAAAGTAAAGCCGTTCACCGTTTAAGCTCATGTGGGCCAGGAGCGTCTATGACTTGGGCCCACCCATAGACAAGCGAGATGCATTAACAGTTTAACCACGTGCTGCATTTTTGGTGGATATCATTCATCAAGTAGTCTCGTTTACTTAATTAATAGGGTCAACTTGCGCATCATTTTCATCAACCAAGTTGTACATGCCCCCCGCAATCGGGATCTCATCATGTCAATTAATGTGGAATGAAGACGGCACCTCATCTTGAGTTAGTGTCGCTCCATAACCTGAATCAATGTCTTCTTTTCCTTCTTGCACATGGGTGTATATGATGGTCTTTGGCTGGACCTTCAAGATTTCGCTGCATGAAACATGGACATCAACTTCTCGTCTCATACGAGAGGGAACTATACTTCTAAGCCTTTTTGAAGACTCTATTTCAATAGAAGTGCTGGTGTGTTCTTTTAAAACTCGAGAAGATCCAAGTCTGTCATGTATTGACTTCCTCTTAGCAGGTTTGGGATTTGACCCAAGCCTATGAAAGGCTGACTGTCGTGGTTCTACCTCGCCAATCCTATCAAAGACTGATTGCCTTTTGTGTTGTTCCTCCTCATCGGTAGACGTGATGCAATTACTTGCGACTCTGTTTATGAAGATTTGCACTGGTTTAGGGAGCCCATAGCCTAATCCTTTACGTTCATGCGGTCCCTGCTGATTTGACTTGCCTTTACCGCCGGCTTCTGGGATAAGCTTCCCCAACTTTTGTGGCTCTTTGGGATTATATCCTGCTTTAAATAGAAGTTTATAGGCATTGGGGTCGAAGCCGCCAATGCGCTTAGCGGGCAACGTTTGACTTGTCCCAACTTCATCTTCAAGCGGTTTAACTGGAGCTGCTTTTAATGTTTCAATTCTTGCGAGTGGAAAAACAAGTTCCTTGTCGCAATGAGCTTGGTCTGCGACTTGTTTGCTTTTCCACTTTGGATCGGGAGGTGTGTAACCATCGCTTTTGTCAATCTCCTCAACAATAACTTGTTTCTTCAAGTAAAATTTTGCGTCTGCAAAGTAGGACTCTGCTTCGGTGAATGGACTTTCATCAGCGACCACCTTTTCTATCACATTGCCTTTTTCAAACATGAGGTACTGGTGCCATGATGAGGGGACTACTCCGTTCTCATGTATCCAAGGTCGGCCTAGCAACAAATTGTAAGACGTCCTTGCATCTATCACATAACATAGTGTATTTGAGTTCAATGTTCCGACCCTGAGATCGAGTCTGATGGTACCTAGTGCCCTTTGCCCACCTTGATTAAAACCTTGAATCATCAGGCGGCTTTGAGAGAGCTCGTCGGTAGAGATGCCAAGTTCTTTCATAGCTCGGAGAGACAGAATGTTAACAGCCGATCCTTGATCAATCAAAATCCTTTTGATTCCTCGCTCGCGTGCATAACCGTCTACGAATAGCGGGCGATTGTGTGGTGCACCACCAAGCAATAGATCTTCATCTTTGAAAATTATCTCCGCAGTGTAAGACGCGGCTTTGCGAGTTTGGACCTCGCTGCTTCCTTCAATCAAGAGGAATGAAGATTCTCCCACTTCAACATGTTCTTCATTGGTATTCAAGCAAGTTCCAAGAATGTCTGTTCTACTCAGGCGAAACCCCTTTGGCATGTATTGAGCTAGGATAACTGGTGCCCGTGGCTTGTTGGGAAGTCCTTTCTTCTTCGAGTCATGGACAGGGTCTCTTGCCGACTTCTTCTCAACCCATTGCTTTGTCATTTTCTTCAATGGTCTAATATGACTAGCAGGATCAAGTTGTGATGGTTTTAAATACTGGACGCCAGCATGCTTTACTTTAAATGGAAGTGTGCATTTATGTTGCTTGCCCCCATTATTCTCCTCATCTTCTATAAGTAATGGAGCAAACCTCCCACATGAAATTTGGTTTATGCTTGCGCTAGCATCCGCAAGCTCTATCTTTCCATCACGAGCAAGCCCCATCACTTTATCCTTAAAGACGAAGCATTTTTCAATCGGGTGTCCGAGGAGACGATGATACTTGCAATAGTTGAGGTCATCTACCCTAGAAGCTTCTTCGGGGCACTTCATCTCAGGCAACTCAATTAATTTGAGTTTCAGCAACTCGTCAAACATAGGAGAAACGTCAGAATCCAAGAATGGATATTGTTTCTCTTGCCACTCTTCCACAATTGTTTTTCTAGCTCCCCTTGATGGGCCAGTGAATGATCTTTTCTTGGGCTTCTCAGCCACTTTGGTGAAAACCCGCATTGGTCCTGTCATCACGTTCATCGTTTCTTTTTTCTCTTGCTTTGGAAAGAACTTACTCCATTTGTTGACGTCTTGGTTTGTAGGTGCCTTTGATGAGCTGGGCATACTTGACATGTTTAGTCCCCCATTGGCTTCAATACTCAATTCCATGTCATGAGCACGACTGGATAATTCTTCAAATGTTCTAGGCTTGATTCCCTGCAAGATATAAGAGAGCTCGAAGTGCATCCCTTGGATGCACATTTCAATTGCGGAGCTTTGGGATATCCTTTCTTTACAGTTAAGGCACAACTCCCTCCATCTCTCGATGTAAGCGCCCGCACACTCACCCTTCCATTGGTGGGTAGTGGTGAGCTCCAAGAAGCTGACAGTCCTTCTTGTGCTGTAGAAGCGGGTCAAGAACTCGCGCTCCATGTCATTCCAGCTATCAATGCAACCATTCTCCAGGTCGGTGTACCAATCAAAGGCAGTGCCCTTCAGAGAGCGGACGAACTGCTTGACGAGGAGGTCTCCGTATGTTCCTGCATCATTACAGGTTTCAATGAAGTGGGCGATGTGCTACCTTGGGTTGCCTTTTCCATCAAACTGCTGGAACTTGGGAGGTTGATAGCCCAACGGCATCTTCATTTCTTCAATCCTCTGAGTATAGGGCTTAGTGTAAGTGTATGGAGATTGTCCTCCCTGAAGCTTCCCTTTGATCGCTCCCATGATGTAGTCATTCAACTGGTCTACAGGTATCATGCCCTCAGAAATTGGAATACTCTTCTCAGCGGGTGGTGGACGAGAGATTGTCTCTTCCATTCCTGGCCTACTTTCATGACGCGGTGACTCGACATCAATCTCATCCTCTTGAGTTTGAGGCTGCTTCTCAGAAGCTCGACTTGTTTCGCCGTTTCTTCCGCTTTCAACCTTTTCACTAAGCTCATTGATTCTCCTTTCTTGGTTATGCATGAACGTAGTTATCCCCTCAAGAGCTTTGGTGATGTTTGCTAGTTGTTCCTCCACCGAAGCTGCGTTCGTCGTCATAACGGGCATGACTGTGTAGCTGTGAGTCAATTCCGACGATGTTTTCTGCAGAGGTGATGATTGAGATGTAGGAGACGAGCTACCGCTGCCAGGGGTTCCTTTTGGGGGGTCATACTCCCGCTGCTGGGAGTTCCTTTTGTGGTAGTAGGGCCCATATGACTCTTGTCGCTAACAGTTTCCCTCGTCGAAGATGAACCCTTGTCATATGCAGCTTTCCATGACTTGGTGGAGTTGCTTTCAATCCTTCGGACGATGTTACGAACCATGTTCTGGGTCTCGTTCAGTTGCACCCCTAGGTTCCTCACTCGGCTCCGAGTCATTGCTCCTTCCACATTTTGGCTATCACCGGAACCGGCCACGGATGATCCCTTGGAGCGGGTAGCTTGAGCATAGGTCATCTTGGAGGAGGGATTTCTTGATGCCATTTGGATTCCTTCCTTGTAGAGCTCGTGAATCAACAGTGAAGAGATGAGAGGCAGAGTTGTCCCACTGGGCGTGCCAAAATCTGTAAACACAAAAAAGTAAACTTTGTATATATTCACAAAATTCCGTGTACAGCGTGTGTATAATTTAATGTAGGTACAAAATCTCTGTCTAGTCCTCTGATTCTTCACTGACGTTATATATGGAAGTGCCTCCGGGATTCAAGTAGCGTAGCCTCCGGGATTTAAGTGGCGCGTGCCTCCGGAATTTAATTGGCGTAGCTTCCGGGATTTAATTGGCGTGACTCCCAACAATGAGCGTCAAGGATTTAGAAGTAATCAATCCTGCAAAATTTCAAAAACACATGCAATGGATTCAAGCCGCCTTAAGGTCCTCAAATGCCTTCAAAAGACTTCAAGATCTTCGAGACAATCAATTCTGCAAAGCTCCAAAGTACCTGCAATGGATTCAAATTGCCTGCAAAATATTCAAAAGATGCCTCCAAGCCTTCAAGCGTTTTTCAAATGCTCTCAACTCCTTAAGTCTTCAAGTTGTTCAATGCCTTCAAGCTCTAAGCATTCAAGTTCTTCAAACTTTCAAGTGTGTTTTGGAATGAAATGAAGGCTCTATTTATACTAGAAGCCTAACCAACATTCCTCAACAAACTCCCCATTTAATTAATTAATTAATCATTTTAGAAAATGAACCTTGCCCAGAATCAGGTCCAGGTTCATTATCGTATAATCTAATTCAAATTCAAACTAAATTACAATTATCTAATTCAAATAAAATTAATATTATATTTAAATTATAATTATAACTTAAATTCAAATATGAAATGGGCTTGGGCTAATTAATTAATTAATTCAATAGCCCCAAATCAAGTTCTAATCGGGCTAATTAAATTAAATTAATTCAGATGATCCAATTAATTAAATTGGCCCAACATTTAACCTCAACGTCGGTCCACCGACCATATATCAATCCATTTGTTGGATTCAAATTTCCTGTGTCTACATATATCATACGAACTCTAGCTTTTAAAACAGGGATAGACTCAATAGATAGGGCTAAGCACAGACAGCAGTTATACCAAGCATATACAGTTTACAACAGACAAGACATATAAGATAAGCACAATTAATAATCATAACCCAACATATACGATTCCCAATATGAATCCCATAGTCACATCCCCAAGGCACTCATAACAACAACTCCTCCATATCTCATCACATAGCACACTTTGTTGGCGCCACAGGACCAATCGCATGCCCATACATGAGGGTCAGCGCATATAGCTCTGACACGGCCCCGCAGCACCCTGCCCCGTATCGCAACACGGAGGGGTCGATCGCAACCGACCGATGAACCGCAGCTCATCATAGTTTGATCGCAACCAAACAGTGGACCGCAGCACAAGAGTATGTCATCTGACCGCAGCCAGGAAATATGAACCGCAGCTCATGTAGAAACGTTTGATCGCAACCAAACGGTGGACCGCAGCCCGGGAGTATCATGCACACATAACACATAGCAAACACATGCAACCCACATTAGCACATTGGGAAGGGGGAGAAAGCGTATAACAAAACCTATGCGTGATCCTTCACATATTAAGAATAATCCTAAGGGGTTCATACTTCTTTCACCTAGGTCAACGGGATACCAATTCAACTAGCATTCGATATATAAAACTCATACAACCTACGAACAGTACCCGAAATATCAAACTAGACATAGGCACGATAGACGGAGTCCGTTGGGACACCACGAGGGTCGGGGGAACATCAAACGGGGAAGCCAAAATCCCAAATTGGGGTACAAACCAGCGGGTAGCCGGTGGGTGAGGGTTCACCCACCGGCGGCAGCTATTTCGGGCAGCGGGCCCGCTGCCGGTGTTGCCCAAGAAGGCCCCGGGTAGGTGGCGGGTCCCCTACCCCCACCTACCCCCCACTGACTCTTTTTCACCAAAAACGCCCCGGGAACCTTTGTGGAACCCGAAACCATGCTTAGACACTTTAATTTCAAACGCAATTGCTAACACACGTAGACAATTAACGGATCAAAGATCGAGAAACATATGGCACATAACCTATCATGCTTTTCTAAACATAATCAACACCCAATCATGCGAATTCCCACCCAATATACCAAGAATAATTCCATACGATACAACCTAGGGTTCTAATCATTTTTAAATCAACAAGGACACAATTCATCTTCTAATATCAAGATTCGGTAAGAATATCACATAAACATCAAGAACATCCTACAAACATCAAGGACATCATATAATCATCAAGAACATCATATAATCATCAAGAACATCATAATTATCAAGAACCTTTCATCATCAAGATCACCCATGGAATCATCCCATCAATTATCAATAATAATATCACAATTCATCAATACACAATAATATGAAAATAGGTTTTGTTGAGACATGGGTTACCTTTTAGCCTTAATTAATTCCTTGGCTATGAAGGGTCTTTCTTGAAGCTTTCTTCTTTCTTGATTTCTCCTAGGGGAATTCTTGGAACTTCTTGTGTGGTGGGGGATTATTGTGGTGTGGGGTTCTAGGTGCCTCTTAAGTCCCCTATTTATATATTTAGGAGTCCTAATTATGAACTAATATTATAGGCTTGTTAATTCTATTCCTTTTGGGACTAAGGATTGAGTTTAGGGATAAGGGCCCATGGACTATGGTGGGCCTTTCCTAATTAATTATTGTGATTTAATTCTTTCTTTTGGGTAATTTGTTAAATGATTAATTGGTTTTAGGGATCGTAACACGGGGTGTTACACTCTCCCCCCTTACGAGGGGCTTCGTCCCCGAAGCCCGATGTGTTAATCCATTCTTTCACCCCTAGGCATCCCGCATCTTGGCCTCCTGGTTAGGAATGTGGCCCCACGTTTTGCCTTAGCTGGGGTAGACTGGATTTCTGGTGGTGTTGTGATAGAAAGGTTTTGGGTCTACCTCGGTCTCCTGCTCCTGAGCTGGACGCCCCGCGAGTGCCCAAGGTAGCCTCGGTTGATGCCACCCTCTGATCTAGTGCGCGTGTCGTACGGATCAAGGATGAGAACCTTTCCTCCATGAGTTGGTTTTGCCAGTTGAGCTGTGCGAGTATGCGTTCATTGATTGAGCCCTCGTCTTGCTCCTTTGGGTTCCCTCCTGATCGTGGTTGCACCGACGGGTTGGGTTCGTCATCCTCCTCCTGGTCCTCATTTCCCTCCAGGATTCCGCATTCTTGCATTGCCCGTTTGAGCTTCTTGTTGGAGATGTCTAATTGGTCGACCAATTCTCTTCGTTCATCCTCGGGTTTTTGGCAAATTTCTTCGAGGGTGAGGTAATGTCCTCCCTCGGTGTAGTAGATATCATTGCGGCGTAGGTTCTGGGCATTAAAGGTCATGCCATTTGCGGTCTTGACCTCGGTGTGGCTTAGGTCCACCCCCTTTTTCTCCATGATCCAACTTAGGATCATCCCGTAGGGTAGGCTAAGTCGGTTGCTTGATTTGCAAAACTCCATGTGTTTTAGCATGAGGGCCGGCAGGTTGAACTTGATTTTGTGTTTCAAGAAGTAGGCAAAGGTGCACTCTAAACTCCCCACGTCCTTGCTCTTATTGTTCGTGGGCAAGAGGCTATCAGTCACAATCATAACCAATATCTTTTGCTCCGCCGATAGCCACTTCCTATTAGGTCGTGTGGCCGAGGTAAATCCTTCCTCCTTCCCGAGTAGGTACCCGAGGTAGTCCTTGTACCCTGTATTTTGGGTATCAATCCACCCCTTTCGGTCGTAGTTTGACACCCCCGTGGTGGTCAATTTCAAGAGCTTAGCCAAGCGGCCTTCGGAGAGTATAATTTCCTTGCCACGGACCTTGGTGGCGATTTCTAGCTTATCACCCCATTTTGTGGCCACTAGGTGTTGATAGAATTCCTTCACCAATTCGGGATACGTATCCCCCTTGATGGTGAGATACGTATCCAAAAGCCCTTGGTGGTTAAGCATATCAACCAATTCTGGAGAAAATTGGTCGGGTTCCAGGGCTTTACCTCCTATCACGGTGTAGCCGGCGTTGCTCCATTCCGGGGTACGGGTTCTGAGGGGTTTCTTCGGCATTTTGATGGTTGACACTTTTTCCGGCGGTTCTCCGCGTGATTTTCCGGCGAGCGGTTTTCCCCGTTGGCGAGGGCGGTGACGGCGAGCTGAGTCCAGGTGACGGCTCGGTGGGGGGGCGGGTGACGGTGTTGTGGTGGCGTTGGGTGGTGTGCGGCAGCGGGTAGCGCCCAGGTGGGCGGCGGGCGGTGGTTGGCGTCGCGGTTTCCCTCCGGCGGCAGCGGCGGCGTGCGGTGGTTACGACCTGGGCGGGCGGTCATGGCTTGGTCGCTGGTGGCGGCGGTCTCGGGTTTCCGACGTCAAGGGAGGGCGGCCGTGTGTTTGTGGAAAGGGTGAAGGAGAGAAAGCGGGGGGGGGGGGGGGGGGTGGGGGGGGAAGGAAGAAGAAGAGGGTTTTTGATTTGGGGATTTTTGTGGGTTTAGGGACTTGTAGGGCTTTAAGAAGAAAGTGTTCCCTTGAGGTTTTAAGAAACATTCATAGCTTAGTGGTCAAGGCTTTGGTTTTGTATATGGGAGGTCAAGGGTTCAATTCCTATTGGCAACACTAGGCTTTTCTTGATGGTGTGGTCCCTGTCTTTTTCCCTCTTTTGTCTTCTAGTGATGGGAGGCTTGGCTTGTTATATAATTTGTGGTTTCGTCTTTATAAGCAGGATCGAATTTTAATCTAATCTTTTATTTATAAAATTCCAAAGTAATCGCTAAATTAATTTTTCTATGAAGGTGATTACAAGGAATTGCCGGTTTATCCTAGACAGAATTCGTCTTCTTGATTTTCTCTTGCGGGGTTTGCGTGGTCCTCGTCTTCTGGGGTTAGGTTCCCCTCCTCGAGGTTGCTCTCGTTCCCGAGGTCGGCTTGAGTGCGGCTCATGACGAATATTTTCCCGGGAGTGCCGTAGTTCCCTTGGTGGGTGGTGCCTCCGTGTTGACCTGTGGTGGTGGGGCATGGCCTTTGGGGTTGAACGCACCGGAAGGCCTTGTGCCCTTCTTCTCCGCAGTTGAAGCATCGCCAGGGATTGCCCATGCAATCTTTCCCTCTATGGCTTTTGTTGCATTTTGGGCAAGGGAAGCTCCTTGGGTTTGCTTCAGTGTTCCCTAGGGACGGTCTTTGGTTGGTCAGGTTGCTTGGTCTTGTGTTGGTGTCGTTCCTTGTTCTTTTTACTGATGGTGCTCCCCCTCCGGTGTTCCTATTTCGTCTCTGTTCCTGAACCCCGCGCTGGAGTAGTTGGATTCGATAGAGATTGGCGGCACTGGAGTAAGCCTCGTTGAGTGTCCGAGGTCTGCTTACCACTAGTGCTTTCCGGGCTTCGAAGTTGAGGCCTGAGACGAATCTTTCTATTTTTGTTACTTCGGTGGGGACTAGCTCTAGTGCGAAGCGCGCTAGTTCGAGGAATCGCTTGTGGTATTCCATGACGGTGGCTGTCCCTTGCTTTAGATGGAGGAACTCTTCGTACATGGATGCCTTTACGTGTGTTGGGTAGAATCTTTCTCGTAGTCATGTTTTGAGGTTTTCCCAATTGAACCATGGTTCTTGTTGGTAAGCGGGACCCTCGTGGATCCACCAAAGATCGGCTTCGTGTCCGAAGTAGAACGAGGCTATCTCTACGCGACGTTCTTCTGGGCATTCCACTAACCCGAGGATTTTGTCGAGGGTCCGGATCCATTCCTCCAGGATCAAGGGGTCCTCTTCTCCTGAGAACGTGGGTGGTCGATGATTTGAAACTTGTCGGGCGACGTCTGAGTTCGTGTTTGATGGAGGAGGCGGGGGCCTGTTGTTGCGAAGAGCTACGTCGCATAGTGCCTGGCGACTTGCGTTAGTTGTCGTAGTGTTTGGGTCAGGGGGTCGTGTGTAGTGGGTTCTGGAGTCCTTGATTGTCTTCTGTTGGGTGCCATGCTATCGTCTTTCTGAGTCAATGTTTATAAGAACATTAAATAAGAGCTTGGTGTCCTTCTTTGACGTGATAAGCGGAGGAAGGTTTTCTTTAGACAAGGAAGGAATGAAGTGAGGGGGTTTATGTGTAGGTTTCACAATAACACCGCGCGTCCTAAAATTCCCGAGTCCTATATTCCTAAATACCTGGAGTTCAAGCCTAATGTCCTAAAGTCCGGTCTTAAGAGTCTTATCCTAGGGTCAAACTTAGGCTCTGATACCAACTGTAACACCCCAGATTTTCAAGACTTTTAAAACTTATATAATAAAGATAGAATCTCATAAAATCCCAAAATACGATACAAGAGTACGGGGTGCTATGCCACACCTGATCTGGAGAACTCAGATGCACAGGCTAACTAACTAAATTCCGTAATAATGTAAATGACACGCAGGCCGAAAGGGAAACTATCTACACTATGCCTCGAATCTCTAGCGCGCTCCGGTGTCTACTCATCAGTGCCTGAAAGCCAAATATATATGTTCAGCGAGAGATGCTGGTAACCCACTCCAACACGTTGAAATACAATACATATAGATATATATATAGATATACGAAAACCATTTTGAACATGAAGATATATCCTACGAACTCTAGCTTTTAAAACAGGGATAGACTCAACAGATTGGGCTAAGCACAGACAGCAGTTATACCAAGCATATACAGTTTACAACAGGCAAGACAGATAAGATAAGCACAATTAATAATCATAACCCAACATATACGATTCCCAATATGAATCCCATAGTCACATCCCCAAGGCACTCATAACAACAACTCCTCCATATCTCATCACATAGCACACTTTGTTGGCGCCACATGACCAATCGCATGCCCATACATGAGGGTCAGCGCATATAGCTCTGACACGACCCCGCAGCACCCTGCCCCGTATCGCAACACGGAGGGGTCGATCGCAACCGACCGATGAACCGCAGCTCATCATAGTTTGATCGCAACCAAACAGTGGACCGCAGCCCAAGAGTATGTCATCTGACCGGAGCCAGGAAATATGAACCGCAGCTCATGTAGAAACGTTTGATCGCAACCAAACGGTGGACCGCAGCCCGGGAGTGTAAATCTGACCGCAGCCAGCTTCTGAACCGCAGCTCAGGAATAACCAATCCGATCGCAACCGAATTGGGGTATCATGCACACATAACACATAGCAAACACATGTAACCCACATTAGCACATTGGGAAGGGGGAGAAAGCGTATAACAAAACCTATGCGTGATCCTTCACATACTAAGAATACTCCTAAGGGGTTCACACTTCTTTCACCTAGGTCAACGGGATACCAATTCAACTAGCATGCGATATATAAGACTCATACAACCTACGAACGGTACCCGAAATATCAAACTAGACATAGGCACGATAGACGGAGTCCGTTGGGACACCACAAGGGTCGGGGGAACATCAAACGGGGAAGCCAAAATCCCAAATTGGGGTACAAACCAGCGGGTAGCCGGTGGGTGAGGGTTCACCCGCCGGCGGCAGCTATTCCGGGCAGCGGGTGCCCGGCGGGCAGCTGCCCACCCGCCGGCTGCCCGCTGCCGGTGTTGCCCAAGAAGGCCGCGGGTAGGTGGCGGGTCCCCTACCCCCACCTACCCCCCACTGACTGTTTTTCACCAAAAACGCCCCGGGAACCTTTGTGGAACCCTAAACCATGCTTAGACACTTTAATTTCAAACACAATTGCTAACACACGTAGACAATTAACGGATCAAAGATCGAGAAACATATGGCACATAACCTATCATGCTTTTCTAAACATAATCACCACCCAATCATGCGAATTCCCACCCAATATACCAAGAATAATTCCATACGATACAACCTAGGGTTCTAATCATTTTTAAATCAACAAGGACACAATTCATCTTCTAATATCAAGATTCGGTAAGAATATCACATAAACATCAAGAACATCCTACAAACATTAAGGACATCATATAATCATCAAGAACATCATATAATCATCAAGAACATCATAATTATCAAGAACCTTTCATCATCAAGATCACCCATGGAATCATCCCATCAATTATCAATAATAATATCACAATTCATCAATACACAATAATATGAAAATAGGTTTTGTTGAGACATGGGTTACCTTTTAGCCTTAATTAATTCCTTGGCTATGAAGGGTCTTTCTTGAAGCTTTCTTCTTTCATGATTTCTCCTAGGGGAATTCTTGGAACTTCTTGTGTGGTGGGGGATTATTGTGGTGGGGGGATCTAGGTGCCTCTTAAGTCCCCTATTTATATATTTAGGAGTCCTAATTATGAACTAATATTATAGGCTTGTTAATTCTATTCCTTTTGGGACTAAGGATTGGGTTTAGGGATAAGGGCCCATGGACTATGGTGGGCCTTTCCTAATTAATTATTGTGATTTAATTCTTTCTTTTGGGTAATTTGTTAAATGATTAATTGGTTTTAGGGATCGTAACACGGGGTGTTACACTCTCCCCCCTTACGAGGGGCTTCGTCCCCGAAGCCCGGTGTGTTAATCCATTCTTTCACCCCTAGGCATCCCGCATCTTGGCCTCCTGGTTAGGAATGTGGCCCCACGTTTTGCCTTAGCTGGGGTAGACTGGATTTCTGGTGGTGTTATGATAGAAAGGTTTTGGGTCTACCTCGGTCTCCTGCTCCTGAGCTGGACGCCCCGCGAGTGCCCAAGGTGGCCTCGGTTGCTGCCACCCTCTGATCTAGTGCGCGTGTCGTACGGATCAAGGATGAGAACCCTAAATGATTAATTGGTTTTAGGGATTGTAACACGGGGTGTTACAATGAGTTTTCCGCTTACAAGAGAAATCAAATGTTTTCAAAGTATATGCTATAATGCTTTACAGGGTTGAGTGTGGTTATACTTAGCTTCGTGCTAGCGGGTGTTTTCCTATTTGTCTATGTGTTGCTTGCAAAACCCCTTTCAGGTGGGCCCAACAGTGAGAAGAGATCGAGTTTGATTAGTCTCGTAGTTTGAGATGTCTAAACTCTAGTTATGTTGATGACCTTGTTTCCAGATTCTAGACTTTGTTGATTTGTAGACTTTCGAGGATGTAGACTTTTGGGGTGACTTTTCCCCTTATGTTTTTCAGCATTTAATATGGATATCAGATATTTATTTTATTTCTCGTTCTACCCCTTAGCATGTGCAATCACCACGGAGTGGTAGTTGTGGCGGTGACATTCCCACTAGTTAACTTTTAGCTTAATTCCGCTGCTTAGTTTATGATAATTGTGGTTTAGATTTATGATTAAGAGTTCGAAAAAGTGGGGTGTTACAGCTATAATGTTAGATGAGTATGTAAACTGACTATTTATACTTATTGGGAAAAATATAATGTTATTCTTTAATGTGCAGGCTATGTGATAACTGATTGAACAAAATGGAGAATAAGCTACATCACAACCATAATATTACATTCGAGCTAGAAAAGGTAAAATTATATGTAAACACTATTACATTTAACTTACATTATTTATGTAACACCCCTAATTTTTAAAATAATTAAAGCTTATATAAATAATGCAACTAACATTAATTATCCCAAACAGAGCATAAAACTATCCATAAGAGTCGGGGTGCTATGCCACACCTAGGTTTGAGAACCTAGATGTGCAGGCTAAACTAACCAATGCATATTTAATTCGTAAGTTAATATTCAAATACAACCCAAGGCACGCGGGCCATCTACAATACTAGAGCTAACTAAGCTAAGTCCCAGGGTTCTGACTAGCGAGCTCCGCAACTAATGCTCATCACCTGAAAAACATTCGGTGTAACAACCGTCAGCGAATAATGCTAGTAACCCACTCCAACACGTTAAGTACAATATAGGTAGATATAAGAAACTCATTTTGAAACTGGAATACATATATACTTACGAGACTCTAGTTTAGATCCAAGATCAAGACTCAAGATACATTAACAGACTCAACGGTATAGAATAATCATAAAGACTAACATGTGTCCTAAGAACACTATACAAGACAAGACAGGCAGATAAGCATATAAATATCAAATAGAGACAACAAAGGCATTCAGGACAGTTATCAAGTAATCAACAAGGCACACAATCCATCTTCCAACCTTATACGAAGTTCCAACCTTGTAGATCCCCTCCGTCCTTATATCAGTTCCAACCTATACCTCCAGGGCACCCTTATATTGGCTCCCCTTATTCCTCCGGGCAACTACATGCACCCACCGACAAACCACCTATCAACCACCAACATATCAAGATGGTGCCACAGTGCCATTCACATGATCCGCACCTCTAGTGCCAATATCAAGGGGTCAACGCATATAGCCCTGACATGACACTGTAAGACTTATAACCTGACCCATGCTCAATGGCAAGCAGGTCTAAGGTGGGTTTGTCCCTTTAGCACAGTAACCGCTAGGCCTGTACCTTTAGTACAATGACCGGGCATAAGTGCTGCCAACCGCCAACAATTCATTTCCACCAATCACAATCTCATAATCATCATTATCATCATCATTCACACCGGCCATTGCGCAATGACCACGATACTCATCACCATTCAATCAACACATAATCAATCAATAACAATCAAGACATAACAATGATGCGTAGTATATTTGCAAACAAATAATTCCCGGAGTATTCAGGTAGTCGAACCACAGGGAGATGGGGTACTAATCACTAATTACTCGCTTACTCATAAGAGCTAGTCTGAGCGAAACTTGATGGTTGATTGGTTGCATAAAATAACGAGCAAGAAATAAAACAAATATTAAGGTTTCGTAAACAATAGAGCAAACTGGGATTCTTGGGTTCACAATGTTTAATCACCTAGTGCCAATTAACGTTTGTAATATTTGGTTTGGAATTAAGATCTGTGTGGGAATGCAAAGTGGAATCGAATTACTCCCGTAATCTCTATTCCTAGTGAATTTCCACTCCCGTGGCTTAAACACCCGATAAGATCGAAGATCAGCATTCAATTATTCCTATTTACTACCATCTCCCGATGAGCAACAATCTAGAATAAACTTCCCCTAATAAATTCCCCTTTCCCAAGGTCTAACCATTAGGTGCAATCGTGTGTGCCCTAATTTATGCCCCAATTCCCATTGGTGACACAAATATGACTATGAAGCTAGTAATTTAGGCCTTTAATTACCAACAACAACAAGTTAAAACAAGATTGCAACACAAATCATAAAACCAAACATAAATATATTAAGAAATTAACGAACAAGGCACATAGGTTCATAAACAAAGTCTCCCAAAAATCCCTAAGGAATTTAGCCTCTCATGGCCATAATAACAGTAAATTCAATGCTTAAAGATAAACAAATAACAACGAGAATAAGAGTAAGAGTGAAAGAGTTCTCCCGAATCTTTCTAGCTAGTTCTCTATTCCAAAGCTAGTTGTAAATCTTCAAATTGGTCCTCTTTGTGCTTTGCTCTTGATTGCCTTCAAAACACCGAAATCGCAGAAGAAAAAGGAGGCCCTAGGGTTGATAGAAGATGATCTTTTTATAGTAGAAACCCGATGGCATCAATTTAGGAGTCTTCCAAATTAACGTCTCTCCGCGATCTCGACGCGTCGAGCCTCCAAAATGTGCGATGTTTGAAGCTACTGGAATTTTTCGACGCGTCGAGGCAAGGGCTCGACGCGTCGAATTGCTGATGCTTCGACTTCTTCCTCTTTTGATCATTTCGTGCTTGAAATTCTTCCCTTGCTCTCACGCTCACCCTGTAATGGTGATGAAAAACACTACCGAACACCATAAGGCATTCAAAACAAGTGTAAAAACATAATCTAACGAGAAAGCAAGGAAAACAAGTAATAAATGGACATGATTCAATAACTTTGTTTCTAAAATGAATCAGAAAAGCTATAAAAACATGCACAGATGTGATAACATCACCCCCTCACACTTAAGACTTTGCTTGTCCTCAAGCAAAACACTGAATCAAACCGCAGGTCAAAACACAAGGATCGCTCCCAATTTCTCGTGCACAACTTAGCAAACCACAAGACAACTCACTACAGGACACATGCTTCCAGAATCATCTCAGCTTGGCACCCGCGTTCTACTCCCAAGCCAACATACAAGCACCCAGATTGTTAGTAGTGAGAAATCTAGTGTGCACACGTACTCAGTTAGGTTTTTGCAAAACACGACATCAGAAAAACATCCTAGGCTTGCCCTTCCTACTCCTCCTGAATAGAACTAACATTGCATGTAAAGATCAAATAGTTCTTTATTAAGCTTGTAATGGGGCTAAGGGTCATGGTTCATAGGGGAAAAAAAAGAAGGTAAGGAATGATAACAAAGAGAGAGAATGACACAATTATCTATAGCTTTAAATCTTTAGAATAGAAATACGAATGATGAATAAGGGAGCAAAAAGGCAACTTATCAAGACCATAATAGCTCTGAAAGATAAGGGGATTGATATAAGGATTTTACTCAATCAACATTGGATTTGAGTTTATTTGGGATGAAGAAAGACCATAATAGCTTCTTTTTTTTTTTTTTTTCATACCAATACTGCAAACTAAATGAGAAAAGAATGGGTTTATTCAAGCAAGTAATAACCGAGTTGCTCTTAAGGTAAGCTCCAAAGAAGAATTCTCTTCTATAAGATTTATTTCTAAAGACAAAAGTTACATTCTCTCAAAGGGTGGAAGGATAATATTTGGCCAAGGGCTATAGGTTATAATATGGGGGTAATTCAAAGAAAAAAATATATATAATCACGAAGAGGTAATAAGTGCTTAGCACTTATTATAAAGAAAATAAAAGGCTCAAAGGGGACACAAAGGATAACACATACGTAGGGACAGGTTTAAAGGCTATGAGCTACAAAGAATGGCCTAAATCATTTCAATATATGCGAAAATTAGACTAAACCTGAGGAGTAATGAGACAAGCTTTCGTAAGCCAACTAATTGTCGGAATTCCACATAAACTTTCACTAGCACACGCACTAACCACTAGATTAAGAAATTAGTCCGATTATGAGTGGGTGACAAGTATATTAACAAGGAAAATAAATCACTGAAGTGTTACACTTTGATTTCATCCATGGCATAATGAGATGCAACAAGTTCCACAAAAACAAACCACTACCCGACACGAGAGAGCGAGAGCAATTAAGTATCAAGACCAACATTTTATTGGAAATAAAGGCACATGAGTCATTCAAGCAAGAATTCAAGTGAAGGGAACGAAATGGAATACGAGATCAGACTAAATAAAATTAAAGTGCAAAGACTAAGGAAAGGAAAGGAAATACTTCAATCCTTCCACCTCACACTTAGAGAATTACATTGTCCCCAATGTAATAAATTAAGTGAAGAAAAAGGAGTTGGAGTATTGCCGTAGAACCTTCTACTGGTCGGTATCTGGAGGTGGTGGTGGATGATAGTATCCCCGATAGAAGTCCGGGATGTACTGAGGATCTTGCAGCCAAGGCGGTTGTGGTGGAAAGTTCGGCTGGAAGCCGAGATGGGCCTGATTCTGCTGGTGTATGGAGGTGCCCATGAACCAGTTCACCTCATCAGTTCTGCGCATGAAATCCTGCCAATCATGAGGGAAGGCAGGTGCAGGTGCAGACATCTGTGGGGCAATCGCATCATCGCCCCCTTCATCATCTTCATCGTCTTCCTCTTCCCCGAATTGCTGACCGGTCTTGTAGCGTTTCTCTAGGTAATGCTCAGATATGAAGGCTTGTGGAGCTAACTTGACCTCCTGGGATTCATCAATAGGAACCCCAGCCAGCTGGCAAAGATGCGTAATGAGGTAGGAGTGGCCGAGGTAGAATCGACCCTTCGCATCAGCAGCTTCGCGGATATTGCCGTTGATGATATGGCCAATGTCAATAGTCTTGCGTTGCCGGATGCAGTAGGTAAGAAGCACTAAGTCTTTTCGGACAGTCCCCTTGTGAGAATTTAGGACAAGTTTCGCTTTGATGAAGTCCAAGATTCCCCTGTCAGCAGTCTTAAAATACTTGTAGTCCATGTGGGAGGCTACACCCCCCCTGATATTCCATTTGGCCGTCGGGTGGAAGAATTATGCAATACGGTTCAGCCAATCTTGGTCCATGTGGCCACGACCCATATCTCGATTAAAGTAATCATCGCCCATGTAATTACGCGTACCGTAGTACTCATTAATGGCTTCCGCCGAGAAGTCGACCGGAACGCCCCGGACAATACAAACATTAGTTTCGAGGCCATCCTTTGCATTCGCATAGAATTCCCGCACCAGATTGCTAAATGCATCTCCTGGTTGAGCAAGGAATCGGGGTGCCCAATTCCACGCTTCCGGGACCACTATATGTGCGCCACGTTCTTTTAGAACGGGCCGGGCAGACATCAACTGATGGTATCGTTGAGCCGCTGCATCTGTTACAAAACGTTTATATTGTGCAGCATGTTGTGGTTGTTCCCGGACTTGCGAAGATTCGGCTCTTGGCCGTTTGGATGGTTGACGGGCTCTTGGTGCCATAGGAAAAACCTAAAAAAATAAATCAAAACTTTCAAGTACTTGATCTAGAATTTATAGCCAAAATATCAAAAGTGAGTCTAAGGATTTCAAACTTTTCAATCAAGGGCACAAACTTCACTTGGGCATTTAATCAAACACCTTGTGGGCATGAACGTTAACACTAGGTTTATGTAAAATTGACATATCAAATTCATCCCACAAGTTCACCACACAACAAAACAAGGGTACCCATCATCAGAAGCAAGGTCTACAATCATCATAGACTAAAATAAGGAATTAAAACTATCAAAACAAAGTGAAATAGAGCTTAAACAACCAACGAAGAAATTTAGAAAATTAAATCAAAATGTGAGTGCAATGGTTTCTAATGTAGCAATTACAACATGTATATAGCAACAATCAATCATTAGTAATCAACAATGGGCAATTTATCTACCAAAAATTCAAAATCAGGGGAAAAATTCGTGGGTAGGGCGCCTACCCAAGAATAGAGCAAAAATGCACCTCCAAATCAAGAAATTGAAAGTAGAAAAGAGTGATTATTGTTACCTTGTAGCTTTAGGAAGTGAATGGAGAGGAGAACCAGAGGATTCGGACCTGGGGTATCTTGGGCGAGTGAGAGATTGAGAGAGAATTATGAGTTTGGGGAGAAAAACGGACCACCGGTCGCAATTTAACAGATCTGTTCTGTCGCGTCGAAAATTTCCAGTAGGAAAATTTTCGAGACGCGATGGTTTCGACGCGTCGAAAAATTCCAGTATGGAATTTTTCGCCTAGGTCGATTTTTGGCCTTTTTACTTAGCCGAAAACAACCCCTATACCGCTGTTTGACACAGAAACCAGAAAAAACACTCAAATTTTGTAAAACAAACTAGAACTAAATAATTAGCAAGAAATAAAAATGCGATAAATTAAAGGATAACATGGGGTGCCTCCCATGGAGCGCTAAGTTTAACGTCGCTAGCTCGACTGTACCTCCTTTCAGGTGTCACATGTAGGTCGGGAGATGAAGGCAATGTATCACATTGACCTTAGGTTCCTCGGGTGAATAGTAGTGCTTCAACCTTTGTCCATTGACCGTGAATTCATCTTGTGTTCCTTGAAGCACCACGGCACCCGATGGATGTACCTTAATCACTTTGTGTGGCCCAGTCCACTTGGATTTTAATTTTCCTGGGAATAATTTCATCCTTGAATTGAATAGAAGGACGTCGTCTCTCGGGACAACTTCTCTCTTTAGAATGTGCTTGTCATGCCACCTCTTGGTCTTCTCCTTGTAGATTTTCGCATTGTCATAGGCTTTGAGCCTGAATTCGTCAAGTTCGTTTAGTTGATGTAGCCTCTTCTCACCTGCGAGTTGCAAATCCATGTTGAGCGTCGTGACTGCCCAATGGGTTTTGTGTTCTAACTCCACGGGCAAGTGACAAGGTTTCCCATAAACAAGTCTAAAAGGTGAAGTTCCAATAGGATTCTTGAAAGCGGTCCTATACGCCCACAATGCATCATCAAGCTTTGTGGACCAATCTTTTCCAGACGGATTGACCACCTTCTCAAGAATGGATTTGATTTCTCGGTTTGACAGTTCCACTTGACCATTGGCTTGGGGATGGTATGGTGTAGAGAGTCTGTGATGAATTCCATACTTCTCAAGAACTTTCCCCAACGCTTTGTTGCAAAAATGTGTCCCATTATCAGTGATCAAAGCTCTTGGTACCCCAAACCTTGCAAAGATATTCTTCTTGATGAACTTGATGACAACCTTGGAATCATTAGTAGGACAAGCAATGGCTTCAACCCATTTGGAGACATAGTCCACTGCCACTAGGATGTATTCATTACCAAAAGACTTGGGGAATGGACCCATGAAATCCAAACCCCAGAGATCAAATAGTTCCACTTCAAGAATACTTTGTTGAGGCATCTCGTTTCTCCTTCCCACTGTGCCCACTCTTTGGCACTTATCACAACGAGCTACGAAAGAATGTGAATCTTTGAATATACTGGGCAAATAAAATCCTGACTGTAAAACCTTTTTCGCGGTTCGAGAAGGTCCAAAATGCCCTCCATAAGGTGATGAATGACAATGCTTTAAGACACTTTCTACCTCGTCTTCGGGCAAGCATCTTCTTAATATTCCATCTGCACATCTCTTGTATAGAAACGGTTCATCCCAAAGATAGAATTTTGCATCAGTTTGTAGTTTCTTCTTCAATGACCTAGAAGCATTTGGTGGAAATTGTTGGAAAACCACATAATTTACCAAATCTGAATACCAGGGCATAAAAGCACGAAGAGCCATCAGTTGCTCTCCCACGAAGTAATCATTGATTGGAATCTTTTCTCCTTCAGCCACTTCGTTTTGGCTCTCTAATCGGGACAAATGATCAGCTACAAGATTTTCTGTTCCCTTTTTGTCTATGATTTCCAAGTCAAACTCTTGAAGCAGAAGGGTCCACCTCATCAGTCTTGGGTTGGATTCCTTTTTGCTCATCAAGTACTTCAATGCTGAGTGATCGGTATGGACAATGACCTTGTATCCGTTCAGGTAGGATCGAAATTTATCAACAGCAAAAATCACAGCCAGCATCTCCCTTTCTGTTGTGGCATAATTAACCTGAGCCGCATCAAGAGTACGGCTTGCATAGTAAATTGGGTGTAGGCACTTGCCCTTCTTTTGACAAAGGACGGCCCCTACAGCATAGTCACTAGCATCGCACATAATCTCAAATGGTAAGTTCCAATCTGGCGGTGACATTATGGGAGCTGTTGTCAATGCCTTCTTCAATCTGCAGAAAGCTTCAAGGCAAGCATCATCAAAAACAAAGTTAGCATCTTTTAAAAGCAATTGAGTTAAAGGTTTAGAGATTTTTGAAAAGTCTTTGATAAATCTCCTGTAGAACCCTGCAAGGCCAAGAAAACTCCTTATTCCCTTTACTGAAACAGGTGGTGGCAATTTCTCTATGACTTCCACCTTGGCCGGGTCAACTTCAATGCCTTTTTCTGATATCTTGTGTCCAAGAACAATCCCATGTTGTACCATAAAGTGACATTTTTCCCAATTTAGAACAAGGTTTGCTTCTTGACACTTTCTTAATGCCTCATCCAAATTATCAAGACAATTATCAAAAGAAGAACCATATACAGAAAAATCATCCATGAAAACTTCCATAGTCTTCTCAACTAAATCGGAAAAAATGGCTAACATGCACCTTTGAAATGTAGCTGGTACATTACATAACCCAAATGGCATCCTTCGATATGCAAAGGTGCCATAGGGGCATGTAAACGTAGTCATCTCTTGGTCATCAGGGTGGATTGGGATCTGGAAGAACCCCGAAAAACCATCAAGAAAGCAAAAGTAAGAGTACTTAGCCATCCTTTCAATCAGCTGATCAACAAACGGAAGAGGAAAATGATCCTTCCTGGTGGCATCGTTCAACTTTCTGTAGTCCGTACACATCCTCCACCCAGTGACTAACCTGGTAGGAATGAGCTCATTTTTCTCATTGCGGACTACAGTTGTCCCCCCTTTCTTTGGGACCACGTGAATAGGGCTGACCCACTTACTGTCAGGAATAGGATAAATGATGCCAGCTTTCAACAATTTTAAGATCTCTTTCTTCACAACCTCCTGCATCGTAGGATTTAACCTACGTTGGTGCTCAACACTGGGTTTACGCCCATCCTCTAAGTTAATCCTGTGCATGCAGTAGGAAGCACTAATTCCAACAATATCATCAATAGTGTAACCAATGATTCTCTTATGTTTTCTTATCACATTTAATAATTTTTCCGTTTCATCATCTTTCAAATGAGCACTTACAATCACTGGGTAAGTAGAATTTGGACCAAGATAAGCATACCTCAAGTTTGTTGGTAAAGGTTTTAATTCTACCTGTGGTGGTTCCTTTTCCTCGATGTTACAGGCAAGGAATATTAGTGGCAATTCCTGTGATTCCTCATCATTCGTACCATCCTCCAAGCATTCACTCTTTGTAGAATCTTCACCTTCGAGTTGTAAAGGGTCATTGGAGATCCATTTACCCCTCTCATAAGTTGCAACACATGAGTCGATTTCGTTTACATAAAAGCAAGAATCAAGACAAGAAGATTTGTTAGCCAATTCAAAAACATTAAATTCAACTTTATCTTCTCCAATCTCAAGAACTAAGGTTCCTTTTTTGACATTGATTATAGCTCCAGCGGTTGCCAAGAATGGTCTCCCAAGGATAATAGGAATTTTAGCATCTTCTTCCATCTCTAAAACCACGAAGTCTCCCGAAATGTAAAATTTGTCAATCTTCACTGGCACATCCTCCAGAATTCCGATAGGATATTTCACTGATCTGTCTACCAACTGAAGAGTTATGGATGTAGGTTTTGGCTCTCCAAGTTGCAGCTTTTGACACAAAGAATAAGGCATCAAACTCACACTTGCCCCTAAATCGCATAAAGCTTTTTGAACAAGTGATCCTCCAATAACACAAGGGATAGAGAAACTCCCAGGATCCCTAAGTTTTGGAGGAAGCTTGTTTTGAATTAAAGCACTACATTCTTCACTTACTGCTATTGTCTCATGATTCTCAGCTCTCCTCTTGTTGGATAAAATCTCTTTCAAAAACTTAGCATACGAGGGAATCTCGGTCACAGCATCAATAAAAGGAATGGTGATATCCAGTTGCTTGATCAAACTGTAGAAGTTTGCTCTTCTTTCCTCTTCCCTAGATTTCTGGAATTTTTGTGGGAAGGGTAGAGGTGGTGTATGCTTCTTTACGGGTTCAATTTCTTGTATCTCATCTTCCTTATCTTGAGCAATAACACCCTCATTCACTTTCTCATTTTCACCTTCTAGAATCTTCTTGACAATTTGTTCCCCATTAGGATACGGTGGGTCCAATAATTGCTTCCCACTCCTAGTGGTGACGGCGTTCATGTGTTCTCTTGGTTTTTCGGGCATAGCTGGCAACTTACTTGTGACTTTAGTACTCGATATAGATGGTTGATTTGCTAACTGATTTTCAACCATATTTTGGCGAGTATCCATCCGAGCCAACCTTTGTGTAATCTCTAACTGACCTTTAACCAATTTTTCCAACAATAATTCCATATTCGACGGGACCGGTGTTTCCACATTAGGCTTGGATTGATTTACTAGAACTTGATATCCATGATGATTTCCTCTAAAATTTTGCTGCCCCTGAAATCCTGGTGGTTGACTTCTACTATTTAAGTACTGGGGATTAGCCGCCCCAGCTGGATTACCCCAAGAGAAACCAGGATGATTCATCGATGCATTTGGATTGTAGGTTCCTCGTTGTTGGAATGCCGGTTGTATACTACCATACCCTACCACATCAACTTGTTCCATTGTAGCTTGAGAATCAACACTGAGACACTCCTCTGAATTGTGCTCTCCTCCACACAACTCACACATCATTACAGGTCTTGGAGGAGTAGAAGCTTTAGAAACATTACCTGAAGCTTGATTCTTGATAGTAATCTGGGCCAACTGTTGAACTAAAGTGGCTACATTATCAAACTTAGCCGATAGAGCGGATATCTGATCAACTTCAGTCACGCCTCCTATTAACTTCTGGGGAGATCTCTCTGAATACCAAGTCGTCCCATTCATCGCAACCTTTTCCCACAATTCTTCAGCTGGATCTGGCTCTAGGATTGCAAATGATCCTCCCGATGAAGCATCGACTAGGATTTTTGAATTGTCCAGTAATCCCTCATAGAAAGACATCATTAAATCCCAATTCTGAATACCGTGATGAGGACATTGTATCCTCATCTCTTTGAATCTCTCCCATGACTCTGCCAAAGACTCACCAGTTAACTGTCTGAAATTCTGAATAGATCTCCTCATTTTCTGAGTCTTAGATATGGGAAAAAAATCTCTTAAGGAACTCTTTGTGCAACTGGTCCCAAGTTTCAAAATAGTTCGCCGGATAAGAGGCAAGCCAACTGTTAGCTTTATCCCTTACAGTGAATGGAAAGAGGCGAAGCTTGATAGCATCTCCCGGGACTCCATTAATTTTGAAAGTGCTGCAAATCCTCAGAAATTTTGCAATGTGAGCATTAGGGTCTTCTGTTGGTGACCCACCAAAAGGATCCGAAGCAGCCATCTGAATTATAGCCGGTTTTATTTCAAAATTATTAGCATCAACCCTTGGCACATTGATACTTCCATGTCCTGCTGCATCTGGAGCAACGTAATCTGAAATGGGCCTCCTAATGCGTAGTGGTTGATTGACTCCCTCTCCATCGAGAGCCAGATTGTTCTGATTTCCACTGTTCGCCATCCTAACCTGTTTTCTTAAGAACTTGGCTCGCTTTTCGATCTCTGGGTTAAAAGGTTCTAATCCTTCGTTCCCTGAAGAGCGAGTTCGCATATAACACCAAGTCCGCTGATAACAGAAACACAACTCAACACAAGAAACTCGTTATCGATTAGCGAAAATAAAAATGAATTAAAATAAAAGAAAAGAAAATTAAAAAAAAAGACTAGACTCCGAAAATAAAACTTTCACTAATATTAGTACGTAGCGCCACCTCCCCGGCAACGGTGCCAATTTGATGCGTAGTATATTTGCAAACAAATAATTCCCGGAGTATTCAGGTAGTCAAACCACAGGGAGATGGGGTACTAATCACTAATTACTCGCTTACTCATAAGAGCTAGTCTGAGCGAAACTTGATGGTTGATTGGTTGCATAAAATAACGAGCAAGAAATAAAACAAATATTAAGGTTTCGTAAACAATAGAGCAAAATGGGATTCTTGGGATCACAATGTTTAATCACCTAGTGCCAATTAACGTTTGTAATATTTGGTTTGGAATTAAGATCTGTGTGGGAATGCAAAGTGGAATCGAATTACTCCCGTAATCTCTATTCCTAGTGAATTTCCACTCCCGTGGCTTAAACACCCGATAAGATCGAAGATCAGCATTCAATTATTCCTAATTACTACCATCTCCCGATGAGCAACAATCTAGAATAAACTTCCCCTAATAAATTCCCCTTTCCCAAGGTCTAACCATTAGGTGCAATCGTGTGTGCCCTAATTTATGCCCCAATTCCCATTGGTGACACAAATATGACTATGAAGCTAGTAATTTAGGCCTTTAATTACCAACAACAACAGGTTAAAACAAGATTGCAACACAAATCATAAAACCAAACATAAATATATTAAGAAATTAACGAACATGGCACATAGGTTCATAAACAAATTCACCCAAAAATCCCTAAGGAATTTAGCCGCTCATGGCCATAATAACAGTAAATTCAATGCTTAAAGATAAACAAATAACAACGAGAATAAGAGTAAGAGTGAAAGAATTCTCCCGAATCTTTCTAGCTAGTTCTCTATTCCAAAGCTAGTTGTAAATCTTCAAATTGGTCCTCTTTGTGCTTTGCTCTTGATTGCATTCAAAACACCGAAATCGCAGAAGAAAAAGGAGGCCCTAGGGTTGATAGAAGATGATCTTTTTATAATAGAAACCCGATGGCATCAATTTAGGAGTCTTCCAAATTAACGTCTCTCCGCGATCTCGACGCGTCGAGCCTCCAAAATGTGCGATGTTTGAAGCTACTGGATTTTTTCGACGCGTCGAATTGCTGATGCTTCGACTTCTTCCTCTTTTGATCATTTCGTGCTTGAAATTCTTCCCTTGCTCTCACGCTCACCCTGTAATGGTGAAGAAAAACACTACCGAACACCGTAAGGCATTCAAAACAAGTGTAAAAACATAATCTAACGAGAAAGCAAGGAAATCAAGTAATAAATGGACATGATTCAATAACTTTGTTTCTAAAATGAATCAGAAAAGCTATAAAAACATGCACAGATGTGATAACATCAAACAACAACGACACGTACTATACATAAATTCCTAGAATGATATTCAAAATATTAAACGAGACTCATACACGTCAAACGGTACAACGGGACACGGGGAAACATCAAACGAGGGAAAACACCACGCCTCGTACCCACTTTCCAGCGGGTAGGTGGCGGGTGAATGACCACCCGCCAGCCACCCACCGGCGGGCAGCCACCATTCCAGCGGGTGGCTGGCGAGCAGGCCTCCGCCTGCTGGCTTGGGCTCGCCGGGTAGTGGGTAGGTGGTGGGCGGTCATCCCCCCACCTACCCCCACTGGTACATAGGCAACTTTTCTGTCCTGGGATCACTCGTGAAACCCGAAACCATGTTCCGACACATTTAAACACATAACAACAAACGCCACGGATTTAATTAACGGAATTAAATCAAGAATCACACTAAATACATTCTAACACGATTCCTAAACATGCCAAGACTCAACATAAATAATATAATGGTTCAGGAGCATCTGGAACAACAAGAACATCAAGAAATCTATATGCAAAGCCCTAAGGACAAATCCTAGACTAGACTCAACACCCGATCATGCATAATCCCACCCAAATATACCAAGAACATCGTAATACGAAATTCACGATATAAACCCTAGGACTTTAGACATAATTAAAATACGAGATCATACATATAGTTAATCACAATATCAAGGACATCAAGATTATCAAATAAGCACAATATAAATCCTATGCGAGGGCTCTATCAAGACTCAATCACAGAATTCGTGTAATATAACTATGGGTCGTAAGGATTCTAATTTATTTCTAATCCCCTATTTATAGAGTTAGGAATCCTAATCAGAGTCTGAATAGTAAAAGCATACTTTCTATTCCTAACAGGTATATAGGTCTAGGATTCCTAATTAGAGTCTGACTAGTAAAATGTTTACTCTCTTTATTCCTAATAGGCTTAAGACTCTAGTTTAGGCAAGGATCCATGATCCATAGTGGACCACATTAATTAATTAAAGGGAATCCTTACCAAATTAAATCTTTTTTAATTATTATTAACGGAATTAATTAAATAATTAATCCAGGATAGAAGGCCGTAACACGGGGTGTTACACCCTCTCCCTGTGACACCCCAAAAATCCACACTCCAATCCATGAATTAATTGAGTAATTAATTCTATTTCTTTTGAGGAATTGATTCCTAAAATCCTGATTTTTTGATACTCAAGGACTAGTATTTGACTAGTCAATCTTTAAGTGGTGTTGTACCTTGTGCTTTGAGAGGAGTTCCCTTGTTCCTTACACTTTTTAAGAGTTAGTAAGGGTATCCTTGTCTTTTCACCAAGAGCTAGTTTTGTAACCTAAACCTAGAAGACTTCTTCATTTCATTCCCTTACATTTCCTAGAAAATATCTCTACCTTCTCTCTAGAATAGAAGAATAGCTTGTTCTTCAAGCCAAAAGAAGCCTTTGTCAAGATTCCAAGTTTTGCTTCCAAGATTCAATCTTTCCTCTATTTTGGCATCTAGAAGGGTATGATCTAAGCTTGTCTAGTCTTTTTGGTTCAATCTTAGTTGTCTTTTTCTTAAAGGTTGGATCTTTATGATCTTTTGGTTTGATCTTGAAGTTGGTTTGGCTAGTGAGCTTAGTGGAGAGCTTGTTGTGGTGTAAGAAGAGTCTTTTGGTCTTCAAGAGGTAACCCATGCTCTACAAAACCTATTTTGCTTACCTATATATGATTTCTTGGCTTCTATTTGTGTTTTTCTATGAAATGAGAGAGTTTATGCATTTATCTTGTGATATTGCATATCTAGAGCTTGTGTTTAGGATTCCTTTGTGCCATTGCTTGGCATTTTCCTTGGTTCAAGTCATTTTGTTGTGTTTGGGAGATTTGGCATGTTTTGGACTTAAATTTGTGTTTGGAGGAGAAAATCCCCGAAGGGATTTGTTGTGGTACAGGGGCGTACCCTCGGGCGGAACGGCCGGCGGGGCACCACCCGCGGGAACGTGTTGCCTTGTGGGTGTTGTACCCGCAGGCGGGATCACGGGTGGGGCACTACCCGTGGGTCCACCCGCGGGGAACAAAATGGTATTGAGATGGGATTTGTTCCCCGTGATTTGTTTGTCTCGGTCTTTGATCTTTTGGCCTCCCGATGTTCTTTTGTGGAACTATTTGAGCGTCTTCTTGATGTTTCATATGTCTAGAGCTTTATGGTAGGTATCCATGTAGGATCTTTGGTGTTGTGTATCGTGCTAAGTGTTCAACATTGTGTTTCGTTGAACCGTGTGGTGTCTTGTGTGTTCCTCGGAACTATCTTGAGTTTCCCCGTTGTTGAGCTTGCTAGTTATTATCTTAATGCTAGCGTCGTTGTTGTCGTTGGGTGGTGACCCGTCTCTTGATTGAGCATGTTTCATACCTCTTTTGCAATTCGTTGCTTGTTTCGTGTGAGTGGTGGTGCGTGTGTGGCTCTACCTGGATTGCAAGATTAGTGGTACGCTAGTCACCAAGGTATTGCAGCGGTCCTCGTGGTGGCCGTGACGTGATTATGGAGTTGTGGCTGAGTCCACGTGATTGGGGGATAACATTGTGTTATCCGGGCATGTGTTGCTGTGAATTGGTGGGTTTTCGTTGGCGGTTATAGGTGGGGGACGACGGTCCCGGCGGAATAAGGTTGGACTTGGCTGTACAGGGGTTTTCCGGAGGTAATGGTTGGCTTTGAAGGTACAAGGTTGGGGGTAGCCATAAGTTTGGAACAAGGCATAAGGAAGGCATATCAACTCGTGATGGGTGATGTCACGAGGGCTTGTGTAGCCGTGTGGTGAGTTCTCTTCTCTCGTGACGTGTGTAGTCACGGAGTCTTGTGGTGTTTTGGCATGTGTTGCCGTTGGGTGAGTCTTTATCCTTGTGTGTGGTTAAGCTTTGTGGTGGGACGTGTTCCTGGTGTTATCCTTGTGAGTGGTGAGTCTTGTGTTGTCTTTTGATCTTGGCTTTTGACTTATATATATATATATGTATTCCGTTTCGAAAATGGTTTTCATATTATATATCTACTTATTTATGATACATAACGGTATTGGTGGGTTACCAGCATCTTTCGGGTGATGCGTAGTCGAGCGCGATGTCTAGAGCCAGTAGCTTAGCACCTGTATCTTTAGACAGTGTTGTTGAGGCCTGTGTGCCAATGTCTTTAGATTGTTCTAGTTTGTTATTTTGGGGATAGTGATACACTTGCAGATTGTCGCCGTAGCGTATGCCAAGTGTGGTATACGTGGCATAACACCCCGTTTTGGATTCCTTTTATCCAGTTATCTTTCTATCTTCCGTTGTGCTAGTGTTTTGTTGTTAATCTGCATGTGTTAAGACTTGTTTTTAGGTCTTGTTGTTTTGGCGGTGTTACACTCCCCCCCCCCCCACTCACAAGAAGCTTCGTCCCCGATATGACACCCCGTAAATCTAAATACTAATTGAGGATTAATTGAAGAATTAATCCAAGCCTTCTTTGCTAATCCATTTCTAAAAATCCTGAAATTTAATAGTCGAGGGACTGGAATTGGACTAGTCACTTAAGTCTTTTGAGAGTACCTTGTGCCTTATGGTTTGTACCCTTGTCCCCTTTTCTTGCCAACCTTAGTAAGGATAAAAGTGGCTTTTCACCCATGAATTGTTGTTCAAGTCATCCCTAGCAAGACAATTCATTCATTCATCATCCAAGCCTAAGCCTCAAACACTCTAACATCTCTCTAAGAAAAACCTAGCTTATTCTTCAAGCAAGAAGGTGAGCCTCCTAGCCTTGCAAGATCCTCCTTCAAGATTCCTACTGTAACACCCCGAAATTTTGAAACTTTTAAAACTTATATGTTCCTTTTGTGTTTTTAGTGTTTTCTAAGGTATCTTTTCCTAAAGATGAAATCTTTATGATCTTTTGGTGTGTTCTTGAAGTGGGTGTTGAAGGTGAACCTTGATAGGGGCTTTGAGAAGTGTTTTAAGTGAAAGTTGAGTCTACAAGAGGTAACCCATGTTCTACAAAATCTATTTTGCTTACCTATATGATGATTTTGCTATGGAATGCGAGTGTTGATGCATTGTCTTGTGAAAATGCATATCTAGAGCTTGTTAATAGGGTTCATGTATGCCATTGCTTGGCTATTCCTTTGATTCAAGTCATTTTGTTGTATTTGGTGAGATTTGGCATGTTTTGGACTTGAATTTGAGCTTGGTGTTGAAAATCCCCGAAGGGATATTTTTGGTACAGAGGTTGTACCCGCGAGAGGAACAGCAGGTAGGGCAACCACCGCCCCACCCGCGGGGTACGGGTGTGAAGGGAAGTGGTTCCCGCGTGCGGAACCACGGGTGGGGGTCCACCCGTGGCCCCACCCGCGGCGTACACATATGTTGGTGTTCGGGGATTTGTTCCCCGTGATTCTTTTGACTCGGTATTTGATGTTTTGACTTCCCGATGTTCTTTTGTGGAACTATTTGACTGTCTTCTTGATGTTACGTATGTCTAGAACTATGTGGTAGGAATTCATGTAAGTTTTGGTGTCTTGAATCGTGCTAAGTGGTCAACCTTGTGATTCGTTGAACCATGATGAGTCTTGTGTGTTCTTCGGAACTAAGTTTGGTTTACCCGTTTGATAAGCATGCTAGTTCGGTGTTTAAATGCAAGCGTGTGTGGTTTGTTCCTTCCTATTGTGGATGATGAGTTGTGTTAATCATCATTGTTGTCGAATTGTGATCCTTTCCTTGATTGAGTAGGGTTTCATATCTTCGTTGTGATCCGTTTATTGATTCATATGATGGTGTTGTGTGTGTGGTTGTACCTGGATTGCACGATTAATGGTATGAGACATTAGTCAACAAGGTACGTCAGTGGTCCTCGTGGTGGCCATGACGAAATATGGAATTTGTGACCTGTGTGTCGGGTTCACGTATTTCTTGGGAGGCATGTGTTGCCAAAGGGTGTGATCGGTACCCTCGTGTACTATGAATTGGTGGAATTGTTGGCGGTTGTCGGCGGATGGGGACGACGGTCCTCGGAGGGATAAGGTTGGACTTGGCTGTACAGGGGTCCTGGAGGTAATGGGTTGAACTAGCTATAAGGTTGGGGGTAGCCATAAGGTTGGAACCAAGCATAAGGAAGGCATATCAATTCGTGATGGGTGATGTCACGAAGGCATGTGTTGCCGTTGTGTAATTCTCTATTCGTGACGAGTGATGTCGTGAAGGCATGTGTTGCCATTGTGTGTCTCTTATCTTCTTGTGTTGTGCATGTCGGGTGATATTCTATTGAGTGATGGTAGAATACACCTTGAGTCTTTCTTGTCTTATCGTTGTCACTTCTGGATGTGTCTTGGGATGTGTTCCCTTATCCTTGTTGAGAGGGGTGTTTAGTCTTGTGATTGACTTCTATCTTTGGCTTTGAACTTATATATACAGTATTCCATTTTGAAATGATTTTGCGATAAACTATCTATCTATATATGCTATTGACGCGTATTGATGTGTTACCAGCATTATTCGCTGACCGGGCGTCGTCCCATGTATTTTATGTGCTTTTCAGGTTCCGAGTAGTGGCGAGCGCGATCTAGTGAAGGATAGTCTAGATCCCTCAGGCTTTGTAGTTTGTTTTGGGCCTGTGTGCCTTCTATGTTGGATTTTAGACTTGTGTATGGTTTGACCTTGTCCCTTTTAGACTGATGATGTGGATGTTGTTTTCGCCTGTGCGTTCACCTTAGCGTGGACGTGGCATAACACTCTTCGTTTTCCAGTTTTTATATAGTTAGACTTCCGCTGTGATTGCTTATATTGTGGTTAGACATCTTGCATGTTTAAGTTTAAATTTGCATGGAAATCGAGGGTGTTACAGTTGGTATCAGAGCTTAGGTTTGAGCCTAGGATGATAGAGTCTAGACTTCTAAGTGGTTGAGTGTGGTTTAAGACCCTAAGCGACCGTAAGAGTCTAAGTGTTCAGGCTTAGGATTCTTAGGATGCGCGGTGAGCGGTGTGTTGTTTTCAGTTATTTGCTTGTTTGTTGTCTTGTTGGTAACAGTGTTGTTGTTGTAGAAGCTTTGCGATGCCTCCCCGTTAGTGTGCACGTACACCGGAGACCCCGACGAACGAACAGCTTGCCCAGAATCTGCATTAGCTTACGCAGACTATGCAGACCCTCAGCGAGGCGTTGTTACACAACAACCATCCCGTTCCACCTCCTCAGCCTACCGGGCATAGAGATATAGCGCGCCTTGTGTCGGGTCATAGACCTCCGACGTCCGCGGGCGAGGAAGACCCCGTTGTTCTTGAAGAGTGGGTGAGGACGTTTGACAAGATCTTTTCTGTTGTTGGATGCCTGGAGGAGCGGCGAGTGGAGCTTGCAACGTTCTACTTCAGCCACGAGGCCAACTTGTGGTGGGTACATGAGGGCCCAACTTGTCTCAAGGTGCCTGACTTTGATCGGACTGCCTTGAAGGATCGGATGCGTGAGAGGTTCTATCCGGCGCATGTACGAGCCGCAATGTACCAGGAGTTCCTTCATCTCCAACAGGGTTCTTTATCGGTAGTTGAGTACCACAAAAAGTTTCTAGAGCTCGCTCGCTTCGCCCGGATGCTTGTCCCTACCGAGCTTGCCAAAGTTGAGAAGTTCGTAGCTGGCTTGAACTACGAGACACGAAAGGCTTTAACCGTGAGTAGGCCGAGTTCTCTAAAGGAAGCATATGTGAGTGCCGCGGACTTGTACCGGGTACAGCAGCTACAGCGTGGATCCTACGAGCTTGCAAGGAAAAGGAACGAGAGTGGAGGATCTTCCAACTTCAAGAGGCCGCGACAGAACTTCCAAGCCAAGAATGCACCTTCTCCAACCCAAGGATCAAATTGAACGGATCATGGAAACCAAGCCAGGACGTTCCCGTGCCGTAGGTGTGGGAAGGAGCATGCGGGTAAGGATTGCAATGGTCAAGCGTTTCGGTGTTATCGTTGCGGAGATAGAGGACATAAGATCGCCGAGTGCCCTCAGCAAGCCAATCAAAGGGCGTTGCCACCACCCGCAGGATCCGGAGGAGCAGCAGGAGGTAGCTCGAGCCGTGGAGCAGCCGGGGCCAAGCCGTCTGGAAGAGTTTTCGTGATGGGGCGATCGCAGGCGGAGACGGAGGGCTTGGTTGAGGAGGAGATATCAGATAATCCTTTTTCTAGCCTACCCTTGTCTTTAGAACGCATCTGGTTCCTTGTTGCTTTTGTGCGTTGTCTTGTTTCCTTCGTTGTCTGTTTGAGTTGTCTTATTTTCCTTGTCGTGTTTTCCCCTTGATGTATGATTCTTTTAGTCTCAAGTGTAAGCCTTTCGTGGAGTTAATTGTTTACCTCTAAATTGAGTCATGCTTGAGTTAATTCCCTAGCCTTGCTTATGTATAACATGTAACCCATCCTTCTTGTGAGCCACCTAAATTTATCCAAGTGTTCCTTGAATTTGGAATAGAAAAATCCATAGAATTCCATCACTTGCCAACCCAACCCTTAAACCACTTGAACTAATTATGTTTCTTGAACCTTACCCAATTTTAATTCTATCTAACCCATAAATCTCACTTTACCCAAAATCCCCAAATTAAATCATCTTCTTTTCCCAATTTTTCCTCAAATCCCAAAACCCTTATTTCTCCCTTTCACCTTCCTACCCGTGTGCACCAGCCGAGAACACCCCTCCCCACCACCCGTCGTCACCTTCCCAACGCCGACCAGTCGCCGCCGCCAATCGCCGGAGCCGCCGTCGATCGGAGACACCTCGCCGCCGCCGGTCTGTTGCGTCGCAGCTGTTCAGCGAGAGAGAGAGAGAGAGAGAAGCGAGAGTGGAGAAGAGAAGAAGAAAAAAAGGAGGAAAGCCTTGGGTCATTTTGTTGAGCTTTGGGGTCATCTTTCAACCATGCCTAGAAGAACATGTTTGGCAAGAAAGGTGGAATGGGTGGATGCCCATTATCTCATTTTAGAAGGTAAAGCTTTCGACCCGGAATCTTTTCCTAGTTCTTTGTTGGATATGCTTAGATATCAAGGCTTGTTAGATGGGTTTCTCACCATAAGGGCCGAGACATACCCAAGCTTGGTTAAGGAATTTTATCGTCACATGGTTGTGACAAAAGATGGAGGAAAGCTTGAAATCACCTCTAAGGTGAGGGGTGTGAAAGTGGTTCTGTCCGAAAAGAGACTAGCTGAGCTCTTAAGTTTAACCGCTACGGGAGTCGCTCTGTACAGTGGTAAAACTTGGATTAGTACGGATACCATGGGGTACCGGGACTACTTGAGTTACTTTTTGGGTCACACGAGTGGTTTTACTCAACCCTCAAGACCGGAGAAGAAGTGGTTGTCTGTCGAGCAAAGGATTTTGGTGATGCTGGTGTCGGATTTCTAGGAACCCCCCTTAAAAGTTAAGCCTAAAAAGGTAAGGGAAGTTTAATTTGTAACTAACAAGTCTCAAACCTGGGTCTTCAAGTTTCCAAGCTATCCCTTTAACTATCTAGACCAATTGTTTTTCTTAAACCTTTTGCCAATTAAATTCTTTTTAATGCCTTCTTCAAAACCTACCCAAAAAATTCCCAAATTAAAATCTTATCTTTCCTAAATTCCCCCCCCCCCCCCCCCCCTCTACCCGTGAGCTTCAGCCGAGAAACCACCACCCCGTCGCTCTCCTCCACCCGTCGATCTTCAGTCGCCCGCCGGTCACCGCCCGTCGCCGTCCGGACTCGCCGCCGCCAACCGTCTTCGTCTCGCCGCTGCATCGTTGGAAAACGCAGCCGAGAAGAAGAAAAGAAGGAGAAAAGGGAAGAAGGATTTGGGGAGAATCTTTGGGTCTTCTTTGTCTTGGATATCTTGCACCATGCCTAGAAGGTAAAAAACCGCGAGAAGAGTGGAATGGGTGGATACCCATTACTCGGTTTTGGAAGGTAAAGCTTTTAACCCCGAATCTTTTTCAAGTTCTATGTTGGAATTGTTGATCTATCAAGGATTGTTGGATGGGTATCTCGCGATTAGGACTGAGACCTACCCGAGTTTGGTGAAGGAATTCTACCGTCGCATGAGCGTGACCAAGGATGGGGGAAAGTTGGAAATCACCTCCAAGGTGGGAGGCATGAAAATTTCCTTGACTGAGAAACGGTTGGCTCAGCTCTTGAGTTTGAAAACCACCGGGGTCTCACAGTACATTGGTGAATCTTGGATTGAGACAAACAATATGAGTTATCAGAATTATTTGAGCTTTTTGTTGGGAAGGACAAGTGGTTTTACCCAGACCACGAGGCTAGAAAGGAAATGGCTTTCTGCTGAGCATAAGATTTTGGTAATGCTTGTTTCTGATTGCTTGTTGCCTAACAACAATAAAAGTAGCTTGTTAGGTAAATTGGAATGCACCTTTGCCTTTTGTCTGAAGTATAAAGTGAAGTTCAACCTGCCCTCCTTGATTTTGCAACACATGGACTACTGTAGAGATCATAACCGTAAAAGTCTGCCCTACGGTATGGTTTTGAGCTGGATTTTCTTGAGGAAAGGGGTGAATGTTGAGGGTTATGTGCCCAAGCCTGTGGGCAAAATGGTTTTGGATGCCACGAATCTCCGGAGCTGCAATCTATTCCAGATGGATAATGGTGACGACATCACTCTAGAGGAAGTAGCAAAGAACCCCCTGCCGAGAGGAGTTCCTTGGTTGAGCAGCTTGAGATCCCCGTTGGGAAGTTGAATCAGGTGGTGCAGAGTTTGGGAGGGGATGCTGAGGATGAAGAAGAAGAAGAAGAAGAAGGAGGAGGAGAAGAAAAAGAAGATGAAGCTGAGGAAAGCAACTCCGAGAGCGAGGAGAGCTTAAGAAGGAAAGAAGTGAGGACGAAGAAAGAGCATGACGCCATGACCCACGAGGAGCATGTGGTGGCCCTCCTTCGACAGCAAAATCGGATGATTGAGGAAGGTTTTTCCTTCATGAAGGCTCAGCTGGTTACCGTTAATCAGAGGCTGGATGTGCTGGAAGCTAGCTCTAGCTGAGGTAGAGCCGAGGAAGCTTCTGACGAGGATGCCGAGGATTCGGAGGATGATTCTTCCTAGGCCGGAGTTTGGGGTAAGCTCGTTTCCTTCCTTGTTTGTTTTGGTTGCCAGCTTGTTTGTTGTTGCTGGCTTAGTTGTGCGTTTCGTGGTGCTCTCTTGTTTGCTTTGGTTTCTAGTTTGTTGCTTCAGTAGTTGTTTAGTTGCTTTGCCTCGTTCGAGCTTGGTTGCCTGCAGTTTAAGATTAGTGTAGATGAGTGATAGTTGTCCTTAAGTTTGCGTTAGTGGTGGTGTTGCTTGTGAAGTTTTCCCCGTTACTTTGAAACCTTGCATTTCTTGGTCTTTGAAACCTTGTTCCTTAATACCTTGATATCTCTTATCGCATCTTTGATTTGTCGCTATCTTTTGTTAAACCCGTCGTGCCCAAGCTTCGGGGACGAAGCTTCTTGTTAGGGGGAGAGGATGTGACACCTCGTAAATCTAAATACTAATTGAGGATTAATTGAAGAATTAATCCAAGCTTTATTTGCTAATCCATTTCTAAAAATCCTAAAATTTAATAGTCGAGGGACTGGAATTGGACTAGTCACTTAAGTCTTTTGAGTGTACCTTGTGCCTTATGGTTTGTACCCTTGTCCCCTTGTCTTTCCAACCTTAGTAAGGGTAAAAGTGGCTTTTCACCCATGAATTTTTGTTCAAGCCATCCCTAGTAAGACAATTCATTCATTCATCATCCAAGCCTAAGCCTAAAACACTCTAACATCTCTCTAAGAAAAACCTAGCTTATTCTTCAAGCAAGAAGGTGAACCTCCTAGCCTTGCAAGATCCTCCTTCAAGATTCCTACTTTCTTCTTCTTGAGCATAGGAAAGGGTAAGATTCTTAGCTTTTTAGTGTTTTTAGCCATCTTTTGGGTGTCTTTATCTAAAGTTAGAATCTTTCTTGTGTTTTGGTTTGTGTAAGAAGTTGGTGAGGAAGAAGAGCTCTAAGAAAGGCTTAAGATGGTGGAAAGGAGAAATTGTTAGGCTACAAAGGTAACCCATGCTATACAAAACATATTTTCTTACCTAAATGATGATTATTGGCTTCTATTTGATGTTCTTGATGTGATTTGTGAGATTTGATGCATGATCTTGTGATGATGCATGTTTAGAGCTTGTTTTTAGGTTTCTTGTATGCCATTGCTTGGCTATTTCTTGGGTTCAAGTCATATCTTTGTTGTGTGTGAGATTTTGGGAGGTTTGGACTTGAACTTGACCTTAGCTTGATGATGAAAATCCCCGAAGGGAAATTGTGTACAGGCATTGTACCCCGCGGGCGGAACGGCGGCCAGTGGCCTACCCGCCGCCCCACCCGCGGGGAACGTGATGATTCAAGGTATGTACCCCGCGGGCAGGCCCACAGGTGGGGGTTTACCCGTAGCCCCATCCGCAGGGAACAATATTGTTTGACGCGGGGATTTGTACCCCGTGATTCTTTTCTTCTTGGTATTGATGTTTTGACCTCCCGTTGTTGAATTATTGAGCTATTTGTGAGTCTTCTTGATGTTTCGTATGTCTAGAACGATGTGTTAGGAATCCATGTTAGGATTTAGTGTCTTGAATCGTGCTGAGGGTCCAACTTTGTGATTCGTTGGGCTAATATGAGTCTTGAGGGTTCATTGGAACCCTTTTGGTTTATCCGTTTGATGAGCATGCTAGTTTGATGTTGTTTTGCTAGTATGTGTGTGTTTGTTCCTTCTTGTTGGGATTGGCAACTCGTGTTGTCAATCATTTTGATGTTAGATGGTAGTCCTTTGTTGTTGAGTATTGCTTCATGTCTTCATTGAAGTCTCTTGATTGATCCTTGTGATGTGATCTTGTGCAAGTCGTTGTACCCTTTGTTGATACTTGATTGGGTTATTGATGAGCCTCAATCCTCTTGATGATGATGATGATGACTGTGTGTGATTATGATTGAGATTGGTGGTAATATTATTGAGCATTTCTCACGAGATAAGTGGTAATATTGTGACTTTACAGTACCCTCATGTACTTTGAGATCGGTGGTAATACGGTTCTGATTGGTGGTAAAGATTGGTGGGGGACGACGGTCCCAGGCGGAATAAGGTTGGACTCAGAAGTACAGGGTGGCACTAGGAGGTAAAGGTTGGAACTGGTATAAGGTCGGGGGTAGTCATAAGGTTGGAACCAGGTATAAGGTTCGAACTATGGAACTTGAAACATGAAATTGTCATTATGTGATTGTGTGATTCCCTTGCTTATGAGAATGTGTGTGATGTATTCTACCTTGTGAATGGTAGGGTGCATCTAGAGTTGTGTTGTCTCTTGTTGTTGTGGTTTGTGGTCTTGTTGAGGTTGATGATCCTCGTTCTTGTTGAGAGAGTGATGAGTCTTTAATGTTAATTCCCTCTCTTGGTTTTAAATGGTATATATTGTATTCCTCAGTCTCAAACATTTTTGATTATATCTATCTATACTATGCTATTTAACGCGTATTGATGATTTACCAACATTATTCGCTGACCGGGTGTTATCCCTATGTTTTACAGGTTATGAGTAGATGCCGAGCGCGCTAGATGTGGACTCTAGATAATGTAGCTCCTATGCTTAGACGTTTATCTTTTGTTGGCCTGTGTGCCTAGACATATGTTGTTTTGATGGATTTTTATAGATTTAGCCTGTGCACCCATAGTTTTATGGGTGTGGCATAACATCTTTCCGAGTTTTAATAGCTTCCGCTTCTGATTGCCTTAATGATTAATTGTTTATCGTTTAAATTTACGTTTTAAAATGTTGGTAAAATCGGGGGTGTTACACCCGAAGTTTAGAAATCATTATGGGGATAACGAGTCAAAACTTTTACTGTTGTCATATAGAGAAAGTATTCTACGGGGAAAATATATAATTATATATCTATGTATACTGAGTTTTTGGGAACGATTGGGTTAAAAGGGTAAAGAGCGTGGATGATTTGGGTTTCAAACTTGAGGACAAAGTTAATTTAGGAAATATGATCAAAGTTTTCAAAGTTGCAACTTAGGAAATAAGGTTGCCACCTCGTATGGTATCATTTGGAATAAGGAATCAAGAATGAGGTTTGGAATGGTAGAATGGATTTCTCAACGAAACAGTATTCGATAGACAAGGAAAGGAAATGAGTTTGGCTAGAATAGGGTTAAGGATTCTCGACTTCGAGTGATTATTCCTATTTGAAACTTGATTATGACGTAGAGACGAACTGACGGTCTTTTTTTTTTTTAGTTTTGGCTTTGCTTGATTCTAAGATTTCCGTTGATCCTTTCTTCCCAAGCTAAAGTCTCATCCATCTTTACCGCTTTTGAAGGGATCATCATGATGAATTCCATGCATACTCTCTCAAAATGCCCAAAAGTCTTGACCTAGTCGGTTAGCAAAGCCAATCCTTAGGTCTCAACTCCTAATTCTTGTTGAGGTTTCTTAAGGATCAAGGGACTTCGGGTTGGTTTACTCGTTTTATTGAATTTCATTTCTTCCTTGGTAGGTGAAATCCTTAGCACGACTTCACGTCCTTCCCGAAATTTGACTTGTTGCGCCCTTTTGGTGATGCTTCTAGTAGCGAAAGCTCTTAGCACGCTTCCTTCCTTCTTGGAATGCAGTCGGTTATTGATTCTTGTTGCGAAATGACTTGGCGGTCCTTACGAGTTGTTTTACTTCCTTTTTTGAAACTTAAAGTAATTGAGGTCTTGATACCAAAGTGTTCCCCACACTTCCTTTTAACGTACAATCCTAGAATGGGTGCACGAAATCTTATGATAAGAAATGTCCTTAGACTCTAGCCGTCTTATTTTGTTCTTCTTGGGCGGAAAGGATGTCTCTTTTATTCTTCACGGATTTGGGGACTTTTAGTAAGGTAAACAAAGGGTTAAGGGCTGGAATGGGTTTGTACCATAAATGTCGGCATTCTTGCTTTTTACAAAATCTTGAAGGGGTTTCTTTGAAGATGCGAACGATAACCAAGATTGTAAGAAACTCGGCCCATCCTTAGCGCTTGACTTGAGGCCTTTGTAAGTCCATAGCAAAAGCTCTCAACTTAACTTCTTGGTTTGCATGTTTCTGTTTTTGCCAATCATTCTTAGTTGGTTGAATCATAGGGTCCAACTGTAACTTCACAACTAATGCAATCGATAATACCTTTTTGGAAACGAGACGTGGGTTTAAGTTGTTTACCAAAGTCAACACCTTGAGGTGATCCATGGTTCCTTTCCCCAAGGATTCATGCATGCCCTCACTAATCGCTCAATAGGTCGCATCTCGTTCACATTTGGAAAATCTTGAAATCTGCATAAGGTAGCTGGTTGTAATCTTTTGTCTTTTCCTTCTCTTGGTTAACGACAAGCCCTCTTGGTCTTTCTTGAAGTTCGGTTTGTCGTCCGATCCCATTTAATCCTTTAGGGACCAAATGCTTAGTGATGCATTTCTCTTTCTTGGAATGCATTTGGTTGACTGTTCTCGACGTCGCCTGATGTTTGGCGATTTTGTGTGTCGCATGTAATTCTTACAGTGCCTTAAAACCATCGAGGTCCTTATTCCAAAGTAAGATCTTCATTGCAGTGAAGCTTAGTGCATGACACTTTCCACGCGTCCGTCGTCTCTACTTAACACATCGAGTCCTTTTTAACAACTATCCTAACACCAACCTAATAAGCATCAATCTTCACGCTATTTAGATCATGCGAGGGGTTTACACTACTTGTAGGGTTTTAGCAAAGGTTCGAAAGAGAGGGATACAAAATTAGAGCAATAACAATTATTCCAGGCTCATAACGATTTAAGGTTTCCAAGGGTGACTTAGATGCAGCAAAGAGTAAGTAAAGGAATGACGGGTGTTTAATTGCTTTCAAGGATAACCAAGGATTCGAGGCAAGGGTTTCAACAATTAGGAATGTCGAGAGGTTGGGATTCAAGGGCGAATGATATTTTAAGCTGAGGCAAAGGGTTCACAAGTCAACATGATATACTTACCTGGCACTAAAGATTAAGCAAAGGTGTTGTTCATGCGCTACTTCACTTCCTTGCATTTAATTGGCGTTCTAGTTCTCTTTACAGGTGGTCTCTCACTTCCGTTACTCCTTTTCCGAATCTGGTCCTGAACTCTCCACTGTAGAGGTTGGGATTCGGTGAAGTTTGGCGGCGCTAGCGTAAGCCTCGTTGAAGGTTCTGGGCTTGCTTACGGTTAGGGCCTTTCGAGCTTCAAAGTTTGAGACCCGCCACAAAATTCTCTACTTTAGTCGCGTCTGTGGGCAACAATTCAGGTGTGAAACGAGCTAGTTCGAAGAATCGTTTGTGGTATTCCACCACTGTAGTTATCCCCTGTTTCAGGTGGAGGAATTCTGCGTACATGGCTGCCCTTACATGCGCGGGGTAGAAACGTCCCCGTAATCAGCCTTATGTCCGAAGTATAACGAGGCTAATTCCACACAGCGTCCGTCCGGGCATTCCATTACTTCCAAGATCTTGTCGAACGTTCGGATCCATTCCTCGAGGGTCGTAGGATCTTCTTCACCTGCGAAGATAGGTAGGCGATTGTTCGAGACTTGGTGAGCCACGTCTGGGTTCCCATTCGGGGGTGGTCTATTGTTGTTATTAAGGATGGCCTTGCTCAACGTCTGGGCGACCTGAGTCAACTGTTGTAGGTTCTGGGTTAACGAATCTTGGGTAGGAGGCTCCGGGGTTCTCGACTGGTTCCTCGTTGGCGCCATTCCGGTGTTTACAGAATCAGAAACGATTGTAGTGGTAAGTTAGGGGTTCGCATCCTTACCTTGATGCTATAATTATGGGGAACTCTTAAGCTAAACACAGAATAGAGTAAGGAGAAGTTAAGTAGACAATGATAGATAGACTCACAGGCTCACAGCCTCACCGCGCGTCCTAAGATTTTTAAGTTCTAAGTATTTAAACACCTAGAGTTAAAGCTTAACATCTTAAAGTCTCAAACTTAGAGTATTATCCTAGATGCAGCCTAGATTCTTAAATTCTAGCTCTTAACATCCCAAGTATGTAAGTACCTAGAGTTCAAGCTTAATGTCCCAAAGTCTTGCCCTAAAGGCATTGTCCTCGGGTCGAACTTAGGCTCTGATGCCAACTGTAACACCCGTGATTTTTAAAATAATTAAAGCTTATATAAATAACGCAACTAACATTAATTATCCCAAACAGAGCATAAAACTATCCATAAGAGTCGGGGTGATATGCCACACCTAGGTTTGAGAACCTAGATGCACAGGCTAAACTAACCAATGCATATTTAATTCGTAAGTTAATATTCAAATACAACCTAAGGCACGCGGGTCATCTATAATACTAGAGCTAACTAAGTTAAGTCCTAGGGTTCTGACTAGCGCGCTCCGCAGCTAATGCTCATCACCTGAAAAACATTCGGTGTAACAACCGTCAGCGAATAATGCTGGTAACCCACTCCAACGCGTTAAGTACAATATAGGTAGATATAAGAAACTCATTTTGAAACTGGAATACATATATACTTACGAGACTCTAGTTTAGATCCAAGATCAAGACTCAAGATACATTAACAGACTCAACGGTATAGAATAATCATAAAGACTAACATGCGTCCTAAGAACACGATACAAGACATGACAGGCATATAAGCATATAAATAGCAATTAGAGACAACAAAGGCATTCAGGACAGTTAGCAAGTAATCAACAAGGCACACAATCCATCTTCCAACCTTATACCAAATTCCAACCTTGTAGCTCCCCTCCGTCCTTATATCAGTTCCAACCTATACCTCCAGGCCACCCTTATATCGACTCCCCTTATTCCTCCGGGCAACTAGATGCCCCCACCGATAAACCACCTATCAACCACCAACAAATCAAGATGGTGCCGCAGTGCCATTCACATGATCCGCACCTCTAGTGCCAATATCAAGGGGTCAGCGCATATAACCCTGACATACACCGCAGCACTTATAACATGACCCATGCTCAACGGCAACCAGGTCTAAGGTGGGTTTGTGCCTTTAGCACAGTAACCGCTAGGCCTGTACCTTTAGTACAATAACCGGGCACAAGTGGTGCTAACCGTGAACAATTCATTTCCACCAATCACAATCTCATTATCATCATTATCGTCATCATTCACACCGGCCATTGCGCAATGACCATGATATTCTTCATCACTCAATCAACACATAATCAATCAATAACAATAAAGACATAACAACAACGACACGTACTAAACATAAATTCCTAGAACGATATTCAAAACATCAAATGAGACTCATACACGTCAAACGGGGTACAACAGGACACGAGGAAACATCAAACAGGGGAAAACTGTAACACCCCGTGTTACGACCTCTAACCCAAACTAATTATTTAATTACTTACCCTAAAAAGAGAATTAAAATCCATTAATTAATTAAGAAGGGTCCACCATAGTCCATGGACACTCATCCCTAAAACCAACCCCTTAGTCCTATAAGGAATAGAATTAGCAAACCCAAACCATTTAGACCCTAATTGGAACTCTTAGGTATATAAATAGGGGCATAGGAGGCACCTAGAACCCACACCATAATAAATATCACCACACAAGAATTCCCAAGAATTCCCCACCACCAAACATAGGAGAAATCAAGAAGAAGAGATCTTAGAGAAAATAGCCTTAATAGCCAAGGAATCTAATTAAGGCTAAGAGGTAACCCATGTCTCAACAAAACCTATTTTCTTTGCTATAATCTTCTTCTTTGGCTCCTTCTCTATGCTTGTGTCTTGATAAATCCTTTATGATGATGATGATATGATCTTGATGATTGATGAGACGATCTTATGTGTTGATCTTGATAATCTTGATGATTAGAAGAGGATCTTGACAATTGTGTGATGTTCTTGATAAATCTTGATATTCTTGATTTTAAGGATAAACTATGATTTTGATGATTTGAATATGATTAGAGCCCTAGGTTAAATTGGGGATTTCGTATTGTGATATTCTTGATATAATTGGGTGGGATTTCGCATGTTCGGGTGTTAATTATGTTTAGAAGTCATGTTAGGATGTGTTCAATATGATTCTTGGTTTTGATCCATTATTTGACTATGTGGTGTCTTCGTTTATGTTTAAAAGTGTCTAAGCACGGTTTCGGGTTCCACAAATGATCCCGGGACTAATATATTGAAAAAGAGTTAGTGGGGGGTAGGGGAACCCGCCACCTACCCGCTGCCCCAAATGGGCGTGGCCAGCAGCGGGCAGGCGACTGCCCGCCGGGCACCCGCTGCCCGATACTTCGCTGCCGGCGGGTGGCGGACCACCCACTGGTCTTTCCCACTTTGGGATGGTGGTTTCCCCGTTTGATGTCTCCCCGACCCTCGTGGTGTCCCAACGGACTCCGTTTATCGTGCCTCAGTCTAGTTTGATGTTTCGGGTACCGTTCGTAGGATAAAAGAGTGTTGTGTATCGCATGGTAGTTGAATTGGTATCCTGTTGGCCTAGGTGAAAGAAGTATGAACCCCTTAGGATTATTCCTAGTATGTGGATGACCACGCATAGATTTCATTATACGTGTTCTCCCCTTTCCCAATGTGTTAATATGGGTTGCATGTGCTTGCTAAGTGTTATGCGTGCATGATACCCCAATTTGGTTGCGATCAAATTGGTTCTACCTGAGCTGTGGTTCAGAAGCTGGCTGCGGTCAAAAATACACTTTTGGGTTGCGGTCCACCGTTTGGTTGCGATCAAACATTTTACATGAACTGCGCTTCATATTCCTGGCTGCGATCAGAGGTTCACTTTTGGGCTGCGGTCCACTATTTGGTTGCGATCAAACGTTATGATGAGCTGCGGTTCATCGGTCGGTTGCGATCGACCCCTTCGTGTTGCGATACAAGGTAGGGTGTTGCGGGGCCGTGTTAGCGCTTTATGCGCTAACCCTCATGTATGGGCATGCGATTGGTCCTGTGGCGCCACCAAAGTGTGCTTATGTGATAAGATATGAATTGAATGATGATATGAACGATGTGAAGTGAATCTGTGACCCTAGGATATATGCTAGTGTCTTTATATGCTTGATTATAACTGTTGAATATGCTTATCTCTATTTGTCGAGTCTATTCCTGGTTTTTAAAGATAGAGTCTTCTAAGTATATACCTTCCTGCTTCAAAATAGTTTTTCGTATATATATATATATATATATATATATATATATATATATATATATATATATATATATATACTTATATTGTATTTCAATGCGTTGGAGTGGTTACCAGCATCATTCGTTGAACAGATATATTTGGCTTTCAGGCACAGATGATTAGCTACCGGAGCGCGCTAGAGGACCTCAGCTTAGATAGTTAGTCTTACCTTTCGGCCTGCGCGCCTTGATGATGTAATGACAATGTTTAAAGGATAGTTAGTTAGAATGTCCTGTACATCTGAGTTCTCCAGCTCAGATGTGGCATAACACCCCAGACCTTATGTTTAGAATACTCCATTTGGGATTTATTTAATAGAAATGATTTCATATTATAAGATTGAAAAGTTTTAAAATTTCGGGGTGTTACAGATGGTATCAGAGCCTAAGTTTGACCTTAGGATAATACTCTTAAGACTAGACTTTAGGACATTGGACTCTAGGTATTTAGGAACATAGGATTCAGAAATCATAGGACGCGCGGTGAGATTGTGAGTATACCCATCATCACATAACCCTCCCTCACTCTACCCTTCGTTTAATTTAAAGAACTCTCCCCTTTTGCTTATCGCATCAAGGTAAGGGTGCAACACTCTAACTCAACATTACTATAAACATTGTCCCAGTAGATCAGCAGCATGGCACCAAACAGAAGACAGTCAAGAACTCCGGAACCCGCCACACACGGTCCCCTGGCTCAAACTCTACCACAACTAACAGAAGTCGCCCAGGCACTGAGCAACGTAGCTCTCCGCAACAACAGACCACCACCGCCTCCACCAAACGCAAACTCAGAAATCGCTCGACAAGTTTCAAATCATCGACCACCCACTTTCTCGGGAGAAGAAGATCCCACAATCCTTGAGGAATGGATTCGGACCTTCGACAAGATTCTGGGATTAGTAGAATGCCCAAAAGAACGTCGTATAGAGATAGCCTCGTTCTACTCCAGACACGAGGCAGACCTTTGGTGGATCCACGAGGGACCCACTTGCAGACAGGAACCAGGGTTCAACTGGGAAAACCTAAAAACACGACTACGAGAACGATTCTACCTAGCACACGTAAAAGCATCCATGCACGAAGAGTTCCTCCACCTGAAACAGGGAATGACTACCGTCGTGGAATACCATAAGCGGTTCCTTGAGCTGGCGCGCTTCGCGCTAGAATTAGTCCCCACAGAGGCAACCAAGATAGAAAGATTTATATCCGGCCTCAACTTCGAAGCCCGGAAGGCACTAGTCGTAAGCGGACCCCGAACCCTCAACAAGGCTTACTCCAGTGCCGCCAATCTCTATCGAATCAACCTACTACAACATGGGGTCCACGAACAGATCCGTAAAAGGAACACAAGAGGTGGGGCGCCACCTATGAAAAGAACGAGAAACGACACTAACACAAGGCCAAGCAACCCAGCTGGCTAAAGGCCACCCCTGGGAAACAACGAAGCCAATACAAGGAACCTCCCTTGCCGAAAATGCAACAAAGACCATAGAGGCAAAGATTGCATGGGCAACCCCTGGCGATGCTTCAACTGCGGGGGAGAAGGACACAAGTCCTTCCAGTGCACTCAACCCCCGAACTCGCGCCCCACAATCATGGGCCAACACGGGGGCACGAACAATCAAGGGAATTACGATGCTCCCGGAAAGGTGTTCGTCATGAGCCGCACTCAGGCCAAATTCGAAAATGAAGGCAACCTCGACGAAGAAAACATGGCTCCAGGAGACAAGGACCCCACAAACCAATCAGAAGAAAACCAAGGAGACGAGTTCTGTTTAGGATAATTAGCGAACCCCCTGTAACCACCCTCGTAGAAAAGTTACTTGTTTAGCTTAGCTACTTCGGAATTATTATAAATAAAGAAGCAAAATCGAAATAATTTAGCATAAGGAAAAGGACTAGTCTACCCCAAGAACCCACGAGTCACCAAAGTCAACATCCAAAGTCCAACAAGGAAGACCGGTCAAACCTTTTACCACTAGAAGACAAAAGAAGGAAAAAGACAAAGGCACCCAAAGGGGGTGCACAATAAAGGACACTAATGCTACCAATAAGAATGGAACTTTGGACCTCTCACCTACAAGACTAAAGCCTTAACCACTAGGCTATGAGTGTTTCTTAAAACCTTAAGGGAACACTGCCTTCTTAAACCCCTACAAATCCCCAAAACCCACAAAATCCCCAAATCAAAAACCCTTCTTCTTCCTCCAAACACACAACTCTCTCTCTCTCTCTCCTCCCCTCCAAACCGTCGTCACCATCACTCATCTCCACAACCTACCGTCGCACCTCCACCCACCGCCCAACGGTCGCCACTCCGCTCCCCGCTAACAGATCGCCACCGCAATCGGCCGACGACACCGTCCGCACACCGCCGCCACAGCCCCGGTAGCCACCCGTCGCTAGCCCACTGTTGCACGCCGCCCGGCTTTCTCCCGCTGCCACAGGACTGTCTGCTCCGCCCAAGACCAGCCACGCCTCGCCGTCCAAAAATCGAGCCGCACCGCCGCCGCCTGGAATCCTCACCGGAGCTTCGCCGGAAGTTTGCCGGAGCCTCGCCGGAAAAAGCATCACCCGGAAAACACCACTTAGGAAGATCTCACAATGCCGAAGAATCCCGTTGTTATCCGAACCCCGAAGTGGAACAATGCCGACTACACGGTGATCGGAGGTAAAGCCCTCGAACCCGACAAATTCTCTCCGGAGTTGGTCGATATGCTTAAGTTCCAAGGGCTCTTGGATACCTATCTCACAATCAAAGGGGATATGTACCCCGAGTTGGTGAAAGAATTATATCGCCACTTGACAGCCGTCAAACGGGGTGACAAGTTAGAAATCACCACCAAAGTCCGAGGCAAGGAGATCGTACTCTCCGAAGGCCGCTTGGCCAAACTCTTAAAACTGACCACCACGGGCGTGTCAGATTATGACCGGAAAGGATGGATCGATACCCAAAGCACGGGGTACAAGGAGTACCTCAGGTACCTACTAGAAAAGGAAGAAGGCTTCACCTTGGCCACCCGGCCTAACAGGAAATGGCTAACCGCTGAACAAAAGATACTAGTCATGATTGTAACTGATAGCTTGTTGCCTACAAACAACAAGAGCAAGGATGTGGGAAGCCTGGAATGTACCTTTGCCTACTTTTTAAAGCACAAAATCAAGTTCAACCTACCGGCCCTTATGCTAAACCACATGGAGTTTTGCAAGACAAGCAACCGGCTTAGTCTACCCTACGGGATGATCCTAAGTTGGATCATGGAGAAAAAGGGGGTGGACTTAAGCCACACAGAGGTCAAACCCGTAAGCGGGATGATTTTCAATGCCCAGAACCTCCGCCTCAACAACATCTACTACCCCGAAGGGGGATAATACATCACCCTCGAGGAGGTTTGTCTAAAATCAGAGGAAGAACGTAGAGAATTGGTGGACCAACTAGACATCTCCAACAAGAAGCTAAGAAGAGCAATGCAAGAGTGTAGAGGGCAAGGGGAACAGGAGGAACATGAAGAGGAAAGCGAGCCTAACCCACCAGCCCCCACACAAGAAAGAGAAAATCCAGGGAGCCAAGATCAAGAATCCATCAACGAGCGCATCCTCGCGCAGCTCACCCGGCAAAACCAAATCATGGACGAAGGGTTCTCATCCCTAATCCATGCAACGCGTGCATTAGATCGAAAGGTGGCAACAATCGAGGCCATGTTGGGCACGCGTGGGGCATCTAGCTCAGGAGCAGGAAACAAAGGTAGACCCAAAACCCTTCCAAACACCACCGCACCAAAGTTCCACTCTACCCCATCAACAAACGACACGTGGGGCCACATTTCCAAACCAGGGGGCCAAAGCACGTGACGTCCCGGGGGTAAAATAATGGATCTACGCACCGGCTTCCGGGACGAAGCCTCTTGTAAGGGGGGGAGAGTGTAACACCCCGTGTTACGACCTCTAACCCAAACTAATTATTTAATTACTTACCCTAAAAAGAGAATTAAAATCCATTAATTAACTAAGAAGGGTCCACCATAGTCCATGGACCCTCATCCCTAAAACCAACCCCTTAGTCCTATAAGGAATAGAATTAGCAAACCCATACCATTTAGACCCTAATTGGGACTCTTAGATATATAAATAGGGGCATAGGAGGCACCTAGAACCCACACCATAATAAATATCGCCACACAAGAATTCCCAAGAATTCCCCACCACCAAACGTAGGAGAAATCAAGAAGAAGAGATCTTAGAGAAAAGAGCCTTAATAGCCAAGGAATCTAATTAAGGCTAAGAGGTAACCCATGTCTCAACAAAACCTATTTTCTTTGCTATAATCTTCTTCTTTGGCTCCTTCTCTATGCTTGTGTCTTAATAAATCCTTTATGATGATGATGATATGATCTTGATGATTGATGAGACGATCTTATGTGTTGATCTTGATAATCTTGATGATTAGAAGAGGATCTTGATAATTGTGTGATGTTCTTGATAAATCTTGATATTCTTGATTTTAAAGATAAACTATGATTTTGATGATTTGAATATGATTAGAGCCCTAGGTTAAATTGGGGATTTCGTATTGTGATATTCTTGATATAATTGGGTGGGATTTTTCATGTTCGGGTGTTAATTATGTTTAGAAGTCATGTTCGGATGTGTTCAATACGATTCTTGGTTTTGATCAATTATTTGACTACGTGGTGTCGTCGTTTATGTTTAAAAGTGTCTAAGCATGGTTTCGGGTTCCACGAAAGATCCCGGGACCAATATATTGAAAAAGGGTCAGTGGGGGGTAGGTGGAGGTAGGGGAACCCGCCACCTACCCGCTGCCCCAAATGGGCGTGGCCGGCAGCGGGCAGGCGACTGCCCGCCAGGCACCCGCTGCCCGGTACTTCGCTGCCGGCGGGTGGTCCGCTGGTCTTTCCCACTTTGGGATGGTGGTTTCCCCGTTTGATGTCTCCCCGACCCTCGTGGTGTCCCAACGGACTCCGTTTATCGTGCCTAAGTCTAGTCTGATGTTTCGGGTACCGTTCGTAGGATAAAAGAGTGTAACACCCCGTGTTACAGCCTTTAATCCCGAATTAATTATTTAATTAATCCCGTTAATAATAATTAAAAAGGATTTAATTTGGTTAGGATTCCCTTTAATTAATTAATATGGTCCACCATGGATCGTGGACCCTTATCCCTAAACCAAGCCCTTAGTCCTATAAGGAATAGAATTAGTAAACCCATACCATTCAAACCCTAATTAGGACTCTTAGATATATAAATAGGGACATGGGAGGCACCTAGAAGTCACACCACAACAAATATCGACACACAAGAATTCCCAAGGGATTCCCCACCACCAAGCCTAGGGAGATCAAACGGATGGAAATCTTAGGGGAGAACCTTAATAGCCAAGGGACGATTAATTAAGGCTAAGAGGTAACCCATGTCTCAACAAAACCTATTTTCTTCGCTATAATCTCCTTCCTTGGCCTCCTTCTATATGTTTGTGTCTTGATTAAATTCCTCTATGCTATTTGTGATGTATTCTTCATGATTGATAAGATGATTTGTGTGTATTCTTGATAATCTTGATGATCTTGATGATGAAAAGAGGTTCTTCATATTGATGTGATGATTCTTGACAAATCTTGATATTTCTTGTTGTTAAAGATAAATTGTGATTTTGATGATTTGGGAGGGATTAGAGCCCTAGGATGGATTGGGAATTTGTGTTGTAATGTTCTTGATATATAATTGGGTAGGGACTTCGCATGTTCGGGTGTTGTTTATTTTTAGAAGTCGTAATAGGATGAGTTATACGTGATTCCTGCTTTTGATCCATTAATTGACTACGTGGTGTCGTTAATTGCGTTTAAAAGTGTCTAAGCATGGTTCTGGGTTCCACAAAGGATCCCGGGGCGCAATTATGATGAAAGAATCAGTGAGGGGTAGGTGGGAGTAGGAGTACCCGCTGCCCAAAGATCACCGGCGGGCAGCGGGCAGGCGCCGGGCAGGCGTCCGCCCGCCGGCAAACCGCTGCCAGGCAATGATCCCCGGCGGGCAGCCGACGGGTGACCATCCACCCACCGGTTACCCGCTGGTCGGTACCCACCCTGGGTCGTTGGCTTCCCCGTTTGATGTTCCCCCGTTCCCCGTGGTGTCCCAACGGACCCCGTTTGTCATGCTTGAGTCTAGCTTGATGTTTCGGGTACCGTTCGTAGGATAAAAGAGTCTAGGATTTGCATGCCAGTTGAATCGGTAATCCGTTGACCTAGGTGGAAGTCGTATGAACCCCTTAGGACAATTCTTAGAATGTGAATGATCACACGTAAGCTTAATTATATGTCTCCCCTTCCCAATGTGTTATTATGTGCTTTTATGTGTTATTGTGTGTTCTGTGATGCATGATTCCCCAACTTGGTTGTGATCAAGTTGGCTATACGGGCAGTTGAATGGGCTGAGAACCATCCCAACTATTAACCAGGCCGGTTAAGATCGGTCAGGTGTATAAATATTATATAGGGTTGCGGTCCACTATACGGGCAGTTGAATGGGCTGAGAACCATCCCAACTGTTAACCAGACCGGTTAAGATCGGTCAGGTATATAAATATTATATAGGGCTGCGGTCCACTATACGGGCAGTTGAATGGGTTGAGAACCATCCCAACTGTTAACCAGGCCGGTTGAGATCGATCAGGTATATAAAGATTATATAGGACTACAGGTCCACATGGGTCTCGGTGATATGACCCACCGACTTGGACGCGCCAGGCGGTGTGTAGGGCCAATAAGCCGAGGAAGGCTGTAGTCCACCGACCAGAGTAATCAGGCGGTGTGTAGGGCTACGGCTGGCTGCGATCCGCCGAGTGATGGGACAGCGGTCTGTAGGGTCATAGTCTCCGAGGATCTTCGCCCACCGACTGAGTCCCTCAGCGGTGTGTAGGGCTTGATCCGCTACGGTCCACCCACTGTACGCATCAACGGTGTGTAGGGTCGTAAGTCCCCCCTTGTAAAGGGGATCACGGTTAACCGACTGTGCGCATCAGCGGTGTGTCGGATTGTGGTCCGATGTTGAGTTCGTCAGCGGTCCTCTATGGGTTGGTTGCGATCAACTCCCTTCATGCTGCGATATGAGGTAGGATTCTGCGGGGCCGTGTTAATGCTATACACATTAACCCTCATGTTCGGGGCATGCGATTGGTCCCATGGCGCCAGCTCAGTGTGATTGAGTGTCACAAATGATGATTGAATGATGATATGATTGATGTGGATATAGACTGTGACCTTAGCTGCATATTCTTTATGATGATCCTCCTTAACTATTATTATTGATTGTGTGCTTACCATATTTGCTGAGTCCGTTCCTGATTTTAAAACTAGTGTCTCTTAAGTATATATCTTCCTGCTTCAAAATGATTTTCGTATATCTATATATATCTATCTATAATGTATTTCAACGCGTAGGAGTGGGTTACCGGCATCATTCGCTGAACAGATATATTTGGCTTTCAGGCACAGTGGATTAGCTCCCAGAGCGCGCTAGAAGAGCTTGGAGTAGATAGATAGTTTTCCTTTTTGGCCTGCGTGCCACAATGATGTATCGAGGATAATTAGTTAGTTTAGCCTGTGCATCTGAGTTCTCCAGCTCAGATGTGGCATAGCACCCCGCACCCTTATGTTTAGTGATACTCCATTTTGGGATTTAATGAGAATTTACCTTTATTATATAAGTTTTAAAAGTTTCAAAATTTCGGGGTGTTACAGTTGGTATCAAAGCCTAAGTTTGACCCTAGGATAAGACTCTTAAGACCAGACTTTAGGAGATTAAGCTTGAACTCTAGGTATTTAGGAACATAGGATTCAGGAATCTTAAGACGCACGGTGAGATTGTGGGCCTACCTATCATCACATAACCTCCCCTCACTACCCCTCATTAATTTAAAGAATTTCCCCCTTCGCTTATCACATCAAGGTAAAGGTACAACACACTAACTCTTCATTCCACATACTTGCCCTAGAAATTTGTGATGTCCTTGCATGCTTTTACCTGCTTTGTTGATTATCACTCTTTGATTATCATACTTGTTTATTTGCTTAAGCATATGTTCCTAATTGATTTTAGACCAAGTTAGGAACTGCATATTATTGCTTAACCATTTGATCAAACATGCGTTATTTGAATGTCTGTTACTTGGTAAAGTATTTTGGAACTTGCAATTAGTAATTTTATTCGGCTTATAAGAGCTCACTTGCCCTAATCATAATTGACCAATTACTTTGATATTTAACTCACTAAATAGCTCGATAAGTACTTACATGAGTTTGCATGAAGGGAAAATTTGGGGAACATAGCTTTAATTAGGAAGGGGAAGAATGGGTTATGTGATTCTTGTGATACCTAGTTGAAATCCCCCGTGTTCCTTGTTAGTGTCATAATAATGTGATCCCTTGAGATTTTTCATATATTCAAATCCCTTTTGTTGTTCACATAAGTATGAAATTCTTTGGACTTGAAATTGTGCATTCACGGGGCTTTCCCGAAGTGATTCCTTCTTCACAGTCACATTCCAGTGGGGCCTTGGCAGGAGGTCGACCACCCACCACGTGCCCACTGCCACGTTCCAATGGGGACTTGACAGGCGGTCGACCACCCACCTCGCGCCCACTGGTACGGTATGTTTTCTTGACTTCTCATTTTATTGATCCATTGTGCCTTTGTGTGTCTCCCTTGATACTTCTTATGTGTTTAACATGTGAATAACAATCTAAGCGTGAACATGAAAGTCTAATTATCTTCCTAAATTGATTTGCTTATAAATTACATAGAAATTATAGGGACTAATTCTAATTCTAGAAATCTAAAACCTCGGATACATTGCGTATTAAGTTTTGACCCGAAAGTCAATCTGAGTGAGACTAGTAGAAATCCGAGGAACCTAAACCAAGTGGTCATCTAGAAATTATCCTTGGAAAAATATATTGCGTCCCCAAACTATCTTAAAACTATCCCTCTAGACTTTGGTCCATGTTGCATGATAGACCACCAACTTCCCATACCTTGTTTAGAACCCTTTACCCGTAAGATAAGGACCCCCCCCCCCCCCCCCTAAATAAACATTTATACATATATAAGTATATCACTACTATTCTAAATATATTCCCCTAAAAACTCCTATATATATCTAAAGTATGTAGTAAACCCCAATTACAATCATATGCAACCCTTACACCAAATAATTATTATTATTATTATTATTATTATTATTTTCATTATTGTTACACCCTAATCACTTGATCTTAAAAATGGTTGTGTCATATACGGTACGTCTCTATATGCTTATATATATATATATATATATATATATATATATATATATATATATATATATATATATATATATGTGTGTGTGTGTGTGTGTGTGTGTGTGTGTGTGTGTGTGTGTGTGTGTGTGTGTGTGTGTGTGTGTGTGTGTGTGTGTAAACCTGTGAGCCTATAGAACATCCTCCCTTATTCATACATATTCATATAAATAGTTACGGTTATATTATATACAATAATATCTCTAGCCCCGAATCATACACATGTACCCTAGTTACGATAATCTTATATACATCTATAAGTTTGCCCTTAGCATATCCTAACCCTGAAATATCATTCTATACAAATTACTTCACTCTTATATGTATACATACACATATCCTGAGATAGCCCTAATTCTACTTTTCCCCTTACGCGACCTCCCGGTTACCACTCCTTCCTTCCCTAAATAATTAAAAACTTTAGTCTCATCATCAGGTCATCAATTAATTTAGAAATTAGCAATCAAGGGACGTCAACTCTAAGTTGTTTAGGTATTCTGGGCTTCTAGAGGTAAAAATTATGCCTACTTAAAATCTAATTACCACCGAGATAAAATTAATTTTTCCTAAGTGCTTGTGTGATTAAATTCTGTCAAAATTTCTCAAGATAAAACCTTTAGTACTTGTGAATCTAGGCTATCTTACTAAAGAATATTTGTATGCAAATTGAATGGTCCAATTATAGGTGGAAATTTATATTTTTCATATGTATTGTATGTCAAATCACATAACTCGCATGTTTATGTCAAAACACACACTTACACACATTCATGTACATATAACATGCTAGACAAAAACGGTATGTTATAAGGCATCCAACTATGCATATATACCATATTATTAATCACAAGCAATCTGCATATAAGTGCATATACTTGTTATGTGATCACCCACCGTTATCCATGGTATGCAAAATAAAGATCCTAATTCTATTGTCTCCCTAGAATTGATTTACCCCATAAAAAGCAAGAACCTTCCCCCTAATTACTTGCAATCTTTTCCTCAAAAACCTGATTTTCGCTATTTGAATAATTTTATATGATTTATGACCCTCCTGAATTTATATGACAAAAGTTTGGTTATGCCACGATATTAAGTACGTGAATTTAATTGTTAATCATGCATTAGTTAACATGTTGAATAATACATACGATTCCATAAGACTAGTTATTATTTAAGACTTGAGATAGGTTCACATGCCTTCATACTCTATGCCTATGGACTTAAGAAATTGCACATTTAGCATAATTACGACTGTATACATATAGGCATGCCAACTTGCAGGTTCCACATATAACATAATAGTTAATTATCACACATGTTAGGCTTGTTATTTTGTAACTATGAATATTTGGTATAATCTGCTAAACATAAAGATTAGGCATAGATCCTACATATATTGCATTTAGGCTCACGACATGCTACACTACATCATTAAACATCCGCATCCATTCATAAATGAAGTTCGCATGTGTTGATATATGTGCATATGTACTTTATAATAATTATGTGGCTATCCGAGTCTGCACCCGCATGGTATTTGCCTCTCATTCAGGTACACAAATAATTATATGTTCAATACAACTTGTGATCATATATGTTAAATCATTATAAGATAATTAAATAAAGAACATGCCATGTGTAAAGACTTCCATGTTATGTATTAGTCACCCGTAAAACTTACATATTGTGTGTTGCATATTCGTAACCTTGTTATTTGGTGCATTTTGCGAGCACAATAGTTAGGTTTGAACCCAGTAAATTTATATGTGTATGTGTATATATTTCCCATATGATACTTTCATTATGAACTACTATACTAATTCGGACTCCTTACCCCAAAATGATTTCTAAGCTTCGGGAACGATGCTTCTTGTAAGGGGGGAAGAGTGTAACACCCCGTGTTACAGCCTTTAATCCCGAATTAATTATTTAATTAATCCCGTTAATAATAATTAAAAAAGATTTAATTTAGTTAGGATTCCCTTTAATTAATTAATATGGTCCACCATGGACCATGGACCCTTATCCCTAAACCAAGCCCTTAGTCCTATAAGGAATATAATTAGTAAACCCATACCATTCAAACCCTAATTAGGACTCTTAGATATATAAATAGGGACATAGGAGGCACCTAGAAGTCACACCACAATAAATATCACCACACAAGAATTCCCAAGGGATTCCCCACCACCAAGCCTAGGGAGATCAAACGGGTGGAAATCTTAGGGAAGAACCTTAATAGCCAAGGGAGGATTAATTAAGGCTAAGAGATAACCTATGTCTCAACAAAACCTATTTTCTCCGCTATAATCTCCTTACTTGGCCTCCTTCTATATGTTTGTATCTTGATTAAATTCCTCTATGCTATTTGTGATGTATTCTTGATGATTGATAAGATGATTTGTGTGTATTCTTGATAATCTTGATGATCTTGATTTTGAAAAGAGGTTCTTCATATTGATGTGATGATTCTTGACAAATCTTGATATTTCTTGATGTTAAAGATAAATTGTGATTTTGATGATTTGGGAGGGATTAGAGCCCTAGGATGGATTGGGAATTTGTGTTGTAATGTTCTTGATATATAATTGGGTAGGATCTTCGCATGTTCGGGTGTTGTTTATGTTTAGAAGTCATAATAGGATGAGTTATATGTGATTCCTGCTTTTGATCTATTAATTGACAACGTGGTGTCGTTAATTGCGTTTAAAAGTGTCTAAGCATGGATCCGGGTTCCACAAAGGATCCCGGGGCGTAATTATGTTGAAAGAATCAGTGGGGGGTATGTGGGGGTAGGGGTACCATTCAGGCCCTAACTAGGAGTCTTAAATATATAAATAGGGAACTTAGGAGGCACTGTAACACCCCAGATTTTTAAGACTTTTTAAAAACTTATAATAAAGGTAGAATCTTATTAAATCCCAAGATATAATACAAGCGTTCGGGGTGCTATGCCACACCTGGGCTAGAGAACCCAAGTGCACAGGCTAACTAACTAATATCCTCAAAGTGTGATTTCATAAACGTGGCACGCAGGCCGAAAGGGAAACTATCTACTTCTACACTCCAAGTTCTAGCGCGCTCCAGTGACTTAATCTTCTGTGCCTGAAAGCCAAATATATCTGTTCAGCGAGAGATGCTGGTAACCCACTCCAACGCGTTGAAATACAATACATATAGAGATATATATAGATATACGAAAACCATTTTGAGCATGAAGATATATCCTACGAACTCTAGCTTTAAAACCGGGGATGACTCGACAGGTAAGGCTAGGCACAAGCAACAGTTATAGCAAGCATATGCAGTTCATAACAGGCAAGGCAGACAAGGCAAGGCATAAACAATAATCATGATCCCAACATAAACGATCCCCAACATAAATCCCATAGTCACATCCCCCAATATACTCATAAACACAACTCATCCATATCTCATCACATAGCACACTTTGATGGCGCCACAGGACCAATCGCATGCCCATACATGAGGGTCAGCGCAAATAGCTCTGACACGGCCCCGCAGCACCCTGCCCCGTCTCACATTACGGAGGAGCCGATCGCAACCGACTGATGGACCTTAGTCCGACATAATATTTATATACCTGACCGGTCTTTACCAGCCTGGTTAACAGTTGAGATGGTTCTCAGCCCATTCAACTGCCCGTATAGTGGACCTTTGTCCTATATAATATTTATATACCTGACTGGTCTCTACCAGCCTGGTTAACAGCCGGTATGGTTCTCAGCCCACCCGACTGCCCGTATAGTGGAACTTAGTCCTATATAATATTTATATACCTGACCGGTCTCTACCAGCCTGGTTAACAGCCGGTATGGTTCTCAGCCCACCCGACTGCCCGTATAGCCCGATTGATCTTAACCAACTCGGGGTTACATGCACACATAACACATAGCAAGTACACGCAACCCATATTAACACATTGGGAAGGGGGAGAAAACGTATAACAAAACCTATGCGTGATCCATCACATACTAAGAATAGTCCTAAGGGGTTCATACTTCTTCCACCTAGGTCAACGGGATACCAATTCAACTAGCATGCAATATAATAGACTCATAAACCTACGAACGGTACCCGAAATATCAAACTAGACATAGGCACGATTAATGGAGTCCGTTGGGACACCACGGGGGACGGGGAAACATCAAACGGGGAAGCCGAGATCCCGAGGGGGATGATTTTCCAGCGGGTAGCCGGTGGGTGGGGGGCCACCCGTCGGCTGCCCGCCGAGTATTACTGTTCCGGGCAGCGGGTCGCCGGCGGGCAGCTGCCCGCCCGCCGGCTGCCCGCTGCCGGAGATGTGTTTTCCGGCCGTGGGTAGGTAGCGGGTCCCCTACCCCCCACTGACTCTTATCACGCAATTTCGCCCCGGGAACCATTGTGGAACCCGAAACCTATGCTTAGACACTTTACAACGCAATTAACGACAACACGTAGACAATTAACGGATCAAATACGAGGAACGAATGGCACATAACCTATCATGCTTTTCTAAACATAATCAACACCCAAACATGAGATTACCCCACCCGATAACCCAAGAATAACGTCATATGATACAACCTAGGGTTCTAATCACTTTTATATCAACAAGAATACGATTTGCCTTCTAATTGTAAGATTCGGTAAGAATAACACATAAGCATCAAGGGCATCATACAATTATCAAGAACAACACATAATCATCAAGAACTCCATGTAATCATCAAGAACATCATAATTATCAAGAATCTCCCAATATCAAGATTATCAAGATCCCTCATGGGATCATCACATCAATCATCAATAATAATCATCACAAGTTATTAATACACAATAATATGGGGAAACCCTAAGGGGGAATCATAACTATGAAAATAGGTTTTGTCGAGACATGGGTTACCTCTTAGCCTTAATTAATTCCTTGGCTATGAAGGATCTTTCTTTAAGCTTTCTTGATTTCTTGATTTCTCCTAGGGGAATTCTTGGAACTCTTTGGGTGGTGAGAGATTAATGTGGTGGGGATTCTAGGTGCCTCCTAAGTTCCCTATTTATATATTTAAGACTCCTAGTTAGGGCCTGAATGGTATGGGTTTACTAATTCTATTCCTGGCGATAGTCCACGGGCCCTTATCCCTAAACCCAATCCCTAGTCCCAAAAGAAATAGAATTAGCAAGACCATAATACTAGTTCCTAACTAGGACTCCTAAATATATAAATAGGGGACTTAAGAGGCACCTAGAAACCCCCCACCACAATAAACGCCCACCACCCCAAAGAGCTCCAAAAATCCCCTAGAAGAAATCAAGAAAGCAAGAAAGCTTAGAGAAAGACCCTTCATAGCCAAGGAATTAAATAAAGGCTGAGAGGTAAACCATGTCTCAACAAAACCTATTTTCATAGTTATGATTCCCCCTTAGGGTTTCCCCATATTATTGTGTATTAATGACTTGTGATGATTATTATTGATGATTGATGTGATGATCCCATGAGGGATCTTGATAATCTTGATATTGGGAGATTCTTGATAATTATGATGTCCTTGGTGATTATATGGAGTTCTTGATGGTTATGTGTTGTTCTTGATAATTGTATGATGCCCTTGATGCTTACGTGTTATTCTTACCGAATCTTGCAATTAGAAGGCGAATCGTATTCTTGTTGATATAAAAGTGATTAGGACCCTAGGTTGTATCGTATGATGTTATTCTTGGGTTATCGGGTGGGGTAATCGCATGTTTGGGTGTTGATTACGTTTAGAAAAGCATGATAGGTTATATGCCGTTCGTTCCTCGTATTTGATCCGTTAATTGTCTACGTGTTGTCGTTAATTGGGTTGTAAAGTGTCTAAGCATGGTTTCGGGTTCCACAATAGTTCCCGGGGCGAAATTGTGTGATAGGAGTCAGTGGGGGGTAGGTGGAGGGTAGGGGACCCGCCACCTACCCACGGCCGGAAAACATATCTCCGGCAGCGGGCGACCGGCGGGCGGGCAGCTGCCCGCCGGCGACCCGCTGCCCGGAACAGTAATACCCGGCGGGCAGCCGGCGGGTGGCCCCCACCCACCGGCTACCCGCTGGAAAATCATCCCCCTCGGGATCTCGGCTTCCCCGTTTGATGTTTCCCCGTCCCCCGTGGTGTCCCAACGGACTCTGTTAATCGTGTCTTTGTCTAGTTTGATATTTTGGGTACCGTTCGTAGGTTTATGAGTCTATTATATTGCATGCTAGTTGAATTGGTATCCCGTTAACCTAGGTTGAAGTAGTATGAACCCCTTAGGACTATTCTTAGTATGTGATGGATCACGCATAGGTTTTGTTATACGTTTTCTCCCCCTTCCCAATGTGTTAATGTGGGTTGCATGTACTTGCTATGTGTTATGTGTGCATGTAACCCCGAGTTGGTTAAGATCAATCGGGCTATACGGGCAGTCGGGTGGGCTGAGAACCATACCGGCTGTTAACCAGGCTGGTAGAGACCGGTCAGGTATATAAATATTATATAGGACTAAGTTCCACTATACGGGCAGTCGGATGGGCTGAGAACCATACCGGCTGTTAACCAGGCTGGTAGAGACCGGTCAGGTATATAAATATTATATAGGACAAAGGTCCGCTATACGGGCAGTTGAATGGGCTGAGAACCATCCCAACTGTTAACCAGGCTGGTAAAGACCGGTCAGGTATATAAATATTATGTAGGACAGAGGTCCATCAGTCGGTTGCGATCGGCTCCTCCGTAATGTGAGACGGGGCAGGGTGCTGCGGGGCCGTGTCAGAGCTATATGCGCTGACCCTCATGTATGGGCATGCGATTGGTCCTGTGGCGCCAACAAAGTGTGCTATGTGATGAGATATGGATAAGTTGTGGTTATGAGTATCTTGAGGGATGGGACTATGGGATTTATGCTGGGGATTGATTATGTTGGGTTATGATTATTAATTGTGCTCAGCTTTATCTGTCTTGCTTGTTGTAGATTGTATACGCTTGTTATAACTGTTGCTTGTGTCTAGCCTTATCTGGCGAGTCATTCCCGGTTTGAAAAGCTAGAGTTCGTAGGATACATCTTCATGTTCAAAATGGTTTTCGTATGTCTATATATATACCTCTATATGTAATGTATTTCAACACGTTGGAGTGGGTTACCAGCATCTCTCGCTGAACAGATATATTTGGCTTTCAGGCACAGAAGATTAAGTCACTGGAGTGCGCTAGAGCTTGGAACATAGAAGTAGTTAGTTTCCCTTTCGGCCTGCGTGCCATGTTTATGCATTCATGTCTTTGAGACATTAGTTAGTTAGCCTGTGCACCTGAGTTCTCCAGCTCAGGTGTGGCATAGCACCCCGTACACTCGTACTCTGTTTGGGATTTAATGAGATTTCACCTGTATTTTATAAGTTTTAAATATCTTGAAAATCTGGGGTGTTCTAGTTGGTATCAGAGCCTAAGTTTGACCCTAGGAAAAGACTCTTAAAGACCGGACTTTAGGACATTATGCTTGAACTCTAGGTGCCTAGGAGCATAGGATTCAGGAATCTTAGGACGCGCAGTGAGATTGTGAAACCTACACATAACTTCCCTATACTTTACCCTTCCCCATTCTAAAACCCTCCCCCACTTATCACTTCACCAGAAGGGCGTCGAACTCTAACTTAACATTCTTATAAACGCTGACCAGAAAGACGATAGCATGGCACCGAACAGAAGGCAATCCAGAACTCCAGAGCCCGCCACAGACAACCCCTTGACCCAGACCCTACAGCAACTAACACAAGTCGCACAGGCACTAAGTGACGCGGCCCTTTGCAACAACAGGCCCCCACCGCCTCCGTCAAACGCAAACTCGGACGTCGCCCGACAAGTTTCGAATCACCGACCACCCACGTTTTCGGGAGAAGAGGATCCAGCGGTCCTGGAAGAATGGATCCGGACTCTTGATAAGATTTTTGGAGTAGTAGAATGCCCGGAAGGACGCCGCGTAGAGATAGCCTCGTTCTACTTCGGGCACGAGGCCGATCTCTGGTGGATCCACGAGGGGCCCACTTATCTACAAGAACCGGGGTTCAATTGGGAGAACCTCAAGACACGACTATGAGAGAGGTTCTACCCGACACACGTGAGAGCGTCCATGTACGAGGAGTTTCTCCATCTGAAACAAGGGACAACGACCGTTATGGAATACCACAAACGATTCCTTGAACTAGCACGCTTCGCACCCGAACTCGTCCCCACCGAGGTAACCAAAATAGAGAGATTCGTATCGGGCCTCAACTTTGAAGCCCGAAAAGCACTAGTGGTAAGCAGACCCCGGACTCTCAACGAGGCTTACTCCAGTGCCGCCAATCTCTACCGAATCCAACTACTCCAACGCGGGGTTCAGGAGCAAATGCGGAAGAGGAACCCCGGAGGAGGGGCGCTACCAGTAAAAAGAACAAGGAACGACACCAACACGAGACCCGGCAACCCGACCAATCAAAGACCACCTCGGGAAAACAACGACGCCAGCGCCAGGGGCTTCCCTTGCCCGAAATGCAACAAGAACAATCGAGGCAAGGATTGCATAGGCAAACCCTTGCGATACTTCAACTGCGGAGAAGAAGCACACAAGGCCTTCCTTTGCACCCAACCCCAAAGGCCACGCACTACCACCATGGGACAACATGGGGGCACCACTCATCAAGGAAACTACGGCGCTCCCGGGAAAATATTCGTCATGAGCCGCACTCAAGACGACCTCGGGAACGAAGGCAATCTCGAGGAAGGGAACCAAGGCCCAGAAGACGAGGACCACGCAAATCCCGTGGGAGAAAGCCAAGAAGACGAATTCTGCCTAGGATAGGTTGGCAATTTCTTGTAATCACCTTCGTGATAGAGTTACTTGCTTAGCTTAATTACTTGGAAATATTATAAATAAAAGATTAGTTCATAATTCGGTTCTACTTGCAAACTAGCCAAACCTCACCACTAGAAGCCGGAATAAGGAAAAAGACAAAAGCCCCATCATCAAAGAGCCTAGTGTTTCCAATAAGAATTGAACTCTAGACCTCTTATTTACAAGTCCAAGCCCCTAACCACTAAGCCATGAGTGTTTCTTGAAAACCTCAAGGGAATACTCCCTTGTTAAACCCCTCCAAATCCCTAAAACCCACAAAACCCCCAAATCAAAAACCCTTCTTCTTCTTCCTCCCCTTCTTCTTCCCCCACTCTTCCCCTTCTCCTTCTCGCACACCTCACCGCCCCACCCCAAAGAAACCAACAACCACCCATCATCACCGCCGATCGACCGCCGCCGCCGGCCGAACACCACCCGCCAACGCCACACCGCCGCGCCGCCGTCCCAGCCGGCCGCAACCCGCCACCCGGAGGCTCCCCAGCGGCGACCCGCTGCTCCTCCACCCGAACGACGCCACCCCACCATCTCACCCCCACCGCACCAACGCCGAACCTTCACCTCGCCGCCGTCCCCCTCGAAAACAAGAAACCACGCCGCCTAGAAGCTCGCCGGAAAAACGCGCCGGAGCGCCGTTCACCTCGCCGGAAAAACACGCCGGAGCCCCGCCGCCGCCTTGCCGGAAAATCGCCGGAAAACGTCGCCATCAACCGAAGCACCACGATGCCAAAGAAACCCCTCGGAACCCGCACTCCGGAGTGGAGCAACACCGATTACACCGTGATCGGAGGTAAAGCACTTGAATCCGACCAATTCTCTCTGGAATTGGTTGATATGCTCAAACATCAAGGGCTTTTAGATACGTATGTCACCATCAAAGGGGATACGTACCCCGAATTGGTGAAGGAGTTCTATCAACACCTTGTAGCCACCAAACGGGGTGACAAGGTAGAAATCACCACCAAGGTCCGTGGCAAGGAAATTGTGCTTTCCGAAGGCCGTTTGGCCAAGCTCTTGAAATTGACCACCACGGGTGTGTCTAACTTTGACCGAAAGGGGTGGATTGATACCCAAACTACGGGATACAAGGACTACCTCGAGTACCTACTCGGGAAGGAGGACGGGTTCACCTCGGCCACTCGACCACACCGAAAGTGGCTATCGGCGGAGCAAAATATATTGGTTATGATTGTAACCGATAGCCTCTTGCCCACCAATAACAAAAGCAAGGATGTGGGAAGCTTGGAGTGCACCTTTGCTTACCTCCTGAAACATAAAATCAAGTTCAACCTGCCAGCACTCATGTTAAAACACATGGAATTCTGCAAATCGAACAACCGGCTTAGCCTACCCTACGGGATGATCCTAAGTTGGATCATGGAGAAAAAGGGGGTAGACCTAAGCCACACCGAGGTCAAGACCGCAAATGGCATGGTTTTTAACGCCCAGAACCTCCGCCGCAACGACATCTACTACACCGAAGGGGGACATTACCTCACCCTCGAAGAAATTTGCCAAAAACCCGAGGAAGAGCGAAGGGAATTGGTCGACCGACTGGACATCTCCAACAAAAAGCTCAAACGAGCCATGCAAGACTGCGGAGGTTCGGAGGGACATGAGGACCAGGAGGAGGAAGACGAACCCAACCCAACAGTGCAACCACGATCAGGAGGAAAACCAAGGGAGCAAGACGAGGACTCAATCCATGAACGCATACTCGCACAGCTCAACCGACAAAACCAAATCATGGAGGAAGGATTCTCATCCCTGATCTGTACGACACGCACACTAGATCAAAGGGTGGCAGCAATCGAGGCCACCTTGGGCACTCGCGGGGCACCCAGCTCAGGAGCAGGAGACCGAGGTAGGCCTTAAACCCTTTCTATCGCAACACCGCCAGAAATCCAGTCTACCCCAGCTAAGGCAAAACGTGGGGCCACATTCCTAAACAGGAGGCCAAAATGCGATGCCTGGGGGTGAAAGAGTGGATTAACACACCGGGCTTCGGGGACGAAGCCCCTCATAAGGGGGGGAGAGTGTAACACCCCGTGTTACGACCCCTAAGATCAATTAAATCATTTAATCAATTACCCAAAAGAAAGAATTAAATCACAATAATTAATTAGGAGGCCCACCATAGTCCACGGGCCCTTATCCCTAAACCCAATCCCTAGTCCCAAAAGAAATAGAATTAGCAAGCCCATAATACTAGTTCCTAACTAGGACTCCTAAATATATAAATAGGGGACTTAAGAGGCACCTAGAAACCCCCACCACAATAAATGCCCACCACCCCAAAGAGCTCCAAGAATCCCCTAGAAGAAATCAAGAAAGCAAGAAAGCTTATAGAAAGACCCTTCATAGCCAAGGAATTAAATAAAGGCTAAGAGGTAACCCATGTCTCAACAAAACCTATTTTCATAGTTATGATCCCCCCTTAGGGTTTCCCCATATTATTGTGTATTGATGACTTGTGATGATTATTATTGATGACTGATGTGATGATCCCATGAGGGATCTTGATAATCTTGATATTGGGAGATTCTTGATAATTATGATGTTCTTGGTGATTATATGGAGTTCTTGATGATTATGTGTTGTTCTTGATAATTGTATGATGCCCTTGATGCTTACGTATTATTCTTACCGAATCTTGCATTTTGAAGGCGAATCGTATTCTTGTTGATATAAAAGTGATTAGAACCCTAGGTTGTATCGTACGATGTTATTCTTGGGTTATCGGGTGGGGTAATCGCATGTTTGGGTGTTGATTATGTTTAGAAAAGCATGATAGGTTATGTGCCGTTCGTTCCTCGTATTTGATCCGTTAATTGTCTACGTGTTGTCGTTAATTGCGTTGTAAAGTGTCTAAGCATGGTTTCGGGTTCCACAATGGTTCCCGGGGCGAAATTGTGTGATAAGAGTCAGTGGGGGGTAGGTGGAGGGTAGGGGACCCGCCACCTACCCACGGCCGGAAAACATATCTCCGGCAGCGGGCGGGCTGCTGCCCGCCGGCGACCCGCTGCCCGGAACAGTAATACCCGGCGGGCAGCCCCGCTTGAAGATCATCCCCCTCGGGATCTCGGCTTCCCCGTTTGATGTTTCCCCCTCCCCCGTGGTGTCCCAACGGACTCTGTTAATCGTGCCTTTGTCTAGTTTGATATTTCGGGTACCGTTCGTAGGTTTATGAGTCTATTATATTGCATGCTAGTTGAATTGGTATCCTGTTAACCTAGGTAGAAGCAGTATGAACCCCTTAGGACTATTCTTAGTATGTGATGGATCACGCATAGGTTTTGTTATACGTTTTCTCCCCCTTCCCAATGTGTTAATGTGGGTTGCATGTACTTGCTATGTGTTATGTGTGCATGTAACCCCGAGTTGGTTAAGATCAATCGGGCTATACGGGAAGTCGGGTGGGCTGAGAACCATACCGGCTGTTAACCAGGCTGGTAGAGACCGGTCAGGTATATAAATATTATATAGGACTAAGTTCCACTATACGGGCAGTCGGATGGGCTGAGAACCATACCGGCTGTTAACCAGGCTGGTAGAGACCGGTCAGGTATATAAATATTATATAGGACAAAGGTCCACTATACGGGCAGTTGAATGGGCTGAGAACCATCCCAACTGTTAACCATGCTGGTAAAGACCGGTCAGGTATATAAATATTATGTAGGACAAAGGTCCATCAGTCGGTTGCGATCGGCTCCTCCGTAATGTAAGACGGGGCAGGGTGCTGCGGGGCCGTGTCAGAGCTATATGCGCTGACCCTCATGTATGGGCATGCGATTGGTCCTGTGGCGCCAACAAAGTGTGCTATGTGATGAGATATGGATAAGTTGTGGTTATGAGTATCTTGAGGGATGGGACTATGGGATTTATGCTGGGGATTGATTATGTTGGGTTATGATTATTAATTGTGCTCAGCTTTATCTGTCTTGCTTGTTGTAGATTGTATACGGTTGTTATAACTGTTGCTTGTGTCTAGCCTTATCTGGCGAGTCATTCCCGGTTTTAAAAGCTAGAGTTCGTATGATACATCTTCATGTTCAAAATGGTTTTCGTATATCTATATATATACCTCTATATGTAATGTATTTCAACACGTTGGAGTGGGTTACCAGCATCTCTCGCTGAACAGATATATTTGGCTTTCAGGCACAGAAGATTAAGTCACTGGAGTGCGCTAGAGCTTGGAACATAGAAGTAGTTAGTTTCCCTTTCGGCCTGCGTGCCATGTTTATGCATTCATGTCTTTGAGACATTAGTTAGTTAGCCTGTGCACCTGAGTTCTCCAGCTCAGGTGTGGCATAGCACCCCGTACACTCGTACTCTGTTTGGGATTTAATGAGATTTCACCTGTATTTTATAAGTTTTAAATATCATGAAAATCTGGGGTGTTACAATACCCGCCACCTACCCGCTGCCCAAAGATCACCGCCAGGCAGCGGGCAGGCGCCAGGCAAGCGTCCGGCAACCCGCTGCCGGGCAGTGATCCCCGGCGGGCAGCCGACGGGTGACCCTCCACCCACCGGCTACCCGCTGGTCCGTACCCACCCTGGGTCGTTGGCTTCCCCGTTTGATGTTCCCCCGTTCCCCGTGGTGTCCCAACAGACCCCGTTTGTCGTGTTTGAGTCTAGCTTGATGTTTCGGGTACCGTTCTTAGGATAAAAGAGTCTAGGATTTGCATGCTAGTTGAATCGGTAACCAGTTGACCTAGGTGGAAGTCGTATGAACCCCTTAGGACAATTCTTAGAATGTGAATGATCACACGTAAGCTTAATTATATGTCTCCCCTTCCCAATGTGTTATTATGTGCTTTTATGTGCTATTGTGTGTTCTGTGATGCATGATTCCCCAACTTGGTTGCGATCAAGTTGGCTATACGGGCAGTTGAATGGGATGAGAACCATCCCAACTGTTATCCAGGACGGTTAAGATCGGTCAGGTATATAAATAGTATATAGGGCTGCGGTCCACTATACGGGCAGTTGAATGGGCTGAGAACCATCCCAACTGTTAACCAGACCGGTTAAGATCGGTCAGGTATATAAATATTATATAGGGCTGCGGTCCACTATACGGGCAGTTGAATGGGTTGAGAACCATCCCAACTGTTAACCAGGCCGGTTGAGATTGGTCAGGTATTTAAAGATTATATAGGACTACATGTCCATATAGGCCTCGGTAATATGACCCACCGATATGGATGCGCCAGGCGGTGTGTAGGGCCAATAAGCCGAGGAAGGCTGTAGTCCACCGACCTGAGTAATCAGGCGGTGTGCAGGGCTACGGCTGGCTGCGATCCACCGAGTGATGGGACAACGGTGCGTAAGGTCGTAGTCTCCGAGGATCTTCGCCCACCGACTGAGTCCCTCAGCGGTGTGTAGGGCTTGATCCGCTACGGTCCACCGACTGTACGCATCAACGGTGTGTAGGGTCGTATGTCCCCCCTTGTAAAGGGGATCACTGTCCACCGACTGTGCGCGTCAGCGGTGTGTAGGATTGTGGTCCGACGTTGAGTTCGTCAGTGGTCCTCTGTGGGTTGGTTTCGATCAACTCCCTTCATGCCGCGGTATGAGGTAGGGTGCTGTGGGGCCGTGTTAATGCTATACGCATTAACCCTCATGTTCGGGGCATGCGATTGGTCCCATGGCGCCAGCTCAGTGTGATTGAGTGTCACAAATGATGATTGAATGATGATTGAATGATGATATGATTGATGCGGAAATAGACTGTGACCTTAGTTGCGTATTCTTTATGATGATTCTCCTTAACTATTATTATTGATTGTGTGCTTACCCTATTTGCTAAGTCCGTTCCTGGTTTTAAAACTAGTGTCTCTTAAGTGTATATCTTCCTGCTTCAAAATGATTTTCGTATATCTATATATATCTATCTATAATGTATTTCAACGCATTGGAGTGGATTACCGGCATCATTCGCTGAACAGATATATTTCGCTTTTAGGCACAGTGGATTAGCTCCCAGAGCGCGCTAGAAGAACTTGGAGTAGATAGATAGTTTTCCTTTTTGGCCTGCATGCCACAATGATTTATCAGGATAATTAGTTAGTTTAGCTTGTGCATCTGAGTTCTCTAGCTCAGATGTGGCATAGCACCCCGCACCCTTATGTTTAGTGATACTCCATTTTGGGATTTAATGAGAATTTACCTTTATTATATAAGTTTTAAAAGATTCAAAATTTCGGGGTGTTACAAAGTGTTTTGTGTATCGCATGCTAGTTGAATTGGTATCCCTTTGGCCTAGGTGAAAGAAGTATGAACCCCTTAGGATTATTCCTAGTATGTGGATGACCACGAATAGATTTCATTATACGTTTTCTCCCCTTTCCCAATGTGTTAATATGGGTTGCATGTGCTTGGTATGTGTTATGTGTGCATGATACCCCATGTAACACCCCCTAAAACCATGCTATTTAAAGCCTTAAAACATGCAGATAACTTAAACCAAAACACTAAACACAGCGGAAGACTGAAAGAGAAGATACATATAAAACGAGGAAACGGGGTGCTATGCCACGCTCACCCAGGGGTGAACGCACAGGCTAAATCTGCATTGTTTAAAAACTACAACCATCCAACAGAGTACTACGTCTATATTGGCTCACAGGCCACAAACACAAAGGGAAAACTATGCTAGCTGGCACTAGACCGCGCACTCGTCTAAGCATCACCTGAAATAAGCATATAAAACATGGGACGACGCCCGATAAGCGAATAATTCTGGTAACCCACCAATACATGTGAAATATCATACATAGGTAGGATATAAGTTTGTAAAACCATTTTCGAAACGGAATATATATATATATATATATATATATATATATATATATATATATATATATATATATATATAAGTCAAAAACCAAGAGTAATAGTCAACACCAGACTCAACACTCTCAACAAGAACACGGGAACACATCCCAGACTACAAAGAACAACAATGACTCACAAGAAGTCTCAAGGTACAATCTATCATCACACAATAGATTACTACCCGACATGCATAACTCGAGGAATAAAGACACAACACACGGCAACACATGCCTTTGTGACTACACACGTCACGAGAGGAGAAGATGAAGAAGAGTCTGAGGAGTCCGAGGAGCCGGAGAGCGAATCCTTCTAGATTGGAGCGGAGGCCGTCTTGTTCGCCCTTCTTTTGGTTGTTGTTATCTCCTTAGCCGTTTAATTGTTGTTTGCTTTTATGCTTGTTTTTGCTTGTTGCTTTGTGGTTGCTTAATTAGTTTGTAGTTGGTGTTTGGAGTTAGTTGCTTAGCTCTTAGTTGTTTTCTAGAAGTTGATGTGTGTGTTGGGATTAGAGTTCGTTATGCTCAGTATATCCGTTTGCTTAATTCTTGTCAATTCTTGTTTTGAACACTTTTTGCCTTGAAATCTTGTGGAATCTTTTGGAGTTTTTGACCAAAAGAAATTGTTCTTGACACTCTTTGTCACATTGTTGTTCTTTTTACCGTTTGTTCTAATTCGTCGTACCCAAGCTTCGGGGACGAAGCTTCTTTGAAGGGAGGGGGAGGATGTGACACCCCGAAATCCAAATCCGGTTAAGGGTTTAATTAAGTAATTAATCCTATTTCAATTTGTAATTTGATTCCTTAAATTCCTGAAATTTAATAGTCGGGGACTAGTAATTGACTAGTCAACCCCATAGTCAAAGTTGTACCTTGAGCTTTGTAAGGAGTTCCCTTGTTCCTTACACCTTTCCTTGATTAGTAAGGGTATTCTTGACCTTTCACCTTGTGTTAGTATTGTAACCTAACCTAGTGAGAACACCTCATTTCTATCCTTACACTTTCCAAAATCTTAGCTCCATCTTCTCTCTAAAAAGGTGGATAGCTTTTCTTCCAAGCCAAGTTGAAACATTGTCAATACTTCAAGAGTTGTCTCCAAGATTCTACCTTTCATACATTTGGGCATCTAGGAGGGTAAGATCCATGTTCATCTTGTGTTTTTAGTATTCTCTTAGGTGTCTTTTCTTAAAGATAGGATCTTTATGATCTTTTGGTATGTTCTTGAAGTGGGTTTGGAAGGTGAGCCTTGATAGGAGCTTGGTGTGGTGTTAAGTGAAGGTTTTTGGTCTACAAGAGGTAACCCATGCTCTACAAAACCTATTTTGCTTACCTATGTGAATATTTCTTGGATTCTACATGTGTTTTGCTATGAAATGTGAGTGTTTATGCATTGGCTTGTGAAAATGCATATCTAGAGCTTGTGTTTAGGGTTCTTCTGTGCCATTGCTTGGCCATTCCTTTGATTCAAGTCATTTTGTTGTATTTAGTGAGATTTGGCATGTTTTGGACTTGAATTTGAGTTTGGAGATGAAAATCCTCGAATGGATTATTTTGGGCACAGGTATGTACCCGAGGGCGGAATGACGGGTAGGCCTCCACCCGCCGCCCACCCGCGGGGAACATAAGCCGGTGGGTAGTGTACCCACGGGCGGAACCAGGGGTGGGAGCCTACCCGTGGGTCCACCCGCGGGGAACACTGTGGTGTTTGATTGGGATTTGTTCCCCGTGATTCTTTTGACTTGGTATTTGGTCTTTTGACTTCCCGATGTTCTTTTGTGTAACTATTTGAGCGTCTTCTTGATGTTTCGTATGTCTAGAACTATATGGTAAGTATTCATGTAGGTCTTTGGTGTCTAGAATCGTGCTAAGTGTTCAACATTGTGTTTCGTTGAACCGTGATGAGTCTTGTGTGTTCTTCGGAACTACGTTTGGTTTACCCATTTGATAAGCATGATAGTTTGGTGTTTAAATGCTAGCGTGTGTGTTGTTTGTACCTTCCTATTGGTTGATGATAACTTGTGTTATTCATCGCTGTTGTTGTTGGACTGTGATCCATTTCTTGATTGAGTATGGTTTCATATCTTCGTTGTGATCCGTTGATTGATTCCTGTTGAGGTGTGATGTGTGTGTGGCTTTACCTGGATTGCACGATTACTGGTATGGGACACTAGTCACCAATGTATTGCAGTGGTCCTCGTGGTGGCCATGACGTGATTATGGAGTTGTGACCTTTATGTAAGGTTCATGTGTTTCTTGGGTGGCATGTGTTTCCGTGTGTGTGATTGGTACCCTCGTGTACTATGAAATCAGTGGTCTCGTTGGTGGTCGTTGGTGGGGGACGACGGTCCCAGTAGGGTAAAGTTGGACTTGGTTGTACAGGGGTCCTGGAGGTAATGGTTGGAAGAAGATACAAGGTTGGGGGTAGCCATAAGGTTGGAACCGGGCATAAGGAAGGCATATCAACTCGTGATGGGTGATGTCACAAGGGCTTGTGTAGCCATTGTTGTAAGTTCTCTTCTTGTGACGTGTGTAGTCACAAGGGCATGTGTTGCTGTTTGTCGTGTTTTATTCCTTTGAGTTATGCATGTCGGGTGTTGGTCTATTGGGTGATGATAGACCATACCTTGAGACTTCTTGTGAGTCGTTGTTGTTCTTTGTAGTCTTGGGATGTGTTCCCGTGTTCATGTTGAGAGTGTTGAGTCTTGTGTTGACTATTACTCTTGGGCTTTGACTTATATATATATATATATATATATATATATATATATATATATATATATATATATATATATATATATATATATTTATATATGTATTCTGTTTCGTAAATGGCTTTATAAACTTATATCTTACCTATGTATGATATTTCACATGTATTGGTGGGTTACCAGCATTATTCGTTGACCGAGCGTCGTCCCATGTTTTATATGCTTCTTTCAGGTGATGCTTAGACGAGTGTGCGGTCTAGTGCCTGCTAGCATAGTTTCCCCTTTGTGATTTGTGGCCTGTGAGCCAATATAGATGTAGAACTTTGTCGGATGGTTGTAGATTTAAACATTGCAGATTTAGCCTGTGCGTTTACCTTTGGGTGAGCGTGGCATAGCACCCCGTTTCCTCGTTTTATATTTATCTTATCTTTCAGTCTTCCGATGGGTTTGTTGTTTTGGTTTAAGTTATCTGCATGTTTTAAGGCTTTAAATAGCTTAGTTTTAGGGGGTGTTACAGTATGAAAGGTAGAATCTTGGAGACAACTCTTGAAGTCTTGACAAAGCTTCAACTTGGCTTGGAAGAAAAGCTATCCACCTTTTTAGAGAGAAGATGGAGCTAGGATTTTGGAAAGTGTAAGGATAGAAATGAGGTGTTCATACTAGGTTAGGTTACAATACTAACACAAGGTGAAGGGTCAAAAATACCCTTACTAAGATGGAAAGGTGTAAGGAACAAGGGAACTCCTTACAAAGCTCAAGGTACAACTTTGACTTTGGGGTTGACTAGTCAATTACTAGTCCCCGACTATTAAATTTCAGGAATTTAAGGAATTAAATTACAAATTGAAATAGGATTAATTACTTAATTAATCCCTTAACCGAATTTGGATTTCGGGGTGTCACACCCCAAATTGTTTGCGATCAAATTGGTTATACCTGAGCTACGGTTCAGAAGCTAGCTGCGGTCAGAAATACACTTTTGGGCTGCGGTCCACCATTTGGTTGCGATCAAACGTTTTACATGAGTTGCGGTTCATATTCCTGGCTGCGGACAGAGGTTCACTTTTGGGTTGCGGTACACTGTTTGGTTGCGATCAAACGTTATGATGAGCTGCGGTTCATCGGTCGGTTGCGATCGACCCCTTCGTGTTGCGATACGAGGCAGGGTGTTGCGGGGCCGTGTTAGCGCTATATGCGCTGACCCTCATGTATGGGCATGCGATTGGTCCTGTGGCGCCACCAAAGTGTGCTTATGTGATAAGATATGAATTGAATGATGATATGAACGATGTGATGTGAATATGTGACCCAAGGATATATGCTAGTGTCTTTATATGCTTGATTATAACTGTTGAATATGCTTATCTCTATTTGTCGAGTCTATTCCTGGTTTTTAAAGATAGATTCTCCTAAGTATATTCCTTCCTGCTTCAAAATGGTTTTTCGTATATCTATATATATATATATATATATATATATATATATATATATATATATATATATATATATATATATATATATATACACTTATATTGTATTTCAATGCGTTGGAGTGGGTTACCAGCATCATTCGTTGAACAGATATATTTGGCTTTCAGGCACAGATGATTAGCTACCGGAGCGTGCTAGAGGACCTCGGCTTAGATAGTTAGTCTTTCCTTTCGGCCTGCGCGCCTTGATGATGTAATGACAATGTTTAAAGGATAGTTAGTTAGAATGGCCTGTACATCTGAGTTCTCCAGCTCAGATGTGGCATAACACCCTAGACCTTATGTTTAGAATACTCCATTTGGGATTTATTTAATAGAATTGCTTTCATATTATAAGATTGAAAAGTTTTAAAATTTCGGGGTGTTACAAAAACACCACGCCCCGTACGCACTTTCCATCGGGTAGGTGGCGGGTGGTCACCCGCCGACGGGCAGCCACCATTCCAGCAGGTGGCCAGCGGGCAGGCCTCCGCCCGCCGGCTGCCCACTGGCTTCGGCTCGCCGGGCAGCGGGTAGGTGGTGGGCGGTCATCCACCCACCTACCCCCCACTGGTACATAGGCAACTTTTCGGTCCCGGGATCACTCGTGGAACCCGAAACCATGTCCAGACACATTCAAACACATAACGACAACGCCACGGATTCAATTAACGGAATTAAATCACGAATCACACCGAATACATTCTAACACGATTCCTAAACATGCCAAGACTCAACATAAATCATATAACGGTTCAGGAGCATCCGGAACCACAAGAACGTCAATAAATCTATATGCAAAGCCCTAAGGACAAATCCTAGGCTAGACTCAACACCCGATCATGCATAATCCCACCCAAATATACCAAGAACATCGTAATACGAAATTCATGATATAAACCCTAGGACTTTAGACATAATTAAAATAAGAGATCATACATATAGTCAATCACAATATCAAAGACATCAAGATTATCAAATAAGCACAATATAAATTCTATGCGAGGGCTCTATCAAGACTCAATCACATAATTACACATACGATTATTAAAGGAGCCAATAAATAAGATATAGCAAGGAAAATAGGTTTTGTCGAGACATGGGTTACCTCTTAGCCTTAATTAATCCTCCATTGGCTATTAAGGCTCTTCTCTAAGATTTCCATCCGATTGATCTCCCTAGGCTTGGTGGTGGGGAATCTCCTGGGGATAATTTCGTGTAATATAACTATGGGTAGTAAGGGTTCTAATTTCTTTCTAATCCCCTATTTATAGAGTTAGGAATCCTAATCAGAGTCTGAATAGTAAAAGCCTACTTTCTATTCCTAACAGGTATATATAGGTCTAGGATTCCTAATTAGAGTCTGACTAGTAAAAGGTTTACTCTCTTTATTCCTAATAGGCTTAAGACTCTAGTTTAGGCAAGGGTCCACGATCCATGGTGGACCACAGTAATTAATTAAAGGGAATCCTAACAAATTAAATCCTTTTTAATTATTATTATTAACGGAATTAATTAAATAATTAATCCAGGATTGAAGGCCGTAACACGGGGTGTTACAATTTAAGCCTATAATATTTTACATATCCAAACTACAATTAAAACCCTGTAGTTATGCTAACATATACTATTTGCATGGTGTGTTTTGCATCATGTGTTTTACAACTTGATCTGCTGTGTTTGCCATAATATTCTACTTCACTACCTACAAAAAAGAAGAAAAAATATATATATGCTGCAAAAGGGATACCATTTTAAAGCATGTTGTGAGTGATCTGTAAATAACATTCAACCCTGAAATGCATTAATAAAGACCCGCATAGTCTAAAAACCATGTGTTTAGCTGTTTTAGTGACCCCAAAAGTCTGTCATCATAAAAAAAAACTTACAGAAAAAAAAAATAAAAAATAAAGTCAATAGTCCAATAGACCACTCTCTCACTAATCTCGCTCACTACACAGCTGCTTCTTTCTCAATTTTGACCACACCTTCCTTGCTTTTTTTCAAACTTTGTGTGCTTGAAAATTCATCTATTAGAGGCCTCTTTACTGTTCCATTCTCAACATTGTTGTCTGCATTCAGCCTCTATGCAACAACTTAGAGAGGACTTTCAGCTTCATTTGCTTGGTCAATGTCCTAAAAACCCATAGTTAGGGCTAAGTACTAAATAAACATAGTTATGAATTAATTGTATGATATAACACCAATCCGCCCAAGTATACCTCTAGATCCCATAGATCCTCATCTGTAAGCTCCAACTCCAACTTTGAACTGAGATCCTTGTCCTTAACTTGAATTAGCTCTGGTGTATGCTTCTCTATTATCTTTTCATCACTAATCATTCTCATAACAGGGAAAGCATTGAGATAGTTCTGGAACTGTTCTTTGTGAACATCAATTCGAAAGAGAAGATTTAATCCAATTAGAGTTTCAAGCTCCTTAGGCACACCCTTTCGACCCTGCAGGTAATTCACATAAATATAAAGTTTGTCTACCTACGTTATTGTAATTGGTCTATTAACAATTACAATAGACTTTAGTACCTTAGTATGATTATCCTTCAAATCATCAGCAGTAATACCAAGGAGTTCGAGGCACTGCCTGTCCCATAGAAGGAATGGAGCATTCCTATCCAAGTCCACTACTCTAACTTTAACCCTGTACCTAAGGGTTCTATCACCCCAATTCCTGTCACATGTATTACACCACAGCCACTTTCCTTTCATTTTCAACTTTCTATTGCAACCCTTGGTTCGACACAAAGCATAATACCACTCTGGGTCATCAATGAATACAATCCTTGCTGCAACTCAAAAATCTCCAAACTGCATACAGTTTTATGCAATTAGGATTGTACATTAGAAAATACTTCACATGACATGATTATATAACTAACAGATAATGTATTCCTTGTGCAAGCCTTGAGATGGTTACAGAGTATCATCAGAACCAACATACACTATGAACTTAGCCAGAGTTAGAGGATTTCTATTTAGCTGTTGAGATAAGCACCTACCTGTACACTGCAATTTATGTGTTTATTAACTTTCAAATAGTTCATCAGCAATGTTAAGTTATGTGATATTTTTTTTTAGAAATTATAATGCCTAATTATTAAATGCAGATTAGCAAGGTCTAAAGTTGGCATGAGTATAGCAGCTGCTTATCTCTAAGAAGATTAAGGTACTACTACTATAAATGTAAGGTGGTACTACTACTATAAATGTCTACATTTTATAGAGGACTCATAATTGGTTTCTGATATAAGAATTCAATTATTCAGCAAAATCAATACACTAATAACATGAATATATCACTAACAGAGAATGTATTCATTACGCAGGCCTTGATATGGTTACAAAGTATCATCAGAACCAACATACACTATGAACTTAGCCAGAGTAAGGGTGCACTTTGCAATTCCGTTGCAGGTTCACCAAAAATTCAAAATACATAATTACACCTGGTTTATGAGATAACAACATCTGCATATAGCTCAATATTACTATGTTAAGTTCCTTGACTTATCTCTATCTATATTAAAGATCCATACAGTGCTGATACCATTTTTTTATAGAAATTATGATACCTAAAATATTAAATGCAGATTAGCAAGTTCTAAAGTTGGCATGAGTATAGCATCTGCTTACCTCTAAGAAGTCTACGGTATTACTACTATTAATGTATCCATTTTATAGATGACTCATAGTTGGTTTCTTTTTAATTTCTGAGGTAAGGTAAGAGTTGATTTAGATATTAACTCCTTGTCTCTATAGATTTCACTGATAGTACAAAGTTCCATATCACCAGATAGCGAAACTGAATATGAACTACATTCTTTAAAACTTGATTGCGAAACAATACTCCGCATTGGAGTGTGCTCATGGCTGATGCTGTGAAATGAAAAGTAAAAACAGAATTAGTAAACAATGTACATAAGTATTTCAATACTAAGAATTGGCTAACCTTTTGACATCCCCACCTAGAGAAATTAGTGTTAGGACACATCAGAATATATATATGGTGGTTATGTACTTACAAATGATGTTAGGCAGTGTTTCAAACATATATATGGTGGTGATGAGAAACTGTGTTTCAAACATATATATGGTGGTGATGAGAAACTTACTATTTAAACACACCCTAGCCCTACAAAACTGTATCAACACCAATAATGGCTCTTGTGAAGTAAAATTGTAGAATGCATCAATCTTGTTTACGTGTTCATCCCACAACGTATACATAAGTGTATTCCACTACAAATTGTTAGGGAAAATCTGTTAGAAATACAAAAAGCATAAAAATAGATGGTCAATAGATAGGCAAAGTTAATTAGGACTACTCAGTGTCTTCAATGGTGAAGTCAATAAGCCTGGAGTTCTTCCCATTAATCACTTTCTCCTATGGGCAGTGAATTTCAATAACTCGCCCAATAACATCTACAGAAAGTTGCATTAGTGTATAAAAGAATTTAAATTATTTAGAAGACATAGATTAGAGGAGAGCAATGATTACCAAATAGGTGCTTCTCATCAAGGCTTTCATTAGATTTCATCTCTTTAAAGGGCTTCAAACGATACATCTTCATAGGAAATTTCACAGACTTCAAATCTTTTACCATAGTTTGATAGTTAAATTTTATCATGTACTTGTGTGGACTGGTTTTGTATGAGTAAAAATTGGTGATCAAACAATAAAAATTTTTTTTTTATTGCATAAACTGAACCTTCAGCAAAACAGCTAAGGTATTTTTCTACGTATTCTTTTCTTTTGGTACGTGAGCATGAAAGAAGGTACCCTGTATATGTAAAACAAACAAAATCACAATTTTGTAGAAATATAATTGTATTAAATTAATCTTCACTGGATTATAATTTATAAATAACACTTACCTCTTCATCATGAAATACGATTTCCTTTGACCTGATTTTCGATGGATCACTTCTCTCAGGAATTTGATATGCTCGTACTACGCGTAGCCTAAGAGCCTATCTTGTATTCATGGGAGAAATCTGGCTCGCAAGAATAAACATCTTGAAGTAGGGCGGAATTCAGAGAGGATGTTGTATACAGATTGCGGATGAGTTTAGTAAGTTGAATTGTGTTCAGTAGGTTTGTGTTGTATATATAGCAATTTACTAATGTCTGATGACCTTTCGTTATATTCGTCATAGAAATAAATACCTAGAAAATAGGTATCGGTGAGTGGGCTCTACGTCCCTTATGGGAAACTGATAGAGTTAAATATATTCTCTAATCTCATTGGATTAGAGATTGAGCAATCGGTTAAAGATTAAAAAAACTGAGTTTTATATAAAATCTACGTGGGAAACTGTAGAGACCGAACGTTTTTCCGAAGCAAACTCAATAAATATTTGGGCTACCTCCAAACGACGTCGTTAACGTTGTGCGGGAAGAATTTGCAGACCTTTATTTTGCTTTAATATATATATATATATATATATATATATATATATATATATATATATATATATATATATATATATATGTATATATATGTATATATGTATATATGTATATATATGTATATATATATATATATAGGCGAGTTCAGGTGTGGCGGTGTCTTACGGTGCGGCATCATCAATAGTTCAACAAATATACACCATTAACGTTAGGAAAATACACCACAAAAAACAGAGGAAAATTAGGAACGCATCACCAAAAACACACCATTAGGAGTGCGTAAAAACATCATACACTGTTCGGAAATACACCATTGGGAGTGGTAAGTTATATGGTGTATTTTTTGGGTCTGTTGTGTATTTTTTGATGTTTTATTGCATTTCATTGTGGTGTGTTTTCCTTACACTGTTGGTGCATATTGTTAACACTGTTGATGTATTCTGAAATTCCGCCGCACGGGAAGACCCGGCCGCATTTGAACTTTCTTATATATATATATATATATATATATATATATATATATATATATATATATGGAGATCAAGTGAGGATTGTGGATTATTATGATCCGTCAGATTAGACAATCAAACGACTAATATTGCACAAAATGAGAAATTATTAAAAATCCACTAAATAAGGTAGTAACGTTATTAGTAATTAAAGGTTGGGGTAAAAGTGTAATTGAGAAATTAAATGGGCATTAACGTGAAACGAAATGAGAAAAATGGGGCTTTTGATTTAGGGTTAAAACACCGAATGTGAAGGTGATGTGTTGGCATTGCACAGTCAACTCAAGCAAACCTCTTGTACAACCAAACAATTTGCGCCCTAAATCATTTTTAAATTTCTGCGATTGCATTAACTGGAATTGCATGTTTGTTTGTATTTAGTTTGCTGTTTGGTTGGGATTTTTTTTTTTTTTTTTGTGAATAAAAAACGCCCCGATTTCCAGTGAATGACACTACGTGGGAGTGGCCGTGGGTGTTGGAAAAAATTACTTGTATTCTGTAATACATTTGAGATACAACAAAAATACAGAAGACAACATGTTACAAAAACTGGATCATTTGATATCTTTAGGCGTGTAATCACTTTCCTATAAGCTTTAAATCTCCCTCTATAAAAGCAACAAGGTTTAAGATTTAATCTTATGGGATACAAGAAGATGAATGAAATTCTCAAGTTGCTTTGTTTGAGAATTTCCTGTAGAATTGTAGAACTGTGAGATATCTTGGTTTCTTGCAAGATGATTGCATCTTGGTTACTCGACTCCGAGACGCAGCGGCACAATTAGTGGACAGACGAGTCCACGCATCATGCGCAGAGGTGGCAGATGAAATGACCGGTTGCAGCACATCGGAGAGACTACCCAAGATCGCGCTGAGAATAATCTGGTCCTGTCTGAACCAATTGGTGTAGGCCGGATTCAACGCAGTGCGAGCTGCATCGAAATACTTAGCCGGGGCAGCTGTGGAACCGGTAACATAGCCAAGCAAGTCAAGGCCCTAAGCGTGGATTCAACCTGCTTCTTCCAAATCGGAAAATTGGCTGAGGTAAGTTTGATTGGGAGGTGGGTGGTGGCATGAACATGAACGATATTTGAGGTAGTGGAAGCAGCCATGGGAAATTAAAGAGAGGGGGGTGAAAAAAAAAATTGATTATTTTCTCGTTAGAGTAATGGCTCTGATACCATGTGTGAAAGTGAGTTTCAGTAATTTATTGACTGTAATCACAAGAGTTTAAATACTCATACAAAGCCAAAAAGAAAGAAACAGTTACACCTGAACTTTAAGACTAGGAAAAACAAATAAACACAAAGGAAAAAAAAATAAGAGGTCTAGACTAAATCTTAACACAGATTATATGGGTTTTATTGTATGTTTTTTTTTTTTGTATGTTTTTTTTGTGTGTTTTGAATAAGAAACGCCGATCGATAATGGGGTCGGATTTGGCGTGTGTATGTGCAGTGAGACATGGTTGGCGGAGAAGTGGCCGTGTGTGCAGTGAAAGTGTATAAGCGGCAACGGAATGCACATTAACACAGAGAACACTAGTTCTCTGCTAATTGTGACGGAAAGCCGAGAGTGCTGAGAACCATGTATAGTAGGTTGGGATGATGTGTAAAATAGGAAAAAGACGAATAAAGTTACGTTAATGGATGTATGCACAAATTGGGAAAAAGTTTAAAGGGGGACCACAAACTACCAGTAGGATACAGAAAGTTGGGTTAATGTGTAACTAATTTTATTCTATAAAGTTTGTTTTATGCTAAATTTATTGACATATTAATCAATTGAAGACAAAAAAGATAGTGGACCGCTAACAGCAGAACAAAATTTAATATTGGGAAAGAAAGTGATAGATTGGATTGTTGTACCTAAAAGCAGTTAGGTGCATCTTGGAAAATGTGCATTCGGATTATTATTTTTGTATGTGGTACGGGTATAGTGCATGGTAGTACTTCTGAATGAATGGAGTTAATAACTGTGCCCTGAAATGTTAGGAATATGTGGAATATTTAATTTGCGTCTGAGTAGTTGTAAAATGTGCAAGTATGTGGTAATGAGATTGCGTTACCTTAGGACTTGTTTGTGAAATTCAATATATTTAGTTATTATTGTGAAGTCATTTGATTATTTTCTGTGAAAACCCATGAGTTTGGCGGCAAATTATGATGTGCATCCGTATGCACCATGCATGGTGCATACAGATGCAAAAACGACGTCGTTTTATTAAAAACGCATGTCTCCCCTTAAAAAAAAAAAATCAGGTTTGATTCCCAGCAACAACATATGAACTAAAATTTCAGAATCGATGAACTATAATTCCATAATCTATGAACTAAAATTCCAGAATCTAATCTAAGAACTAAAAATTCCAGAATGAATGAACTAAAATTCCAGAATCTATAAACTAAAATTCCAGAATCGATGAATTAAAATTTCAGAATCGATGAACTACAATTCCAGAATCGATGAACTATAATTCCATAATCAATGAACTAAAATTCCATAATCTATGAACTAAAATTCCAGAATGAATGAACCAACATAATGTTGTTGCTCGGAATCGAACCTAATTTTTTTTTTTTTAAGGGGAGACGCGTGTTTTTAATAAAACGACGTTGTTTTTGCATCCGTATGCACCATGCATGGTGCATACGGATGCACAACATAACTATCCGAGTTTGGCTGATGATTTTTGGAAGGCATTTTAGGGATTAAGATTCATGTATAGAACATTGGGTGGATAAATAATGGCATATGTGTGATGAATGTGTGTAAAAAATGAGGTGGGAAATGGATGTGGTGATTGAATGGTAAAGTTTTAGAATGCAATACTGAATATCCAGATGCAGTTAAATAGGGATTTTGGTGAAAAGTTAGGTGTGATATGATGGGTTTGAATTTGTGTGCATCTGTAATATAAATCTTAAAGCAATGCCTAGTTTAATTTGAGTTGAAACCATTTTGCAGGCAAGAAGGCAAAAATAAACAAAGTTCCAGCAGCAAATGCAGTAGAAGAAATTTTATTTTTCCAACTAAAATGCATTTCTCAAATCAAGTAAAAAAGACAAAAAAAAAACAAAAAAAAACAAAAAAAAAAAAAACAAAAAACAAAAAACCAAAAAAAAAAAAAAACAAAACCTGCATTTCAGATGTGACCATTTTGGACATCGGTGGTAAATGATTAATATAAAAACTTGTGTGAGACCTTTTCACGGGTCTCAATCTATGAGACGGAGACTCATTAATTAATAATTTGACCCATTAATCAAAGATTCGATTCGTCTCATGTATTAAGACGCGTGAGACGGTCTCACACAAATATTATCCTAATCTTTAGCATTAAGTTCGAGATAAATTTGAAATTTAAAAATAGCCTCTGAATCTAATGACCTATTCAATCTCCAAGACAAAGACTAAATTCAAGATTAATTTAAATTCAAAAAATAACATTTACATTAGATTCTCTAAACCAACTACTACACACAACACTATAAATAAGTCTAAATAGCTGGGCCACCCTAACTAAATTGGGTTTAAAAAAAAAAAAAAAAAAAAAAAAAAAAAAAAAAACCTGAAAAATGACATTTTTAATAGGAGTTAATTATATTTTGGTCTTAGATTTATATGTCATTATATTTTTAGTTTTTTTTTTTTTTTTTACAACATCTCATGTTAGTCATAGTATTATTGTAGTAGGACCAATTTTTGTCCTTCGTCAACAATCCTATTTATATAACGTTAAATAGGAGAGCATTTCGCTCTTTTTATAAAAAGTGGGTTAATCCGCTATTTTTTTTTATTATTTTTTAAATCTCTAAGCTAATTCCTGGCTAGAGTCTCATGTCTTCTTCAATTGCAATATGCGCTTGTTCAGTAGAGCCTCCACAATATGTGCCCCCATAATACTGGAATAACACATATAAATCTAATACCTAAAAAATTAAAACTTAGAACTGAATAACATTAAAATACCCTCATATTTAACGATATTTAAATAAGTTTGTTGATTGAGGACAAAAATGGTCATACTATAATAATACTAGGACCAAAATTGGATATTTTGAAAAAAAATGATAGAATCACTCCTTTAAATCATAATGAAGTGATGAATTAGATGAAGAAGAAGAACTATGTTGATGAAAAGTGATATGTTTGATACAAGATGATGAAGAACTATCAGTTCTAACAAGGAAGCAGAACCTAGGCTATATACGAGTGCAAGACAAGAGATGGCAGTTATAACTGCCAAGTAAGGGAAAAGACAAGATTGCCCTTCTTACTAACAACCTACAACTGCTTAGCCTTCAACTGCTTGGAAGCCAGCTGTTGCCTGTTGCCTTTGATCATTCCATCACTTCATCACCCCCCCCCCCCCCCCCCCCCTTAAGCTGGAGCATGAAGGTCTTGAAGGCCCAGCTTACAATGAAAGGTGTTAAAGGCTGACTTTGGTAGGGCCTTGGTGAAACCATCAGCAACTTGCTGAGTGGATGGAACAGACATGAGCTTAATTACACCCTCATTTACCTTTTGCTTGACAATGTGGCAATCTATTTCTATGTGTTTAGTTCTCTCATGGAACACATGATTCTCCCCAATAGCAATAGCTGACTGATTATCACAAAACAAAGTAGTTGGACTGTCAAGATGAACTTTCAAGTCTGCCAGCAAGTAATTAAGCCACTGAATTTCACAAGTAGTTGAGGCTAAAGCCCTATATTCTGCCTCAGAGGATGACTTTGAGATGGTTGCCTGTTTCTTTGTCTTCCATGAAATTAGGGAGCTGCCAAGGTAGATGCAAAAACCAGTTATAGACTTTTTTGTCTCAGAACAAGTAGCCCAATCAGAGTCTGAATAACTCTGCAACTTCAATTGAGCATTCATGTTGAAGAATAGGCCTTTTCCAGGGGATCCCTTGAGGTACCTTAGAACTTTGTGAGCAGCAACCAAGTGTGTACTTCTAGGCTTATCAACAAATTGACTTAATTGTTGTACTGCATAAGAGATATCTGGCCTGGTGTTAGTCAGATATAAGAGCTTGCCAACTAATCTTCTGTAGATTTCAGGACTGTCAAGCAAAGTCCCTGCCTCACTGGTGAGTTTGTGCCCTGCAGTGGCTGGTGTGCTGGTAGGTTTAGCTTCTAAAAATCCATTCTCCTCCAAGATTTCTAAAGTATACTTTCTTTGGCAAAGGCTAAGACCATCATGAGTTCTGAATGCTTCCAAGCCTAAGAAGTAATTCAAGCTGCCATGGTCTTTTATTTTGAAGGACTTATCCAGCATCTGTTTCAGCTCTTTAATCTGAGTGGAGTTTGTTCCTGCTACTAAGATATCATCAACATAGACAAGGAGAGCCATATAAGAACTTCCTGCCACTTTGGTGAAAAGAGATGGATCTGCCATGGACTGCTGAAAGCCATAGTGTAATAAAGCTGCTGTCAGTTTTGCATTCCATTGTCTGCTAGCCTGTTTTAGGCCATACAAAGACCTTAGCAATTTGCACACTTGCTTAGGTTTTCCACTGTTGAAACCAGGAGGTAAGAGCATGTAAACTTCCTCCTCTAGATCACCATGTAGAAAGGCATTGTTGATGTCCAACTGTTGAATTTCCCATTTCATTGCAATAGCCACAGCTAGAAAAGTTCTTATTGTTGTCATTCTGGCTACAAGTGAGAAGGTCTCTATGTAGTCTACCCCAAGTTGTTGAGTGTATCCCTTGGCTACTAGCCTAACTTTATACCTTTCCACTGATCCATCAGCCTTATGCTTCACTTTGTATACCCATCTACATCCAATGGGAGTCTTTCCACTTGGTAAGTCAGTCAGCTCCCAAGTGTTGTTTTCAATCAAGGCTTCTATTTCAACCTGCATGGCTTTCCTCCAAGGTTCTTCTTTCACTGCTTCACTATAAGATTGTGGCTCTTGTATGGATGAAATGGCTGAGGCACACATCCTATGGTTGGAAGACAAGTAGTCATAGGATATGACTTTGCTTAGTGAATGAGGAGATGTCATTTTGTGTGGAAGTGTTCCAGTAATGGATTGGCAGTAATAGTCATGCAGCCTGGTGGGAACTTGCCTTGCCCTTCCAGACCTTCTAGGCTCCAAATGTGATGCCTCTTCAGTGCACAATTCATTCTCCTCAGCTAGTAAGAATTCCTCACATACTGTATCACTATTTGGTTCTGCTGCTAACTCATTCTCATTTTCACTTCCATTAGTGATATCAACTTGACCATTTTCATGCTCTTCTGGAACATAGATGGTGTCATCATGCCTTTCTGTATCATCACATCCTCCTATTGCCTCAGGAAGGTTCTTATGCACTTCAGTAGATACAGGTATAGAGGGTAAGCAAGGGTTAAATAATCCAATGCCAACTGAATCAGAGTTAGCCTCAATAGCCTTGTCCTTGAAAGGGTAGATTCATAGAAATGTACATCTCTGGAAACAAAGATAGTACCATCTCCCATGTCATATAGTATGTAGCCCTTTACATTAGCTGGGAACCCCAAGAAAATGCATTTTCTGGTTCTTGGCTCCATTTTGTTTCTCCCTTGAGAGGCAATGGCACCAAAACACAAGCACCCAAAAGCTTTAAGCTGCTCATAGTCCACTGTCTCACCAAACAAGATTTCAAATGGTGTACTTCCATTAACCACTGCAGTAGGCAACCTATTGATGAGATAGGAAGCATGTAGGACACAATGCCCCCAGAATTCCATAGACAATCCAGATTGGAACCTAAGGGATCTGGCCACATTCATGATGTGCTGGTGTTTTCTTTCTGCAATGCAATTCTGCTGAGGAGTGTTTACACAAGATTTCTGATGGATGATTCCTCTTTCACTGAAGAATTCCTTCATAAAAAATTCAGTCCCATTGTCTGTTCTCACCACTTTGATTCCTGCTGAGAATTGATTACACACATACTGATAAAAGTCCTTAAAAAGACTCTTTACCTCTGACTTAGCCTTCATGAGATGCAGCCATGTGAACCTACTGTGGTCATCAACAATAGTCAGAAAGTAGTGTTCCCCTTTTAGGGATGCAACAGGAAAGGGACCCCATACATCCATGTGAATCAAGTCAAAGCATTTTAGGGCTCTAGAACTGCTAGTAGGAAAAGAAGATCTCTTGTGTTTGGAAAAATGACAGATATCACATGCAAGATCAGAATGTTTGTGAGACTTTGCATGTTTTATTCCATGTAACAAATGTATTTTATCCAAGGGATAGTGCCCTAGTCTATCATGCCACACTTCTAGGGACACATTATTACATTGAATGTAAACATTTTCAACATTTTCAACAATACAATTGATTTTCTTTCTAACAGGTGGATGACTAAGCAAATACAGCCCATCCTTTTCTTTAGCAAAACCATCCACTACTCCATGTAGACCCTGTATATCACAACAATCAACATTCATCACCAATTTGCATCTCATTTGTTTTGTCAATCTACTAGCAGATATAATGTTGAATGTGAAAGAAGGAATAAACAATACACTTCTCAACAGAACATTGGAGTGAAGCCTGATTTCTCCCATATGTGTGACTGCTACAGTTTCTCCATTAGGCAACTTAACAAAAACATCATGAATTCTATAATATTTCTCAAAGAAATCCAAAGAGTAGGTAATATGATCTGTGGCCCCTGAATCTAGAATCCATGTAGTGGGAGAATTCAAAACAGCATTAACACATAGTTTAGAATTGCACCTGCCTTCATTGGAATCTGCTGAGCTCTTAAAACTTGGCTTCATCCCATGGCTACTGATAGTAACTGTTGCATTGCTTGATGAAGGATTTCCTTGATTTTGGTTCTGCAATAAAGACACGAGTCTTTGGAATTGATCAGCAGACAGGCCTATATCATCCCCATGGCTCACAGATGAAGCATTTGAATAAGCATTCAAACTTTGTTGATTATCTTGCTTATTCTTGGACTTGTATCCTGCTACCCAGCCTGGAGGGAAGCCATGTTTCTTGTAACATTTTTCAACTGTATGGCCAACCATGCCACAATAGGTGCACTTAGGCACATTCTTGCCATTATTGCCAAACTTCTTTCTGTTGTTTGAGGCTGAGAAGGCCACAACATTCTGCTCATCTGTAGTATTCTGCATAGCATTGGCCTGACTTACTTCAATGTTCTTATAGCTAAGAGAGCTATTAAACTTCCTCTCCAATTTCAAGGCCATATTCAACACCTTTTCTGCACTTGGAATGGGATCCATTACCAACACACCTGATTTTATTGTCTCAAAATCATCATTCAGTCCCTCCAAGAACCTGATTACCTAATCATCTCCCCTTTCTTTCTGTATTTTGCTCAGCAGGGTGCATGAGCATCTAGGGACGCACTCACAAGCTGGCAATGGCCTCATGACATTCAGCTGCCCCCATAGGCCATTGGATTTGGTGAAGTACTCATTAATTGTCATGTTCCCCTGCACACATCTGAAGATTTGATTCTGGATCTCTGCGATCCTATGTGGATCTGCCTGTGCGTATCTCTTTTGGAGAGCACTCCAGATATCTGCAGCCTTTTCGAAATATAGCACACTTTCAGCAATCGTGGAATTGAGGGATCTCAAAATCCACGAACATACTACATTATTACATCGTTTCCACATAGCATACTTCGGATGAGCTACTCCTGGATCTGGAATTGCCCCATTAGCAAAACCGAACTTATTTTTAACCTCCAAGGCCATTTGCATCGACCTGCTCCAGGACGCATAGTTGATTTCGGAGAGGGGAGGAGTAACGAGAACCAAGTTGGGATTCTCTGTGATGTGCAAATATAGGGGATCATCAAACTCGTCTGTTCGTTGAGCTGCTACTGGATTTTGCTCATTGGGACTTGCATTCTGATGAGTGGAAGTTCCTTCTCCGGCTTGATTGTTCATCGTAATAGCAGCTGCGTAGCTCCTATGCCGCTCTGATACCATGATAGAATCACTTCCTTTAGATCATAATGAAGTGATGAATTAGATGAAGAAGAAGAACTATGTTGATGAAAAGTGATCTGTTTGATACAAGATGATGAAGAACTATCAGTTCTAACAAGGAAGCAGAACCTAGGCTATATACGAGTGCAAGACAAGAGATGGCAGTTATAACTGCCAAGTAAGGGAAAAGACAAGATTGCCCTTCTTACTAACAACCTAGAACTGCTTAGCCTTCAACTGCTTGGAAGCCAGCTGCTGCCCGTTGCCTTTGATCATTCCATCACTTCATCAAAAAATAAACTAAAAGTATAATGTCACCAATAAATATATGACAAAAACATAGAATTAACTCTTTTTTAATCGTATTGGACAAAAATATGAAGGTTTTCAATTTTTCACAACTCTAGAAAAAATTACAATGGGACTTGCGATTTTGGTCAAAAGCACGTACAAATCTATCGAAGTTTCTTAGAGCAAGGTCATTTGTGGTTTCTTTCTTTAGTTTGTGTAGAGAAAAAAAAAAATTGGCATAGCTTTTGAACAAATGGGAGCTTGGGTTTGTTGGTGATTTTTTCTCATGCAAAAACTTTAAAAAAAAAATTAAAAGAAATGAGGTAGACTCGAATCTACCTCTCTCTGTTTAACTAGCGAGCGTGTGTAGGTAATTTAGAGTGGCGGTCACTATGAATTTATTACAATTTACTTGTTGCTATTGCCATATTTTCGTCCGTTGCCAATTCAAAATATCATCATCATCATCATCATCATCATCATCATCATCATCATCATCATCATCATATCATCATCATCATCATCATCATCATCATTCATCATCATCATCATCACATCATCATCATCATCATCATCATCATCATCATCATCATCATCATCATCATCATCATCATCATCATCATCATCATCATCATCATCATCATCATCATCATCATCATCATCATCATCATCATCATCATCATCATCATCATCATCATCATCATCATCATCATCATCATCATCATCATCATCATCATCATCAATCATCATCATCATCATCATCATCATCATCATCATCATCATCATCATCATCATCATCATCATCATCATCATCATCATCATCATCATCATCATCATCAATCATCATCATCATCATCATCATCATCATCATCATCATCATCATCATCATCATCATCATCATCATCATCATCATCATCATCATCATCATCATCATCATCATCATCATCATCATCATCATCATCATCATCATCATCATCATCATCATCATCATCAATCATCATCATCATCATCATCATCATCATCATCATCATCATCATCATCATCATCATCATCATCATCATCATCATCATCATCATCATCATCATCATCATCATCATCATCATCATCATCATCATCATCATCATCATCATCATCATCATCATCATCATCATCATCATCATCATCATCATCATCATCATCATCATCATCATCATCATCATCATCATCATCATCATCATCATCATCATCATCATCATCATCATCATATCATCATCATCATCATCATCATCATCATCATCATCATCATCATCATCATCATCATCATCATCATCATCATCATCATCATCATCATCATCATCATCATCATCATCATCATCATCATCATCATCATCATCATCATCATCATCATCATCATCATCATCATCATCATCATCATCATCATCATCATCATCATCATTTTCCTATAAATACTGTTGGTCCCGGTAGGGTTGAAAGAGAGTCTAGAGGTGGGGGGTGAATAGACTCTAATCGATTTTTCAGATTAACTCCTTTCGGGGTTATGCATAGCGGAAATTGTATATTCGTTTTAAGATGGACTTTGCACGGTTTCGTTATGAAGGCATATCGTCTGGTCAATATGTATGCAATGGCAGATAGATAGTTATACGAAAGAAAAGAGAGATAGAGAGAGGGATTTTTATAGTGGTTCAGCTATTAACAAAGCCTACTCCACTCTACTTTCGCAACTTGTGAAAGAGTTTGCACTATCACTCCTAGTACAAACTATTCAAGCTAGCTTCCTTGATCACTAAGCCGGACAGCTACTTGGAAGGTTTTTCAACTCCTAGAGTTTACTCCGCCTCTATCAACTTCTTCTTCAGAGTTGAGTGTTAGATGGAAATGATGTGTTTCTCCAACAGCTTAAAGTCTTGACTTGATGATCGGATGAATCTTCTTATAAGGATGCAAGACTTCTTGAGGATTGTGAGGAATAAAATCTGGATGAGCTTCTTTGAAAACTTCACAATCACACACACTGGTTTTGAGAAGCTTTTAGATGAACTTGTTTGAAGAGCTTTTTCTAAGATATAATCAGTTGAACAACCAGCACTTCTTCAGTTGAGAAGAGAGGTATTTTTAGGGAAAGAAAATCCACCCTTTGGAGGGGGATGGAAACTCAAACCTATTAACTAGTGTAGGTATGTTTAATTTAGGGGTGGCGTTTCTGGTTTCGGTTCAGTTTTTTTCGATTTCGTTTTTTTTTTTTAATTTGTTTTAAAAAAGTTAAACCATTCGGTTTAACATTAGAGTTCGATTCGGTTTCGGTTCGGTTTGAAATAGTTCGATTTTGGTTCGGATTTAATTCGGTTTGGTGTTCGGTTCGGTTTAAGATCCCCTAATTTCAACATTTTCTAATTTTTCGAACATACTACCAAACAATACATATTCACATAATCACATAATCCAAATCCAAACTCTAAACATTATATAACAAAATAGCAATCCAAAATTCAAACACAATATATACTAAGTACTAATTACCAAGCATCAGTTAACTTTTTTGCACAACCGACTCTTTAGTTGGTTCATTTGGAATATTTTTATTGACAAGATGAATAATCATCTATCTGTATAGTTGATATTAGAAGAACAAGGGTAAAGTACTATATAGTTAATTTTTGGACACAATCTGTCATTGCTAGTGCACTTGCAATATATTCTAGTACTAGAAAATAATTCTAGTGCACTGGAAATCAAAATTAAAATGATTGTAAAGCACATTAAATTTATAGAAACATGAAACTAAGGGAAATACTGAATAGTGTAAATATAACTCAAGTTAGATATAACTGTGAGGTAAAGAACAAAGTGCAATGTAGAGAACAAGCTATAAAGAAATCAAATAAAAAATTTAAGAGAGATACCAGTGAGAATAAAAGCTAAACGGCGAAACAGGCATCAAGGGACTTGGATTTACTTATTATTATTATTATTATTATTATTATTATTATTTATTTATTTATTTAAAAAATCATATGATATTCGGTTCGATTCGATTTTTGTCAACCCGTTCGGTTTCGGTTCGGCTCGATAATGAACCGTTCGGTTTAAAAGAATCCCGAACCATTCGGTTTTCTATTATTAGTTCTGCTCGGCTCGGCTCGGTTCGGATAAACCGAACTGAAGTGCCCACCCCTAGTTTAATTTATTTAAAATAATTAAAATATAATTGAGTAAAATAGTGGGTCTACAAAAAATTTAGTAAAAAAAAAAAAACTAAAACAAATGGGGAAAAGGTTTTTGGAATTAAATGAGATAGTTGATGATGAGATGGATGGAACCTAAAAAAAACTTATAGATAAAACCTCACAAATGAAGTTGCTCTTAAAGGAGATGTTTGAAGGGGTTCAGTGATTTCAGGCTTGTCTTGCTTCGCGCATCTTTGCCGAGAAGTTTTTCCAGAGAGTGAGGCAGAGGCATTGAGGAAAATGGGGGCGGAGATAAGGCTGCTGCGAAACCGGACGAGGGTATGGATGGGGACGTTTGACACATCAAATGACTTACCATCACATATATAAAAGAAAGCAGGAAATAGATATTAAGACCTGCATCATAGATCAAAGTGAAATCTGAAACTTCAAATACAAAAAATGTCGATTTGCATTCCAAAAAGCTATCTCTTTATAGTGAATGTTTACAAAGATGCAAATGATAGGATAACCATAACCCAAAAGTGGCCAACTAACTGCAAAAGAAAAAGATTAAGCTGGCTAAAGCTTCATACCGTTATAATACTAATTATTCAAGTCAATGCATAAACATCAAGATATGAGTGAGGAATGTGAATAACTTTGGCAATGGCAATTTATTGGCAAATTATAAATACCAGATGGAGTTGATGTAGCCACTATACGACGAGATCAATTAGTCTTGCCACAGATTCATCAAGGTGTTAATTACTCTATTTTTTTTTAGCAATTAGTTAAGTAGTGCTGGGGATATAAGTTTAAGCTGCAGTCGTTGAGAAGATTACATGATCGATGTGAGATAATCTAACAATATATATGTATTTCACTCGTCTTATTGATTTGGTGAATAAGATAAGGTTATTTGGAGACACTACGTACGGAAGATGATGCAGTAATTGAAAAAGTTCTTCAAACTATGTCGATGAAGTATGATCATGTGGTGGTTTCAATAACAGTCACACAATATCAAGCTCTTATCAATTGTAGAGCAAAAATGTATGACAGAAAGTCCAACAAGATTGCATCAAAATTGGAGCTACTAGCAGCCAAGTCCCCCTTAACATGACTAGCTATAATAAAAGAAGTGGTATATTTAGTAGAGATCGTGTGGAAGAGGATAATTTAGAGGAAGAGGACATGTTAACTCTAACCAAGGAAGAGGGAGGAGATAATTCCAAACTAGGGTTGCAAACGAGGGAAGCCGAACTCAAGCTCAATAAAAATATAATGGTTCACGCTAAATCAAGCCTTAAAAAATTGAAGCTCAAGCTTGATCTCAACCAATTGGCTTGAATTGAGGTCAAAATTTTGAGCTCGGGTTCGAGCTTAGCTTGAAATTGAGTTCCACTTTGACTAGTCGAATTACATATCCAAAATAACATGAGTTTATTTACAAACCATTAATAATATTAACAAAGGAGTATTTATGACATTTCTAGTTCAGTTGTTTTTTTCTCTCATTGTGATAGGTAAGATCTTGATTAAGAATGTAAATTACCAAAAAAACAAAAACAAAAACAAAACAAAACCTTATTTTAAACAAAATAAAGAATTGTATCTCAGTGATAATACAAGCCACAGATTCTAGTGCATTCTCGAAGCTTTTTTTTTTTTTTTTTTTTTTTTTTTGCAGATTTCACACATATATGAAGGGTGTGCTAGTTGGAAAGCACCCCAAGTGTGACAAGACGATCTGGCAGTAAACAGAAGAGTTTTAGAAACAATTAGTACATAGCGCTTGGGGTGGTTGAAAGTGAGGAAGAAACCAATTCTTCTTCTTCAAAAAAAAAAACACAATATTAAGAACAAACGTTTGTTGCATGTTAAATTTAATCCAAGTGAACAACCTATTCATTTAGTGAGCTGAGTATACAAGAGTACTGGCTAGTGGCTAGTAAAAACTGAGAGAGTTCCATGATATGTCAACAACAATCTGACAGAGACATACTGAAGGATGTCAACAACAATCTGACAAACATGTCCAACTAGGCCTGCATTCTCAAATCGCTACGTATCATTTCACGATATGTTGATTTGTCAATGTATAACTCAGAATAACAGTCGTGTAAATAATTTGATTTACCAAATGATTCTTTGGAAGTAAATTTGGATGGACGTACGAGTAAGACACTACCGACACTCAACAATAATAGTTTGTAGTTTTATTTTGACTATCTTTATGAATATAAGTAAAATAGATGAAGAGTTCTTTATCTATTTTTACTTATATTCATAAAAATGAATCAAAATAAAACTACAAATTATTATTGGTGAGTGTCGGTGGTGTCTTACTGGTACGTCCATCCAAATTTACTTTCATCACTGTTATTCTGAAATACGTACAGTTCAAGTGTGCAATAGTATACCTGCATATAGATGTTGAATTCAGAGTGACTAAGGTGTTAGATAGAAATAGATTGTAAATCAAACGTTTGAACCAAATGCTGAGCATGCTTAGCTTGGAAATTGGAATATACCTATTTCAAGTTAGTTCTGGCAGAGCTTTACATTATATTGCCATGAAGGATATCTACAAGGAGACAAAAATAGTGTTTAGCTAACTGTGAAAAATATAGTCCATGATGGAGAAATCTTAACCATAGTACTAGGATAGTGTATTAGGGATGGTTGAGTTGTAGGTAATCCAATATAATATAATGTTGGATTTGCATAGAGGGAAGGGATCCTTTAAGTTTATCTATCTGCATAACGTACCAATAACCAAGTGGAGGTTAAGACATGAAATGGGAAGCATAAAAGGCATGTAGTATATAGATGAGATGAGATGAGATGATTTACATTACACAAAACAAAGACAACACACACACACTTTGAATATTGATTATTATTAGTCCATTTTTACCATCTTGCAACTATATATTTCCATAACTCCATCCAAAGCTGAAAGCTGTACCTGGAAAATTTATCATGGATAGTAGAAATGAGAGATAACCGTACCGTACCTATATATATATGGTGGATAGAGGAAAATAAAATTTGGACTAAAGTGTTGGGCAGCAAAATGGAAACTTACAAAAGATAGAAAATAATAAAACCTATCTAATTATATTGTCAGGCCGGGTAGAAGCAAGAATATCCGATCCATATATATTCGTGATGATAAATCTGTTGTGCAATACGTGGTGGTCAGGGGAGGTATGCTGCTGCTGAACAGGCATTTTGAGGGGAAGTATATATAGTGTGAAGTGTACAGGCGGCCGGGAGGGACGAATTGAATATTTTTGCTGCTCGTTGTCAGGGAGCTGCTCAATGCAAGTGTCAAGTGTATATATAGGGACGATTCTGCTGCTCCTTCATAGGAGAGGTATAGACGTATAGTATATTAGTATTAGTGAATGCGGCTCCAGAGAGCTGCTCAATGCAAGGGTGAAGTGTATACTGTATAGGGTTCTAGCTTAAGTATGTATGTATATATATATGGGGAAAATGACGAGTTTAGTCCTGCGTTATGAGCCAAGTGGTGCACATTTGGTCCCCGACCGTGAAAAAATTAAGAGTAAGTAGGAAATTCACATTTTATTCACTTTCTATTATTGAAACTGCTTTTGTAACATTATTTTCAACTTCCTAGCATTCTATTTCAAGGTTCTTCAATTCCAAAAGCAATTCAATAATTTCGTAGGACTTGTTAGTAATATGGATCTCGTATAAGGAACCCGTGACTCAGTACATACAAGAGAACATTTGATCATTGTCTTCAAGCATGTAAACACATCATCCTGAAAGTTTCTGATTTTTCTTATTAAACATAATGGTAATCAAACCATAACTTTTGAAATACAAGAAGATATGTATCTCAAAAGTTCTGGTTTGATTACCTTTGTTGTTTAGTAAAGAAAATTAAAAATTGATAAGATAGTGTGCTTCACACGTCTGAAGATAATGATCAAGTGTTTCTTTGTTTGTCTTAAGTTTGTTATACAAGAGTCAGGTTCCTAACAAGTCATACTAAAGTTATTGAAATGCTTTTAGAATTGAACAATCTTGAAATAAGAGGCTAAGAAGTGAAAAATAATGTTGTGAAAGTGGGTTTGATATAAAAAGGAGGATAAAATGTGAATTTCTTACTTTACCCCTCAAATTATAAATATTTTTTTTATTTTTCCATCAGTTTTAACGGCTGGGAACAAAATCAGCACTTCGTTCATAATAATTGAGGGACTAAAAATGGATACGGTCATAACTCAGGGATTGAGTTGAAACTTGGGTATAACTCAGGAATCAAATATGCAATTTTCCACACATATATATATATATATATATATATATATATACACACACACATACATACATATACATACATAATGACTCGCAAGCGGCTCGTCGTTGACTGAACTTAAGTCAAGTTGTGGTCAAGTAGCTTGACCCATTTGCAACCCATATACCAAACAACATAAATTTGTAACTCATTGCTATCATTGTGGCAAGTATGAACACAAGATTACATATTGGTGGTATAATTAAATTAAATCCAATTAAGAAACCCTTATGATAATATTTTAATCTCAATTAATCTAGTGGCAATGTGACATAAAACTTGGGCAAATTATAGTGTGGAATCGTGTCCACCTTGCAAGGTGAACACCGTTTCAAAATTGTTCATAATTATGAATATATACTTCAAAAATTATGAACATATAGTTCTATAATTATGAACATAGAGTTGTGAACATAATTATGAACATATAGTTCTGTAATTATAAATATAGAGATTCAATAATTGTTAATATGAAGTTCAAAAATTATGAATATATAGCTTTATAATTATGAACATATAGTTTAGTAATTATGAACATAGAGTTCTGTAATTGTGAATATAGAGTTCAATAATTAATGAATATGAAATTAAAAAATTATGAATATATAGCTTTATAATTATGAACATATAGTTCAATAATTATGAACATAGAACTGTGTCCACCTTGCAAGGTGGACACGGTTCCACAGCATAACGATTGTAAAACTCAATTAGATCCAACTGAAAATTTTATTTATTTATGATGAAACAATTATCAAATGAGTTGAAAAATCAAGTGACATAAAACATGCCTGTGGGCGTTAGTTCGGTTCGGGTGACACCCAAATTTTATTTCGGATGTATTCGGTTCGGGTGAAATTATTTCGGGTTAGTTTGGATATATCCAAAATTTTGTTTTTATCATTTTTGAGTTTGTAACGATTTTATTATTTTTGTATTTATATTTTTCCATATACTATTAAACTAAAAATAAGACAAAATAGTAATTACGAATTAAGAGACTTTGAGAATTAATATATTATTAATTGTGAAATACATTTAAAATTAAATATATAATTTGTATTATTATATTTATAATAAAATTTTGGTTAGTTCGGGTTTCGGTTCGAGTATGCATAAATTTTTAACACCCAATATTCGAACCAAATTTATAATCTGATATACCAAAATTTTTTGAAAGTTACTGGTTCTATTACATTGTAGTATCTGTTCATATACTTTCTCAACCTACTAAAACACAAAGAACCAATAACGCCTCCACTGAGGCTCGAACTCATAATCTTCCAAATGGAAGTCCAACCCGGGTACCATTAGACCACATAGTCCTGGTTGATATACCAAAATTTAAAATACCCGAATCGATAACTATTCAAGTTCACCCAAAATTTAAAATTCAGTTCAGGTTTCGAGTGGTACTTCGGATAATTCAAATTATGCCCACCCCTAACTGAAAAGTCTAGAGAGAGTTGTGAAACATTACTTTTGACCAGTAACAATTTTTCTGAAAATGAAAACATGGTTAGAAAGAATTGTTTTCGAACTAGATGAATTAGTCTAGTCAGAAGTGACATTTGACAATAAGTCAAAAGTTCTAATTTTGAGAAAAGATAAAATCTATATTCAGTTGAAAGATGGTACTCACAATTTTATATCCGATATTTTCTAGGTTTCTGAACAACGCCAAAATATCCTATGTTTTCTATGTTTCTGAATAACACCAAATTTTGTTGAGGGGGTGTTGTACGGTTGTACCATTGTATAGTAGATGTTAAGGGGTTTAGACTGCAAAGGTAATATGTTTCAAAATCAATTATTTCTCTTGGTTGAGACATGCGGTGTGGGCATTTTTATTTCTTTGTGTTAAATTATCTAGCAAGAAAAAAACTTATCTCTAATTTATCTGTAGAGAATATTCTTGATCGTATTTATGAGATTTGTTTGATTATGAAGAAGCATAGATATCCTTTTTCCGTGAGCAACCCATGAAAATCCCACAAGAGTTTAATTAACCCATTTGCTAATTAAAGTCCATATATAGTTGACAACACAAGCTTTGATGATTCTTCACTTCCAATGTTCAAATTTTAAATGAATGTTGGTATTTGTACCACCCTCTAGCGAAAAATAAGTATAAAATAATCATGAAATTGTAAAAAGATGAAAAATTTCAACAATTACATAGGTGGTGTAAATAGCAATAAGAATGTAAATATGATTATTTACACCAACTTGGTCAAATGTAATTTACGAGATTTCATTAATAATTTTTTAATTAAAAATTAAATTATTTAAAAACAATAAAAAATAAAAATAACCTCGTCTTCTCCGGTGAGAAGGCGACCCACTGGGTTGCCTCCTCACCAGAGAAGGCAACCCAGATCGGTGTGCAGTGCACTAGTTGGGCACTGAATGGCTATGTCAGAGATGAGTGTACTAATTGCTTCCAGATACAATGCATGTGATACTACATGTTTTGAATATCGCCGGCAATACAACATATTTACCGCTCTGATTTAGCCTACCACCTTGGTACGAGCATGTAGCAACTGCCCTTGGTTATGTTAATAATAATCATTATATTAAGGTAACATTGACAGGGGGTACCCAATGTCAACTATCGCTCCACAATGGGTTCATTTTAAATATGATTGTGCAGATGCATGGATTACTTTATATGTGAATAAGTTCAATAGTTACAATGAGCATGTACTATACGCTCTAATTGTACTAATTAGAATATTATATTGGATTGAAATGGAATGAAATTTTCTTGTAATATTTTTATTGTGATGTTAATGTGTTTTTACAATTTTTAGCGATTCAAAATTAATTTATTATATTTTTATAAAAAAAGTAAAATAATGCATACAAAAAAAAAAATTGAGTTATAAAAAAAAACAAAATAAAAATTAATTTTATCATTAACATTTAGTAAACATTAGATACTACACAAAATAATTAAACTTATATTATCACAATTTGAAATAAAAATAAATAATAAATATTTTAAATACAAACATAATGTTTGACTAACTTTAATGAAGGTGGTGCAAATAGTAATGTTCTATTTACACCACCTATAAAACTAACACACCTATTAAAATATAGTGTAAATAACAATTAGGATGATGCAAATAGAATTCCGCTTTTAAATTAGGATTTCAAATAAGGCAAATTATGCTCTGGACCCGTGCCCACATTGAATTGTGGACACGGGCCCAAAACGACGTCGTTTTAAAAAAAAAAAACGCGTCATTTAGTTAAAAAAAAAAAATTCGCGCGTGTTTTGCCGTTAACAGCGTTATTTTTTTTTTTTGATTATGAATGTACAGTTATGCCGTTATGAATGTACAGTTATGCAATTATGAAATTATGAACACAGAGCTCTAACATTATGAACTTACAATTATGAACATATATAGTGATAAAATTATGACCATGGAGCTTTAAAATTGTGAATATAGAGCTTCGAAGATTATGAATGTACAGTTATAGAGTTATGAATCTACAGTTATGGAGTTATGAATCTACAGTTATGAGATTATGAATCTACAGTTATGGAATTATGAATGTACAGTTATTGATCGAATTATGAACAAAGAGCTCTAACATTATGAACATATAGTGATAAAATTATGAACATAGAGCTCTAAAATTGTGAACATAGAGCTTCGAAAATTATGAATGTACAATTATGGAGTTATGAATGTACAGTTATGACGTTATGAATGTACAGTTATAGAGTTATGAATGTACAGTTATAGAGTTATGAACGTACAGTTATGGAGTTATGAATGTATAGTTATTAACATATAGTAATAAAATTATGAACATATACTTCTATAACAAAGTGATATGAAATTTAAAAAAAAAAAAAAAAAAAAAAAAAAAAGATAACAGTGCCTAACGGCACTGTTACCCGTGTCCAACAAGCATGCTGGACACGGGTCCAAGGCATAACGATTGTTCAAATAAAGACCCGGCCAAATTCAGCATTTTAGAGCACACCTTATTGATAATAAAAACTTGCGCGAAGTAGACTTCCCATACTAAATTAATTCAATTTGAAATTTGAAGCATTCCTTTTCCAACACAAGACTTAATCGACATCACAACTAGGACCGCCCAAAATCACCACTAAATAGACTTCGCAAACTTTTAAATTAATTCAATTTGAATTTGAAGCATTCCTTTTCCAACACAAGACTTAATCAACTTTCACAACCAGGACCGCCCAAAATTGAAATAAATCAGTTGCTTCGTAATAACCATGTGAACTTCCAAATTTAATGCAAATATTAACTCCTAACAAATTTTTCTGCGAAACATAAATCAAATGTATAATTTTAATAGGAATAAGGGTCAAATAGGCCATCGAACTGCACACAATAAAACAATTAGGCCATTGAACTTAAAAAACCAACAATTAGGTCCCTTAACTAATCACTTTCAAACAATTCTTCCAATTTGAAGGTTTCCAACAGGTCAACAAGTCATCTCTCAAATTAATTATTTTTTTAAAAAATAAATTTTAAAAATTAATTATTTATAAATTAAATAAAAAAAAATAAAAAATAAAAATAAAAACTGGAATCCAGCCGGAGACAGTGGAACCAGTTTTTTTTTTTTTTTTTTTTTTTTTTTTTTTTTTTAATTTAAATAATTAATTTTTAAAATTTAAATTTTAAAAAATAATTAATTTGGAAAGATGACCTGTTGACCTGTTGGAAACCTTCAAATTGGAAGAATTGTTTGAAATTGATTAGTTTAGGGACCCAATTGTTGGTTTTTTAAGTTCAGTGGCCTAATTGTTTTATTGTGTGCAGTTCGATGGCCTATTTGACCCTTATTCCATTTTAATATATTAAAGATATATTATTTATGTACGGGATACATATTTTTTTTTTTTTTTTGAAAACAAATGATAATATCATTACGAACACAATAAACCCAAAATACACGCAGGTGGGATAACAGCCCAAGACTGTGAGACAGACAAAGAACCAGTTACCCTAGCAAGTTCATGAGCCATTCGATTCGCTGTTCTCTTGACATGTTGGACTTGGACGTCCCCTATGTCTCTAGCAATCGACACACATTGCTTGATAATCAATCCTACTTACGAATAATTTACCAAACTAGAATTGAAAGCATTACAAAAATTCAAACAATCTGATTCTAATATAAAACGACACCTTTGTAAACTTGTCAACCATATTAACGTTTCTTTAGCTGCTAGGACTTCCGCCATGAAAGGATCGAGGTCACAAACAATTCTGCCGCTTTTCGCTGCTATGAATTGGCCAGTGTGATCCCGAACTACTGCTCCGAAGCCTGCCCCGTCGTCAAACAGAGCTGCGTCCACATTGCATTTCAGTGTATTAAGCGTGGTGGAGTCCACTTAGTCTCGCTAACCTGATCGATCACTCGCTGCTTAGCGGTGGTAAATGCATGCTTCCACATTATTTGCAACCTCTCAGCTTGGCCCTGAAACCTTTCTATTGTCGGCGACGCTTGCCTCCAAATAATCTCATTCCGTGCGGTCCATATCGTCTAGATTATAGCAGCCATTTTTACAGCCCTCTCCCTGTTTGAGCTTCTCAGCACAGATTCCATCAAAACCTGCATACAACATCCATGTAGTACGTCGTTTTCACCCCAAAGACTTCTAGCCCAGCAACATTCACCGAATATATGTTCAATAGTTTCATCCGAACCCCCACAGAAGGGCAACCTCCCCCAATCCGTATTCGTTTAAGCTTCAGATTTTCCCGAACTGGTAGTATACCGCAAGCACAACGCCACAACAAGTTTCTCACTTTGGGTGGAACCGGTAATGACCACAACATCCCCCACGACTGAAAAGTTGCAGCATTATTCTCCCCAGTCGAGCGAGCCGTGAGCAACCTGTACCCATGTTTTACCGAATAGCATCCTCGTGTGTCACCAATCCATCTCCATGAGTCCTTCACCTGTTGGTTTACAGGAGTTGTGATAATACTTTTAACATCAGCTGGACAGAAAATATCACGCAGCACTTCAACATCCCACTGACCGTACTCATCCATAAGCCCTCTTACCTTCGCTTCCTAATTTCTTCAATACACGGAGTTGTTAGACAAACGCCTGCTGAATTTGATAGCCAACCCCAGCCCCATATCCTAGTTTCTTCACCATTCCCTATCCTACGGGCCACCCCCAGCTTTAAAACATCTTGCCCTGCCAATATACTCTGCCACAAAAAACTAGGATTACCCCCTAACTTTGCCTCCATGAAATCACAAGCAGGGAAATATTTGGCTTTCAGTATCCTGCTTACCAACGAATCCGGGTTAATGAGCAGTCGCCATCCCTGTTTTGCAAGTAAAGCCTTATTAAACTCATGAATACGTTTGAATCCTAATCTCCCCTTACACTTTGGTTCGCAAAGCCGTTTCCAGCTCAACCAATGTAACCCCCTACTTCCCCCTCCACCTCCCCCCCACCAGAAACGATTGAAAAGTTTCTCGATCGTGTCGCAGACACGAATCGGCAAAAGAAAGGATGACATAGTGAAAATGGGTAGAGATTGTGCTATGCTTTTAAGCAATACCTCTTTACCGGCCTTTGAAAGTAGCTTATTTTGCCACAATCCTATTCTCTCTCGAATGCGTTCCTCGATATAGCGGAAAGTAGCACTTTTATTCCTTCCTAACACCGAAGGAAGGCCAAGATATCGCCCAAGGTCTTGCGATTCTTTTACATCAAAGCAATCAGTCACCAATTTCCTAGCCTCGGCAGTGGTATTTGCGCTAAACACAACACTAGACTTGTCAAAGTTAATTAATTGCCCCGACGCCTCACAGTATTGATCCAAACACTCCTTGATATGTGAAGCCTCTTGATGATTTGCCCTGAAAAAAAGTAGACTATCGTCAGCAAAAAAGAGGTGCGTGACCGATGGGGCTCCCCGTGCCACCCTTACCCCATGGATATCCCCACTAGCCTCCTTCCGTTGCAGAAGGATTGATAGTGCTTCGGCACACATGATGAATAAATACGGAGACAAAGGGTTTCCTTGCCTTATTCCCCGAGTGGGACGAACCGTACCGGCATCCACCCAGTTGACCTGAATGGAATAGCTAACGGTCGAAATACATAACATCAGTAAAATCACCCAATTTTGATCAAACCCCAGTGCCAGCAACATCCCCTCTACAAAACCCCACTCCATCCTATCATATGCCTTAGCCATGTCAAGTTTCAACACCACCCACCCCATAGCCCCAATTGTCTTCCTTCTCAGGAAGTGGCACACTTCCCCCGCTACTATGATATTATCGGTTAACAATCTCTCAGGCACAAAAGCACTTTGAGTCTGAGACACCACCTGACCCAAAATCACTTTTAACCTGTTGGCCAATATCTTGGCCAGTACCTTGTAAACCACATTGCAGAGAGCTATAGGACGCAGGTCTGAAACTTTTTCTGGGACCTTCTTCTTCGGTAACAGCACTATATTAGACTCATTCAGGCCTCGCGGAAACTCCCGATTTGCAATACACCGGAGTATAAACATAGACATATCATGGCCTATAACAGGCCAGAAATGTTGGTAGAAAGCCGGGGACATGCCGTCCGGTCCCGGCGCTTTCTCCGGATACATATTATTTGATAGTATATAAAATAATATATCTTCTATACTCATTATATATTTTCAAATAATGTATCTTCAGTACATAAATATAGCTGGGGACATGCCGTCCAGTCCCGGCGCTTTCTCCGGATACATATTATTTGATAGTATATAAAATAATATATCTTCTATACTCATTATATATTTTCAAATAATGTATCTTCAGTACATAAATATACATCTTTAATATATTAAAAATGTATTTAAACTTCATAAAAGGATGAAGAACAACTTTTGACTACAAGGAATTGAATTTTTTTTTATTATTATTATGAAGAAAGTGATACCCCTATCATAGGGGCACTACTTGCCTCAAGTGAAGTTCGAACCTAACACTCCCACTTAGGGGAACAACTGGATACCAGTGGACCACAAGCCACTTGGTACAAGGAATTGAGTTTGATATGCCTTTGCCACTAGTAAGGTCGGCTAGCTAGTGCACCACTTCACCTTAGGTACTACGTTCATTGAAGTCATTCAAGTCGCCGACAATAGTTTATACTATCTTCCCTCCTTCATGCAAGTAGGTAACTATCTCTGGATTAACATGCCAAAAATAGAAGATATTTTTCCCACTAAAATGCATTTCTCAAATCAAGTAATCTATATCTATATCTATATATATATATAAAAGTAAAATCCTTCTAGCCAAGTTTTCCCCCCAAAACTTAGAGGCATTTTTGTAATATCAAATATTTAGACAAATATGGCATTTCAATAATATTAAAGATTTTACCTTTCTTGAGATCTCTTACTATTTTATAATTTCAATACTAAACCCTTTTGATCTCATCCATTGTGTATAAATACGCCTTATATGACCATTCACAACCCCAACTAAGGTTAATTATTTCATTGATTTTTGCTAATCATCCTGTGATCTTCCACAGTTGAGGTTGATACGTGATTTGCACGGGTTCATTATCTTAGTTTCTTTTATTTTTTCTTCTTTTTGGGTTTTGTTTTGTTTTTATTTTTATTTTTTTGTATTTTCTGATTTTTAAACAACAAAAGTGGTTCGTAAGAAAAAATGTTGATATATTCTTCTTCTTTTTTTTTTTTTTTGTCTATTTTTGTGGAGAAGATACAGATCTAGAAAGATTGATCGGGAAGCAATAGACTTCTAATCATCCTGTGATCTTCCACAGTTGAGGTTGATACGTGATTTGCATTGGTGAGGTTTTCATCATCTTAGTTTCTTTTATTTTTTCTTCTTTTTGGGTTTTGTTTTGTTTTTATTTTTTTGTATTTTATGGTTTTTAAACAACAAAAGTAGTTCACAAGAAAAAATATTGATATATATATATATATATATATATATATATATATATATATATATATATATATATATATATATATATATATATATATATTTGTCTATTTTTGTGGAGAAGATACGGATCTAGAAAGATTGATCGGGAAGCAATAGAGTTCCTTGCTCATCATGATGATAAAGTTTTGTGATCGAGGGACGAATTATGTGTATATGTAAATAGATATAGACTTACAGAGGGAAGCATACTAAGAATACAATAAAAATCAAAATGAAATTAAAAGCATTTTTTAGTTGTCAATATATCAAAGCGTTGGACTTTGTTTCAATTCAATTTCTCCGTCTTTTAAAGTGTACATTTTTTGTAATAAGAGAGTAGTTTGTCTCTCCCTTCAAGACGTTTTTCTTGCCATTTTTTTTTTTTTTAGGAAAAAAATGATTAAGTACTGTGGCTTTTTTTCAATAGAGTATTATTTTGATTTTATTCTTCATCTGACATTCCTTGATATAAAATCACTTTACTAATGTAAAATAATGTTATTGACTTACCATGTTTGCTTCGATATGCTAAGCCATTTAAAATTTAATACGGAGTAAAATTTATAATTGTAATACTTCCGTAATAATATTGAATAAATATTAATCATATGTTTAGATTTAATAATATATTATATTAAAAGAATTATATATTAATTTAATATAGTGATGGTTAATACGGGTAAACCATATATAAGCAATATTGTACCTTAAGAATATTATACCTTAATTATAAAAATTCTACCTAATAATTTTAGTATTAAATGTCATACAATAATTACCATTGATGGGGTGAGAACCCCGGCCCAAGAAAAGAGGCCCAGAAAGAATGCATGGGCCGAGTCCAGGACTCGGCCCAGGTCCAAAGAGGGAGGCCCAGTTCAGAGACCGGAAGGACGGCCCAATACCAAACGGAGACGAGGAGTCGGCCCAGGCCCGACCTAGGAGAGGACTCGGTCCAGAGAGCCGTTGAGGGAGCCTTCAACGCAGTTAAGACAAGGAGCCGTTGAGGCATTAAAGGCCGGGCTCGGTCCGCCAGTTACTAGCCAAAGAGAGCCGTTGGCAGAATTCGTAACGCCGCCCAACGGCTCGGCGCATTGAATGTAATCTTTAAGTCGGCCATCATAAGCCTTTAAATCAGTAGAGGAGGAGCCACTATAAAGAGGGCTCCTCCACCCTTGTATGAGGCAGATTCAAGAACCCGGAGAGGGAATAGACAAGTACTACTAAGCATCATATTTTACTAAGACTCAAACCCTTTTGGGAAAGGTGTATCCTCCAGCTTAAGGTTGTGTTGGACCTCCTTGGGCCCGAAAACCCAAAAACCATCACTGGCGCCGTCCGTGGGGATCGAAACGAAGAGTCACGTGTCCTCTTGGGTGAGGCGAGTCCGAGAAACAATAGTTGAATCAGGCCAACTCCAGACATGGCTGGAAGCGGGGAACAGTCGAGCCGTCAAGACAACGGACGAGAGGCCGACTTGAGAAACCAGCTGAATAGAAGAAATGCCCGAAGCCATGAAAACGAGACGACACCGCCGCCGACGCCGCTGAGAAACCCGCAATTACCTCAAGTGCAGCTCACCCCGGAGCAGTTGCGTGCAATCGGACGCGCCTGCGCGGAAGCGAGCCTAGGAGTGAGAGAACAGTCCATCACTCACCAGTTGCAACGCGAGTTGCAACCGCCTCAGAGGCCAGACAATCGGCAATTGAGCCGACGGGCAGAAAGCCAACCGGTGCAATCTGTTCATTCCCGGCTGGGTCCCAGCGTCGGACGTCGGTCGACAAGGGAGCGATTAGGCCGAAAGGAGCCCAGTCGTGCCCCATTAGTCGCCCGCGACCGACAAGCTGCACGAGAGAAGAGCTGAACCAAAAGAGCCAGGACTGAGACTCGTCGTGTGGAGCAACCTCCCCGCAACCCCGTCCCACCGGCTGAATCTGAGGTCGGTGAAAGCACGGAATCCACGGGAAATCGCACCCGGGAGAGGATCGAAGTGGCTAACCTAGTACAGGAGGTACGAAGCCTGAAAGAGCGGATGGAAGGAAAAACCAAATCCCCAGGACGTACGTTGCTGACCGCCTTACCCTTCTCAGACGAGGTTATGGACTTTAAGATACCGAACGACTTTAAGTTCCCGGAGCAAGCCACATTCGACGGATCAGGCGACCCGCGAGAACATCTATTGAGTTACCAAGCTAAGATGCAAGTCCTAGGAGTGCGGGATCCGGTCATGTGCCGTGCCTTCTTACCTACGCTGAAGGGGCCCGCCCAAAGATGGCTTGTAAGTCAGCCCCCAGGGTCGATCCACAGCTTTGAAGAACTGGCAGACCGCTTCATGAGCCACTATGCCGCTAACATCAAGCCACAGAAGGATCTGACGCACTTAGGCGACATCCATCAGGATGAAGGCGAGTCCTTGAAAGCCTATCTTGCTCGCTGGCAGAAGGAGATCCAGTCGATAGAAGAGGTGGAGGACCAAACAGCGCTCACCTTCTTCATTGAATCTTTGCGATCCGGACAGCTGTATCGAGATCTAAGGGACAACCGCCCGGCGACATACGCGGAGGCTGTCCAGATGGCCAATAAGAGGGCCAACACAGAGCAGGCCATGAAGCATAAACGGCAGCGCGAGGTCGGTGGGTCCGCCAGCTGAAAAAGGACGCGGGTGGAAACGAGAGAAAGGCGTTCGGATGCCGCCCGGCGACCCGAGGTCAGGCGACCGTATGACCGACCCGTCGTTCACACCTATCGACCGGTTCCAGAGCGACCAGTCCGCGAAGTACAGGCGGTCGCCCCGCCTCCGCCGATGGACGACCGAGCAGCGGACGAGGATACGGGTAAGACTTCTAAATATTGTCGCTATCACAAATCTTATACTCACAGCACAGAAGAATGCTACTATCTAAAGAAGATTATGGAGGGGATCATCCAGCAAGGGACACCGCCCCCTAACCAATAGAAGCGAGGGTCGACCGGCCGAGGAGGTGAGGGACCCGTCGCCGACTCAGAAAACAGCCGAGGCAAGCAGCCGGCTTCCGAAGAGGATGAAGCCCAATGGCGCCAGAAGCCGGTCATTAACATGATAGTCGGTGGGCCAGAAGGCGGCGATTCCGCGAACACCCGAAAAGCCTGGGCTCGGCAGCTATATGTCGGAACAGTCTATGGTCGAGAAGAGAGCTCCAAAAAGATATGCCGGGAGCCCATCGTGTTCACCGATAAAGACCTGCCAGCCGGGGAAACCCCGCATCGAGACGCGTTGGTCATCGCCATGGACATCAACGGTGTGGTCGTTCGCCGAATCCTGGTCGACACCGGGAGCAGCGTCAACGTACTGTACCTGGAGACCTTTACCAAGATGGGGCTGACCCGAGAACAGCTCAGGCCCGTGAACACCCCTCTCGCCGGTTTCACCGGAGACTCGGTGGAGGCGGAAGGGTCCATCACTCTTCCTGTGGAAATCGGCAGCTATCCGAATGTGCAGCAGTTGAGCATGAAGTTCATCGTGGTCGATCTAGCCTGCTCACACAACGCCATACTCGGCCGCCCGGGTTTGGAAGACCTCGGGGCTCTGATCTCAATCGAACATTTGTGCCTGAAATTCCGCACGCCGAACGGAATAGGAACGGTGCGTTGTGACCGCAAGGTCGCCCGCGACTGCTATCTGCAGGCATGTAGAGGTATGGGCCAGCGTGGGATGCAGGTCCATGAGATCACCGAGAGGCCCCCTAAGAAAATAGTGATACCACGCCCGGAGCCGGCCGTCGAGCTAGAGGAAGTTGAAGTGGACCCAGCGCAGCCAAGCAGGCGAGTGAGAATCGGAGTCGGCCTTTCGGAGAAGTTAAAGGGGGAAATCACGAGAGTACTCCAAGAGCACCGACTGGTCTTCGCCTGGGGCCCAGAAGATATGCCCGGCGTAGATCGATCGGTCATATCGCATCGACTCGCCGTAGACCCGGAGCACCGGCCGGTCGTGCAAAAGAAACAATACTTGGCCAACGATCGGAGGGAGTTTGTGAAGAAAGAAGTCAGCACGCTGTTAGCAGCCGGACACGTCCGTGAGGTCAAGTACCCGGAATGGTTGGCTAACGTGGTCCTTGTGCCCAAGCCCCCGACGTGGCGAATGTGTGTAGACTACACAGATCTTAACAAAGCGTGCCCAAAGGATCCGTTTCCTCTGCCCCGAATCGACCAGCTAGTCGACGAGACGGCCGGGTCGGCGTTGCTCAGTTTTATGGATGCCTTCAGAGGGTACCATCAAATATTCATGCACCCGGCAGACGAGGAGAAGACCGCCTTCCTAACTCCGGACGGAGTGTATTGCTATCAAGTCATGCCATTCGGACTCAAAAATGCCGGGGCTACGTACACCCGAATGGTCGCCCGGTTATTCCACCACCTGCTAGGAAAGTCGATGGCCGCGTACGTCGACGACATGCTCGTCAAGAGTCGAGAGGAGGACAAGCACGCGGAGGATTTAGCCGACTGCTTTAAAGTAATGATAAAGTATAACCTCCGACTGAACCCCAAGAAGTGTGCGTTCGCCGTCCAGGGCGGTAAGTTCTTGGGCTACATGGTCACCAAACGAGGCATTGAGCCTAACCCAGAGAAAGTACAAGCCATCCTCGACATGCAGCCTCCTACTACTATCAAGGACCTACAACGCTTGACCGGACGACTGGCCGCTCTCAGCCGTTTTCTGAGCAAATCGGCGGATAAGACTGTGCCTTTCTTCGAAGCCATGAAGAAGAAAGAGGGATTCGCTTGGACTGCCGAATGCCAACAGTCGTTCGAGGAATTAAAACGATATCTGTCGACTCCCCCAGTACTGTCTACCCCCCAGGAGGGCGAGCCATTACTGTTGTACCTCGCCGCCTCGGCCAAAGCGGTAAGATCGGTGTTGGTTCGAGAGGAGGACCGAGTCCAGCACCCGGTTTACTATGTAAGCTGCTCACTGAAAGCTGCCGAGACACGGTACACTGCCCTGGAAAAGATCGTGTATGCCTTGGTGGTCACCGTTCGCAAGTTGGCGCCTTATTTCCAAGCCCATACCGTCCGGGTCCTGACGGATCAACCACTCGGGAGTGTACTACGGAACCCCTTGTCTTCCGGCCGGCTAGTGAAGTGGGCCGTCGAGCTGACTCAATACGGGATCGAGTACCAACCCAGGCCCTCCATCAAAGGCCAAGCTTTGGCCGACTTCCTGGTCGAGTGTACGGCGAGCAATGAGGAGAAGGAAAGTGCCTCGGAAAGCACCCCGGGCGAGTGGTGGGAGATGCATGCGGATGGAGCATCAAGTTGACAGCACTGCGGAGGCGGCGTTGTGCTCATCACCCCGGAGGGATTTCGGCTGTATTACGCCCTAAGGTACCTGTTCTCTGTATCAAATAACGAGGCCGAGTACGAAGCAGTATTGAACGGCCTCCGACTCGCCAAGGGTCTAGGAATCGAACGGCTACGAGTCAAAACCGACTCCCGACTAGTGGTCGGGCAGGTCTCGGGTACGTGCGAAGCTAAGAACGCGAGGATGGCGTTGTACAAAGAATGTGCCACCAAGATGTTGAAGGGGTTCGAAGCTTATGAAATAGAATACATATCCCGGGCGGACAACGTAGAGGCCGACATCTTGTCTAAAATCGCCCTGGAAGGGGTGCCGGACCGCTTAATAAAGATTTGCCAGAAGGAGGAGCTAAGTCGGCCGAGTGTCGAAGAGGCGCCGCTAGATGTCCAGCAAGTAAGCATCGAAGGGTGGGATCGAGAGAAAAACCCGGAGATGTTCTGGATAGATGACATCCGGCGATTCAAGGAAACAGGCGAGTTGCCAGCTGACCCATCAGTCGCCGCAAGGGTTCGGCGGAAAGCTCCCTCTTTTCGGATCGTAGACGGAGACCTATATAAACAGTCGTTCGGAGGACCCTTGTTGAAATGCCTACTTAAGCCTGAGGCCGAGAAGGTAATGGATGAAGCCCACAGAGGCATTTGCGCTGCGCACCAGGGCGCTCACACGCTCGCCCGAAAATTAGTCGTTCAAGGGTATTACTGGCCGACCATGATGCGAGATTGTGTTGAACGGATGTCCAAATGTGGCGTTTGTCAGGCATTCGCCAGGAAAGACACTCGGCCAGCCACCTTCTATACACCGGTCACCACTGCCATTCCCTTCGCCAAATGGGGAATAGACCTGTTGGGACCATTACCCGTCGCCCCGGGAGGATTGAAGTTTTGCGTCGTGGCCATCGATTACTTCACCAAGTGGGTCGAGGCGGAACCCCTGGCTACCATCACCGAGTACCAGTGTCGACATTTTCTGTGGAAAAAGGTGATCTGTCGCTACGGTTTGCCCGAGCACATCGTCAGCGATAACGGGCGACAGTTTGATTGCCAAGCGTTCGCCGAATTCTGCCGCCGACACGGTATCAAGCATACCAAGGTATCGGTGGCCTACCCCCAGGCAAATGGACAGGTGGAGAATGTGAACCGAACCCTGGTCGATGGGATCCGAAAGAAACTCGAAGACGTCCGAGGAAACTGGGCGGACGAGCTTGATCGAGTCCTTTGGGCCTATCGCACTACCCAGCGGCGAGCGACGGGAGAGAGTCCGTTCTCGCTCGCATACGGCTTTGAGGCCAAGGTTCCCGTCGAAGTGGTCGAACCCACCCACCGGGTTCGCACCTACTCAGACGCAACAAATGAGGAGAGCCTGCAGATTGAGAAAAATTTTCTAGAAGAAAGAAGGGAAGCCGCGAGCGCGCGAATGGCTGAGTACCAGCAGGCAGTGAAAAGATACCGCGACCGCAGAACTCGCCCGCGAACCTTCCAGGTTGGCGACCTAGTGCTGCGGGATCGACAAGCCAGCCAGCCCACCGAAGGAGGCAAGCTCGCGGTCAAGTGGGAAGGACCGTACCGCATCGCGACCGTAGTTCAGGCCGGAACTTACAAGTTAGAGACCATGGAAGGCAAGCTTATAGATCGAATATGGAATGCTACGCATCTGAAAAGATTTTATCAGTAGCCAATGACAAGTCATGTATGAGATCGAGGATTCCAAGAAATCCGAATAAAAGTGCGTGGGTTGCAGCCAATCGTCCCCAGGGACTCGGCGAGTATATATAGAAACAACGGGGCACTGACCCTAAACCGTTTCTGAGAACAGAAAAAGCCTAAAGGAGTCGCCTCGACTGAGGGACTCGGCGAGAGAAAGATAGGAAACAAGGGCCCAGACCCTTAGACGTTTCCGTGAAAAAGCCAAAAGGAGTCGCCTCGACTGAGAGACTCGGCAAGTATATATAGAAACAACGGGGCACTGACCCTAAACCGTTTCTGAGAACAGAAAAAGCCTAAAGGAGTCGCCTCGACTGAGGGACTCGGCGAGAGAAAGATAGGAAACAAGGGCCCAGACCCTTAGACGTTTCCGTGAAAAAGCCAAAAGGAGTCGCCTCGACTGAGAGACTCGGCAAGTATATATAGAAACAACGGGGCACTGACCCTAAACCGTTTCTGAGAACAGAAAAAGCCTAAAGGAGTCGCCTCGACTGAGGGACTCGGCGAGAGAAAGATAGGAAACAAGGGCCCAGACCCTTAGACGTTTCCGTGAAAAAGCCAAAAGGAGTCGCCTCGACTGAGAGACTCGGCAAGTATATATAGAAACAACGGGGCACTGACCCTAAACCGTTTCTGAGAACAGAAAAAGCCTAAAGGAGTCGCCTCGACTGAGGGACTCGGCGAGAGAAAGATAGGAAACAAGGGCCCAGACCCTTAGACGTTTCCGTGAAAAAGCCAAAAGGAGTCGCCTCGACTGAGAGACTCGGCAAGTATATATAGAAACAACGGGGCACTGACCCTAAACCGTTTCTGAGAACAGAAAAAGCCTAAAGGAGTCGCCTTGACTGAGGGACTCGGCGAGAGAAAGATAGGAAACAAGGGCCCAGACCCTTAGACGTTTCCGTGAAAAAGCCAAAAGGAGTCGCCTCGACTGAGAGACTCGGCAAGTATATATAGAAACAACGGGGCACTGACCCTAAACCGTTTATGAGAACAGGAAAAGCCTAAAGGAGTCGCCTCGACTGAGGGACTCGGCGAGAGAAAGATAGGAAGCAAGGGGCCAGACCCTTAGTCGTTTCCAAGAGAAAAAGCAGAAAGGAGTCGCCTCGACTGAGGGACTCGGCGAGAAAGAGCTGGGAGACAAGAGCCCAGGCCCTTAGTCGTTTCTCGGAGGAAGCATGAAAGAGTCGCCTTGACTGAGGAGCTCGGCGAGGAAAAAGTAAAGTTCAAAGCCTTAGAAGAATGCCAATATTAAAAGAGCCAAGGACAAATTCCGGGAAAAGAGATGAAAAAACTGTTTCTTTATTAAAATACGGCCGATAAGGAGGCCAGCCCTTACAAAAAGAGGGTCTATTCTAAAAAGACCCTAGTCTACAGTGGAGGGGGTATCGACGACGACCCCTTCAACTTGCGCCCCCGCCGATGGTCCAGCAAGGGGAACAGAGGAAGGGTCCTCCGCCTGAGGAAGGGACTCGGCAAGCTCTGGAGGCGTCGCCGCAGGAAGAGTCGCCGGGTTAGTAGGCGCAATCGGCCCATCAGCGTCCAGCACCGGCTTGAGGCCCCAGCTCTCGGGAGTAAACGAAGGGTCGCGGGCCAACAAGGTGGCGTGAATCTCCATCTGCGCCTCGCGGAAGCCGAGGCGGTAATCTCGCTCGCCCAGGTCGAGGAGGAAATCATCGCCCTCCGGGGTCGCCAGCCACTCGTTGGCCACCTCTCTCCTTCGAGCTGCCACCGCCGCCTGCACATCCGCCTCGAAGGCCGCCGACTTCTTATAATCTGCGACGGAAGTCGCGGCGATCGTGGCCACTTTGCCCTTCTCGTCCTCCCATTGACGGGTGACCCTCAGCAGCTCGGCGTTGTGCACCTCCACCATCTTGAGTTGCTTTGCCTGCTCTTCCAGAAGAGCTTCCTCTGTCTGGCGCTGCTTGGCGGTCATAGCCCGCATATCGTTCCTAAAGCCCTGGAACCGATTGCCCAGTTCCATCTGGAGGGCGAGGTCCTGCACACCCAGCCGTCAGTCGAACAGAAAAGAAAAGAAAAAAAAAAAAAGAGTAAACAGAGGGAAAGGCCGAATGAGTAACACTTACGCGATACGACTGCCGGAGCAAAGCCTCGATGATGAACCCGTCGCCAAGAGCACGGGTCGACTCCACATCCTTTGGCAAAAGAACATCCTTGCACCACTTGCGAACGGAGGTGTTGCCCATCCAGATTTGGGCGTCCTCGTCCACCTCGTGGCACAGCCTGATCCTCTTTGGAGCTGGCCCCTCCGTAGGCTCAGCAGGCCGCTTAGAACTCGGACTCTCAGTAGAGGGAGGAGGCGGCTGCCGACTGGGCGATACCACGGGCGAAGGTGTGAGGTCGACCACGTTGTGGGAAGACGGAGGAGTCGGCCGGACCGCCGGCGATGGCTGAGAAGAGGACGCAGCAGCCGTACCCGTGGAGCGTTGCGTCAGGCGACGCCTCATCTTTTCCGCTCTATTTGCCATCTCAGGAGTCGGTGCGATTGCTTCGCCGGAGCTGGAGGTATCGGAGTCGTACGGACCTGTAAAAGAAATACACTCACTTGTGAGTGTTCCCGTAGAAAACAAAAAGCAAGACGAGAAGGAAGAGGAAAGAGACGCTACCTATGGTGGCGGCGCCCTCCGGCAGAAGGCCATGCTTGGCCATGGCCCGGACTCGAGACCAGTACTTAACGGAGTACGGCCCGAAGCCCTTCAAGAAGTCGCCGCCCATGACAGCATCCTCCGTAAAGACGGCGCGCCGAGAGCAGGGCTTGAAGAGAGTCGCCGGCCAAAGGGTCGAAAAGGTGAAGGAAGAGGAGCGAGGTCGGACGAAGAAATAAAGGGGCTTCCACTCTTTTATCGAGTCGGACAACCCCTCGAAAAGTTGTCGCCCCGGACGGGCGGCGACTTGGATAAAGCCGGGCGAGTGAGAGCCGACCTTGTTCACGGTAAAGAGGTACCGGAATAGGTCCAAATCTGGCTCGCACTTCCACCAATGGCAGAGATTGATGAAGCTGGTCAGGAGTCGGTGAGAGTTAGGCACTAACTGGCCCGGGACCAAGTTATAATGCCGAAAGAGAAGCGAAAGAAATGGGTGTGGGGGCACTCGGAAGCCGAATGCAACCGAGTGCAAATGGATACCCACAAAACCCTCCGGCGGGTCGTGGATAGGCCGGCCCTCCGCCGCGACGACCATGGCCGAAGGGCCAAGCAGAAAGCGGGCCATATCCAGGTCCGCCGCTGTGGCCGACGATGGAAGACCGGACGGCCGGACAACCGAGTCAAACTTGCCTCGCGGCCGTGCAACGCCGCCCGGCAAAGCCGCCACCGTAGTTAACGGGGCTAGGCTCATCGGAGTGGCCGCCCCAGAAGAAGAAGGGGCTAAGAGGGAAGAAGAAGACACCGCCTGGAAGTCCGTCGGCATTTCCAGGCGGCGGACGACGGAAGAAGAAGAAGAAGAGGATGATGGAGAGGTCCCCGCCGGATTGTCAAAAGACGGTCGACGGGAGGAAGAAGAAGAATGAGAAGAGGAAGGCATTACTTACAGATTGGAGTTGAGGCTGAGAAGACGATGAAAGAGCAGAAGCTTGGTGGGAGAATTGAAGAAGAAGAATGGAAGGAAAAGGCCTTTTAAAGGGAGAAGGAAGTCCAAGAGGCTGCCACGCGGCGCCTCCGTAGTGGAGGAATCGGAGGCGACAAGACGTCGAAGGGACGCCGCATTTAATGCCTCGATGGGCGGAACGACGGTTCAGGCCTAGGGCTAGCCTGCAAGCGGCGCGTCTACCCTAGGCCAAGGCTGAGTGACGATGACCCGGCCTGCCAGACCAAAGGCCCATCAAGGCAAAGACTATGGGGGCCCATCCAGATCTCGCTGGAAGTTTCTAGAAGTGACCCGGCCGGGTCCGGCCAAATAAAGAGGCCCGGACGAGCTTCAGGTTGCAAGATCGGCCGACAAAATTTGCCGAGTCCCCCACCCACGGGACTTAGTCGGACAGAGTTTACAAGTCGGTCATAACGACCAAGAGCCGGCCAAAGGAACACGCAAAAACCGGGGACCGAAAAGTAAAAACGAGATTTTATTCCATAAAGACAGGGGTACAAGGCCGAGGACTCGGCTATAGGCATTACACAGAAAAGACAGGCCTAGGGCTTAACTTCCTCCTCCTCCGCGTGACGCACCGGCTCCAGACCCTCCAAACAGTAGTGGGGGCGGAAAGGCAACGGACTCGGTTCAGGCTCGGGCTCGGGCAGTTCATCCAGATACACAGCAGGCTTCCCATCTACGACCATCTGCAGGGGCCTCTCCAGAGCACTCAGCGACATGGCCACGCCAAAAAGCGGAGGAGCCTCCCAGTCTAGGTCCCCCTCTGGCTCTGGATCTTCTACCATGGGCACCATCTCGTCCTCCTCCGGTTCCACGACCATCGGATCAAGCATGTCAGGAGGCACCACGATGGGATCAGAAGCGGAGTCGCCCACCAGGTACCCTCCGCTAGCCGCCCTCTTCCGCCGGAGCTCCTCCTGCCGGGCATGCTCCTTATTATGGATGGACCAACGACGATCACCGTCCCTGAAACTCATAGCTTGAGGTTTTTGAGGTGTAAAATGGTGAGAAAGCACAGAGCTACCAAAAGCCCTTATATAGAGCCTCGAGAGAGCAACGACCGAGGCGCAAATCACAGAGGGAATCGTAACTAACATAACTGAGCCGGATTGGATGGGCAGCGTGAATCTCTGTCAGAGATTAATCCCATCCAATTAGCTCGGGAAGGGTGAGATTCGCACGCTAAACTGAAAAAAGCCTGGCTCGCCCTGGGAAGCGAGATTTACAGGTGTCAAGCGGAAGGAGGACTCGACATCGCAGCCGACTCCTCGACAATTGAGACGGACGAGTGCACTAAATATACTGAAAAAGATGAAAACTGAAGGCCGAAAATATTTTATTATAAAATAAAGAAGGTGCAGGTTACAAGGAGCTTATTACAGAGTAAGCGAGTGCTCCTAACAGAACTACCCCTCTAGAGAATCCGGCCGACCCCAGTTCACAAAGATCACTCACTCGGCGAGGAGGAGCCGCTTCCAAAGAACCCTTCCGATGGCCCCGGAGAGGGTGGGCAAAGCGAGTCCCAGAACGCCGGCATGAGTGGCGGCACAACCAACTCTTCATCGTCCGGGTACATCTCCTGATAACGAGCGAAGTCTTCCTCGTTCATTAGCCCGGTAACCAGACCGTCCAAGTCATCCAGAGGAATAGAAAAGGTCATACGAAAGGTCAGCTGCTCTGGGACAGGCACGTCAACAACGGTCCCGCCTGGGGAAGTTACTCGAGCAGACCCCGGAGGGGGAGAATGGCGAGAAGTCGGAGCGACTTCACGACGAGCAGGAGTCGGCGGATGAAGAGCCATAGAGGCAGCGCCAGCAGGTGATCTCTGTGGAGTCGGACGGGGAGCCTTCCTTTTAGGCTCCCTCTCAGGCCGAGTCCGTTTCAAAGGCAAAGGGCGCCGGGGCGACCCAAAATCAATCTGCTTCCCTTTCAGTGGTGAGCGACCCATAAGGAATTAGTAATTTAAGAAAAGAACGGCCAAGGTCATTTATAGGTGTCAGGCCAGGCCGAGGAGATCAGAACGGTCCCGCGAGATCCGGGAGATAGCGAATAATCTGGGCCAATCCTGAGTCATTCAAGGCACGGATTCGGTGAGCAGGAGATGGTTACTACTTTTCCAAACCCAGGTTGGTGGACCGGGTATGGAAAAGTGAGGGACTAGTTGATGGGGTGAGAACCCCGGCCCAAGAAAAGAGGCCCAGAAAGAATGCATGGGCCGAGTCCAGGACTCGGCCCAGGTCCAAAGAGGGAGGCCCAGTTCAGAGACCAGAAGGACGGCCCAATACCAAACGGGGACGAGGAGTCGGCCCAGGCCCGACCTAGGAGAGGACTCGGTCCAGAGAGCCGTTGAGGGAGCCTTCAACGCAGTTAAGACAAGGAGCCGTTGAGGCATTAAAGGCCGGGCTCGGTCCGCCAGTTACTAGCCAAAGAGAGCCGTTGGCAGAATCCGTAACGCCGCCCAACGGCTCGGCGCATTGAATGTAATCTTTAAGTCGGCCATCATAAGCCTTTAAATCAGTAGAGGAGGAGCCACTATAAAGAGGGCTCCTCCACCCTTGTATGAGGCAGATTCAAGAACCCGGAGAGGGAATAGACAAGTACTACTAAGCATCATATTTTACTAAGACTCAAACCCTTTTGGGAAAGGTGTATCCTCCAGCTTAAGGTTGTGTTGGACCTCCTTGGGCCCGAAAACCCAAAAACCATCAACCATAAACAATGTTTAATAATTTCCAAATTCTATTATGCAATAAAAATTACTATTATAAAATCTTTTGTAATATGGACACATTATTTTTAATTATTTCGATTTAATAATATTATATCTTATGTATAAAAATTCAAATAATACTTTTAGTACTATTGAATATTGATTGACTAACAATTATTTTAATTATTAAGGCAATTAATAGATATTTCGATTTAAAAAGTTTTCAAATATATGAATTATACATAGTAGCATGGAATCAATTAGTAAGACAATTATATTAGGTAATCTAATAAATAATTTACTTTTTATAATTATATCCCCTCTTTAATAAATTATGCTTACCTTAATAATTAATTATTAATATTGTTACCTAATAATTATATATTGTTACCTTTTTTGGTGTAATTATTATGGTAATTTATATACATATATATTTTTATACTTAATGTATAATATTATTGGCATGAAATAAATTATACTTACCTTAATATATAATTAATTTTTAATATAATTATCTTATTTTTATTAAAGGTAATTATTCTGATAATTTTTCTTTCATTATTTTGTGTGATTATTATGGTAATGCATTTAAATTTTGGAAGAGTTTATTACAAATATTATAACTAATATAAGTAATATAATTAATGAAATTATTATGGTAATTGCCACAATATTTGGTAATTATAATTAATATAATTAAAAAAAATTGAGAAATATAAGATTTCTTCCCTAGAAATATTTGTGACAATTTCATTAAATTACAATTAATAAAATATGAAATATAATTAAAGAAATGAAATTATTAAATTAACAAAACATGAATATTTCTAACATACATACACTTATGCACTATAATAATCATGCAAAATTTAAATGCAACTTTTTAAATTTTTAAATGTAATTTTTTAATTATAAATCTATAAATATAAATTATAGTTAATGAAATTATATTATAGAACTTTTTTATATACATATTAATAAATATTATGTGTATATACAATGAATTATACAATCATATAAGGAAATGCGTCGGATTAGAGTTTAAATTTATTCATACAAAATTTAGAATTTATATTTTTTTTTATAAAACTAATCAAATGTTAATGTTAATAATAATAATAATAATAATTTTAAAATCAGAATTATAAATTAAGTATTAGGGTAATAATTAATCTATATATTATATTATATTATATTATATTATATTATATTATATTGTTGTTGTTGTTATTATTATTATTATTATTATTATTATTATTATTATTATTATTATTATTATTATTATTATTATTATAAAAACAAAATCATTCCTTTTCAAAAAAAAAAAAAAAAAAACAACAAAATCATCCTATTTCATTTTCCCGCCCAAACTTGTGTAGTAAAGCTTTTTTGGTAAGTAAATGTCAAATGAAAATTAAATAAAATCTATTAATTGATAATATTGCATAATTGGTAACATTATGTATGGTATTATATTCTATAATATAATAATATAATTGATAATATTATTGTTAAAGTATAATAAAAATCTTATGTAATCATGTAATAATAATAAAATAAAATTAAAATTAAAATTAAAATAATAACAATAACAATAACAATAATAATAATAACAACAACAACAAATGTAATAATCCAAACAAAACTATATAAAATAATAAATTTAAAATTAAAAAAAAAAAATAGGAAGAAGACAAAGGTGCTCCCCTTTGTAAATGATGTGGGATCATTTTGATTCAACATTGAAAATGTTTGGAAAAATGAGCTCTTAAACTCCTCTATATAAGATGGGCATTTACATTGCTTGCCCATCAATATGGGCAAGTATTGAGAAGTCCAAAGATTTTTTTTTTTTTTTAAATATTTTAGTACTATTAACCTGACAAATTATGTGGTGGATATGTGTCCACCTTGCAATGTAGACACATTTCAAAAATTGTTCATAATTATTAATATATAGTTCAAAAATTATGAACATATAGTTCTATAATTATGAACATAGTGTTGTGAACATAATTATGAACATATAATTATGTAATTATGAATATAGAGATTCAATAATTGTGAATATGAAGTTAAAAATTATGCATATATATCTTTATAATTATGAACATATAGTTCAGTAACTATGAACATAGAGTTCTGTAATTATAAATATAGAGTTAAATACGTACTTATGAATATGAAGTTCAAAAATTATGAATATATAACTTTATAATAATGAACATATAATTTAGTAATTATAAACATAGAACTGTGTCCACCTTGCAAGGTGGACACGGTTCCACAACATAACTATTCGATTGACCCTGTAACATGTAAACTTTCTCAACTTATTGAAGCCCTACGTATCAAAAGGCTCTTATTTAAGAAACCTTATCTTAATGGCTCCTTATTTTAGTTTTTTTTTTTATTATTTTTTTTAATTTATTAGGGGGTTTGAGAAAGATTAACCCAAAATGTATATGAGTTGTTTTAGTTTTTAGCAGTTTGGAGCAAATTGCTAAGTTATTAAATAATATTTTTTGTGTTTTTATTAAATTTAAAATGTTAAACAGACGAATTTGTTAAAATTTTGATGAATTTGCCAAATAATCAAATTACAACAACAACAACAACAACAACAATAATAATAATAATAATCCAAAAAAAAACTATATACAAAATAAAATTAAAATTAACCAAAAAAAAAAAAAGAAAAAAGACAAAGCCGAGCCACCGGCTCCCTTTGTAAATGATGTGGGATCATTTTGATCCCACATTTACAATGTTTGAAAAGAGAGAGCTCCTCTATATAAGAGGAGCAATGAGACTCTTATAAACATAATTGGGGTTGTGGAAGATTAACCCAAAATGTATGTGTTGTATTAGTTTTTAGCAGTTTGGAGCAAATTATTGTGTTATTATATAATATATTTTGGTCTTTTGATTAAAGTTAAAATGTTAAATTGACGAATTTATTATAAGTTTGCGAATTTATCAATAATCAAATTACAAATAATAATAATAATAATAATAATAATAATAATAATAATAATAATAATAATAATAATAATAATAATCCAAACAAAACGATATACAAAATAAAATTAAATTTAAAATTAAAAATAAGAAGAAGAAGACAAAAGGGAGTCACGGGCTCCATTTGTAAATAATGCTGGATCATTTTGATCCACATTGAAAATGTTTGGAAAGAGAAGCTCTTGAGCTCCTCTATATAAGAGGAGCAATGCTCCTCTTACAAACATAATTGTTTGACCATCAATGTGGGCAAGTATTGAAAAGTCCAAATGCTCATGTTTTATTTGTGAGTACTATTGACCCGACAAATTATGATGTGAAATTGTGTCCACCTTGCATGGTAGACACGGTTCCAAAATTGTTCATAATTATGAATATATAGTTCTATATAATTATGAACATATAATTATGTAAAGATTCAATAATTGTGAATATGAAGTTTAAAAATTATGAATATATAGCTTTATAATTATGAACATATAATTAAGTAATTATGAACATATAGTTTTGTAATTGTGAATATAGAGTTCATAATTATGAATATGAAGTTCAAAGATTATGAATATATAGCTTTATAATTATGAACATATAGTTCAGTAATTATTAACATAGAATTGTATCCACCTTGCAAGGTGGACACGGTTCCACAGCATAACTATTCAATTGACCTGTTACATATAATATCTGTTCACCTATTGAAGCCCAACGAGTCAAAAGGCTCTTATTTAATAAACATTATCTTAGTGACTTCTTATTTTAGTTTTTTTTTTTTTTAAATTTTTTTTTAATTTATTAGGGGGTTTGGGAAAGATTAACCCAAAATGTAGATGTATTGGTTTAGTTTTTAGCAGTTTGGAGCAAATTGCTAAGTTATTAAATACTATGTTTGGTGTTTTGATTAAATATAAAATGTTAAACATTTGAATTTGTTAAAATTTTGTCGAATTTGCGAAATAATCAAATTACAACAACAACAATAATAATAATAATAATAATAATAATAATCCAAATAAAACTATATATAAAATAAAATTAAAATTAACAAAAAAAAAAAAAAAAAAAAAAAAAAAAAAAAGACAAAGGGGAGCCCGTCCCTTTGTAAATGATATGGGATTATTTTGATCCCACATTGAAAATGTTTGAAAAGATAAGCTCTTGAGCTCCTCTATATAAGAGGTACAAACATAATTGTTTGTCCATCAATGTTGCAAGTATTGAGAAGTTAAAAGGTTCTTATTTAAGAAACCTTAACTTTGTCTTCTTATTTTAGTTTTTATTTATTTATTCATTATTTATTATTTATTTATTATTAGTGGGTTGGAAAAGATTAACCCAAAATGTATGTATTGTTTTAGTTTTTAGCAGTTTAGAGCAAATTACTAAGTTATTAAATAATATTTTTGGTGTTTTGATTAAAGATAAATTGTTAAAATGATGAATTTGTTAAAATTTTGGTGAATTTTTCAATCTCAATTTTTTTTAATTGTCAATAATAATAATAATAATAATAATAATAATAATAATAATAATAATAATAATAATAATAATAATAATAATAATAATAATCATCATCATCATCCAAACAAAACGATATACAAAATAAAATTAAAATTAGAAAAAAAAAATAAAGAATGATGTGGGATCATTTTAATCTCACATTGAAAATGTTTGGAAAGATGAGCTCTTGAAAATGTTTACATGATGTGGGATCATTTTAATCTCACATTGAAAATGTTTGGAAAGATGAGCTCTTGAAAATGTTTACAAACATAATTGTTTGCCATCAATGTGGGCAAGTAGTGAGAAGTCCAAAGTTTTTTTTGTTTCCTTTTTGTTTAGAAGTAAAGGAATATTAAAAATAGAAAAAAAAAATATTTCAATAATAATATTTCACATCATCAAGGAGTGAATGCATATTTTTAAAAATAGTAAATGTAAATTAAAATGGAATGAAAATATTTCATTAATAATATTCTACATCATCAAATTAAAATGTAACGGAAATTAGGTAAAAATATCAATACATCTATATTCTAATTGACTGAAAATAAAAAAAAAGAAAATTGACTGAAAATGAATCTAATATTACTAATTGACTGAAAATTTTAAAAGGAAATGAATATTAATAATTGACTGCAAATAAAAAAAAATGCTCCATAATTGACTAAAAAAAGAAGAAGAAATGACCAGATCATTGCATTTTAATTAAAAATAGAATGAAAATTAAAAATTGGAGAAAAATATTTCAATAATAATATTCTACATTATTAATAGTAAATGCATATTTTAAACAATAGTAAAGGTAAATTAAAAATGAAACGGAAATATTTCAATAATAATATCTATATCATCAATTAAAAATGGAACGAAAATTAGGTAAAAATATCACTACATTTGATATTCTAATTGGTTAATTGACTGAAAATAAAAAAGAATAATTGGCTGAAAATGAATCCGATATCATTAATTGATTGAAAATATAAAAGGATAACTAATTGAATTGGATAGGATTGTGTTGTCACTACCAATGTCGTCTACAAAGAGGTTTCAATAATGTGTAAATATAATCGGTGATATTAAGTTTTTTTTTTTTAATGAATAAATTGTTATATATCTAGACAAAAAAATATATCTTCCATACAAATGAATAAGGATACCAATTCATTTCTATAACTGAGTTGTTAGAGAGCGAGCACATTTTCCTAATTTATGAAAATTCTAAACAATGATAAATAAAATCTTCAAAGTTATAGCACTGTATGCGTACATCTAGACATTAGCTATTAATTTGAGCAATTATTTGCACAAATTCAAGCAATGATAACATCAAAATATATAAACGATCCAAACCATGTATTTAATTGCACTATATAATATTTGATGTTCTAATTTAAATAATTATATATCGATTCATATATTCTTAATATATTACAACAAATCTATTCCGTGCATCGCACGGGTGCAAATACTAATTAAATATTAAAAAAAAAATACCTGCATTTCAGATGTGACCATTTGGACAGCAGTGGTAAATGACTAGAGTTAATTATATTTTTGTGTTAGATTTATAATTGTCATTCTATTTTTTTTTAGAACATTCCATGTTGATCATAGTATTATTGTAGTAGTACCATTTTTTGTCATTCGTCCACAACCCTGTTTAAATGACGTTAAATAGGAGAGCATTTCGATATTTTTATAAAAGTGGGTTAATCCGATATATTTTAAATCTCTAAGCTAATTCCCGGCTAGAGTCACATATATTCTTCAATTGCAATATGCGCCTCCTCAATAGAGCCTCCACAACGAGCCCCCACAATAGTGGAATAACACATAAATCTATGACCAAAAAATTAAAACTTAGAACCAAATAGACTTAAATACCCTCATATTTTACGACATTTAAATAGGTTTGTTGATTGAGGACAAAGGTCATGCCATAATACTAGGACCAAAATTGGATGTTAAAAAAAATGAAATGTCACCTATAAATATATGACCAAAAAATGGAATTAACTCTTTTTAACACTAATGGCAAAATATGAAGGTTTTCAATCTTTGACAACTCTAGAAAAAACTACAACGGGACCTGCGATTTTGGTCAAAAGCACAAATTCCATTGAAGTTTCTTAGAGCAAGACCATTTGTAGTTTTTTCTCTAATTTTTGCAAAGAAAAAACAATTGGCATAGCTTTTGAACAAATGGGAGCTTGGGTTTGTTAGTGGTTTTTTCTCATGAAAAAACTACGGAGTAATTTTTTTACTTTTATTATTTTGCAAGAGAAAAAAATAAAAAGGAATGGAGCCAGACTCTCGTCTACCTCTCTCGGGCCAACTTGCTGGCGTGTGGGCGATTCAGAGTGGTGGCCACTCCGAATTTATTGCAACTTAGCCGTTGCCATTACCATATTTCCTGCCGTTGTCAATTCAAAAAAAAAAAAAAATTATTATTATTATTATTATTATTATTATTATTATTATTATTATTATTATTATTATTATTATTATTATTATTATTATTATTATTATTTCCCTTTTTTGAGTACTTATTATTATTTTCCTATAAATACCATATATCCAATAATTCTTAAACTTTTTCATCCTGCCCTTAATTCATCTTTGTAGTTTAATTTTTAAGCAATTGGTTTTAATTTATAAACAAATAGTAGTTTGATTTTAATTTTATAATTATCATTTAAATTATGTAGGTATGCTTAATTTATCTAAAATAATTAAAAGTAATGGAGTAAAATGGTGGGTCTACAAAAAAATTGGAAAAAAAAAAAACTAAAATTAATTGCGAGAAGGGTTTTTGGAATTGAATGAAATAGTGGATAATGAGGTGGATGTTAGGACCCATAAAAAAACTCATAAGGGAGATGTTCGATGGGGTTCAGTGATTTCAGGCTTAGAAGGCAGAACTCAGCCGATGAAATACACAGGGGGAAGAACGACCGAACAAGTCTTGCTTCGCATGTCTTCGCCGGGAAGCTGTTCCAAGGAGTGAGGCAGAGGCATTGAGGAAAATGGGTGGTGGAGATAAGGCTATCGTGAAATCGGACGAGGGTATGGACGGGGACGATCGACACATCAAATGACTTACAATCACATGTGTAATAGAAAGTAAGAAATAGATATTAAGACCTGCATCATATCATAGATCACAATGAAATCTGAAACTTCTACCAAAAATGTCGACTTGCATTCCAAAAAGCCAACTCTTTACCCTGAATGTTTACAAAAATGCAAATGATAGGGTAACCATAACTCCAAAGTGGCCAACTGCAAAAGAAAAAGATTAAGCTGGCTAAAGCTTCATACCGTTAGTATAATACTAAACCAAGTCAAAGCATAAACATCAAGATATGAGTGGGGAATGTGATTGAATAACTTTGGCAATGGCAATTTATTGGCAAATTATAAAGACCACACATTTGAAAGCTCAAAATTTTTGGAGCTTTGTTGACCTTGGTCTTGGAGTTGATGTAGCCACTATACGACGACGAGATCATTTGGTCTTGGGACAGATTCACAAAGGTGTTTTTTTGAAGGGTAGAAACTGAATATCATTAATAATCAACCAACAAAGAAATACAGGGCGGTGGTACAAACATCCACGACCCTAGAACAGACGAAGAGCTAGTTGTCCGTGCCAAAACATGAGCCACATGATTCGTTGACCGCTTGACATGGTGAACAGACACGTTCCCAATGTGAGCCACGACATTGTTTAACAACTAAACCCACATACGATAGGTCCAAAGAAAGCGAATTAAAACTAGAACAAAACGAAAGGCAATCAGTTTCAATAATTAAATCACTAAAGCCACAAGATTTCAACTAAGAAAGCGCTTCCTTTACCGCCATGGTCTCAACTAGAAGAGGGTCATGACCGCATTCGAGCCGGGCACAATGCGCTGCAACAAACTTTCCGACAAGGTCCCTTACTAACTGCAGCATCTAGTTTTCAGTAAAAAAAAATGAAATGGATTCCGGTATAGTTTTCTGGAACATATTAATAAGCTAGACCCATACTGCGAGTTGTTTCATGCCATAAATAAACTCGGACACTCAAGAAATCTGTTGGACAAGCGGATTCACATCTCTTACAACCAACACAGTCCTCTGTTCTTGGAGCGGAAGCAATTTATTTAGCCTTACATCCGTCCCATGATATCATTTCTAATACATCGGTAGGGCAGGTTCGGACACATTGAGTCATCCTATACATGTATCATAAATCTTTACGGAATGTGACATTGGATCTATAGAGTTCTGAACGTCATAAATTTTCGATCTAGTAACCTTGACAAACGAATCCCTTTTTTAAATACCAGATGAATCAATGAGTTATTAGAATTTTTCTAATCAATCTACTTCTGGATTGGTTTAGGAGAGAGGGCTAAAATACTTTGATTTATTATGTTTTTGCAAACATGATCATACCTTATGTAGATGCAGCAAACCTACATGCGAATTCTAATCAATTTATCAACACTCAATATTAGAATTTATAGGATTCATACTAATTATTCAACAAATTTGATTGGTCAATACGAGTTGATTTTCTGTTACGATAAATTGAGGAAACAATAGCCAGCCCAATAGCTGCTTCAGCAGCTGCAATAGCTATAATAAAAATTGAGAAAATGTCTCCTTTTAATTGACGATTATCAAAAAAAATACGAAAAGGTTACCAAATTCATATGAAGTGCATTAAGTAATGGAGGAATCCAAGAAGCCACAGCCTGTACACCATTCACCTCCGATGCTGCCCAGTTTTGGAATACACATTAAGCCATAACTCACATAAGCTATGAAGCTGCCATCTCAAACCATGAGCAGACCACACTGTCTCTTTCCATATCATATCATTTCTTGCATTCCAAATTAGTTACCCAAAAAATTTTATTCAACAACACAGGCAAGCTTGCTATCAGTATGTGTTACTGCCGTGCAAGTACAGAATTGAAGAGATGTTCCATTGTTTCCAGGTGGGAGGCACATAATGGACAACTAACCATCCACCACCTGCCCAGTGCCCAAACACGTCTAGTTTTTAAGATTTCACGAACAGGGAGGACATTTCGCATACATCTCCATATAAAGTTTTTTACCTTTAATTTGGTGGGACTGATAGCTTCCAAAGCTTAGCTTTCTCCGATCCATTCTGTAAACTGAAGTTGAGGGTCAGCTCCAATAATGTGATCGACTGAGTTAGTAAACACTAAACAGTAGGCATGCATGTTTCACCGTGTAAACTAAACTCCCCTTTTATCACCTTTCTAACACCATAGATTGAAGAGAAATAATAGGAGTAGCAAGCTAAGGATACGATTCGATTGCTAACCCCATATCGTGGCAAATTATATTATGCACCGCGGTGCATAATCCATTATGCACTGAGGGTATGAAACGGCGCCGTTTACCATTAATTAAGGCGCGGTTCAGACGTCGCCGTTAATTGTTTCCGGACGGCTAATTTCTATCAGTCGTCGTTATTTTCCTATTTTGAAGTCGTATTTCTTTCCTTTTATTAGATTTGCCGTTCTTTCCTTTTTCCTTTTTTTTTTTTCTTATGATTCTTCGATCTGTTCCTGATTCGATTCGTCGAATTGATATAGTTTTGGTATCAGTCGAATTATTGTATTGTTTTCTATGATCGGAAATATGAATGAAATAGTAGTTACAAACAGGATTGAGGAGATTGATTCGAATTCAATGATCGTTGATGAGAACAGTTCAGTATTTGCAGGTGTATATCATTATACTATGTATTACAGTCTTGTGTGATGTTGTTATTGTTTGAGTGTAATTGGTAGATATGTTATGGTTTTTTTTTTTGTTGCAGGTAAAGATGATATTCCGGTCGCCGGTGAATGTATTTCGCCGATTGCGTTCGATGTTCCGTGTACAAATTTTGTCGATGATAATGAGTATATTCCAGGTATTAAATGCATTAATGTTCTTGTTCATGTTCTTATTTGAGTTATATATTATTCAGGACCATGTTACGCAGCTTAATGCTGATATCGCTGTAGTTTCGGTTATTGAACAATATAGTGTCGGTTTTAGTGACCTGAAGTGTCAGTTTATATTTTATTTGGTTGCAGATGATTTTGACAATTCTATTGTTGTTGATGGTACATCTGAACATGTTATTGTTGAAGAGTCAGCTATTCCAGGTTACATGTTTAGTTTGATTCTTAACTGATTTTGAATTTGTTGTGTTTTTAAAACCATGGTAGTCAGTTTCATGTTTAATGGACAATAGTGTTAGTAGAATGCTAATGTAGTATATATAGTTTCAGTAGAAATGTTAAAGGGATGTTTTAATAAAATCACAGATAATGAAGAATTGTTGGGACTGTCTGTTGGATCAATAGAGGATGCATTTGGTAAATACAATGATTATGCGTTTCGTATGGGATTTAGTGCTAGAAAGGGCAAAAAGTATTATGTTACTGGCACTCGGATTTTGAAGACGAAAGTGTTTTGTTGTTCTAAGTCTGGTTTTAGAATAATACCAGACAATCCTAATAAGTGTTACTCAAAGATAGTTACTAGGTCTGGATGTAATGCAATGTGTCAATTTGATATAGATTCAAATGGGAAATGGGTTGTTACTAAACATGTGAAGGAGCATAACCATGAACTGTGTCTGGCTTCATCAAGTTATATGCTTAGATCGCATAGGAAAGTGTCTGAGAATCAGCTGACATGTTTAAAAAACATGAAGAGGAGTGGGGTCCCCTTATCGGATGGTATTCGCTTCTTAAAATGTCAGTCAGGAGGGTCACTGTTTGTTGGATTTACTCCTAGGGATGCGTATAACATGATATCTTCAGATTCGGCAAAGCATTTAGATGGCACTGATTCTAATAGCTTGATTGAGATATTTAGAAGGAGACAAATGGATGAATCTGATTTCTATTTTGAATTTGAACTTGATGAGGATGCAAGGCTGTGTAACTTTTTCTGGAGGGATGGTCAAATGAAGGCTGATTATGATTTGTTTGGTGATTTAGTTGTACACGATACAACATACCGTACAAATAGATATGATATGATATGTGCCCCTTTTGTAGGCATGAATCATCATTGCATGAATGTGATGTTTGGTTGTGGGTTTTTACTCAATGAGAGGATAGAGTCGTTTGTTTGGTTGTTCAAAGTATTTGTACGATCAATGGGTGGTAAGCATCCTCAAACAATAATGATTGATCAGTGTGCTGCCATGGCTGCTGGAATCGCACAAGTATTTTCGAATTCAAATCATAGGCTTTGTATATGGCACATTGGGGAGAATTCGAAGAAGCACATAAAAAGTCTGAGAAATAAAAAAGGTTTCTTAGAGCTTTTCAATTTTCTTTTGAAGTACACTGACACCGAAGCTGAATTTGAGTTTTATTGGACCAGGTATTTTTACTGATTTTTTCACAATGATATTATGTTAGTGTTTTATATTCTGGTGAATTTGTGTTCTGTATGTTGATTGATAGCACCTTAGCTATTAAATGATATTATAGGTTGTATGAAATGATACTACTTATTTGATCAAATGATACTGTGTCAGTGATTAACAGTTGATGATTGTATTTGTTTGTAGAGCTCAGCTGGATTTATTCGGCATTCCCTATACCCCCTCTACTTAGAAATATGATCATCAACTTAGAAATATACAGTATAGGTTTAAATTCATGTTCTTTTTTTTTCTTTATATTTTTTTTCAGGATGATGATAGAATATGGGTGCTATAAAAATGTTTGGTTAAATAAGCTATATTCTATTAGGGAGAAATGGTGTCCTGCATTTAGTAAAGAATATTTCTCTGGTGGTATTTTATCATCTCAAAGGAGCGAGTCTACGAATCATTCAATATCTAGAAGATTATCAAAAACAGCTGGGTTGTGTGATTTTTATAATTCATTTGTTAGTGTAGTTTCTGAGTGGAGAAGTAGGGAAAACGGTGAAAATGTGCGTTGTTCACAAGGGTTGGCACCTATGGTGATGAATCATGTGAAGCTCCTTTCACATGCTAGGGACATATATACTATTGAGATATATTATCTTTTTGAGGAACAGTTTTTGAAAGGGACTTCATGCCATCAAGAATCTGTTGGGGGAAGTGGTAATGAGATAAAGTATCATGTGTGGCGTCCTGACGTTGATCTCATTCGTCATGAAGTGTGTTTCAAAGTGAATGATTTGGATATATCTTGTAGCTGTATGTTGTTTTCAGAGATGGGTATTTTATGCTCACATTCTTTACGCATTTTTAATGTCCACTGCGTTGCAGCAATACCAGATAAGTACATTATCAAAAGATGGACCAAAAAGGGTATTGAAGATAGAATAATAAGCAGTGATAGTTCCTTGAATATTCTTAGCATTGCGTCATCTGTTTGGGTTATTCAAATGGGTAGGAAGTTTCAGCAGTTAGTTTTATCCAGCCAAGTAAATTGCAAGGCTCGGGAAGTGTGTGAAAATGCTTTTGAGGATGCTAGGAGGAAGGTTGAAGGTGATATTGGTCCTATTGTCATTGAAGATGGTGAAGAACGGATAGCTGGTGTAATTCAAAATCCAGCACGTAATAGGACGAAAGGTGAACGCAATAGGAGGCATATTAGCACAATTGAAAAAAAGTATAACCAAGTGAGAGGGCGGAAGTTGGGTGTCAAGGTTGCTGAAATGAGTACAAAGGCTGCAGTGCAGGCATCTGTTGAAGGAGTTGTTGCTAATATTGTTGGCAGTGGTTATTTTGTTCATCCCTCTAGCGGCAGTCACGAGTTAGGTTTGGTTAAATCTAGTTGATAGGTCAATTACAATCATTGTAATATTGGATTGGATTGGTTTGGATATTAGATAGTATGTGTGTTGTCATGGTAGCATAGTTTTTTGCAGTATGAAAGTCTGCTGCATGTTTGACATATTATTTTTTATGTTTTTAAATGAAGTCCTAGATATTTTTAAATGATACTGTAGTGTATATAAAATGATACCACAGTGTATGAAGAATGAAACTAAACAGTATGTCTCTCACATTTTCATATATATTATAATGTAACTATAAATATAATGAACTGATACTGTAGTGTATAATAAATGATACTTTAGTTTATGCAAAATGAAACTGAATATAATATCTTTAATATTTTCATATCTTAGTAAATGAAACTATAAGTGTAATGAACTGATAATGTATAGGATACGAACTGAAAGTGTACGTGTAATAAACTGAAACTAAAAACATTTATATGGAATTACATCATTATACTTGATTAACCAAAAAGCTTGAAGTTCAGAACCATCATTGTGTTCAGTGAGCAAACTTTAAAACCAAACAACATCGTCTTTCAGTCAACAAAAATTGTAAACAAGATGATAATCTACCCAAAATATCAATTGAATATGTCATTTGGTACCCAAAAATATTGACACCATTTAGGCGACTTATGTTCTTGTCATATCAAAAACAAACATTCACATTTTCGTAGCTGTTCCGTTTATCATAGTGATCTATTTGTTGCTTTCAAACGCTGTCTTGGCGTTCTTCAGGACTTCTGCTTTGTACTGATTGGTTGGCATCATGATAATTCTGGCTGCATATGTTGCTCGTAGAGACATCAAGTAGAGATCCTGCATTTTGTTGGTACACATTAGTTAACTATGTTTTGTGTCAGAGAATTTGAGTAGTACAAATATGTAAAGTATTATATGTATATACATTTTGATCCTGTTTCTTTGGAACAAACCCACATTTCCAGTTCTGATCCCCCATGTAGGTTTCCATATGTCTCATTACGTACAAACCACAGTCAATCTTGTTAGCTGATGATCTCCAACTCATTTTAACTAGGTCAACAGTCAATTTTTTCACATTTGCCTGCATATCTTTCATTCCATTCTTTCCAAGGAATAATGCAAATGCATTTTGCTGCATGTCAGAAGTAATTAGATATGAATTATAGGTGAATTGGTTTTGAGTATTGAAGTAAGTAACTAGATGACTTACAAGCAGTTGTGGACAGTCACCATACTTGCTGTGAATTTTCAGCCCTTTGAGGAGTGGCAGGTTGTCAATGATTTCAAGCTTTGATGTAATGAAATTTAAGCACAAGACAAAGAAGTGATGATGCCGGTAAATGGGAAAGAACATCTGTTTTGATTTTTTAATGTTTTTTTTAAAGAAAAAAATTAGAAAACAGTAGTAGTATGTTTAACTGTAAATATAATATTTTGAAAAAGAAATGATTACCAATTTTGCATCACTAATATCGACATTCCCCATGTTCTGTATCTCGGTGGTTAGACACTGCACAAAGTCTTCTTGTCTATGTGACTGGTGGTGTGGTGCCCAATCTGGTGCAGTGTCAAGTTGGAGCTGTAGAGTATACATTTTACATTAAAGGATGTTATTCATAAGTAAACATGCATAACGTGAAAAATAGTAATGGTGTTTGGTTACAAAAGATTGTGTTGTGAAGTATATCCTCTTTGGCTTATCAATCCCACGGCTTGGATCCAACATATTCAGTCTTAGACACCAAACATCTAAGAATATACTCTCAAGCTCAGCACTTCTTAAGGTCTGGAATTGCTCTCTATTGATGTAGTACCCCTCATGGCCAAACAGTTGTTCACTGTCATATTTGAAAATGTATATAAATAAAGTAGGTAGCATTCAAAATTGTATATTAAAGATTGGGTGTTAAGTGTGCTTTATACCTTAATGGTTATTCTTCTGTTGGGTCAAGGAAAGCATAGTCTGAAATCAACTTTTCCTTTGGACCGACATTCTTCAGCTTTTCAACATTTGTTGTCCAGTATGGGGACCTTAGGCGCAACGGCAGGTTCCTGATCCTCTTTGTCTTATCAATTATAACATCTTCATTGTTGTCATCAATGTCAGGCCCAGAAATCAAACTGCAGTTTTATGGAAGATCATGCATATATCAGCATATAGAGATACAGTGCATATAATGCAGTATCACTTGATAAACAAGTCAGTTTCAGTTATATATATATATATATATATATATATATATATATATATATATATATATATATATATATATATATATATATATATACACATATGTCAGGCATACTATTCAGTGTCGGTTTGCATACAATATGGTGTCACTTTATGAATAATACAGTTTCATTTATTAAAGGTTGCACTTCAATTGAAAATGAGTGGAAGCAGTGTAGATATAATAGGTTGGAGCATACCTATCAAATAGATTGTTTTCAGTTCCAGGTGGTGGGGTTTCCAGTTGTGGTTCACCAGAGTCTGAACTGTCACTTTCTTCTTGAATATCACTTTCATTGTTCTGGTTTTCAGTATCATCTTGTGCTTGCGTATCATTCATTTCTTCAGGGATATGTTGAGGTTGTGATGAGTTTATAGGGCTAATTCCAAGATCAAAACTTGGTGTTTGAATCGGATGTGGCGTTTGTGATTTAGCAGGAGCTTGAGTCGGGTAGTCTTTGGTGGTTTGGTAGAATGCCTGTTCAAGCGCATTGACTGCTTCAAGGAAACTTGGATGATTGTAAAGCTCATCATCATACAATAAAGTCTACTCTCGTTCTGGTTGTGAAGAAGAGACTGAAGTAATCATGTCAGCAATGTTCCCAAAAGTGATCTTAATTATTTCTCCACCAGTTCTTGTGTTTCCTATAGAAGCCATCACCCCAGCAAACTCAACAACTGTGTCAGCCATCCTATTCAGTACAGATGTAGTCCTCCCAAGGGACTCATTTGATTGGCTGCCTTCCACTTGAGCACCGCTCTTTTCAGGTATGTTTTCTTCCCTGGTCGCACGTTCTTGATGTTGAGCTCTGTCAAGTACCTTTCCTCGTCCAAATTTTCCAGACAATACCTCTGCCTTGATTCTTTGCTTAACTGTTTCTTCAGTCCAAGCAGTTATTGCAGGGGAATCCCTTTGAATCTTCTCACCCTTGTATTGTACTCTGTCAAGGTATGTTAACTGTGTTTGAAAGAATAAAAGTTATAATTAGCAGTTATGTTATCAGTAATTGTAGTAGCATATAGTGTATAGATTAATGAGAAAATTATTACAAGTGCATACCAAAATATTACCAGCAAGAACAGTGAAGGACCAGTGAAAAAGCTCTCTTTGTTATTCTTCCAAGATTCAACAGCATTTACCAAAGATCTGAATGTGTATTGACACCAATTCAAGTCTTTCAGCTTTGAAACATCAAGCATGGAGTATAAAATCTTGTAGGTTGCTTTTGTGCTCTGGTTGCCCTTTACCAAGCTGGATACAAGCAGCACAATGAAGTCTCTCTTGAACATATCTCCACTGTCTCCTCTCTCAATAATGGCCGCTGGCATTGTATTCGTCACCGGAGAACCTTTTGTTATTCCCCACCTCTGTCTCCAAGCTGCCAACAATTTCTTGTATTCAACAGATTCATTCTCAGAAGGAGCCTCAATAACAGGGATTTTCCCTTGGGGAAGGTTCATTGTGCTGTGTACATCATCCTCCGACAGTTGCATGTCATTATTTTCCAACATCAGTATGCACTCATAGACATCAAACCTTTCGACAAGATACCTAGTTAGTCTGCTATCCCAGTCAAATATGGTCAAGTTTAACATAGCAGCAAACCCAATATCTTGAACTGCTCTGCGTTGATCTGGTGATAGAGACGAAATGAGGGTCCGAAAATACTTTGGTGACATTCTGGTTTGTAGATATTGCATTTTACTCATCTCACTCTTAACTGCAGATTTCTTTATTCTCTTGTGTATTTTCTTCTCAACATTGGGGCTTGCTGTTGCTTTGCGCTTGGGCAACGATGGTCCCTGGTCCTTTGATCCCTGAGCAGCTGGTTTTGATGCAGTTGTGTTTGTCTTAGGAGCAGGAGCAGATTGTTTGGTGGCTTTAGCTCTCTTTGGTGATTTTGCTGTTGATTTGCGTTTGGGTGCCCTTTTTTTGTGCCTCTCTTCCACCTGAACAGTTGGTTCGGGTTCATTTTCAGGTGGTCCATTTTCCTGTCCATCTTCTTCTTGCACAGTTTGTTCTGGTTCAGATGGAATGGTTGGTTCATTTTCAGGTGTTGGTGGTTTATCTGCAGGTTGTCCTGTGGCTTCAACGTTCTTTGATGTTTTTTCGGCAGCAGGTGTTGGTTGAGATGGTGGCGTTGGTTTGGCTGCTTGTGAGTCCAAGACGGCCTTGGTTCTTTGCTTTCTTGTGGCTTTCTTCATCTGTATAGGTATGGTCTGCAACAGTATGATAAGTTTTAATGATGAATATTTTATAAAACAAAATGCGACACACATATGAGCACTTTCAGTTCATATACAATGCACTTTCAGTTCATATACATTAAACTTTCAGTTCATATACATTACACTTTCAGTTCATATACAATGCACTTTCAGTTAATATACAATACACTTTCAGTTCATATACATTACACTTTCAGTTCATATACAATGCACTTTCAGTTCATATACATTATACTTTCAGTTCATATACAAATCACTTTCAATTGAAATAATATTATAGTGTCAATGAATATCTTTTAAAACAATATGAGACACACATATAAGAACTTTCAGTTCATCTACGATACACTTTCAGTTCATATACAATACACTTTCAGTTATTATACTATACGCTTCCAGTTGAAATAAGATTGTAGTGTTGATGAACATTTTTAAAACGAAATGCGACACACATATAAGCACTTTCAGTTCATATACAATACACTTTTAGTTCATATACAATACACTTTCAGTTGAGAATAAATGCAGTTTAATTTAAGAAGAAATAGAGTTTCATTTGGATATAGTAGTTTCATATGTAATATATGGGACCACACATTCCGTATTATTAAACACACTTTGCAGTTTTATTTTATACACAAACATCTGGGACCACATTATATGAAAAAGACAAACATGTGTTTCTTATTTAGGGTTTACAGTAATATTATAGTTTTGTTGATTGCATGTGTTTCTTATTTAGGGTTTACAGTAATATTAAATGCATTATAGTTTCTCAATGCATGTTTGTGATGCAAAATATGAATGTTGCTTTCGGAATGTCTGAAAAAAAACCTAGAATGTACTGTAGAACATATTTTTCTTTGTAGGTAAATAGAACATCGCATTATATACAATAGTATTATTACCTTCTTGTTGAAGTTATGAACTGAAATATGCAGAAATACGAAGAAGAACAGCGATGGAGACGAGAGGTAAAAAATGGCGGTTGAAGTTTTAGCTTGGAGAGAGTGCTAATGGTAAGTGTGGGTTGTTCGAGAAGAAAGTGACGACAAGACTTCCCTTTTTCGTTTTTATATTTAATTTTTTTTTTTTTTTTAAAAAAAAAAAAAAAGGAAACAACGCGCTGAAAGGTAATCGACGGCGTTAAAAGGCGCCGTTTCATTTAATTAATAAAACGGCGTCGTATATGGGCTGCGGTGCATAATCGATTATGCACCGCGGTCTATAATATAACAACTGCCATATCGTGATGACCCCTTCTTTAAGCAAAGGTTGACCTGTGCTCCTCCACATGTGGGGAAATAACCAGCTTTCAATAAACTCATGCACCTTGACACTTTGGCTCCAACTCAACCATTATTGAATCCCTTTGTTATTAGCACCACCGGTACGGTTTCCCACCCAAATCATTCATCATTCTTTCTATGCTTTCACAACTAGATAAATAGACATAGTGAAAATGGGAAGGGCCTGTGCAACACACTTTAACAAAATTTCCTTACCCGCCATGAATTGAGTCTTTCTCTAATTTTATGTTCAACAAAATGAAAATTTTGACTTGTCCCAAGAATGATGGAAGGCCTAGGTACTTGCCCAAATCACTAGTTATCTGTACACCCAGAAAATTAGCTTCATAGCCGGTAGCCGGTGATGTACTGGTGCTCAACATCATATTTGATTGTCATAATTTATGACTTGGCCTGAAGCTCCACACTATAAATCCAAAGATTCCTTTATTGCTTCTACTTCTCACTCACTTGCTCTAAAAAATAACACACTGTCATCGACAAACAAAAAGTGCGTAATCAATCCAAAGATTCCTTTATTGCTTCGACTTCTCACTGACTTGCACTAAAAAATAGAAATAGCACACTATCATCGGCGTAATCAATGGTGCACCCCTTGCCACCTTTATCCCATGAATATCGCCTCTAGCTTCTGCCTAGTGTAAGATTCACCAAGGTGTTAATTACTCTATTTTTTGGTAGTTAGTAACTAGTGCTGGAACATAGAAGTTTAAGTTACAATCATTGAGAAGGTTATATGATCGATGTGAGATAATCTCATGTATTTCACTCGTCTTATTAATTCGGTGAATAAGATAAGGTTATTTAATTTGAAGACACTACTGAAGATGGTGCAGTAATTGAAAAAAATTCTTCGATGAAGTATGATCATTTGGTAGTTTCAATAACAGTCACACAATATCAAGCTCTTATCAATTGTAGAGCAAAAAAAAATGATAGAAAGTCGGACAAGATTGCATCAAAATTGGAGCTACATCAAAGAAGTGGAGGATCTGATAAAAATCGTGGAAGAGAAAAATTTAGAGGAAAAGAACGTCTTAACTACAACCAAAGAAGATGTGGAGATAATACCAAACTACGGTAGCAACTGAGCGAAGCCGAACTCAAGCTCGACCGAACCTTAAAATTGAAGGCTCAATCTCAGGCTCAAATCTGTTGGCTCGAATTGAGGTCTAAATTTTGAGTTAGGGTTCAAGTTTGACTAGTCGAATTGCATAACCAAAATAACATACATTTATTTACAAACCATTAATAATATTAACAAATGAGTATTTATGGTATTCTAGCTCAGTGGTTTTTTCTCTCATTTTGATAGGTAAGATAAGATCGTGATTGAGAATGCAAAAAAAAAAAAAAAGAAAACATATTTTAAACAAAATAAAGAATGTATCTCACAAGCTACAGATTCTAGTCCATTCTCGAAGCCTTTTTTGCAGATTTCACACATATATGAAGTATGTGCTAGTTGGAAAGCCTCCCAACTGTGACATGATGAACTGCAATAAACAGAAGAGTTTTAAAAACAATTACTTGGGGTTGTTGAAAGTGAGGAACAAACCAATTCTTCTTCAAAAAAAAAAAAAAAAAAAAAAAAACAATATTAAGGACAAATGTTTGTTGCATGTTAAAATTTAATCCATGTGAACAACCTATTCATTTAGTGAGCATACAAGAGTACTGGCTACTAAAAACTTATATAAAGGGTTCCAAAGATGCATTTACTATTAGAAAACAAGAGAGACATACTGATAGATCAGAGTTACATGATGTCAACAACAATCTGACAAACATGTCCAACTAGGCCTGGATTCTCAAACTGCTACGTAACGAATCAGTTCATGATATGTTGATTTGTATAATGCATAACTCATAATAACAGTGGTGTAAATAATTTGATCTACAAAATGATTTCTCTGAAAGTAAAGTTGGATGGGCGTACCAATAAGACACCACCGACACTCAATAATAGTTTGTAGTTTTATTTTACTTTTAGAGAAACTATTTTGTAGATCAAATTATTTACATCACTGTTTTTCTGAGTTACAATTCGAGTATACAGTAGTATACCTGCATATAGATGTTCAATTCAGAGTCAATATGGTGTTAGATACCAAATGCTGCCATTATTTAAAGTTCAGGCAGAGCTTTACAATGCCATATATTTGGTCTACAATATGAAGGATATATATCTACAAGGAGACAAAGATAGTGTTTAACTGTGAAAAATATAGCCCATGATGGAGAAATCCTAACCATACTGTTGTATAAGGATGGTTCAGTTGTTGGTACATCCAATGTCGTTGGATTTGCATAGAAGGATCCTTTTGAGTTTATCTGCATAACCAATAACCAAGTGGTTGTGAACAGGAGGTTATACAAGCTTAAGACATGAAATGGGAAGCACAAAAGGCACTTAAATAGATCATTTACATTACACAACACACTTTGAATATTGATTAGTCCATTTTTACCTAGCTTAATTTACTGTTTCCAAAGCTATATATACCTGGAAAATGTATCATGGATAGTACAAATTTGGGGGGAGGGGAGTTCAATATGGACTAAAGAGTTGGTAATTTATTTGGCCACACAGCAAAATGGAAACTTACAAAAGATAGAAATTAAAATCTAATTCTCACGGTAGAAGCTCAACAAGGCAGTGACAGACTCCAGCCTCAATTACAGCTTGGATTTTCTCGCCCAGCATTCATCTGTCAGGACTTCCTCGTCATTTGAATGTACAAGCTGTGCAAGGGTAGGCAGAGCTGCTTTCATGATATATACAGTCAAAAAAGTGACAAATAATAAACCTTTATAAGCAAGATTGTATTGTATACTATATACAGTCAAAACAATGACAAATAAGCAAGAATTCAGAAACATTAATCCTTATCCATATTACTCATCATAAATCTGTTCTATGTTAATCCTTATCCATATTACTCATCATAAATCTGGAGGCGGCATTCGATTCAGTTGCGTCCTCGTCGACGACGGGAAGTAGCGTGACTAGCGTCCGATTCTGATGCTCGTCATCAGGGGACTGCTCAATTCTCAACTGTGAAGTAAGGGCGTAAACAAATCAAATATTTTTAATTCAATTCGTGATTAGAATTCGAATACATATTTCGAATCCAATTTTATTTGAATTCGAATAAGAATCAGAATATATATATATATATATATATATATATATATATATATATATATATATATATATATATATATATATATATATATATATATAAATTAAAACTTTAAAGACTTAGTATACTAATAAAATATACAAGTATAAAAGTGTATTAATAAAAAAAAAATTATGCTATTTAAATTTAAATTTTTATTACATTTTAGCTTAATTTATTGGAGAACTTGTAAAAAAAATTAAGTTAGGCATTTTGAACTCAAATATTTGAGTTATTAAGTTAGGCATTTTGAACTCAAATATTTGAGTTGAATAGAATATATTCGGATAATGTAGCCGAATAGAATACGAATAAAATTTTAGATTCAAATATTTATTGAATACAAACACGAATTCGAATCAAATAATAAGATATTTGACTCGATTCAATTCGTTTACACCCCTAATGTGTACAGGAAACAATGATACATACACGGGAAGTTTGCATCATATGAGGGCATGAAGCAGAAGCATCACCGCCGCCGCCGGACCCTCCATTAATGTGTGTGCTTAGTGGCAGTGGTCTTTGCTGCCTCCTCAAACGAAGATGGAGTTGCGTGAGACCGGCAGAGAGATAGTAGCAGGTTGTTCGTAGCCGGAAATGGGGAAAAGATCATCGGAGAAAAAAGAAAACGATTAAAATGACTAAAATACCCTCATTATTTGACCTATTAAATTTTTCCGGTGAGATTTGGCCGGTGTGACCAAAATTGATAGAAATTGCAAGTCAAGGTACTAAGTTACATTTTTGAAAGCCAAGTTTTGTAATTAACACAACTCCAATAGTCAGTAGACCAAAATTGAAATTTTCTCTTATTAAAAATGTACTTTTTATTCATGATCTACACAGCTGTGTGGACTACGATCTATAGAATAGTGACTGTTAACTCGTCAAACGCATGCAACTACACATCATGAGATTCCATGCACCGAACCAACTTCATAAAAGGATGAGAACAACTTTTATCTACAAGGAATCGAATTTGACATGCCCTTACCACCACCAATAAGGTGGGCTAGTGCACCACTTCATCGTAGGTATTACTGTTCATTGAAGTCATTCAAGCGGTAGACAGTAATCTATACTACCTTCCCTCCTTTACGCAAGTAGACAACTATCCCCGGATTGACATGCCTTTACCACCACTATAAGGTGGCTATGGAACCACATCTACCACAAGTACCACAGGTACAACATTGTTGTTGGTGTCACCGAATCACCGAATCCGTCAACATCAGCGGAATAGTCTGTACCACATTCCCTATTTTAAGCAAGTAGACAACTATAACAAATGTTAACATGCCTTTACAACCTTTGGTTAGGTAAGATAGGGTACAACATCAAATCTTTTCGGAGACCAATCGATAGGCTAATTGGGGAAGATTTTTTCACCTTGTTGGAGCACAGGCAAGAGAGAAAACTTTTTTTTGGTAATAATGTTTTGCGACAAATAAACTAATTAAAAACCCTAAGATATCAAATTTTAATATTTAATTGAACAAAGACTAAAAAAGTACGGCGCCCTCAAGAAAAGTTAGAGAATTTCCAAAAGAGAGAAGGACTCGAACCAAGTCTAAGAGCTTTCTCTTTCATTTTTAGGGAAATGGTAATTATAATTTTACACCGGGCATAAGATTAGTGGAATACATAATAAAGGTCCATTTAATGAATTATTAAGCAATAAAAACATAGTAGTACATAATAAAAAAGATAAAGTAATATGAAATCCTTCCCCTATCGAACCCCCCCCCCCCCCCAAAAATGGGGGGAAATAGAGCGCAATGGTCATGAGGTCGCACCCCAAGAGATCAAGAAGAGAGGATAGCATCAACAAAATACACAGGACCGAAAAGGCACAGTGACATGTATTTTGTAGCAAGTATCTTTTAAACAAAGCCACAAAATAAAGGAGTATTTTCCTGAGATTAAAACCATTTTACACATGCCTCTAACAAAAAGCATCTTGATTGCTAGCACGAAGCAAATTATACACCTTAGCAATCAACAAACTTCAACCAATTTGGGATAGTTCTCAATACGTCGAAGTAGAGTTAAATTTAGCTCAGAGCGAAACCCTAAAAAGCCAAATTTTTAAACAAAGGGGAATCTAACTTTTTGAAGAGATGATAGATACCCATCGAACTCACAAGGAATCTATTTTGGAATAGATATCGCTCAACATGTTAACAACAAATGTCATATTCCAATTGTGAAAGTCATGAATTCTCAAACCTCTCTAAGACAACGAAAGGCAAATAGCATACTGAGAAACCAAAGGTTTTTTATCCCCATAGGAATTTCCAACAGAGGGAAACATAATAATAGATTTGATGAGCTCCAGTCTACCTGGATAGCTTTTCCATTAAGAAATACAATTAAAAATAGAGTCAATTAAAAAAAAATCCATTAAGAAATACAATTAAAAATAGAGTCAATAAAAAAAAAAAAAAAGAAAAAAAAAAAGCAACCCTCAATCGTTGGGCATCAAGAGTATACCTTTGTGCATCCCTCTAGATTATTGACTCTATCTCTAATTGTATCTCTTAATGGAAAAGTATACCCTTTCTATGCGGGTAGGCTGGAGCTCATCAAGTCTATCATTCAAGGGATTGTTGGGTTTTGATTGCAAAGTTTCCCAATCCTCAAACAATGATAGACCATGTTTTTACCTCTGTTGGAACTTTCATGGGGCATAAAACACATTTGGTTGCTCAGTATACTATTTGTCTTCTGATGTCTCATAAAGAATTGGGAATTCATAACTTTCACACTTTGGAATCTAGCATTTCTCACCAACGTATTGTGAGACATCCATTCCAAAAAAAATTGATTCCCATTTGTTTAAAAATTTGATCTATGTCTACCTAAATTTAACTCTAGTTCAACGTGTATTGAAAGCTGCTCCAAATTGGTTAAAGGTGATAATTTGTATTGCTAAAATGTATGATTTGATTTGTACTAGTAATCAAATGCATTTTATTAGAGGCATATTTGGAAGGGTTTCATCCTAAGAAAATATTCTTTAATTTCGAGGCTTTGACTAGATAGACTTACTACGACAGACATATTACTTTTTTTTTTATATTGATAGGACTTGTTTACTTTGCAACAATTCTTTGGAAACTACTAATAATAATCATTTCTTTCAATTTCCCTTCCCTTTGAAGATTTAGTATGTGGCATGGAGGGAGTTCGATCTTGAAGGGAAAAACTATTGTCATTCGTAGATCCATTAAATGGATCAACATGCTACATAAGGGCACTCGATTTTCTTCCAAGATCATTGTCCTTGCACTTTTTTGCACTATATACAACCCTTGGCGCCACAGAAATGCAATGATTCATAGGTATAGAGTTTTGAATGACCCCGCATTGATTCTCCTCATCAAAGAGGTGTATAGGATTATATTTGCTTTGTTTCTCATTCATGTTTAATTCTTTACATATATCTTAACATTCTTTTCTAGTAAAAAAAATTGTGTAGGGTTGACTCCATGATTTTATTTTCTTGCTATCTTCCATCTTCCCCTTCGGTAGCTTTGTTTCTTCAGGGATGCTTCTTTTTTTTTTTTTTGAAAAAAAAAAAAAAAAAAAAAAAAGAGCTTTGTTTCTTCGTTGGTGCTTCGTTGTGTGCTCCTAACTTGTTTTTGTGTATTTGGTTCTGTGTTTTCAATCTTCCGGATTTTTGTTGTTGAGATGGATTATTTTTGGATAGATCATGCTCTACTTAGTCCGGTCTACTGTTTTAAGGTTTTGATTACTTTGGTGGCTCTTTTTGCCCATGCCACGTTTTCTTTTTGATGCGCTTCGATGTTGCTCTTCCCTTCTTGATCTCTTGGTGTGTAATGTAGCATAAGAATTATCAAGTTGAATTTGGAGAGATGGTTGAGTGGACTAAAGTGGCGGATTGCTAATCCGTTGTGCAGGTTATTCGTACCGAGGGTTCGAATCCCTCTCTTTCCATTTTTGCGGATGATTTTATTTTTATTTTTTCAAATTTCGCAATCCCTTGGTTCTTATTCTTAGTTTTGTAGTTAAATGTGTGTACTGGATAAAATCACAAGAAAGTTGAAAAATAAAAACTCTTTTTAGTTTAGTCTTATGCTTCACGTCCAGGATTACACCCGGGATCATTAGATAGGAACCCAAAGATGGGGAGAAACAAAAAATATCACTACTGTGTACACAAAGCATTTGAGAGTAAGCATTACAAATATCCAAAAAAAATTATTTAAAAAAAAAAAAAAGAGAGAATAGATTATCCATTTTTCTACCACATTAAAGTTTGGCACCAAGAAATGAAATTCTTTCTAAAAAATAATTTTCAAAATTTCATTTGAAATAATAGTTCTTCATTTAAAAAATATCTTTCCTAATTAATTAGATATAGGCTCATGAGTCATGACTAGTGTTGCCACTCCATCTCTTCTTTTTTTTGTTATTTGTCAAGGGAATGATTTCATATTGTTTTGACTTTTAGTATTATTTACTACTATTGCTTAATAATACTTTAAATGATCCTTTATTTTCGGCATAATAGTTGAAATAATATCCATTTACTTGTATTACAAAATAGATACCTTGCATTTCGTATTCCACCTGATATTGGATGTAGAATTTTCTATTGGATCAGGATATGCCCCGTGTACTTGTATTCTTAGAGATAATATTATAGTTTATCATTTTCCTATAAAATAGAGAGAGATGAAGCTCTCAAACATGGCAAGATTGTTTCTCTCTCTAGGAAGAATTCTCTTACTTTTTTCTAATTCTAAAACATCGCACTTCCTTAGTCTTTGTTTAATTAATTAAATACAATATTCGTCATCATACTAAAATTTTAGTATGATAACGAATATTATATTTAATTAAACAAAGACTAAGGAAGTGTAATGCTTTAGAATTAGAAAAAAAAAAAGAATTCTTCCTAGAGAGAGAAACACTCTTACCATGTTTGAGAGCTCTATCTCTCTCTATTATATACAAAGGAAATTTTTTTATTGCATTACATTCCAACTCTTGTTGACGCTCAGACAAGGCGAAAAATCTTCGCAACTAGCTTTTCGTCTCTAATTGCTCTCCGAAAAAGAATTGTTAGCCCACCTAATAGAGGATGATAAAGGCAGGTTAACATTGGTTATAGCTGCCTACTTGCTTAAAGGAATGTATTAGTAACTATTACGCCATTGTCAAAGGAGTCAATTACACCCAACAACAATGTTGTATCTGCAGTAAAAGTGGTACCCTAGCCCAGCTTACTGGAGGTGGTAAAGAATGTCAATCCAGAGATAACAGTCTACTCACATAAAATAAGGCAAGATAGTACAGACTATTACACATGTGTTGGCAGCTTAAATGACACCATCATTAAACATAGTACACTAACCCACCTAACTAGTGTGGTAAAGACATGTCAAACCAATCCTAATTGACAAGATGGGGGCACCTAAGCACAAAGCAATTTTGCTAAAGGCTTTAGAAAGTCAACATTGGCAAGATAGCCCAGGAAGTTTCACCCAAATTGGTGGGTGGATTTGGGTGGAAGAGATCTTAGTACAAGGGGCGAGCTCCAAGTGCAAAGGGTTTTAGGAAAAGACTCTTGCCAAAAAGAAAGTAGGGGATCCCCATCAAGGATTTTCATCCTGAAAGAAAGTAGGGGATCCCCATCAAGGATTTTCATCCTATCTAATTCTGAGTGGAATTGAAGTAAGAAAAACCCATTAACTTGAGGGACTAACTTGCATGGAACTTCCCAAGAAGCAATAAGGGCCCTAATGGTTTGATGCTTGGAAGGGGTCTAGCAAATGAGCAAAGTAACCCAAAAGCCCAATCATCTTTAAGAGTAAAAATCTCAATTTTATCCAAAGTGACCTTCCCATTATTGTGCCTTATAAATTAGAGATTTTTAAAATCTAGGTCAATAGTTTCTTGGTTTTCCCAAAAGAGATCAGCCCTTTCACGAATTTTCTCAAAGTTTACCTTCAAATTTTGGGCAAGTAATTTGGGGTTCTCTTTAGACATGTTCTCAGGGTCTGGCGCCTTCTAATATACTCGGATCATTGGCAATGAATTGGTAAGTCAGATAATAGAGTGAGGTAGAACCATACCACTGGGCATGTCCTCACCAAGGAAGTCATCCTCCCTCCGAGATTAAATTAGTCTTAGCCATTGAAATTAATCCAAACAAAGATAAAAAAAAAAAAAAGTGGAAGCCCACAAAAGTCAAATAGTCAAACACAATGGAAATTTTTTGGGAAAAATGCTAAGGCAGGTTTAACTTTGGAACCCAGTATCTGCTAGTAGTCAATCAATAAAATAGACCCCCTAAATGACAACTTATGACATACGTGGTCAAATGCCGATGAGCTAGTCATGTCGGGACCCAAAAAAATTGGGATGACCGACACAATCACCGGAAATCACCCAAACACATCAAAGTCCAAGAAAAATAAGGAAAAAAAAAAAAAAATTAGGTGCACAAGCCAGCAGCCTTCATAGAGCAAAAAGAGGAAAACACTTCCCAACCAAATGATAACACAACAAGAATCACATGACAGGACAAAAATCACAGATTAAACACACAATAAACCAAACTAAAAAGGAGACAAATAAAGGAATAGGGGCACAAACCGGCCACCCTCAATTTCAAACAGCAGAACAACTCCAACAACCACACGAAAATGGATAAATTAAAACACAAAAATCTTAAGGCTAACCTCACCGGAGTAAGGTAGAACCTCCGGTTTAACCCACTGATAGCAGATGACGAATCGTTGCTGGAGCCTACAAACGGGTAGCCACCGTTGACAGTTGACACCATCATCACAACTAGTCACCGGAAACACCACCGAGAAGGAGACTAAATCCAACCGGCAGAAGTTCCACCGCTGTCTCAGCCGAGCCAACAAACGAGTAGCCAAGAGAAACTCCGTCTAAGCCTGACAAAGGAACAAAGGCAGAGCACAGATCCAGACTCGCTAAGAAACAGGATTAAGAAAATATGGGGATGAGAAAACCTGATAGAGGAATCAAAAGTACCAGAGAAATCCGGCCGTTCTACCGTTCAAACCCAGGAATAGACGGATAGAGAAGTCAGAACTCCCAATCTGGCCGTCTAAGGTTCTTCCGCCGGAGACTTGCCATAACCGCCCACGAGAAGACCACCACCAGAAGGACGCTGAAAACGCCGCCGGAAATCGCCTTAGGCGATGGGAAAAATAGAAGCAAAAAATCTAGGTGAGAAATACCTAAATGGAGGAGGTGATATATTACCCTATTTCATGAAAGAGTTTAACGGACGAAAAATTAAGAAATAAATAAATGCCTAGAAAAATCATATTCAAATAAGGTAACTAAAAAATTCGAACTGAACAAAACTTGGAAACGTGAATTAGAAAGAGCAAATACCAATTTTCATCGCACGAGTATTAACAAAATGACAATTTTAGTCTATATTTTTAATTTCTATCAAAATTCATCTCACAACTGTTGTTTTACTACCAAAGTTAATTACGCCGGAGTCACTTTGGATATTGATGATATATAATAAGAAGTAATAAGAAACTTAAATTAATAGATGTCTTGACAGTACATTCATCATCATTCATCCCATGGACCATAGCTATTCACAATATGAAATAAATGAATGCATTAACTTACACTCCCATCTGACAGCAAAATTCACCACCATAAATTTAACAAAATTCACTATAGAGATAGTCTTGCTTGAATAAGTATTTTGATAGCAAAATTCACAGCAGATATGATCCTATTTCAATTAGTATTTTGACGGCAAAATAACAGAGAAATAATTATTTTCACAGCTTACAAAAAGGATTCAATAACAAGAACAATTATTAGGGAGGGGAGAAGGATTAAGAATTAGGGTACAAATGACATACATTAATCAGGCTATTAAGTTTAATAATGAAGGAATGATAAGGAACTTAAATTAATAGATGTATTGACAGTACATTCATCATCATTCATCCCATGGACCATAGCTATTCACAATATGAAATAAATGAATGCATTAACTTACACACCCATCTGACAGCAAAATTCACCACCATAAATTTAACAAAATTCACTATAGAGATAATCTTGCTTGAATAAGTATTTTGATAGCAAAATTCACAGCAGATATGATCCTATTTCAATTAGTATTTTGATAGCAAAATAACAGAGAAATAATTATTTTCACAACTTACAAAAAGGATTCAATAACAAGGACAATTATTAGGGAGGGAAGAAGGATTAAGGATTAGGGTATGAATGACATACGTTAATCAGGCTATTAAGTTTAATAATGACATCTGGCCACCAAAGTGACTCCGGCATGTTTTAACATCTCCGGTGACCGGAGTCATTAACTTTGGTAGTAAAACAATAGTTGTGGGATGAGTTTTGGTAGGAATTAAAAATGTGGATTAAAATTATCATTTTATTAATACTCGTGGAATGAAAATTGGTATTTGTTCATTTAGAAACACATCCAAATATTCACTGACCCGTGACCACCGGAGAGAAAAATCAAGAAAGGGATAGTTGGGTTCCCTAATGAGTAGTCAGAAGCGAGAGCTTCAAAACTAGAGTGAGAAAATCAACTCTGCTATTTGCTGAAGCACATGGCATTTAGTCATTTACTTGCATGGGATATAACGTTGGAGTCATTTAATCCCAAATTCAAATATATGCATAAGATAATTTGCTTGGGTCTTCTCAAAGGTTGGCGAGGTAATAAGTCGCAAATTAGGCTGTGCAATCGAATGCACCATGCACATGGTGTATACGATGCAAAATGACGTCGTTTTGGTTAAAAAACGTGCGTTCCACTTAAAAAAGAAATCAGGTTTGATTTCCGGCAATAGTATTTTTAATATATCCATAAATTCATAACTATATATCCACAAATTCATAACTATATATCCACAGTGAATGAATGAATGAATTAAAAATTCACAATGAATGAACTAAATATCCACAATGAATAAACTAAAGATCCACAATGATTGAACTAAATCCACAATGAATGAACTAAATATCTAGAAATTCATAACTATATATCCAGAAATTCATAACTATATATCCACAGTGAATGAATGAAGTAAATATCTACAATGAATGAACTAAATATTCACAATGAATGAATTAAATATCCAGAAATTCATAACTATATATCCACAATAATACTATTGCCGAGAATCGAACCTGATTTTTTTTTTAAGTGGGACGCGCGTTTTTAGTCAAAACGACGTCGTTTTGCATCATATGCACCATGCGCATGGTGCATTTGGTTGCACAGCATAACTATTGGTAATAAGTGGGCAAATTATTTTTATTTTTTGGTGCAAAGGAGGGCCAGACGGCCCCGGGAGATATGAGCGGACAAATTATATCACGAATTATGTTTTATATTGCATTATGAATCGTAGTCCAAAAATAATTTGTTGTTGATACATTTTGTACTTACAATTAATCACTTATGTACTTATAAACAAATTAAAATGATACGATCTAAAAAGGAACGACCTAGAAAAGGTGTTAGAAAAATAATTATGTGTGGCTCAAATCTGTGGAGACTACTTCCGTCCACGTCGCTGCATGTCTTCACTTCTTGCATGACATATTGCATGCCATCACCGATCGTTGCGGAGCTTCACGCAAATGCCGCATAACTCTCTCACTTTTAGTGTATAAATAGTTGTTTAACTTCGTAATTCATGCAGCATCAATCATTATCAATTCATCATTTCTATTTCTTTTATCTCACGTATAGTATTTATATATATATTCTTGGTAGGGAATGTCCCGACCGGCATAAGCTTTACCCCGATCGAGATGCCTTCGTCCTTTTCTCTTTGTCTTTGCAGGTAACAGGTCGGGCTTCGTGTGAAGAACCCGATCGGGGTCAGACCGGGAGTTGCCCGAGCGGCAGTGTCAACTACCGAGCGGTAGCCCTTTGGTGAGAGAGCTGACAAAGGACACGTGGCGGCTCTCTACGACGACAGACAGGGCACCCGGGAAGATGACACGTGGTGGCTACGTGGAGAACATGCCGAACGACCAGATTCTTGTCTCCGGCACAGCGGCTATAAATACCTACAATAGCTACAGTGTAGAGGACTTTTGGACGATCGATAGGTTGTTATTAGAGATTCCCGACCGCAGTCAGTCGGCACTCAGAGCAACCAACCAAGTAGATTGTACTTAGGGCCTTTTACCGTGATCAATAAAGATATCTATTTGCTTTGATTGGTCTCGGGTTTATTTTATATTGCTTACGTATAATTAGCAGTATCATTTTGGCGCCGTCTGTGGGGACCCGTGCAAAAAAGCAACGTCTTGACGAGCACCCGGTCTCTTTGCAACAATGTATCCGTGGGCATACAACAACTTCGCCGATGACCAGGCGGATGCAACAAGCTCATCCGACCACCACGCCACCCAACAGCAAGGTCAGACGGTGGACCTGAATCTCAACCTCTCACCACCGCATCCATCCAACACATACCCGGCCGCCCAACAGCCGGTGAATTACATACAACCGGGGTTTCATACGCCCGGTCAGCAATATCCACAACCAATGATGTACCCCGGTCAGTATCCATATCCGGTCCCACCTCAACCGTACGGGTATTGGCCAGGCCAACCGATGTATTACACACCTCCGGTTGGTTACCCACCGTTCATGCCTGCGTACACGACTCCAGCCGCCGCCCCTCCAGTTTACCCGGCCGCTCAAGTAGAGCCGCAGCATCAGCCCACTTCCCGGGCTCGACGCTCGGCTCGTTCGCGGTTGGGGTCGGGGGGTGCTGTTGCGATGGAGGCACCACGACAGGCCCAGCAAGCAGAGGAGGTTCCCGCCCGAGCGGAGGACCCTGAGGAAGTTACCCGAGCGGTAGCTTTTGACCGTCTTCGACCGGAGATGCGGCAACGATTGGGGCCCCAAGACCCAATCCGCCAGCCGGAAGACGTGCAGATGCAGGAAGCCAGCCAGGAGGCTTCATCCGGGCATAGCGGGTCGAGATCACACCGACGGCGACGCGCTCGGGACACAGCCCAAGCCGTTCAAGCCGCCGAGCTCAACGAGACCCGAGGATTGCTCTACAACCTCCAGGCGGAGTTTGCGCAATTCAGAAACGCGCACCCTACAACACCCCCGGTCGACCAATCAACCTTGCACCAGACGCCTTTTACAGCAGCAGTGATGGCTCAACCTTACCCGCTTGATTTAAAGGTCTCTGGAGAGAAGAGTTATGATGGTCGGGCAGACCCCGAAGCCCACGTCAACGATTTCTACAATAATATGATGCTGAAGGGCGTGTCAGACGCCGTGATGTGTAGGGCCTTTTATTCCACGCTCACCGGTCGGGCGGCGGAATGGTTCTGAACCTTGCAACCGGGCTCGATCGACAAATTTGACACCTTGGCGGTCAAGTTTGTGAGGAAGTTTATCACTTCCAAAGTGGTGAGGAAGCCCTATATGTATATGGAGAAGGCCAAGCAGCTTGAAGGGGAAAGCTTGACCGACTTCCTCATCAAATGGAAGGCGGCGGTCGGGGAGGTTGAGCCCATGGACGATGCGACCGCCACCCATATGCTTCACATATCTCTCCGGGCGGGATATTTATATCAGGATTTCATCTTACACCCCCCGGCCACTTATGAGGAGGCCCTTCGAAGGGTCACAGATTACGCTAACGCCGGCGAGGCGAATGCCGTAAAGCGCTCGCAGGAGGTCGGCTCTTCGTCCCGTAAACCGGCCGGCCGGGCGGAACATCGATCGGGCGATGACCATCCCCGATCCCGCACCAGGCCTGGTGAGTTTATGGCCCTGAACCGATCCGCAGCGGAGGCCATGCAGTACGCCCAGTCCTGCAATCTCATCAAACTCCCCCATCCCGATCGAGACGGCCCCGACAAGAGTAAGCATTGTGCTTACCACCGATGTGCCGGGCATGACACCGAGGAGTGTACCCACTTGCGCCAACTGTTGGAGGATTTGCTCAATCTGGGGAAGTTGGACAAGTGTGTGGGGAAGAGAGAGGACAACAAGAGGAATACCGATCGGAGAGATCACCGGCGTTCCCATCACCGTTCCGATCGATCTGATCGTGATGGACGCTCCGATCGGTCAGGTCAGGACCGAAGAGACGATCGAAGGGACGATCGTCATGATGACCGACGGGACACTGACCCTCCGTCTAGCAGCCGACCATCAGGAAAGCCCACCATCCACGTCATTTTCGGTGGACTGGAAGACGCTTCCCGACCGCGGACTAATTGCCCGGTCGCTATAGTGGATTCCCGGGAGACCGGGAAGAGGCAGAAGATGGAGCCCATAACCTTCACCCTCGAAGATCAACCCAGTAGCAGTGACCATGGTATGGAGGCGCTCGTGGTCACGATTGATGTTAAAGGGACGGATGTCCAGAGGGTTATGGTCGACACTGGCAGCAGTGTGAACGTCCTGTATTTGGACGTGTTTGAGAAACTTGGCCTTGACAGGAAGGAGCTGACTCCGGTCGGTGTACCACTGTCGGGTTTTACCGGGGCCCTTGTTTACCCTGAGGGAAAGATAATGCTCCCGGTCGAGATCGGCACACCCCCAAAGTCGATCAAAACGGAGCTGGAATTTGTTGTGGTCAACCTCCACTGCGTCCACAACATTATCTTGGGCCGACCCGCCATTATGAAGATCGGTGGGATAATTTCAATGCCCCACCTGTGCATGAAATTCCCCACCCCTAATGGGGTCGGTGTAGTCCGCGGCGACGTCCAATCCGCCCGGAAGTGTTACACCCGAGCAGTCAACAGACGCGACTCCGGTCCGTCTTCCCGGGTGAACACCATAGCCAAGGAGGAGGCTAAGGATCGCAAGGAACAACCTGAGCCTTCTGAGGAGATAGAAGAAGTTCCCCTATCCGAAGACCAACCGGATAGGAAGATTAAGATTGGTCGGGCCCTCACCCCCGAGCTCCGAGCGGAAATCTTAGCCATACTCCGGGAGTATGCTGACATCTTTGCGTGGGGGCCCGAAGATATGCCCGGGATCGATCGATCGGTGATCTGTCACAAGCTAGCTGTCGATCCCGCAGCAAAGCCGGTCGTGCAAAAGACCAGGCACCTTTCTTCCGATCGCCGCGAGTTTGTCAGAGAAGAAGTTAAGAAAATGGCGGCGATCGAGCACATCCGACCGGTGATCTATCCCGAGTGGGTGGCCAATATTGTTCTTGTTCCTAAGCCCCCAGCTTGGAGGATGTGCATCGATTTTACCGACCTCAACAAGGCCTGTCCGCTCGACCCATATCCTTTACCGAGTATCCACCAGATGGTCGACGAGACGGTCGGGGCCGAGTTAATGAGCTTCATGGATGCATTCAAGGGATATCATCAGATCATGATGCACCATGAAGATGAAAGCAAGACAGCCTTCGTGACCCCGGACGGGCTGTATTGTTACCGAGTGATGCCGTTCGGCCTTCGGAATGCGGGAGCGACCTACCAGAGAATGGTCAATATGCTCTTCGCCGATCTGCTGGGCCGAACGATGGAAGCGTACATAGACGATATGTTGGTCAAGAGTCGGGACCGATCCGACCATACTCGGGACCTCCGGGAGTCTTTCCAGATCATGAGGAAATACCAGTTGCGGCTGAACCCGACCAAGTGCACATTTGCGGTTCAGACCGGCAAGTTCCTCGGCTATATGATGACCAAGAGAGGAATTGAGCCCAACCCGGCCAAAGTGAAAGCGATTCTGGACATGCAACCACCTTCCACCGTTCGGGAAGTCCAGCAATTGACCGGTCGGTTGGCAGCCCTCAGCCGGTTCCTCTCCAAGCTAGCCGAGCGCGCTTTACCTTTCTTCAAGGTATTGCAGAAAGTTAATGGATTCGTTTGGGACGAGGAGTGCCGAGCGGCTTTTGATGAGCTGAAGGAGTATCTCATGTCACCAATCGTGCTCTCAAAGCCCGAGCTCGGAGAAGAGCTAGACGTGTACCTCGCCGTCTCCGATCGTGCAGTAAGCGCAGTATTGTGCCGAACCGATCCGGAAGGGGTCCAGCGACCGGTGTACTATGTAAGCCACGCGCTACATGGTCCCGAGCTCCGGTACTCCCGGTTAGAGAAGGTCGTCTACGCCTTGTACACTGCCGCGAAAAAGTTGGCTCCCTATTTCCAGGGTCGAGTAATTCGCGTGTTGACCGATCAGCCGATCGGACCAGTCCTCCGAACTGCTTCATCATCCGGTCGCCTAGTCAAGTGGGCGTTAATGTTGACCCAGTACGCGATTGAATACCGACCGAGACCAGCTATCAAAGGTCAGGCCCTTGCTGATTTCTTGGTCGAGTGCACCGCCCGGGACACCCGACCTCCCAAGGTCGCGGATCCTGAGGCTGAGTGGTGGTCGTTGGCTACTGACGGGTCGAGTAGCAAGAAAGGAGCAGGAGGAGGAGTGGTGATCACGAGCCCAGAAGGATTCAAAGTGTATTTTGCCCTCATGTATCAGTTCCACCCAACCAATAATGAAGCCGAGTACGAAGCATTTGTTAATGGCTTATAGTGCGCTCGGGACTTGGGGGCTGAATACATCCGAGCTCAAACAGATTCTGCGCTCATGGTCGGGCAGGTCCTCGGAGATTATGAGGTCAATGGAGAGCGTCTGCAGTTATACCGGGACCTAGCCCTAGAGAAGCTTGCTCAGTTCCGGGGGTACACCGTCCGGCATATACCCCGATTGGATAATGCGGATGCAGATATTTTGTCTAAATTGGCTCAAAACGCCCCGGAACACATGTCGAAGATAGCTCGGATTCTGGTGATCCCGAGACATAGCATCCATCGCCTACCGGTCAATCCAATCCAGCCGGTAGAAGACAACTGGATCACTGATCTGAAGGAGTTCCTCGAGCACGGTCGACTCCCAGACAACCCCCAGCGTGCTCGAAAGGCCAAGCTTAGAGCCCCGAGGTTCCAAGTTTTGGACGGTCGTCTCTACAGGCGATGTACGGAGGTCCTCTTATGCGTTGCTTGACCGCATTTGAGGCTGATTTGGTCATGAAGGAATTGCACTCGGGAATTTGTTCTTCACACCAAGGAGGCCGATCGTTAGCCCGTCGTATCATGCTGATCGGGTACTATTGGCCGTCCCTCCAGCTAGACTATGAAAAGTTAGCTCGGGAATGTGAGACGTGCCAACTGTTTGCCCGGATGCCTGGACGACCGACAACCTTTTATCAGCCGGTCACGACTGCAATTCCCTTCGCTAGGTGGGGGGTAGACATCTTGGGCCCCTTCCCTCAGCTCTCCGGTCGGAGAAAGTTCGTGATTGTCGCCATCGATTACTTCTCCAAGTGGATAGAAGCCGAGCCCTTAGCCATGATCACTTCTCAGCAGTGTGCTAGTTTCCTTTGGCGCAATGTGATTTCCCGCTTTGGAGTGCCCGTGCATCTCATCAGTGACAACGGCCGCCAATTCGTAACCCAATATTTCCAAAATTTCCTGGCCACGATCGGGACGACTCACGTCCGGTCGTCGGTGGCTTACCCGCAGGGAAACGGACAGGTGGAGAACGCTAACCGGACGATTTTGGAAGGTTTAAAAAAGAAGTTACACTCGGCTGGTCGTAGTTGGGCCGATGAGTTGCCATATGTCTTATGGACTTATCGGACGACCCCGAGGGAAGCTACTTTGGAGACCCCTTTCGCCCTGGTTTATGGAGCAGAAGCCTGACTCCCGATCGAGGCTTGGATCCCGACCGATCGAGAGAGAACCTACAATGCGGAGGAAAATGAACATGCGATGGTCGTGGATCTCGATGGGGTCGAGGAAAAATGAGAGCTAGCCGCTCGGCGTATGGCCGAGTACCAGAAGCGGGTCAAGAGTTCGAAAGATGTTCGGGTCAACCCTCGTTACTTTCAGGTGGGAGATTACGTTCTACGACGAAGGGAGGCCAGTCAATCCTTGGAGGGCGGAAAGCTAGCTCAGAACTGGGAAGGGCCGTACATCATCAGCGCGATCATACGGCCGGGGACATACCGACTGGAGACGACAACCGGTCGGGTAATCGAGGGGACTTGGAATTCCGAGCACCTCGTTATGTTTAGGCATTAGCCTATTTTTTGTAATCTTTGGACGAAGTGGGGGCTCGACCTGCGAGTTAGTCCCGATCGTCATTTGTAATTAAATTTATGATTGTAAATATTTATTTAACCGCCTGTGAGCGGGAAGGTTTAATGTATATACGATCGGTGATTGCTCGACCGCTTGCATGCGGCGGCCCGGTCGGTTATTTTCTTTACTGTCAGTGCACGCAGATCAGTCCATCCTCAAGTTACATCGACCGGGCGAATCTATCGACCGGTCAAATGCGCTCCACATCGGCGGACATTCGAGTCGCGCCACTGATCGGGGAAGCCAGGAGCTCTCAGCACAATTCCCCGATCCGTCCAACTTCTTTCCACTATCGCACCCACTCGTGCCTCGAGTGCACAATAGTGTGGGGGCTGGGATGAAGGAAGTATCTATAGGCCCGTCGTTCGGATATATCCCGACCGTGGAGGCTTACCTGTTTTCAAAATTTCGTCAAGGCCTGGAGATCGGGGTAAACTCGATTGGGTCGGCCAGTTTTACGACGGAACCTCAGATGCACGATCAGGCCATAAGGCCTTAAGGTCGGGCATCGAGCGGGTCGAGTATTGCGAGACCAGGCCAGAGGGCCGTGAGGTCGAGCGTCTACGGTCGGTGTGTGCACGTTGAAAACAAAAGTGTAAAACAAAAAACGAGCGACGCAAGTGACAAAAACAATTTCATTAATCGCAAAGAGAGTGCCCGGTACAATATCGGGACCGGGCTCCCGATCAGCATCCCTTTACAAAAGAAAAAAAGAAAGAAAAGAAGTTATCTTCTACTTCTTCGCCTCCCGAGCGACGGCAGCCTCCTTCCCGCTCGGAGTGGCCGCAGAGGATCCGCCGGGTTCAGCCGCCTTCTCTTTTGGAGTGAAGGGAGAGGGACCGGGGTCAGCCAAATCCGGGGGTAGCGCCGAGAGGACCAGCTGGAGGTCGTCCCCTTCGAGAGCCTGCTCCATCCGGGTACGAACCCGCTCGAGCATTTTTCGCTGCCCAGCCTTGAAGGCCCACCGACCGAATGAGAGGATTAGATCCTCCCCGACCTTCGTTCCCCAGGCCGCTGTAAGGAATGCCGAGCCCGACTCGCTGTCCTTGAAGACAGATTGTACCAACTCGTTCGGATTATCGAGTCGGGTTTTTAACTCCTTGGCCTCCCCGATCGCCCGTTGGGCGACATTCTCCGCCAGGACCCGGTCTTCCTCGCTCTTCTTTAGGCTCTTCTGGGCCTTCTCCAGCTCGGCCTGGATCTCCTTGACCTCCTGTAGGCGTCGGGCGGTCGTCTTCTTGTGATGATCGGCTTCTTCGGCCAGCATGGCCCGACCCTGTAAAAGCTGGGCCGCTCGGGAAATCTGCAAAGCAAAAAGATATTCAAGATCAGCCCGGTTGAAGACACTTGCACAAAAAGAGATGATTAATTGGGGAAGGCTTACCTCGGCCAGGTCATAGCCGATCCTCTCGGCCACTTGGGTCGGGGACATCTTCCCCAAGTCTTCTCTGGCTGGCCCGGCGTTGCCAATACGGGCCAGTATGGACAGCTCGTCCTTATTCCGCCCGGTCGAAGGGCTCGGGCTGCGCTGTTCTCGGCGGCGCTTCATACCGCCCACCTCAGTCACGCCCTGCTCGGGCACTTTCTCTTTGCCCCGGGCGACTTCCACCCGGGTGACCAGGACGTCCGTCGGCTCAACGACGAAGCCCTCCGCCGTCGTGACGGTCGAGGCAGTTAGAGGTCGGGCCATCGGGATTTCCTTCTGCCCGGCCGGCTTTGCCCTCGGCTTCTTCTTACCGCCCAGGGAGATCTTGGCGGGCAGGGGAAGAGGGGCGTCGTCGTCTCCAAACTCCGCCATGGCTGCAAACAAAGAAGAAAGTTAGTCGACTCGGGACGTTAGAAAATATACGCTCGGAATGCTAAGGATCGGGAAAGAAGTTAGCTTCAAGCTTTTACCCTTCCTCTTGCCCCGAGCGGGCATCCGTGCGACCGTTACACCCGCCGGCTCGGGTTTGTACTTCTCGGTCTGGTCGTAGACCGGATCGGGTAGCCGGGCCGCTTCGTAGCACTCGGGCGATTTGAAGATGTGGTATTCGTAGATCTCGCCCGAGATCTTGGTCACGGCATCGATGAGGGTCAGGGTATCGACTGGCATGACTTGCTTTCGAAAACGCTGACTCCAAACCCTCTCGACCGGGAGGATCCACGGATCGTATTTTACGGAAAAGATCCGGTTCTTCCACCCCCGGTTGTTCCCGGGCAGCCCCTCAATCGAGCATTTATCTGCTCGGGACTGCGTCATCAAGAAACCACCCCCGTACGCGGCCGCTAGCACCTTCACTTGGTAGACAAAGTTGAAGAGTTCCATGGTGCAGGCCACGTTGTGCCGACGGCAGATCTGGGGGAAACACGCGATTATTCGATGCGCGTTCGGACAAATCTGCCCGGGCATAACCCGGTAGTACCCCAGGAAGGCGGTAAGAAGAGTGGAGAAGGGGAACGTGATCGGGGCCATTAACGAATCGTAATGCATCCCGAGCCACTTCCCCTGGTGCCGCTCGATGATTTTCCCGAGCTGCCTGCTGGTGTCGAACTCGACCCGACCAGCGAGAGTTGCCGCGATTTTGCTTGCTTCCCCTTTTGTCAGCAAGCTCGTATGGCCTTCGACGCTCTCACTATTGAGGAACTCATACCCGTCCCCACGTGGCATTGCTGGCCCGGCCGGGTCTTCCTCGATCGCCTCCGCTTCGTTTGCCCGGTGTCTTTCCTCGAGCTCGACCTGAGGGTAATCCCCTATCACCCTCGTAGGCGTTTCCCTAACGCCTTCAGCCGGGGAGTTCCGTCCGCTCGTGGACGTTTCCTCGTTCCCTGACCTGCTGGAGCTCGACCCCGATGTCTCCGACGAGCTTGATGACCCTTCAGGCTCGGGGGCTCGCTCGGGTATTTACCGTGGTCGTTGCTCGACCTCTGGGGAGTAGGACATGATGTCCACCTCCTCGCTGCTCTGCTCGATCGTGTCGTCATAGCCTGCGACCGAGGCGTTCTGGCTATCCGAGTCCGACATATTTTCTACCTAAAGGTCGGTCGGGGGTTAGTACAGGGAGCGGGAAGTTAGATCGGAGTTAGTTCTACCCTACTCCTATGCAATGCTAAAAACAAAGTAAGAGATAAGCAGTAAAGAGCTTACCGATTGATGGTACTTCGAGGAAAGCTTGAAGCCTGGTTTGCTCGGTTGATCTGCTGAATCGTTCGCTCGGGACTCTCTGAGGGTGCCGATTGGATCAGAAGATTGAGGAAAGTTCAAATGAAGGCCTTAGGGGCCTATTTATAGGAGAGCATTTGGGCGGGAAACCAATCCACTTGCGTGACACGACCAGCGCTGATTCCGGGGCGATCGTTGCAGTCGCAGAGGCCGGCAGTGGCCGACACGTGGCGTGGGAGGGAATGACAGCTGGCCGGTCGGTTTGGTGGCCGACGGTTGGGCTTCTTCATCTCGTCCCGTTTCTTCCCGGACGGTCAAAAAGGCCCGGGCTGGGGGGCTTTTGGTAGGGAATGTCCTGACCGGCATAAGCTTTACCCCGACCGAGATGCCTTCGTCCTTTTCTCTTTGTCTTTGCAGGTAACAGGTCGGGCTTCGTGTGAAGAACCCGGTCGGGGTCAGACCGGGAGTTGCCCGAGCGGCAGTGTCAACTACCGAGCGGTAGCCCTTTGGCGAGAGAGCTGACAAAGGACACGTGGCGGCTCTCTACGACGACAGACAGGGCACCCGGGAAGATGACACGTGGTGGCTACGTGGAGAACATGCCGAACGACCGGATTCTTGTCTCCGGCACAGCGGCTATAAATACCTACAGTAGCTACAGTGTAGAGGACTTTTGGACGATCGATAGGTTGTTATTAGAGATTCCCGACCGCAGTCAGTCGGCACTCAGAGCAACCAAGTAGATTGTACTTAGGGCCTTTACCGTGATCAATAAAGATATCTATTTGTTTTGATTGGTCTCGGGTTTATTTTATATTGCTTACGTATAATTAGCAGTATCAATTCTTTTGCTATTCTCTTTTGAGAGATTAATATATATATATTTTATATATTTCCCAATTCATCAATTCCTAATTGTCATTTTATATTTTTCCTATTATTTAACTTCTATAATTCTCAATTTTCGATTCTTCGCTTCCGCATTATTCCGCTATATTCCTAACAAGTGGCAAGTGGTATCAGAGCGGTTTATTTGAGAATTATTTTCAAAGATGTCGACTGTCACTAAGTTCGATATCGAGAAGTTCGACGGGAAAATTAGCTTTTATATCTGGAAGGTTCAGATGGAAGCCGTTCTAACCCAGAACGGTTTGAAGAAAGCGCTAGCTGGGAAGAATAAGAAGCCAGCTACAGTGACAGATGAAACTTGGGAAGATTTGGATGACAAGGCACGTTCAGCCATTCTTTTGTGCCTGTCTAAAGAGGTTCTACGTGAGGTAGTAAGTGAGACAACTGCGTCAGATTTATGGTCCAAGCTGGATACGCTTTACATGGCCAAAACTCTAGCGAACACGCTGCGTTTGAAGGGGCGTCTGTACACAATCCGTATGACGGAAGGTACTTCTATTAAATCTCACTTGGATGAATTCAATTCTGTTTTATTGGACTTGGAAAATATTGATGTCATAATTGACGATGAGGATCGTGCTGTTTTATTGCTTGTATCTCTCCCTAAATCATACAAGCATTTCAAAGAAATTATGCTTTATGGTAATAGTAGTGATACCCTTATTTTTGACAATGTTAAGTCAAACCTATTGTCCAAAGAAAAGTTTGACTTTGAAATTAAGTCTGAGGACAAAGGTGAAGGCTTGACTGTAAGGGGTCATTCACTTGAAACAGAGAGTAGCAATAAAAAAACTAGATCCAAGTCCAACAAATCCTGTAAGTACTGCAAGAAGCATGGCCATGATGTGACTGAATGCTTCAAGCTGAAAAACAAGCAAGAGAGAGAAAAGAAGTCCGCTGAAGCTAGTGTTGTTGAAAGTGATTCAGATGGTGATGTGTTGTTATCTGTTAGCTCCGGTGAGAAACGGAGTGAAACCGAGTGGATTTTGGACTCTGGTTGTACATTCCACATGTGTCTCCACAAAGGTTGGTTCATTTCTCTGGAACCGGTTGATGGTGGAGTTGTTTTGTTGGGTAATGATACCCAATGCAAGGTTAGTGGAATTGGAAGTGTTCAGATTAAAACTCATGATAACGTTGTCAGGACTCTTACCAATGTTCGGTATATTCCTGATTTGAAACGCAATCTGATATCATTGGGCACCTTGGAATCTCTAGGGTGCAAGTACACAGCTGAAGGTGGAGTTCTAAAGGTCATCAAAGGCTCTTTTGTTCTCATGAAAGCTTCTCGTTCTGGAAGCTTGTACGTCTTGCATGACAGTACTGTGACAAGTTCAGTTGCGGTATCCTCATCAATGTCTGATGCATCTACTAGCATCGCACCTCTCGTCGAGCCACAACGAGAGTATTCCATTGCTATGGATCGTCCTAGGAGGACAATTAAAAAACTTGCTAGGTATGCTAGTGATTATGAAACCAACATGGTTACTTATGCTCTTTCAGTCACACAAGAAGTTGATGGTGATCCATCCTGCTATTATGAAGTTCTTTCTGTTGCTAAGTTCAAGTAGTGCTTGAGTTTAGTCGGCTATTCCACTTGTTAATTTCCACAGTGGACTTGATCCAAGGTGGAGATTGTTAGAAAAATAATTATGTGTGGCTCAAATCTGTGGAGACTACTTCCGCCCACGTCGCTGCATGTCTTCACTTTTTGCATGACGTATTGCATGCCATCACCGATCGTTGCGGAGCTTCACGCAAATGCCGCATAACTCTCTCACTTTTAGTGTATAAATAGTTGTTTAACTTTGTAATTCATGCAGTACCAATCATTATCAATTCATCATTTCTATTTCTTTTATCTCACGTATAGTATTTATATATATATTCTTTTGCTATTCTCTTTTGAGAGATTAATATATATATATATATATATATATATATATATATATATATATATATATATATATATATATATATTTTATATATTTCCCAATTCATCAATTTCTAATTGTCATTTTATATTTTTCCTATTATTTAACTTCTATAATTCTCAATTTTCGATTCTTCGCTTCCGCATTATTCCGCTATATTCCTAACAAAAGGGTTACTTAGTGTCGAGAAGAGTCCGGAGTGTGAGCCGTCTAGAGTAAGCTGCTGCTGACGTCGGCTTCTCAAGGGGTGGGCAATGATAATTACATATGATATAGTATATACGGGTATGGGTACGTATACAAGTAAGGGTTGGGGCTCGGGTTCCAAACAGTGGGTCGGGAAGCTCCGATCCAACCTAATGTCAAAAATTCCCTTATAGTAGCATTTAATACGCTATTTATAGGTAGGAAAAGGAGTCAGGTTCAGAGTTCTTGGCATGGCTGGCACGTGACGGGCATGCACCGGCTGCGGACGGGGCCGGGTAGTAGGCCGCCACGCGGCGGCTAAAGTCTGAGACCTGTCAGGGTCATTGGCCAGCGGCACGCCCGGTCCTAGTCGGTCGGGTGGCGATGGACAACCGGTTTCCTTATGGCTTTGCCCGCGGCGAAGTGCTCGGTCGGGTCGGGTCCCTCGGGCAGAACAATCGGTCGGGCGATCACACGGGCTGACAACTGGCTCAAGGGGACGCGAGGCGAGCGACCCGACCGTCTTATCCGAAGGACGGTCGGTCCCGACCGTATGGTTGGCCTACCGGGGTATATCCCTATCAACATATATATAACATAATAACTACAAATACATAATATGTTAACCAACATCTTATATGTCTACCATTAACAATTTATGTGTTTGTAATTGTCATGTTATGTATTGTAATTACCATGGCATGAATTTTTTGATTGATTTAAAATTCAAATATTTGCATCTGACACATTTTTAATATACCATACATTATTTAATACTTTATAACATTCAAAAAAAATTTAATACTTTATAAAATAATATACTTTCTGTATTCAAATGATATCCTTTTAAATATTGTACTTTTTATTTGTAATTCACACAACCTTGTTGATCATGGTTTATAGAATAATCATCTGAAGTTGGTGCTGCATTGGGAATTTTGCATGGTTTACTCTTGGTCTGGGTTGGATGATTATTCAAAATTTGACTTTGATTTTAATGATTTGAAGATTTCAATCGGTGCGATTGATTGACAATTGTTATGCCGTGGAACCGCAAGGTGGACACGGTTCTATATACATAATTATTAAACTCTAGGTTCATAATTATAAAATTTTATGTTCATAAATTTTGAACTTCATATTCACAATTATTGAACTCTATATTCACAATTACATAAATCTATATTTATAATTACTGAACTCTATTTTATAATTATAAAATTTTATGTTCATTATTTGTGAACTTCATATTCACAATTATTAAACTCTATATTCACAATTACAGAACTTTATGTTCATAATTATAGAACTCTATGTTCATAACTCTATGTTTTTTTGGTGAGGTTCATAACTTATGTTTATAACTCTATGTTCATAATGTTTTCAAAAAAAAAACTCTATATTCATAATTATATAACTCTATAATCATAATTTTTAAACTTTATATTCACAATTATAATAATTTTTTAATCATGTCCATCTTGTAAAGTGGAGACAATTTCACAGCATAATTTGCCAAAAAAAAAAGCCTAACATGGATATCCCAAATGTTTAGCCCAGTCCAATCAGCCAGTGGACCAAGAAAAACAATTAAATCAAGTTAAGCCCTTGACAAAGAAAGATTTGCTGAACCCAATTCAAATAAAATCAAATTCTCATCGATTTGTTATATCATAGACTAAGGAGGTGTATTCAATCATGACTTTTGTAGAGTTTTAACGACTTTTAAAATGATAGATTTTAATAAACTTTGATTGACTTTCATAGAGTCATTCAAAACTTTTTAAAACTTTATAAGACTCTATAAAAGTCTATATAAAAAACATTCATAGACTTTTATCAACTTTTTATTTTAAAATAAAAAGTCTACAAAAATCATTGAAACTCTAAATTGAATACATCATTACAAACTTTCAATGATTTTGATTAATAAACTTCAAATGATTTTTATCATTTATAATTTTCTTACAAAACATTTATAATATATCATAAAATTCTTCTTATTATATAGTTCTCCACCCACATCAACATTCTCAAAATTATTATTTTTATCCATAGTATGCTGAGACTTATATGCTAATTACTTATATATATTATTAATAAACATCAACAAAAAAAAAAAACTATTTCATTAGAAATTCATAACAATATTGAACAATAAAATTTATAATAAAAGATTTGATCAAATAAAATATTTAAAAATAGAATTACAAGTTGCATAAAATAAAATAAAAACTTATATATATATATATATATATATATATATATATATATATATATATATATATATATATATATATATATATATGATTTCTGGCTAGGCATCACGCAAAGAACTATTATTTGCAATAGCAATTTGATGTTGGGTAATATGGTTGAAAATCCCCAAAAATAATAATAATCCTACGGAAAGATTAATATTATATGGGAAAACAGAAAAATTGGGAGGGAAAAGGTTGAGTGTTTGGGTATAGGTTTAGCACGAGTTCGAACACAAGGTTCTTTTCCTTAAAACCTTATTTGCTACCTCCCACAAGTGCTAGGAGCGTTGTAGCCTAGGTTTCCCAGGATAAAACGTGCTACGACTCTTTGTTTAAGCACCTAAACAAAGAGCCCGGCAAACAAAGCAAAGCTGGAACACAGATTGGCAAAGAAGAGAGTAGAAGCAGAAGTTTTGAGATGAAAAGTTACTGGAATTCCTTTGTTTCTCACTGTGTAAAATGCTACTGCTTCTACCTCTCTTTATATAGGGATGTTGGAGTGATAGCATTCAACATGGCCATTAAATTGGTGTTAAAACCAATTGTGTAACACCTGTAACGGTCACCACTAAGTAGGATTAAACTCAGAATTTAAAAAATTGGAATTAAAACAGTATTAATTCCGTAACAGATGAGTTTAATCTTCTGCACTTTCGGGTTTCAGACCGTTGGGGTGCACGAGAGTACATACTCTCGTGCTGTGGTACCCCACGAGAGTACACCTCTCGTGCTATGGTGCAATACGAGAGTACACCTCTCGTGTTCACCGTTGCACGAGAGTTTTGCTCTCGGTGCACGGTGCAATACGAAAGTACACCTCTCGTGCTCTCTGTAGCACACTCTCGTGCTGTGGTACCCCACGAGAGTACACCTCTCGTGCTATGGTGCAATATACGAGAGTACACCTCTCGTGTTCACCGTTGCACGAGAGTTTTGCTCTCGGTGCACGGTGCAATACGAAAGTACACCTCTCGTGTTCACCGTTTTCGGTGCACCACAACCTCTCGTGCTCTCTGTAGCACGAGAGTGGTGTTCTCGGTCTCGGCCGAGCCAAGTTAGCCCGCAAGGCCAGCCCATTTCCGGATGACATTCGTGCCCGCAGGTGCCGGCGCATGCGAGCTCGGGCTTGATTTCAAGCCTTTTTCATGTCCTCTAGTTGGATTTTGATTTGCACCCCCCCCCCCCCCCCCCCCCCGCGCGAGAGAGCCTCTATGCTATACAATTCTACAAGCTTGAAAAGTGCTCATGTATATAAGGGGGGCAAATCTTGTTTCCAAACCAATGTGGGACAAAGTCCTACATTTTCCCTTCATTTCCCAACTTAAATGGGTCTACTTTGAGAATCAATATCTCATTCACCCATTATCCGTTTTGAGCGTACAATATATCAATCTCTTCGTCTTACTACGAAGAATCCGAATCCACTTTGACCCGACCCAAATCGGTAGTGGACCCCACTGATAATTGTACCACAAAATAGCCACTTAATATGCCATTTTATGCCATTTTAAGCTAATTTTTCCAACATTTGAGACTACGAACAACAACAAGGTGCTACTGTTTGCAACCCCAAATTGTTGTTACGAACAGTAGTTCGCTATTCGTAGTAACCTGTTTAAAAACAAAAAAAAGAGGAAAAATATACGTTACGAATATAAACATAAAAAGAATAAAAATCAAAATATATAAGTATTTACATGAATATTATGAAACATATACTAAAATTTGACGATGAAAAATTTGCTTTGTTCATGTATGTAGGGAGAAATAGAGAAACCTAGGGATAAAAAAAATCATAGAAAAAATAAAAATCAATATAAACAAGCAATAATCAAGTAAAAATAATATTATTTTGAATTTTAGAGGAAGATTGTAAAGTTTATGAGAGAGAGAAAAATCGGTAGAGTTTTGGTATGAGGAAAATATAGGTTAATGAAGAAAAAATGATTTTATTAAATTTAGATATGTTTATAAAGTTTAAATAGGGGAAAAAATAGAGTTTAAATAGAGAGAAAAAACATTCAAAGTTGTTAGAAAGAAATTTTTGAAATCTTGGGGTTGATAGCTGGATTTCAACTATTTATATTTGAGAAGGAAAAGTCTACAAAAGTCCTAAAATTAAAAAGTTCACAAAAGTTCATAACTTTTTGAATACCACATGACTTTTAAAGACTCTTTAAAAGTATTAATTGGATACCAAACGACTTTTAAAGACTCTTTAAAAATCTTGATTGAATACCACATGACTTTTAAAAACTCTCTAAGAGTTTGAATTGAATACCTCCAAACTTTTAAAGTTCATAAAAGTCTTTAAAACTCTATGAAAGTCATTATTGAATACACCCCCCTTAAACTTTTAGAGAGTCTTTAAAAGTTAGGCGGTATTCAATCAAGATTTTTAAAGAGTCTTTAAAAGTCGTGTGGTATTCGGTTAAGACTTTTAAAGAGTCTTTAAAAGTCATGTGGTATTCAAAAAGTTACGAACTTTTGTAAACTTTTTAATTTTAGGATTTTTGTAGACTTTTCCTTCTCAAATATACATAGTTGAAATCCAACAATCAACCCCAAGATTTCAAAATTTTGTTTCTAACAACTCTGAATGTTTTCTCTCTCTATTTAAACTCTACTTTTTCTCCCTATTTAAACTTTATAAATCTATCTAAATTTAATAAAATTATTTTTTTCTTCATTATCCTATATTTTCCTCATACCTAAACTCTACCATTTTTTCTCTCTCTCTTGAACTTTACAATCTTTCTTTAAAAATTCGAAATAATATTATTTTTACTTCATTATTGCTTGTTTATATTGATTTTTATTTTTTCTATGAATTTTCCATGCCCAACTTCTCTAATTCTCCCTAAATGCATAAACAAAGTAAATTTTTCATCGTCAAATTTTAGTATATGTTTCATAATATTCATATAAATACTATACATTTTGATTTTGATTTTTTTATGTTTATATTCGTTATATATATATATATATATATATATATATATATATATATATATATATATATATATATATATATTAACAACAGGTTACTACGAATAGCGAACTACTGTTCGCAACAACAATTTGGGGTTGCAAACAATATCACCTTGTTGTTGTTCGTAGTCTCAAATTGCTATTGCAAATAATAGTTCTTTGTGTGATGCCTAGCAATATATGAAGTATAATTTATATATATATTATTAATATTAGATTTTAATTTTTTTAAATATTTTATTTGATCAATTTTTTTATTATAAATTTTATTGTTCAATATTGTTATGAATTTATAATGAAATAGTTTTTTTTTATGTTTATTAATAATATATATAAGTAATTAGCATATAAGTCTCAGCATACTATGGATAAAAATAATAATGTTGAGAATGTTGTTGTGAGTGAAGAACTATATAATAAGAATAATTTTATGATATATTATAAATGTTTTGTAAGAAAATTATAAATGATAAGAATCAAAATTATTGAAAGTTTGTAAGGATGTATTCAATTTAGAATTTCAATGACTTTTGTAGACTTTTTAAAATAAAAAGTTGATAAAAGTCTATGAATATTTTTTATATAGACTTTTTATAGAGTTTTATAAAGTTTTAAAAAGTTTTGAACGACTCTATGAAAGTCAATCAAAGTTTATTAAAATCCATCATTTTAAAAGTCTTTAAAACTCTACAAAAGTCATGATTGAATACACCCCCCTAAGATTCGTATTATATTGTAAATCTTGATCCAAAATTTATGTGTTTGCAGTTCTGCACATTGTATACTCGTACTTAACAATTTATGTACTTGTTAATGAACATCTTATGTGTAACATATTATGCACATGTAGTTAACTATTTATGTGTATGCTATTATCATGTTATGTATATGTAATTATTATGTGATGTCAATTCAATTTGTTTACAAGTACATAAACAATTAATTGCATGTACAAAATATGTCAACCGTATGTATAAAATTTGAAGGTTATTTTTTAACTAGAGTCCACAATGCAAGGTATAAACTTGTCTATGGTATAAATCGTATAATTTAGGGGTGTGTAAACTTTGATAAAAGTTTGGTTAACCTATCGAATTGAATAATTTCGATCAACAATTTTTTAACTAAAATACTTCAATTCGGTTAGTGGTTAAAAGTTTTATAGAATTTTGATTTGCGATTAATTTAATTCGAAAAATATCGATTGATTAACAAAAAATATATAATCAATAAAGTTAGGCCTATAATATGTGGATTAAATTATTAGATGAAATGAATAGTTCAAATTACCGGGACTATGTGGTCTAATGGTACCCGGGTTGGACTTCCATTTGGAAGGTTGTAAGTTCAAGCCTCAGTAGAGGCATTATTAGCTCTTTGTGTTTCAGTAAGTTGAGAAAAAAAAGAATAGTTCAAATTGCTTTGATTTTAAAATTTATCCTTAATTTTAATATTTTCTTTCCTTAAATATCATCACATTGTTAACTTTCCGTTAAAAATTTTAATTCTCCGTTAATAGTTTTAATTTTGCTAATGCCTCCTGGTGGAGGCTTGCATATGATTTTTTCCGTTGGTCGATGAAGCTCACACCAAAGAGCCGATCCCACTCCCAACAATGAACAATATAATGTTGTTCTTTTTCAGTATGAAGCTTGTCCTTTCTGTAACAAGGTTAAAGGTATTCATTTACTCGTAATTTTAGTCTTCCCCAGTTAGTATGTGGCCAAATTCAGCTGTACTAATTAGAATATTATTATGCAAGTATGTATTGAAATCAGCATACTCGGAAACTAACTAACTACTGAATTTGATTAAGGGATTTTATATATATGCTTACTCGATCTGCAATTCTAACGTTGCCTGTTGGTCTGCTTTTTCAGCATTCCTTGATTATTACATACAAAATTGTAGAGGCTAATCCAATTAGCAAAATGGAAATCAAGTAAGTGCCTATCTTGATGGTTTTTTTTTTTTATAATCAATATATATAGTACCATATTACCTTACCTTAAAAAGTTGTCATTTTCTTGAAGTGATCGAATTGGTTTACGGCTTTTAAATAAGCAGCAGGAACATATTGCCTATTGTTTGGTTAACTTTCCAAACTTGCTCTTCTTATTGGATGCAGATATAATTGATAAATTGTTCCAAAAGGTTTGCCCACAGGTTGCTTCTAAATCTACTTCAGACAAGACAATGATGAAGAGAATAGTAAGCACATATTTTCCTCATTTCAGATAATGAAAAATGGTTTCACAAGTCCTTGTTCAACATTTTTAGCTGACTATATTGAAATTTCCAAAGTGTATTTGTGATACCCTGTTTAGGAAGTAGTACAATGAAATAATGGAGATTTTCATAAACTTAGGACCTTAATTATACTTGAGGTAGTAGAAAAAGAATTCTACAGTTTGGTTAACATCTTATGCATATCAGTGGGTTTGCTTTAGTGAGGATTCCACATTGTTTTCGTTTTCCTTCTTCTGCTGGAAATATTTTTTTGTGAATCCTTGAGAGACTGATACCTACATGCCTGATTGACTGCCTCCCAACTAATTAACTTCTTGCAGTAGTTAAAACACTAAAGAATTGAAGGAACCAGAAAAATCAAAAGTGATTTATTTTGTTGATTAGGATTAGGATTAGGATTAGTAGAAAGGAACAAGAATAGGTTGGTGCAGGCTGCAGATTTTATTTACTGCACTCACAGCCCAAAGATTCCCCTGAAAGTCATCCAAATACCACAGCCTATCCCACATCATAATGTCCTCATCATTTCATCACGCCTCTGCCACTGATCGATGGTGCATATATATATATATATATATATATATATATATATATATATATATATATATATAGCCAAACATGGCATGGCTAACCGTATTATCTTAGGACTATATATAATAGTAAATTAAAAGTTATCCCTCTCAATTGTATAATAATTTCCAAAAAATAAAAAAAATGTGAGTTGATTGGCTTAGTCTACCATGTTAAGTTTAATTATGTAATAGATGGGTGAAATATTTCTCATTCTTTATGATCTTTTTGTGTGCTTGCTAGTTGCTTGCATGATATCATGCATGATGGGTATATATAGAATTATTATAAGTGTGTAATTGTTTGTCTGTGTGTAAGTGCTGCTCTAAAGAGTAAAGGAATAATCTCTTCCATAGGAGGATACTATTGGGTGAAGGAGTGGCCGGAAACCAAAGATAAAGATGTCAACAAAAAGACATTGAGAAAGAATACGAGTATATGCTATAATTTCAACTTGGATAGATGTTACATTGTTTGATGAGTACAATTACCTAGCTTGCTTATAGTGTTTATATATATATACAATACAACCCTGAAATGATACATTCTTTACTTCTCCTGCATCTATAGCTATTAGCTAGGCATTAACTCAAGAATAATGTACTCTTTATTCAACAAGCTAAGTGTTTTCAGTTTTATACTTAACTAGTATTTTCACCCATGCGATGCACGGAATAGAATTGTTGGAATATACTAAGAATATTTAAATCGATGTATAATTATTTAAGAGTTAATTTCACCAGAGGTCGCTTATAGGATTTCTATTACCATCATTAATTATCCCTAATTTACCATAAATAAATAATTTGACCAATTATAAAGAGAGATTATTAAAAAATGCACGGGACAATTTTTTAATTAAAAAATTTAAAAATTATTAATAAAACATAAGGTTCTCATAGTTTTTTCTTAGAAACTATTTAATAAAGCATTTTTTTTTAGAAATTGGTGGGCCAAACCGCCAACGGCTGTTTGCGGTTGATATATCTCGAAAAAATACACAATTTCAAAAAAACATTTGTCCAAAACGGACAACCGAGTCAAAAGTTATGCATTGCCGAACTTTTGACACTTCACAGCTTTTACCCATAATTATTGTACGAATAGGAAAGTAGAAATTAATATATTTTTATTGGGAAGAGAGATTTTTTAGGAATTGGGCGGGAAGTTAAAATTTCAGGATTTTGTTTTTATATATAGTATAGATTAGATGTGCAAAGAGAATTGTATTACACTGTTTTATAATTTTAGAATAGAATTTTTACCCATAATTATTGTACGAATGTGAAAGTAGAAATCAATATATTTTATTGGGAAGAGAAATTTTTTAGGAATTGGGCGGGAAGTTAAAATTTCAGGATTTTGTTTTTATATATAGTATAGATTAGATGTGCAAAGAGAATTGTATTACACTATTTTATAATTTTAGAATAGAATTTTTACCCAGAATTATTGAACGAATGGGAAAGTAGAAATCAATATATTTTATTGGGAAGAGAGATTTTTTAGGAATTGGGTCGGAAGTTAAAATTTTAGGATTTTGTTTTTATATATAGTACTCCCTCCGTCCCGAATTGGTTGTCTCATTTGCTTTTTGCACGCTTTTTAAGGAATTAAAGTAAATGTTATGTATTTTCCAATTATGCCCTTCACTTTTTCACTTTTGGGAATAAAAGCAAAAGTCATAAGGGTAATTTGGGAAAAAGTAGAATGATGGTGATGTTCAATTTTAGAAAGAGGACAACATTTTGGGACAAACTAAAAAGGAAAGTAAGACATGCAAAATGGGACAGAGGGAGTATAGATTAGATGTGCAAAGAGAATTGTATTACACTATTTTATAATTGTAGAATAGAATTTTTTACCCAGAATTATTGTACGAATGGAAAAGTAGAAATCAATATATTTTATTGGGAAGAGAGATTTTTTAGGAATTGGGCGGAAGTTAAAATTTCAGGATTTTGTTTTTATATATAGTATAGATTAGATGTGCAAAGAGAATTGTATTACACTATTTTATAATTTTAGAATAGAATTTTTACCCAAAATTATTGTACGAATGGGAAAGTAGAAATCAATATATTTTATTGGGAAGAGAGATTTTTTTAAGAATTGGGCGGGAAGTTAAAATTTCAGGATTTTGTTTTTATATATAGTATAGATTAGATGTGCAAAGAGAATTGTATTACACTATTTTATAATTTTAGAATAGAATTTTTACCCAGAATTATTAAACGAATGGGAAAGTATAAATCAATATATTTTATTGGGAAGAGAGAATTTTTAGGAATTGGGCGGGAAGTTAAAATTTCAGGATTTTGTTTTTATATATAGTATAGATATATATATATATATATATATATATATATATATATATATAATATTCTTGGCATAGGAATTTTGTTCATTTCTTTCTCTTCACACTAACCAAGTTATTACTTACTTGTTTACATCATCAATCTACCAAAGTCTTTTGTTTGCAAATTTCATTATTTTAAACTCACTCTAAGAGTATTATAGTCATTTTATGTCATTCTATAATTTTCTACTCCTTTAATAATGTTAGTATTCTAGACCAAAAATTACCAGTTGGCATAATGACAGGAATGAAAGAAAGAAATAGCAAGGGCAATTTCTGCTCTAAAATCACTCCAAGAAAAACTGGAAGAAAGGAATAGAATGGAGCTGAGCTTGAAGAAAAGGTGCTAACATTTTGCTCTTGACAATATATTATCATTTATGGAGTTTTGTAATTCAAAACTACTTTGTTTTTTTTTTTTTTTTTAATTTATTTTATAATAAGTGAAGGATATTTTAAATATATTTAATATTCATATATTTTTTACATCTAATTCTCGCGTGTTGATTATAATGTAATAGATGCAGCCAAAGTTTCTATTCTGAAAGACTATTTTCATTCATTACATTTTTCATGGTGCATTTATGGGCTGTTTGGTTCACGGAATAAATTTGGAGGAAATAGAAATGTTATTCTATAAGGAATGGAATAGGTAAGAATATGATAGCAATTGTATTCTATTGTGAGTGTTTAGACACATAGTCCTGGTCCTTGTGCTTCTAGGATGGTTGCTAGTTTTCTTTAAAATTTAGTGCTTCAGGGATGCTCAATACCGGCCTAAATCAACCAACCAGCCAAATTTATTAAAAAAATTTATTAATCTTTCTTATCATAAAGAAGGATATTGTTATTGCTATTTTACGTTTCGAACAGTAATGATATTATGACTTATCATTTAAATCATGAATTCATCAAATGGTCATGGTTGCAATAGAACATGCAAATTATTGTGTGGACTGCGGTCCAAAAAAATAATGTTGTGAATTTTATGAATTAGAATAATGTATTTTAGGAATTAGAATAATGTATGTTATGCATTATAATAATGTACATTATGTATTAGAATAATGTACTTTATGTGTTAGAGTAATGTCTATTATGTGTTAGAATAATGAAATTTCTGGAGTAAGATAATGTATTTTATGAGTTAGAATAATGTACTTTATGTGTTTGAATAATGTACATTATGCTTTAAAATAATACATATTATGCCCACACGCAATAACTGTTGAATAGAACACATGCAACCATTTAATTCACACCTTACTTAAAAAGATGATAAAGCTAAAATGATCATTATAAACAACACATAACCAATTGAGCAACTTCCACTTATAGTTCTCGATTATTGTGGCATTATCACATTTAGTCCTATTGTTTTAATTTTTCTATATTACATCCATGACTGTTGGCGTGAGCATTTTTAGGAAGAAAATCTGCTGCCAAAAATATGACAGATTATGTAAATATTATATTTACTTATTTATAATTGATTATATTATGTAAATATTATGTTTACTTATTTAATTGATTTGCTTAGATTTAGGCTATAGTGTAGGAAGCTTGTACTTGTATATATAGGCTGATAATTAGCTAGATTAATACAGAAGAGTATTTTTATTCCTTCATTATTGTTTCTACATGGTATCAGAGCATTAGTGAATGTAGAAATTGATTTTTTTTCCTCTGCAATCATGACTGAAAATATCCCCTCCTCTTCTATTATTCCCCATGAACCTCGAATCATTGTCCAAGACAATACCCCCTTCCCATCTGGAATCATCTTAGATGATACGAATTATCCATTATGGTCTCAACTTATGGAGATGCGTATTGGAGCTCGAAACAAATCTGGATTTCTTACAGGCACAACTCCGAAACCAACCGCAAATGACAAGCAATTAGAAACATGGCTTATTGATAACAATAAGGTTAAGAGTTGGCTTATTGACTCCATGAGTCCGCTCTTGATGCAACGATTCATTCGTCTCCAAACAGCCAAAGAAATATGGGAAGCAGTTGCAAAGACGTTTTATGATGGCTCAGATGAAACACAAATCTTTGAACTGAATCAGAGATCATTTACTACTCATCAAAATGGTAGACCATTATCTTTATATTATAATGAACTGATTGCCATATTTCAGGAAATTGATGCTCGTGTTCAAACGTAAGAAGCTAACGCTGATGTAATCGTACTGCTGCACAAACATATGACTAGACTTCGAGTTCATATTTTCTTGGCTGGTCTTGACCCAGAATTCAATCAAGCTCGAAGTGAAATTTTGAGAAAAGACCCACCTCTAGATCTGGAGTCATGCTACGCGTATGTTCGTAAAGATCACAACCAGAGACAAACTATGGAGGAACCTAAAGTTCAGTCCGATAGCATGGTTCACTTGACCGCCCGCACACGTCCTACAAATTCCCATCAAGCTAAAGGTAAAAAATCTGGCACTAAAGCAAATAACTATATTTGCACTCATTGTGGTGAGGAGGGACATTCCAAACAACGTTTCTATGAAATTATCGGGTATCCTGAGTGGTGGGATTTTACAAAAAAACCTCGGAAGAAAATTGGACAAGCTGCTATTACTACCACAACAGATGAGGGAGTGATTACATCTCCTCTAAATACAGTTGCAGCACATTTTGCCAAGGCTGACGATCTAGGTCTGTCTAAAACTTATCTTACTATGAATAATACACGGATTATTGATACAGGTGCCACTGATCACATGACAAATGACTCTACCCATCTTTCTTCTATTCGTTCTTCAACTCAACCTCACATACTTACCGCAAATGGAGGAGTTGCACTCGTTACTGGTGAAGGACCAGTACATGTGTCAAATTCCATTAATCTTGATACTGTACTTGTAGTCCCTTCTCTTTCTTCCAATCTCTTATCTGTTAGCAAAATTACAAAAGCTTTAAACTGTAATGTAATTTTTGGGCCTGACAAATGTATTTTTCAGGATATTGCAACACAACAGACTCTTGGTTGTGGTATTAGACTCTTGGTCACCAAAAATGGAATTCACTCTTATTGTTTCTACAGACTTTAAGCAACTTCCACTTTTAGTCTTCGACTATTGTGGTATTATCATATTCTTTTAATTTTGTCATTAAATATTATCTTTTCCGTTAATTTCTGTTAGTTCACCGTTAACTTACTCATTGATTTCAATAAAAAAAAGTCTTAGGTTCGAACCCTATCTCATTCAAAGTTGGCATAATTAGTACTTGATAGGGTATACCCCGACCGCCCTAGGCCTCCCGACCGGTGTGCCTTCTTCTCTTCTCTTCTCTTTTACAGGTTACAGGGCAGGATCCTTGGGAAGGATCCGGTCGGTTCCCGACCGGGCATTACCCGACCGAGGTGGCCAACCCCCGAGCGATAGCCCTTCGACGTGATAACTGAGAAGAGACACGTGTCAACCCCCGGCGTTGACAGCAGGGCGCTAGGGAGGGCGACACGTGTTCGCCACGTGTCGGGCTGGCCGGAAAGCCGGATTTGTGTCTCCGGCGCTGCGGCTATAAATACCCGCCATTGCGACAGTGTGAGGATCTTTTGGACGATCGATAGGTTGATATCAGAGCATTCCGACCGCAGTCAGTCGGCACTCGAGCAGCCATTTAGATTGTACTTAAGAACCTTCACCCCGATCAATAAAAGAGATTATTTGCTTTAATTGGTCGTGCATGCGTTAATTACTGCTTACGTGGCAATTAACCCTATCATTTTGGCGCTGTCTGTGGGGAACCGTGCAAGCAAGCTACTGTTTGACGAGCACCCGGTCTCTTTTTCACAATGTACCCGTGGGCACACGATATCGTCCGTGACGATCAAGCGGATGAGGCCAGCTCATCCGATCATCCGCCGGCCCGGCAACAAGGTCGCACCGTGGACCTCAACCTCAACCTTTCACCGTCGCACCCATCCACCTCGTACCCGGCCGCCCAGCAACCGGTGAATTACATCCAACCGGGATATTATGCCCCAGGTCATCCCGGCCAGCAGTTCCAGCAGCAGTCCCAATACCCCGGGCAGTATCCATACCCGGTCCCTCCTCAACCGTACGGGTACTGGCCTGGCCAACCGATGTACTACACACCGCCGGTTGGCTATCCACCTTACACGCCTGCGTTCACGGCTCCAGCCGCCGCCCCTCCAGTATACCCGGCCGCTCAGGTAGAGCCGCAGCATCAGCCCTCTTCCCGGGCTCGACGCTCGGCTCGTTTGCGGTTAGGGTCGGGTGGTGCAGTTGCGATGGAGGCACCACGGCAGGCCTAGCAAGTGCAGCCAGATTACCAGACCCAAGCGGAGGATCCCGAAGAAGCCAATCGGGCAGTAGCATTCGACCGTCTCCGACCGGCGATGCGACAACGCCTGGGACCGCAAGGCAGCCAGCGCTCGGGAGACGAACAGATGAGGGAGGCTAGCCAGGAGGCCTCGTAAGGGCCCAGTGGCTCGAGGTCTCACCGTCGACGACGCGCCCGGGAAATCGCTCAGGCTCAGACGACCGAGCTCGACGAGACACGGGGGCAGCTACGCAACCTCCAGGAGGAATTCGCTCAGTTCAGAGACGAGCACGCCGCAAGGCCCCGAGTTGACTAGTCAACCCTGGTGAGGACACCCTTCACGGCGGACATAATGGCCCAGCCATACCCGCTCGACCTCCAGGTCCCGGGGAACCGAGGTTATGACGGCCGTATGGACCCCGAGGTCCACGTCAACGACTATTACCACAACATGTCGATGATGGCCTTGTCAGACGCCGTCATGTGCAGGGCTTTCTACTCCACGCTCTCCAGTCGGGCGACCAAGTGGTTCCGAACGTTGCAGCCGGGCTCAATTGCTGATTTCAAAGCCCTGGCAATCAAGTTCGTGAGGAAATTCATCACCTCCAAGGTGGTGAGGAAGCCTTATATGTACCTCGAGAAGGCCAAGCAGCTCGAGGGGGAAAGCTTGGTTGATTTTCTCGTCAAGTGGAAGGCCGCAGTCGGAGAGGTCGAGCAAATGGATGACGCCACCGCAACTCACATGCTCCATATATCATTGCGGTCGGGTTATTTGTACTAGGACTTCATCCTCCACCCCCCGAGCACGTATGAAGAGGCCCTTCGGAGGGTCACGGATTACGCCAATGCAGGCGAGGCGAACGCCGTCAAACGCTCGCAGGAGGTCGGGACATCGTCTCGCAAGCCGACCGGCCGGGCGGAAATCCGATCGTGTGAGAACCATCCCCGATCCCGCAACAGGCCTGGTCCATTTACGGCCTTGAACCGATCCGCGGCGGAGGCCATGCAGTACGCCCAGTCCTGCAATCTCATCAAACTTCCCCATCCCGGCCGAGATGGACCGGACAGAAGTAAGCACTGTGCTTACCACAGATGCGCCGGGCATGAAACCGAGGAGTGCGTCCACCTGCGCCAGCTATTGGAAGAGCTGCTCAGCACGGGAAAGCTGGACAGGGGTGTGGGGAAAAGAGAAGAAGGAAAGAAAGCAACCGATCGGAGAGATCACCGACGATCTCACCGCCGCTCCGATCGGTCTGAACAAGACGATCGACCAGGTCAGGGCCGTCAAGACGACTGACGAGACCCAGATCCACCAACGAGCAGCCGACCGGCGGGCAAGCCGACCATCCACGTGATCTTCGGTGGATTGGATGATGCCTCCCAACCAAGGGAGAGCTGCTCGGTCGCCATCGTTGATTCCCGAGACACCAGGAAGAGGCAGAAGATGGAGCCCATAACCTTCACCATCGACGATCAGCCCAGCAGCGGCGACCATGACATGGAGGCTCTCGTGGTCACCATCGACGTAAACGGGACTGACGTTCAAAGGGTTATGGTGGATACCGGGAGCAGTGTCAACGTCCTTTATTTGGACGTGTTCGAGAAATTGAAGCTCGACAAGCGCGAACTAATTCCGGTTGGCGTACCCTTGTCGGGATTTACCGGGGCCCTCATTCACCCCGAAGGGAAAATTATGCTCCCGGTCGAGATCGGCACCCCGTCCAAGTCGATCAAGACCGAGATGGAATTCGTTGTGGTGAACCTCCGTTGCGTCCACAACATCATCTTGGGCCGACCCGCTATCATGAAGATCGGTGGGATAATTTCAATGCCCCACCTGTGCATGAAATTCCCCAGCCCCAACGGGGTCGGTGTTGTCCAGGGTGACGTCTAGTCCGCCCGGAGCTGTTACACCCGGGCCGTTAACAGGCGCGATACGGGGACCTCTTCCTGGGTGAACACGATTATCAAAGAGGCCTCCCCGACCGGAAGGAACAGCCAGAGCCTTCCGAGGAAATAGAGGAAGTTCCCCTGTCCGAGGACCGACCGAAAAGGACGATTAAAATTGGCCGGGCCCTCACCCTCGAGCTCCGAGCGGAAATCTTGGCCACCCTCCGGGAGTTTGCCGACGTTTTCGCGTGGGGGCCCGAAGACATGCCCGGGATCGACCGAACGGTCATTTGTCACAAGCTGGCTGTCGATCTCGCAGCGAGGCCGGTCGTGCAAAAGACCCGGCACCTCTCCTCCGATCGCCGCGAATTTGTCAAGGAGGAGGTCAAGAAAATGGCGGCGATCGAGCACATCCGACCGGTGATTTACCCCGAGTGGGTGGCAAATGTTGTTCTTGTTAAAAAGCCCCCAGCTTGGAGGATGTGCACAGATTTCACCGACCTCAACAAGGCCTGCCCGCTCGACCCATACCCGCTCCCGAGCATTCATCAGATGGTCGACGAGACGGCCGGGACCGAGTTAATGAGCTTCATGGATGCCTTCAAAGGATATCACCAAATCATGATGCACCATGAAGATGAGAGTAAGACAGCGTTCGTTACCCCGGACGGACTGTACTGCTACCGAGTGATGCCATTCGGCCTGCGCAACGCGGGAGCGACCTACCAGAGGATGATCAACATGCTCTTCGCTGACCTCCGGGAATGTTTTCAAATCATGAGAAGGTATCAGCTGAGATTGAACCCGAACAAGTGCACGTTCGCAGTTCAAATGGGGAAGTTCCTCGGCTGCATGATGACGAAGAGGGGGATCGATCCCATCCCGGCCAAGGTTCAAGCAATTCTGGACATGCAACCACCTTCCACCGTTCGGGAAGTCCAGCAATTGACCGGCCGGTTGGCAGCACTCAGCCGGTTCCTCTCCGAACTAGCCGAGCGCGCTCTACCGTTCTTTAAGGTATTGCGCAAGGTGAGTGGATTCGTCTGGGATGACGAATGCCGAGCGGCCTTCGACGAGCTAAAAGAGTACCTCATGTCTCCGATTGTGCTCTCGAAGCCCGAGCTCGGGGAAGGGCTAGACGTGTACCTCGCCATATCCGATTGAACTTGATGAGGTTAAGTGTGCATTATTTGCGATGTTCCCGGACAAGGCACCAGGCTGGGATGGAATGAATCCAGGCTTTTACCAACATTTTTGGGATGTGGTGGGGGGTGATGTGGCCAGTTTTATAAAAAATTGTGTTGAGTCCTGTGATTTCCCACCTGGGTTGACTGAGACTGATATTGTTTTAATCACGAAGAAGAAAACCCCTGAGTATGTCACTGATTTACGGCCTATAGCCCTCAGTAATGTGGTCTATAGAATTATGGCAAAAATGTTGGCTAACAGGATGAAGCCGTTAATGGAAGGAGTAATATCTGAGTCACAAAGCGCATTTATCCCGGATAGGCTAATAACGGATAATATATTATTAGTTGCAGAGGTGGGGCATTTTCTGAATAGGAAACAATGTGGAGTGGGGGGATGGAGTGCCCTTAAATTAGACATGGCAAAGGCATATGATCGGGTCGAATGGTCCTTCTTACGAAGGATGATGTTGGCGCTGGGTTTTCATGCTGGTTGGGTGGAGTTGATTATGAAGTGTGTAACCTCTGTCTCATATAATATTCAGGTGAATGGTTTAAGGTGTGATCCTATTATACCCACTCGTGGAATAAGGCAAGGGGATCCATTGTCTCCATATTTATTTATTATTTGTGCAGAAGGTCTATCTTTGATGTTGCAGCAGGCACATAATGTGGGATCAATACATGGCTGCAGGGTAGCAAGAGGAGCCCCCCGATTTCTCACTTATTTTTTGCAGATGATAGTTTACTGTTTTTTAAGGCCAAGGCGGAGGAAGCAACTGAGGTTAAAAAGTGCCTATCTGTTTATGAGAATTTATCTGGACAGGCAGTAAATTATCATAAGTCGAGTATATGCTACAGCAGAAATACTAGTAACTAGGATAGACAAAGTGTGGCTCAGATTCTGGGAGTGGCACATGCACCGAATTTTGGCAAGTATTTGGGACTCCCCTCTTTTATTGGAAGACAAAAGAAAGCAGTTTTTGCGTATATGGAGGATAAAATCCGCCAAAGGATTGGGTCATGGAATAAAAAACTGCTATCACAGGCAGGGAAAGAAATTCTTTTGAAAACTGTAGCACAATCTATGCCTACGTTTTCAATGAGTGTTTTCTTGTTACCTGTATCAGTGTGTACGGCGATAGAAAGAACGATGAATCGTTACTGGTGGGATTCTGGAACTGACATGCGAATACATTGGAAGGCATGGGATAAGTTATGTGTCCCGAAGAAATATGGTGGACTGGGATTTAAAGATTTGCGTGCATTTAATCTAGAAATGCTAGGAAAGCAGGCGTGGCGAATGTTGACTAAGCCTGACTCTCTGGTGGCACGTGTGTATAAGGCCCGGTATTTTCCGAAAGGATCTTTCTTTGATGCACAGGTGGGAAATAATCCCAGTTTCTGCTGGCGCAACATCATGGCAGCAAAGAGTATTATTTGTGGTGGGGTCAGGCGCAGAATTGGTAATGGGGAATCTACATTCATATGGACCCACCCTTGGCTACGGAATGACTATGACCCAATGATACAAACAGAAATGCCAATACAGTTAAAGGAAGCCAAGGTGGCAGGTTTGATAGACCAGCAAACTGGTGTCTGGGATCCCTCAATCTTAACTGATTTATTTCAACCCAATGATGTGGCGGAAATTATGAAAGTACCCATCTCCCCGGAATATGATGATACTTGGTACTGGCATGGGGATCCAAGAGGGGAGTATTCTGTTAAAAGTGAATATAAGCAAGTAGTGGGAAATTATCAACACACCAATGGGGTATTTACAAAATGGTTATCCCTATGGAAGTTAAAAATCCCCCCAAAATGGAGAATATTTCTATGGAGAGCCATTAGTGATATATTGCCTACTACTGCAAACTTGCTTATAAAGAGGGTGGATGTGGATCCAACATGTGCCATGTGTGGATTATCTCAAGAAGACACAATGCATGCTTTGGTGTTGTGTGATTTTGCAAGAAACATTTGGGATAAATCTAACCTCACAATTCCAAATATAATCACAAATATTTTTTATGTTTGGTTTGATGAACTTCTAAATGTTCTAGACTCTGATGGGATATTCTATGCAGTAGCAATACTTTACAATATTTGGAGAGCACGGAACAGGGCCGTTTGGGAAGCAACGTTACACGGCCGGAAGTGGTCCTCAAAATTGCCGCTGCTGCCAAGCTGGCATGGACTCGGGCGCACCCACAGCCCTCGGCCCCGCCCACCACGAAACTAGCCACGCCAAACCCGCTGCAAGGAAACGCCAATCTCCATGCGCCGAATCCCCACGCTGCCGAGCCACCTGGACCACCAAGGCGCATATGCCGTGTGGACGGGGGGTATTTGCAGGAGACAAGACAAGCTGCTTTGGGGGTACTCTTACTAGACATGGACGGGGGATATGTTTCGGCATTCAGTGGACCACTACAAGGATGCTCCTCACCACTTATGGCAGAGGCGCTCCCATGTAAAGAAGCTCTATCATGGTTGAAGGATCGGGGTGAGCAGAACATTGAGGTTTATACGGACTGCCTCACTCTACATCGTTATCTTACTACACCAACTATTGTGCTGCACACATATCTAGGCTATGCCATTGACACTTGCAGGTTTATTGCATCTTCGTTTCAGTCCTGTTCGTTTCATTTTATTCCTAGAGTAGAGAACCATTTAGCTCATGCTTTAGCTACTACGGCTTATCAGCAAACTGCAACTATGTATTGGGATCTACTCCCACCGGATGTTATTTCGGCCTACTTTTAATGAAGCATCTTAAAAATTTTCAAAAAAAATAAAGTCAATCATATTAATTACTTGAGGGATTTGTTGAGAAAGAGAGTATTCAAATCACACAACAAATTTAAGTGAGAACTACCTCGCAATGTCCTTGTTTGACAATCAGCAATTAGCCGTTAGCGTTAGCGGATTTGACCAGCGAATTATTTCAACGGTTTATAAAAAGATATTTGAAAAAATTAGCTGTTTAGATTAACATGTAAAATGACCTAAGAGTATACATAATAATAATAATAATAATAATAATAATAATAATAATAATAATAATAATAATAATAATAATAATAATAATAATAATAATAATAATAATAATAATAATAATAATAATAATAATATTATTATTATTATTATTATTATTATTATTATTGTTGTTGTTGTTGTTGTTTTAAAAAAAATAAAAAAATAAAAAAATATAATTAAGCCAATAATATTAACTAATTGGAAGATTTATTGACAAAAAAGAGAATTCAAATCACACAATAAATTGAAGTGGGAAACTACCTCGCAATGTCCTTGTTTGACAATCAGCAGTTAGCTTTTCAGTATTATTACATATTTAATATTTTATGCCCTAATTTTTATTTTGCTCTCCCTTATGTCCCGTATTTGGTTTCAACCATACCTATACAATTATTTTATTGACAATTATAATCAATCTTGACTATATTATCTTGCATTTGTAAACTTAGAATTACCTATTTAAATACGCAAATTCAACATTCAATTATCTATGCATAAGCAATTTCAATATAATCTTGTCTTGATATACTTTAAAGTACTTATTAAAAAAAAAACATTAGGCATTATCGCAATCGCGCAATGCGCGTAAAAATTAGTATATATATCTACTATACTAATAAGAGCCCAAGAGAGTTAGGCCTATAATGGGTAGAAAAAATGGCGGTCAAATTTTTTAATCAAATGAATGGCTCGGATGGATAAGATTTTAATTTTTCCTTGAGATTTCCTAATTTATCCTTAATGAATATGATTATCCGTTAACTTTTCCGTTAAATATTATCTTTTCTGTTAGTTCACCGTTAACTTACTCATTGATTTCAATAAGAAAGGTCTTAGGTTCGAACCACATCCTAATCAAAGTTGGCATAATTATTACTCTATTTTACTCTTATTAAATTAAATAATAATTTAGTAGCTACAACAAAAAATAATACATATGCATTTCTTTAATTTAGAATTATGTGTCTACAATGTCTTTATTCAAAAAAAATTATTCATTATCAATAAATTAAATAAGAGAAATAATTTCATTAGTTATATTGTATTTATTTTTCTCCAATATAAAAATTCTTTACATTCAAATTCATCAATTTATTATATTCGTTACATTGTCCCTACAATGCCTTTATTAAAAAAATTTATTCATCATCAATAAATTTATTAAGAGAAATAATGTTATTTGTTATATTGTCTTTATATTTCTCCAATTAAAAAATTCTTTACATTCAAATTCATCAATTGATTATATTCATTACATTGTCTATTATCTTTTTTGTGCACTATTTTTTAATTAAATATCAAAGTTATAATACAAAATAATGTTATATATTTATTTACCAAGTATTTAATTAATACCATGAAAAAATTAAAAAAAATATAAGTAATAAAGTCAATCATATTAACTACTTGAGAGATTTGTTGGCAAAGAGAGTATTCAAATCACACAACAAATTGAAGTGAGAACTCGCAATGTCCTTGTTTGACAATCAACAGTTAGCGGTTAGCGTTAGCGGATTACATTAGCGAATTTTACAAGCAAATTATATCAACGGTTGGTAAAAAGATATTTGAAAGAATTAGTTTAGATTAACATGTAAAATGACCTATGGGTATAATAATAATAATAATAATAATAATAATAATAATAATAATAATAATAATAATAATAATAATAATAATAATAATAATAATAATAATAATAATAATAATAATAATAATAATAATAATAATAATAATAATAATTGTTTTAAAAAATTTTAAAAATATATAATTAAGCCAATTATATTAACTATTTGGGGGATTTATTGAGAAAAAGAGTATTCAAATCACACAACAAATTGAAGTCGGAAACTATCTCGTAATGTCATTGTTTGACAATCAGTAGTTAGCTTTTCAATATTGGTATATATTTAATATTTTATGTCCTAATTTTTATTTGCTCCCCCTTATGCCCCGTATTTGGTTTCAACCATACCTATACAATTATTTTATTGACAATTATAATCAATCTTGACTATATTATCTTGCATTTGAATTGCAAACTTAGAATTGCCTATTTAAATACGCAAATTTAACATTCAATTATATATGCATGAATAATTCCAATATAATCCTGCCTTGATATACTTTAAAGTACTTATTTTAAAAAAAAAACATTGGGCATTATCTCAATCGCGCAATGCGCGTAAAAAACTAGTATACTAATAAGAGCCCAAGAGAGTTAGGCCTATATTGGGTAGAAAAAATGACGGTCAAATTTTTTAATCAAATGAATGGCTCAGATTGATCAGATTTTAATTTTTCCTTAAGATTTACTAATTTATCCTTAATGAATATGATTATCCGTTAACTTTTCCATTAAATATTATCTTTTCCGTTAATTTCTGTTAGTTCACCGTTAACTTACTAATCGATTTCAATAAGAAAGGTCTTAGGTTTGAACTCCATCCCAATCAAAGTTGGCATAATTAGTACTCTATTTTACTCTTATTAAATTAAATAATAATTTAGTAGCTACAACAAAAAATAATACATATGCATTTCTTTAATTTAGAATTATGTGTCTACAATGTCTTTATTTTTTTTAAAAAATTCATTATCAATAAATTAAATAAGAGAAATAATTTCATTAGTTATATTGTCTTTATTTTTCTCTAATATAAAAATTCTTTACATTCAAATTCATCAATTGATAATATTCGCTACATTGTCCCTACAATGCCTTTATTCAAAAAAAAAAATTATTCATTATCAATAAATTAAATAAGAAAAATAATTTCATTAGTTATATTGTCTTTATTTTTCTTCAATGTAAAAATTCTTTACATTCAAATTCATCAATTGATTATATTCGCTACATTGTCCCTACAATGTCTTTATTCAAAAAAAAATAAATTCATTATCAATAAATTAATTAAGAAAAATAGTTTCATTAGTTATATTGTCTTTATTTTTCTCTAATATAAACATTCTTTGCATTCAAATTCATCAATTGATTATATTCACTACATTGTCTATTATCTGTTTTTGTACACTATTTTTTAATTAAATATCAAAGTTATAATACAAAATAATGCTATATATTTATTTACCAAGTATTTTATTAATACCATGAAAAAATAAAAAATATATATAATTAAGCCAATCATATTAATTACTTGGGGGATTTGTTGACAAAGAGAATATTCAAATCACACAACAAATTGAAGTGAGAAACTACCTCGCAATGTCAATTTTTGGCAATCAGCAGTTAGCGGATTGTGTTAGTAGTTAGCAAATAACGGATTATATTAGCGGGTTTGACAAGCGGATTATATCAGCGATTGGTAAAAGATATTTAAAAAAATTAATTGTTTAAATTAACATGTAAAATGACCTAAATGGTATACATAATAATAATAATCGTAATAATAATAATAATAATAATAATAATAATAATAATAATAATAATAATAATAATAATAATTATTATTATTATTATTATTATTATTATTATTATTATTATTATTATTTAATAAAAGAAATAAAATTTACAAAAAAAAAAAACAAAAAGAACATATGGGGAGCCGAACGTTCGGATCCCCTTAGTTTTGCCACTTTCCTCACATGGGTGGGAAAAGTGGCATGGGAGCATTGAGGCTCCTTTAAAAAATTAAGGAGCCTCAAGGCTACAATTTAAAAAATTAAGCTTGCACATACATTATGGGCAAACAATGAACCCGCTAAACTAGTTATCATGATTTACATCCTCCCAAATGCTCTGTCGGGTCGGAGTGTGGGGGCCCTTAGGGTTGGTGTTCAGCCTTTTGGAAGAATGAGCCCGCTAAACTGGCTCTTGTTATTCAAGGAGTCGAAACGACTCTATAATAAACGTTATTTATTTATTTATTTAAATACATGAGAGTTTTAGGGAAATCATTCTTCAAAACGCTAAGTGAAAATATTGTAAATTACAGTGTTTGTATTTTCAGTGGAACAAATTGTTGCTCCAAACTGTTGAATAACCAAACACTTATTTTAACATTTTGATCTTTGGGTTACATTATATGTACCAACCGTTCAAATATCTTTGGGTTACATTATATTATAATTAATAATTTCTTTATCCATAATAATTCATTCAACAATAATGGTTGAACTAAATGAACACTAGCAAAACAACTAAAGGACTGGTACCGTTGATTCCTACACTGGTAGATCGCGAGCCACTAAAATAGCTTTCCATATGTCTTGTTCTTCTCTTCTATAGCAGCTTTTGGCCTCATTGATCTTGCATGTGCATTCATTAAATATATTAGAACCATTTGCAACAAAAATACTTGGTTACAATTTAAAAAATATTAACGACAATTATAATGAATCTCTTATATTATCTTGTATTCATATACTATGAGTTACATATTTAAATAAACAAATTCGACATTAAATTACTTATGTATGAACTTCTCATATATAATTTTTACATTGATATACTTATGTAAAGAGCCTGCAAGAAGCAGGCTTGTGATATTCAAGTTTGTCTCTCAAGAACATTTTTTTTTTCACTTTCTTACACATTAACATTATATAAAATCACTTTTTTGAAACAATATAAAATCACTTATTTGTTCACTAGTTGAGAAAATAGTTGCGATAGTCAAAAACAATAAAAAAAGAAAAAGAAAAATTTCATGAAGTAAACGAGGTCGCACCCAATCATGCTTTAGCCGCTTATCACCGTCGTCCAAAGCTAGCTAGCCGTCTAAATCTCGGCGGCGGCTTCAGACATACACAGTACAGGGACAGGTAAGCGATGGCGAAACCTAGTAAAGAGCCCTGCAAGAAGCAGACTTGTGATATTCAAGTTTGTCTCTCAAGAACTTTTTTTTTTTTTTTTTCACTTTCTTCCCCATCCCATCTGATTCTGTCTCTTATTTAAAAAAAAAATGATTTGGTATCAAATGCATAAATTTTCTTCATATTGGTCATTGATTCTCTCTTCAATCATTTGCTTAATTTTTTCTTGTTAAATACTGTTCGTCTGTTCTTGATTTAACGATATTATATTTTTCATCATTGGAGAAAGTTATGTTGAATTGGTTATATGTTTTTGAATTGATGGTAATCTATTTTTAAGCTCATAATCAGCTGGCATTTAGTCTCATTGTGATATGAGATTTTTGTGCATATAATTGTGGTATCAGTTTAGGCATACTGTCTAATTGTGAACTCGAGCATATACACACACACAGCGCATTCAGCTTTCTTGTCATTTGCATACCAGGTGCTGTGCTCAATTTTATATTCTACTGTTGTCTCCCTGAACCTATTGATTGATGGTTAATGACTCCTGTTGCCTTGATACAACACAAGACAATTGACAGTGTTCTAGCATGAGGAGAGGGAGAAGCTTGGTAGTTTGGTGCACGAGTAATAATTTCATTCACCTGTACTTACAATGTATACCCTTTTTATTACAATGCTTTGTAAATCTTACTTTATGAAATTGAGCAGGCTCTCAATGTTTACATACCGGTGTGAGAATACCTATCAAGTCACGCCAGTTCCTTTCCAAGCCACCACCCCCCCCCCCCCCCCCCCCCCCCCCCCACACACATACACCCTTCTTTTAGATTGGCTACAATCCGCTGCTGCTCTATTGCTGCACCCAGCAAATGCTACTCCATCGCTCTCCTCCCCGGTCATGGTATCGGCCCTGAAGTCATCTCCGTTGCTAAGAGTGCTCTACAACTTGCTGGCTCTCTCGAAGGTACATAGAATTTCCTTTTTGACAAAAAAAAAAAAAAGAAGACGAATACCCAATTTCCCAAACATAAATTGCAAATGATAGTTTCCGGTGCAGCCATACATGCACCTTAAAAATATATAAACCTTGACAATAATAAATAAATAAATACTCAAGAGTTAAACCCACTTTGTTATTATGAATATTAAAATTTATGCATTTTTTTCCTGAGTAACAAAAAAAACTGGGTCTGCCTTTTTTTAAGGTCTTAGGGGATGATGTTCCAAAAAAAAGGTCTTAGGGGATGAGGGTTAATGGTTGGAAAATGATTTGTTACCCTCCTAAAATCCCTCCTGACATAGCTTATAACCATTAGGTGTCATGAATTGGTTGACCCCACTAACTTGTTATCAAAGACTACACTATCCAATGGAAATGTGCTATGTCATGAGGGTAGGGGTGGGTAGCAGTCATAGCATTACAATTAATGGTTATATTGATTAGGAAATGTTGCAGGAATTGAGTTTGGGTTCAATGAGATGCCTATGGGTGGGGCTGCTATTGATTTGACAGGAGTGCCTTTGCCTGAGGAGACTCTTTCAGCCGCAAAGCAATCTGATGCTGTTCTTCTTGGAGCAATTGGAGGGTGAGCATTTTACGCTTAAGTTTTATAGTTGTGTGCTATTATATCTGTACATGGTTTATCCTTTTTGATTCACTGAATGCTACAATACTCTTATTATATAAAGGTATAAATGGGACAACAACGAAAAGCATTTGAAGCCTGAGACCGGATTGCTTCAACTTCGAGAGGGTCTTAAGGTTTTTGCAAACTTGAGACCTGCGTCAGTCCTGCCACAGGTAATTTTAATTTAGACTTAAAATATTGAGTTGTTAAGGTTAGACTCTTATTCTATTGCAATATACGGTGATGGTTTTTTTATCCCTTTGATGGGAAATAATTTAAAAACCCATAGGGTATGCCTCGGCAAATTATATCGTGCACCGCGGTGCATTATGGATTATGCACCGTGCATCAAAACGATGTCGTTTTATTTAATGAAAAGAAACAGAATTTTTGCAAAAAATAACTTTGTTCTTCAGTTTCATTTTGTATACACTGCAGTTTCAGTTCAACACAACTACAATTTCATTTCGATATAACTACAGTTTCATTCAATATTTATACACTCAAATATGTGAAAATGTTATTTAATTTTATTTTATATACACTATAGTTTCATTAAAACACAACTACATGATCATTTCAATATAATTACAGCTTCATTGTACAATATACACTCAAATATGTGAAATGTTATTCAATTTCATTTTATATATACTGTAGTTTCATTTCACCACAACTACAATATCATTTTGATATAACTGCAGTTTCATTTGATAATATAAAAATAATACGTGAGACAGTGTCAGTTTAGACACACTGTAGTGTCACTCCGTTATAACTGCAGAAACGTCGTCGTTTTGACACGCGGTGCATAATCGATTATGCACCGCGGAGCACGATATAACGACTAGTATGCCTCTTTGGTGGTTATCTTGAACACTTCCTTTTTTAATTGTCCTAATAAAATTTTTAATTTAGGGTTCTTAGAGATATGAATTTTAAGTTTGCTTAGCATATTGATGACTTCTTCAGTTCCCATTGAATTAATATGCTTCACATATGATCAATTTACTTTTTAATTCTATTACCTCTAGGCAAATAAAAACATTTAATAGCCTTGGTGATGGTCAGGGGTGATTTGAATTTTTTGGCTATATAAAAATACTTAAAAAACCCTTATATATAAGTATTATACATTCAAGAATTGTATTGAAAAATTCAATTATCAAGATTTTTTTAGACGAATATTTTTCTTTAAAAAATTCCTCAATTCAAAAATTGTAAAAATGAATGTAAAGTTTATTTTGTGATTTAAGTAATTTTTAAAATATTTTTATACCTATAATTTTTTGAAACTTTAATAGTTTGATGAGAATAAATGACATTTAGAAGAAAATATAATATGGAACATGGAGTTTTTTCCAGAAAAAACCTACAAGATATATAATATGTATTTTACTTTGGTATTTTATCCACCTTAATAATTTGTAAGGGGGTTAAATATTCCTTATTGTGTAGTTTCTGGGAGTAAAATTGACGTTACACAAAGTAAAATGGTAATAGATCCCTTCACTTATTTTATTTTTATTTTATTCTTTTAAATTCTTTATATGTGAATAGTGTGATAAATGTCATATTTCCTCCATAATTGAGGTTGTAGCTCATATAATTTGAATCTGAATCTGAACCTTACATCCATGTAATTCAGTTGGTAGATGCTTCGACAATGAAGAGAGAAGTTGCATGAGGTGTAGACCTAATGGTTGTCAGGGAACTTACAGGAGGTTAGTTTAGGTGGTCTAAACAATCATAATTTGGATTTCATCCTGACAGTTAGTTCTAATATCTTATTTACATCTATTTGTTGAAAACATCTGTTGCCCACTTGACCTGATTATTATAATCTGGTGACATGTATTTATTCTGGCAAACCATGGGGTTTTGGTACAAATGAAAATGGTGAGGAAATTGGTTTCAATACTGAGATTTATGCAACTTATTAGGTACACTTTTTGATCTAAAAAAAATCATGTTGCCTTCCCCTCCAAATCCAAAAAAAAAAAAAAAAAAAAAAAAAAACAAACAGTTAGGCGTCATTCTTTCATTACAGTTGTAGGTTTAGTCCACTTAAATATGTTCCCATTTGTTGCAAATTGATGTTTGGATAAGGAGTTTTCATTGTCTTTATCAGTGTAATACTTTTTTCAGAATTTTATTAAAATAACACTCTTTTTGCACTTCAAAATTTGGATATTCACATACTTTTGGCACCATATTTCCTATTGGACTTCTTTTTTGGGCAATCTTTTGGAATCTGATGTGAGATTATCTTGCCATGTAGAACGTATTGCTCATGTAGCATTTGAAACTGCACGAAAACATCGAGGAAAACTCTGCTCTGTTGATAAAGCAAATGTGTTGGAGGTATATTATGATAATTGATAACAAAGTAGTTTTTATTTGTTTGTATACCCCTTTTTTGTTTCCCCCTCCACATAGACCATGCTTACATGCATAGTCTGGTAGACTAACTTATGTTTTATTCAATATTTCGCTTTAAGCAAATAAGAGTTCAAAAGGATTATGTACCATCAAGGACAGTTGTGCAGTGTCACAAATGTCAATGGACACTGAAAAATTCATATTATAGATTATATAATACAAGCGTGAAGATAGACTCCACTAATATGTCTTAGGCTCTTTTTCTTTCACCCCTTAAGAGTTTTCCCTTTCTATTTACTTGTCCACTTTGTTAGAGTTTCATTCATGTCACTAGTGCTAACCATTTCTGTTTTGGATAGGTGGAGATTTGATGCCACTCTGTTTCTACTATTTCTTTTCTTTTATAACCAAACCACACTTTGTAAATGTATTAGTTGTTTGCTTGTAATTATAACATACATAATCATGCTATAAATGTAATATGATGATATAAAACTAAACACTGATATATTGCAAGAGCACTTTGCACTTGAATCTTTACAATATATTTCACTAGAAATGAATTGAGGACAAAATGTGAGAATGGATGGGCCTCACTCTTGATATTTTCCAGGCGTCTATGCATTGGAGAAGGATTGTTTCAGAGTTGTCCAAAGAGTACGTACCCTGATGTTGAACTTTCACATATGTATGTGGACAATGCTGCCATGCGGATTGTTCGCAATCCAAAGCAGGTTTTTTTTTTTTTTTTTGTAAATATAAATCATGATTGTCATTTTGTTTGAGATAGATTATGAAATAAGAGTTATAATTGTAATTAGACTATTGCAGTTTGATAAGATTGTAACAAACAATATATTTGGTGATATTCTATCTGATGAAGCTTCAATGATTACTGGAAGTATTGGTATGCCTCCATCTGCCAGTGTTGGAGAATCGGTATAATCACCTACCTCATCTGCATTTCTCTTTAAATGTAATGTTTGGGTTTTCTATTGAATTTCTTTATGTTCGGAATTGTTGAGTGTAGGGACCTTGACTCTTTGAGCCAATACATGGTTCTGCTCCTGACATTGCTGGACATGTCAGACTATTTCACTCACATTACAATGAAGATCAGATCTGAGTATTTGCCTCATCTATCTTTCTTGGCTTGGCTAATGTTAGACATTATTCTGATAGGATTATAGTCAACTAATCTTAAGGATTCTGTGTATATTCTGATAGGATTATATTTGGCTAATGAGCTAATCTTAGGGATTCTATGTATATTCTTAGTGATTTGTTTTCCTTAGTTAGTACATATAGTCTTGTATAAATAGGTGTCTCCATTTTATTGAAAGATATGAAATACATGAAGTTACATGGTATCAGAAGCTCTGTAAAGAAAAAAAAATAGATTTTTTTTTTCTCCCGTTCTCTTTTCTTCTTCTCTACGCTCAAGGTGGAGTTTGGGTCGGGGGTTGTCGCCGGCCGGTTGTTGTCACCACCAGCATAAGTAGAGTCGCCGGTCGCTGTTCAGTCAGACTACCAAGTTGTTCGCGATTTCTCCCGGAGAGTGTTCCTCACGCGCCGCCACCGTCCTTCGCCGGAAACTCACGCACCGGCGCGTGAGCCTTCGTCCGCTGCCGGAATCTGCTTCGGTTTCCCTTTCCAAGGTCGTCTGGCCTTCCACAACACTGCTCTAGGCTCGGTTTTGGCATTGAAGATCTCGGTAATATTTTTCTGTCTTCTCTTTTGGTCGACAGTGTTGTGCTAGCTGTTTGGTTTGTGTGGGTTTGGAGCATTGCTGGTTGTTTGGTTTGTGACTGCCTGCTACCTATTTTGTGTGGGTTTGGAGAATTGCCTCTGTTTGCTTGGTTTGGGTTGTCCTTTTGGGTAGCATAATGACTGAAAATCGGTCTCTCGTTGTGTCTGATATTCTTCCAATCAATGCAAGAATCACAGAACACAAACTAAATGGCTCGAACCATTTGGATTGTGTTGAAACCCTAGGTCCTTTTAGAAATAGGCCCATTAGGTTAATAGCATATACCTATTTAAATAGTAGATGTTTGTACAGTTCTTGGGAGTTGAATACAATGAATCTTTCTACTATTCAACATGGTATCAGAGCCTAAACCCTAAAATAATATTTCCCCTTTCTTTCCCGCCGCCGCCGCCACCGGAGTTCACTGCCGCCGCTACTGTTTTTTGCTTTCGGACATCTGCCTGGTGGTTCTTCTCCCAAACAAAGACCACAGGCCTCACCGGAGCCTCGTCGCGAGCCAGAGCCCGAAGTCCGGTCGCCGTCCGCCGCCGCACGCACCGCCACGCGCCACCGCTGTCGCCGAGATCCGCAACTGTTTTCCGGCCAGATCTCACTGTACCGACCTCCGATCGCGACGATGTTGCCACCGTTGGATTCGTCTCGAGGAAACGCTTCAGACTGTGTTTTCTGTTTCCTCATCTCTGCCGGTCAACTCGCCGGTCAACGGTCAACTCTGCCGATCAACGGTCAACTCTGCCGGTCAATGGTCAACTCGCCGGTCAACCATCCTTTGAGGCAATTTTTCCCTTTCCTTTTGAATAATATTATGGCTTCATCTCTCGCCGTTTGTACCTCTTCTTTGTTGTGTCTTTCTCAAGCTAGTAACACAAATACTTGGATTCTAGACACAGGTGCCTCGGACCATATTTCTGGTAACCTATCCCTTATGACTAATGTCACAAAGTCTAAGGCTTTGCCCATGGTTACCTTAGTTAATGGCAATCAAACACCAGCTGCCGGTGTTGGTCAAGCTCATCCTATGCCATCTTTCCCTTTAAAATCAGTTTTATATGTTCCTAATAGTCCTTTCAACCTTATCTCTGTGAGTAAAATCACCCGTACCCTTAATTGTTCTGTAACCTTTTGTGCGGATTCGGTTGTTGTGCAGGACCGTAGTACGGGGAAGGTGATTGGCACTGGGATTGAGTCACAAGGCCTCTATTACCTCCGTGGTGGTGATCTTGCTGCCTATGCTTCTACAGATTCTCACTTGCTTCTCCATAGTCGTTTGGGCCACCCTAGTCTCTCCAAACTTCGACGGATGGTTCCAAGTTTATCTATAGAGTCATTAGATTGTGAGTCGTGTCACCTTGGAAAGCAATCACGTAAGTCCTTTCCACGGAGAGTCAATAATCGGGCTGCGTCTCTTTTTGATTTAGTTCATACTGATGTTTGGGGTCCATGTCGTGTCAATTCTGCTTTGGGGTTTCGTTACTTTGTCACTTTTACTGATGATTATTCTAGGTGTACTTGGTTGTTCCTTATGAAAGATCGTTCTGAGTTATTCCAGATTTTTCAAAATTTTTGTGTTGAAATACAAACTCAATTTGGTAAACCCATTCGTGTTCTGCGTAGTGACAATGCTAAAGAATATCTTTCTAACCCCTTTCAGTCCTATATGACTTCTCGGGGTATGTTACACCAACGATCGTGTGTTTACACACCTCAGCAGAATGGGGTGGCTGAGCGTAAGAATCGACATTTAGTTGAAATTGCTCGCACTATGTTAATTCATTCTCATGTTCCTCATCATTTTTGGGCTGATGCTAGCCTTACTGCGTGTTACTTGATAAATCGCATGCCATCCTCAGTCCTAAACAATGAAACTCCATATTCCATTGTGTATCCTTCGGTTGATCTTTTCCTTCTTCCACCTCGGGTTTTTGAGTGTGTTTGTTTTGTTCATGACGTGACTCCTGGGCGTTCGAAATTGGCCCCTAAAGCTGTCAAGTGTGTTTTCTTAGGTTATTCCCGGCTCCAAAAGGGTTATCGGTGTTATTCTCCAGAACTTAATCGTCGTTTTGTGTCTGCTGATGTCACCTTTATTGAGTCTACTTCTTTTTTCCAGCCCACACCAGGTAACGCAGTCTCTATTTCAGAGGTTCTCCCACTTCCTTATCTTGGTTCACTTCCTCTTGCCCAAGATCCTATTTCTCCAACTGCTCCTATTGCTCCTGACCGCCCCCTTCAATTCTACCACCGTCGTCCTCGCCCTGTGTCTGTTGAGGCTCCTGTTGACTCACCCATGCCACCCGATCCTCCTCCTGCTGCGGTTCCACCACTTCAATTGCAATCTGACGTTGATCCCACTGAGGCACCCATTGCTATCCGGAAAGGTACACGTTCTACTCGTAACCCTCATCCTATATATACCTTTTTGAGTTGTCATCGTGTATCTTCTCCTTACTTTGCCTTCCTTTCTCACCTTTCTTCTGTGTCTATACCTAAATCCACTCATGAGGCCCTCTCGGATCCGGATTGGCGCCAAGCCATGTTCACAGAGATGGATGCCCTGGAGTCTAGTGGCACATGGGAGTTGATCCCCCTCCCTCCTGGTAAAACTGTTGTTGGTTGTAGGTGGATTTATACTGTGAAGGTGGGCCCTGATGGCAAGATTGATCGCCTTAAGGCACGACTGGTGGCAAAAGGCTACACTCAAATTTTTGGTTTGGATTACACTGATACTTTTTCTCCTGTAGCTAAAATTGCATCAGTTCGATTACTTTTATCTTTGGCAGCAATCAATCATTGGGATTTACACCAATTGGATATCAAGAATGCTTTTCTACATGGCGATCTTCAGGAGGAGGTTTATATGGAGCAACCACCTGGGTTTGTTGCTCAGGGGGAGCCTGGTCTGGTATGTAAACTTCGTCGTTCCTTATATGGTTTGAAGCAATCTCCACGGGCTTGGTTTGGAAGATTTAGCTCTGTGGTATGTGAGTTTGGTATGACTAGAAGTGAATTTGATCATTCTGTTTTCTATCGTCATTCTAATGGGAAATGCATATACCTTGTAGTATATGTGGATGACATTGTTATTACAGGGAGTGATCAAGAGGGCATATCTCAGTTGAAAGAGTATCTCTTCAGTCGATTTCAGACTAAGGATTTGGGTAAGCTGAAAAATACTTTCTTGGAATTGAAGTGGCCCAGTCTAGTAGTGGTATTGTCATTTCTCAAAGAAAGTATGCATTGGATATTTTAGAAGAAACTGGCATGTTGGATTGTAGACCGGTGGATAATCCAATGGATCCGAATGTTAAACTCTTACCAGGACAGGGGGAGCCATTACTTGACCGAGAACGATATAGGAGACTAATTGGAAAATTGAATTATCTCACAATCACACGACCAGATATCTCTTTTGCAGTTAGTGTGTTGAGTCAGTTTCTTGAGAATCCTTGTGATACTCATTGGGATGCTGTTGTTCGGGTTCTAAGGTATATCAAGAGAGCACCAGGATAAGGTTTACTATATGAAGATAGAGGACATGCTCAGTTTGTTGGGTATTCTGATGCAGATTGGGCTGGTTGTCCGTTTGACCGGCGCTCTACTTTGGGTTATTGTGTACTCATTGGTGGTAATCTCATATCTTGGAAAAGTAAGAAGCAAGATGTTGTTGCCAGGTCCAGTGCTGAAGCTGAATACCGAGCCATGGCCCTTGCCACGTGTGAGCTTATGTGGCTGAAGCACTTACTACAAGAGTTGCAATGTGGTAAGGTTGCTCAAATGACATTGATATGTGACAACCAAGCAGCTCTACATATCGCCTCAAATCCAGTTTATCATGAGAGAACCAAACACATTGAGGTTGATTGTCACTTCATTAGAGAGAAGATTGTGTCAGGGTGTATCAAAACAAGCTTTGTCAACTCTGCAGATCAATTGGCTGATATTTTGACCAAACCCCTTAGAGCTCCTAGGGTTGAGTATATTTGTAACAAGCTTGGAGCATATGATTTATACTCTCCAGCTTGAGGGGGAGTATTGAAACCCTAGGTCCTTTTAGAAATAGGCCCATTAGGTTAATAGCATATTCCTATTTAAATAGTAGATGTTTGTACAGTTCTTGGGAGTTGAATACAATGAATCTTTCTACTATTCAACAGATTGGAAACGAACCATTAAAATATATATGCGTAGTATTGACAAAGATGGTCATATGACTGAAAACCCACCTGAGGATGACAACACTAAACAAACTTGGTTGCGTGATGATGCTAAGTTATTTCTTCAAATACGGAATTCAATTGAATCTGAGATATTTGGTTTTGTCAGTCAATGTGAAACTGTAAAAGAGCTTTTAGACTATCTTAATTTTTTTGTATTCGGGTAAGGACGACATTATTCGAATCTATGATGTTTGTAAGACTTTTTATCGGGCCGAAATGCTTGACAAACCTCTGCAGACTGACTTTATGGAGTTCAAAAAAACTTATGAGGTGCTTAATGAGTTAATGCCATTCACGTTGGATATAAAAGAGCACCAGAAACAGCGAGAACAAATGGCCATCATGAGTTTTTTGGCTGGCCTTCATCCTCGGCTAGAACCAGCCAAACCACAGATATTGTCTAGTGCAGAACTCAAATCGCTATCTGATGTATTCTCCAGAGTCTTACGCGCAGAGACCTACTATCCTCCTCAGTCAAGTAGCGTCCTTGTAAGCCAGAAGTCAAAGGGGGAGCCTGTGAAGTCATCATATCACAGTAGGGATTCTCATGGACAGCAGTCTAATACAATCATTTGTCACTATTGTCAAAGACCGGGGCACATGAAGAAGGATTGCCGAAAGCTTCAGACTAGAAATTAGGGAAATCGGTATGCTAATGTGGTGTCCTCCGAAGCTAATAGTGAGAAAAGTGAGACAACGGTTGTACTCTCTGCAGATGATTATGCTAAGTTCCTAAGGTACCAAGAATCCTCATCATCTGCCTCAGTTGTAGCTGCTGCCACCTCAGGTAATCCCAACACTTGCCTCGTCTCTTCCGCTTCCAAATGGGTTATCGATTTGGGTGCCACGGATCATATGACAGGTAACTCTAGTCTCCTCTCTACCTTTCAATCCTCTTCTTCCTCTCCCCAGGTCACTCTAGCGGATGGATCCACCTCTAGGGTGCTTGGGATAGGCACTGCTCATCCAACTCCTAAACTCCCGTTATCCTCTGTCTTGAGCCTTCCCAACTTGTCTTTTAATTTGATTTCTGTTAGTCAAATCATTAATGCTCTTAATTGTTCTATAACCTTCTTTCCTACTCATTGCCTGTTCCAGGATCTTACGACGAAGCAGATTATTGGTAAAGGACATGAGTCTGGTGGCCTCTATATTCTTGATTCTAACACTCCAAGAACTGTTGCCTGCTTTGGGATGGGTACACCTTTTGAAGTTCATTGTCGTTTAGGACACCCTTCTTTACCGTTGTTGAAAAAGATGTGTCCACAATTTAGTAAAGTGTCTTCTTTAAATTGTGAGTCTTGTCAGTTTGCTAAACATCATCGAGTTAGTTTGAGTCCTAGAGTCAATAAACGAGCAAATGCTCTATTTGAGTTAGTCCATTCAGATGTTTGGGGTCCATGTCGTGTTATGTCTAAATCTGGATTTCAATATTTTGTTACTTTTGTTGATGACTACTCTCGCATGACCTGGTTATATTTCATGAGAAGTCGTTCTGAATTGTTTTCTCATTTCCGTGTTTTTTGTGCTGAGATACAAACACAATTTAATATACCTGTTCGTGTATTAAGAAGTGACAATGCTAAAGAGTATTTTTCTGAAACCTTTTCTTCTTATATGCTTGAACATGGTATTTTACATCAATCATCATGTGTTGACACCCCACCTCAGAATGGGGTTGCTGAAAGGAAAAATAGGCACTTACTAGAAACTGCTCGGGCCTCTCCTGTTCCAAATGCAGGTTCCTAAACACTTTTTGGCGGATGCAATTTCTACTGCATGTTTTTTGATCAACCGTATGCCATCTTCAGTCTTGCATGGTGCAACACCCTATCAGTGTCTTTGTCCTCGAAAATTTGTGTTTCCTATTCCACCGAAAACTTTTAGATGTACTTGCTTTGTGAGAAATGTTAGGCCTCATATCACAAAGTTAGATCCAAAGTCTCTAAAGTGCATTTTTTGGGATATTCTCTTGTCCAAAAAGGGTATAGGTGTTATTGTCCGTCAACGGGAAGATATCTAGTGTCTATTGATGTAACATTTCATGAAAATGTTCCCTTCTCATCTTCTTCAGAATCCGAAAGCCATGTGGAGGATGATGATGTTCTCATCTATACAGTTACCACTACTTCCGCATCTATTCCACCTTTCCGACCACCAATCACTCAGGTATATTCTCGTAAACAACGGTCTATTTCAGATATCGTTGACCCCAACCCAGACAATATGCATGATTCATGTCCTGAGCCGGTCTCTTCGTCGTCTGATCAAGTTGACTTGCCCATAGCCCTTCGTAAAGGTAAAAGGTCATGTACTTGTCATGTTTCATCGTTTGTTTCTTATACTCACTTACCCCCTATTTCATGCTCTTTTATTGCCTCTCTTGATTCTATACAAACTCCTAAAACTGTCAAACAAGCTCTGTCTCATTCTGGTTGGCGTAATGCTATGATTGAGGAAATGAATGCCTTGGATTTCAATGGTACATGGGACTTGGTGGATTTACCTACAGGTAAAAAGGCCATTGGGTGCAAATGGGTGTTTGTGGTGAAGGTTAATCCTGATGGGTCAGTGGCTCGACTGAAGGCACGTCTTGTTGCAAAAGGGTATGCTCAAACCTATGGTATTGATTATTCTGACACTTTTTCCCCTGTTGCAAAATTGACTTCTGTTAGATTGCTCATCTCTATGGCTGCTACGCATGATTGGCCTCTACACCAACTGGACATTAAGAATGTCTTTCTACATGGTGATCACCACGAAGAAGTTTACTGGAGCAACCACCTGGGTTTATTGCTCAGGGGGAGTATGGTAAAGTTTGCTGCCTTCGCAAATCTCTATATGGCCTAAGACAAAGCCCTCGTGCATGGTTTGGGAAATTCAGTCAAGCAATTGAAAGGTTTGGCATGGTGAAAGGGAAGTCTGATCACTCTGCTTTTTATAAGCATTCTAAAACAGGTATTATCTTATTAGTTGTCTATGTGGATGACATTGTCATCATCGGTAGTGACACGGCTGGTATTGCATCTCTTAAGACCTTTTTTCATGGTCAATTTCAGACTAAAGATCTTGGTACATTAAAGTATTTTCTAGGTTTCGTGGTAATATGGAGTAAGAAAGGTATATTTCTCTCCCAAAGAAAATATGTACTTGATCTATTGACAGAGACGGGAAAACTGGGAGCTAAGCCGTGCAATACTCCAATGATCCCAAATTCACAGTTGACACCAGAGGGGGAGCCATTTGATGATCCAGAAAGATATAGGAGATTGGTTGGTAAGCTAAACTATCTGATTGTAACCCGACCTGATATCACTTACTCGGTTAGTGTTGTAAGTCAGTTTATGGCATCACCAACTGTTGATCATTGGAGAGCTGTTGAACAAATCTTGAACTACTTGAAAGGGGCTCCAGGGCGTGGAATTGTGTATCAAAACCATGGACATATGAAGATTGAGTGTTTTGCAGATGCAGACTATGCAGGGTCTAAGGAGAATCGGAGATCTATAACCGGATTTTGTGTCTTCTTCGGTGGGAACTTGATCTCGTGGAAAAGCATGAAGCAGAGTGTTGTCTCACGGTCAAGTGCAGAGTCAGAGTATAGAGCAATGGCACAAGCAACCTGTGAAATCTTGTGGATACCTCAGCACCTGGAGATTCCTCAAGCTTCAATCTGTTTGTTGATATTAATCGTGAACCTGTACGCTTGGCCTGAAGAAGGCTTCTAGCAGAGAAGACCCATTTTGGCGTCTGTATAATTAAAACGGTATCAGGATTTGGAGCCCTGTAAAAAAGATAACAGAAATTAAACTCAGGAACAGGTGATATATATTTTGCCTGTAGTGTACAACATGTAATGCACTGTCAATGACAACATGAAACCCTTTCAAAAAACAGTTTTCATCACATTAACTTTGGCTACAAATAAACCTATCAAAAAATCTGAATTCCTCGCCCCTGCTTCTCCCATTCTATGTTTCATACTCTAATCAAGCTAGAGTTAGTAGGCAAGTACCTGTGGTATGCACAATATGAAACCATTCTTGTTACTTGTTTCCCATTTTTCTCCAAGCAATGCAACTGTAGTTTGAAAACCAATGTGAGCAATAATTGAGCAAGTGTGATTTTTACAAATGATGGAGATCCACTATTCAAGCAGGAAAAGAGATGCTGAACACAAATAAACATTTTAATCAAATTATCACCTTCTTAGCATTAGAATCAAAAATATCGTTGGGGATGTCATTATACCCCTGAAGATATTCACAACTATGTAATCAGACTCATTACTAATTGTCTAAAATACAAGTAAAGACAAAGAAAAAAGAAAATCAGGAAGGCATACCTCTGGCTTCTTATCTTCAGGGTCAGCTATGGGTCAACTGGTCAACTAAATCAAAATAAGTTTATAAACTTTGCTTTGCTAACAAGACATTGTGGGCATTAGTGTACAAGATTGTTGGCTAGTTGAGACATTCCCTGCAATTTACCTCCTATACCAATCTCCTGGATGGGCGGTGTTGCATCGAGAGGATTCAAACTTAGAAAATGCCCAACAAGGCCAAGAATCCTTTATTGAACTCGGTAGTTGTTCAAAACATCAACAACAGGGGAATAGAAAACAAAATTTCTGTGGTTAGCATACACAAATTTAAGCCTGAACTCTAAACCGTTGAGAGTTGTGCGATAAATCTGCATTTAGATAGGAACGTAGAGTAGCTCAATATTCTAACATCTGGAACAAGAAAATTGCAGTGCTTATTATCTGCTCCTCCAGACAAATTAAAAGTCATAAGCAAATGTCAAACTCGAATTCTAGAATGTACTAAAATATCATTGCATCAAATGTCACAACATACCTCCTGTACATCTCTCTTGCACTGCGAAGTCCATCCTTCTGTAGAACATAATTTACAATGGCTGAAGAGAGCGAAATCCACCATCACTTCCACCATCTTTAGCCAATAAAGCCATCGCAGTATCTATCAGTTTGTCAAAAATCTGTTAATAACTTGAAAACCCCTTGAGCGCCTACATATTTACCAGAAAAAAAGGGTTACTTGAGGGCTCACGTAATTCCATTAAAAATTATAAATCATTTAATAAATTCACAAGCCACAAAGCTCTTTTCATTAGCAGTGCTATGGGAAGCAAAATTAAAAGCAAGAGAACTGAAAGGCTTTTGCATACCATAAGCCACAAGTTTTCTGCTTTTGATATAGAAACCTTCATTAGAAAATTCCTTAGGAGTTCAAACAATGATAACAGAGCAGCCTTGTTTGAAGAGAACCCATTTTCAGTGCACATCATTTCTATGGAGAGTCGTAATGTCCACAAATGCACTGCTTTATAAAATTTTCCTGTACAAAACTTTTCTACTAGTGTCTTGGCTTGAACTACAATTGGTATCGCAAGCATAAAGACATCAAAGACATTGTCATCTAGTAAAAGAATGGTGACAGAAATGTTTACCCATTGGCTCCGAAATTAAAATATCTGCTTTCTCTGGTAACTCAACATCTTCAACATTTCCCTTTATTACGTAAATATGGTAGAAGAGGATAACTATAAGGTCAGAGTGTAGTTATCATATAGAAACTTTACACAATGAAAGTGCTCTTCTTCAGGCAGTTACTACATACAGTGAAAGATATTGTAGCTAACACAACAAAATGCATTTTATTATTACATCCTTTCTTTTCGGAATGATACTACAACTATTCCAAGGTTAATCAAACAAGAGAAAGCCTTACTGTAATTCTTTCAGCATATAATAGATTGCCAGCAATCAACTTTCGGGCGTATTCTACCATTTTATATGCTTCTACAGCATAAACATGTTTTGCACCAGCCTATAAGAAAACGGAAGGATGAAAAGAAAAAAACCAAAAAGAGATAAATATCAACATGAATGACTAATGTTGCATCAAGAGAAAATAGCTATAAAAATCTGAACAATTCTCAATAACTGCAGCATAATAGGTCCTACCTCCAAAGAAAATAGCTAACCAATTACAATATGCAGCTATGAAGCTATAAAAGTGCATTGCATTCTAACAGAAAATAAAATAACCCAACATACAAAGTTATGTTTTTCAGATCATCGTACCTGCTAAGTCTATTAATACAACCAATTTTTTGTCTAGCTTTTACAGATTGCAGTTTGCTCATTAGCAATCTAGATCAAACACAAAAAACAAGAGAACATAAGAACAAATTAATGAAAATATATGACAGATCAAAATAATTGGTACATTAAAGAGGAACTTTAACATAGTATTGTATTTAATCCTTACTCGACACAAGTGTGCCTGCAAAAATCATCTGTCTTCATCAAATCAGATGTATCAAAAACAGGGGGATGATGTTCCTGAAGTGATTCAACTATTGCATGCACAAGGTTAAAAAGAAGAAAAAATCACATGTAAGGATGGATGTTGTTTCTTCTTCTTAGCAAGTACACATTCTTCTTAGCAAAAAAAATACATGTCGGCTGTCGCCAAGCCGTTGTTCGTTGGAGACTGGAGTAGTGCCCTCGTCACTCGCAGGCTTCGTCGGACTCGTCGCTCGCATCCTTTGTCGTCGAAGATTCGCAAGGGAGACCATGGTGCCTTGGCATCGTCTCCCCACATGATGCAATGTGGCAATTTCTGCCATGTACAAATCTGATCTAGCTTCAGATGGTTTGCAGACAACTGGAGTCTTGGGCAACACTGATCAGTTAATCTCCCTTGTACAAAATTGTCAAAAATTATGGTATTTACCAGAACTGAAAAATATTAAACTTAAGGGATTAAGAATTTACCCTTAGGCCAAAATGTTAACAAATTGTAACTTGGAATCATTACCTCGTCATTAGCACTGAGCAGTTCTTTTCTAATCATTCTCAATCTCACAGCAGCATAAAATGGCAATGCATTTCTGCCACAAGTTACCTCCTCTAAAAATCAAAGGTTAATATGTAATTGGCAATTATCTAAGAAATAAAAGATCAGAAGGAAGAAGGTTAACAAAAATAATAAGAGTATTAGAATTGCAGAGTGAATAATGAATTTTTCGCAGTGCTGGTGTTATTATTTTGGATTGTACATCTTTGTGTGAGTCACTGTCACTAATACACCTATCAATCTCAAGTTTCGGAATAAGAGCAACCACTTACAAAAGCAACAGAATCGGAACTTCTCAAAAGAAAATAAGCATTCCAAGTTTTCAGCAGAACAATGCCTTGATCTTGAACAAAATAGTCCCCCCACCGCACACACACTATACAAAAGATGACATGACCGTAAAACCAGAACACTGAAATATGTTGTGAGCACTTCACGAGAATAATTCGTCTAAGATAGGGTTTAAGATTTAGGAATTTAGGTATTAGGGTTTAAAATTTAGAGAGTAATAGAAGAACTAACCTGTAGCAGGCGAAGCGCGACGGTGAAGACTTCCTGTTGTGGACAATAGATTTACGTTGTGGAGATGGAGGAATGGCAGGCGGAGGTGGAGGAACGGCAGCGGAGTAGAGGTGAGTTGCGAAAGGCTGAGGCGAAAACAAAAGCTCCTTTAATAAATTTGTTGAAGTGTTAAAAGTTATATTGACCGTCAAAGTATAAGCTACATAAAACTATGCGAAAGAAAAAAAAAATTAAAAAATGTAAATGGGTCGAAATTTTCCGACCACATTTTAACTGGTGGTCGGAATTTCCGATCCTTTTCCGTCCCACTTAATTCTTTGACGAAAAAACTAAAAAAAATCACTTTTTCCGACCATGTTTGTGAGTGGTCGGAAAAGTGGTCAGAAAATTGAAAATTTCCAGCAGTGTGAGTCAGTTTGTACCAACCTTTGGTATTTAAACACGTTGCCCAACTGGGTTAACTGTTTTTGACTGCTAGGCTGATCCATTCTACAAAGTGTGTGAACTGGATTAATCTTTCATATCTCTCGTGATGATGATGAAGAAAGATTTAGCTCAAAATCTATTATTCTCACTTGATAAATTTGATGATTGAAAAGTTCGTATGCAGGTACACTTATCGGCTTTACACGATGAAATGTGGGAAGTTATTTCCACTGGCCCTATAGAAATATTAAAAATCAATACGGCGTTTGTTATATCCCCGGATGCTCTACAGTACGTACAAAAGCCAAAACCGGAATGGACATCGGACGATAGAACGCGGAATAATCTTGACAATATTGCCAAGGATATTCTATTCAAAGCCGTTGATGATACAATATTTCCGAAGATCTGAAAGTGTGCCACTGCCAAAGAAATATGGGAAACTCTCATCAAGATTGGCGAAGGAGATGAACAAGAAAAAGACAATAAGCTCACAATCGCCATGAAGAAGTTTGAAGATTTCAAAATGCTCTCAAATGAAAGTGTTGCAGACATGGAAGCTCGAATGATCATAGTTCTTGGAGAGATTAGTGATCTTGGCAAAAATATTAGCCAAAAAGAAATTAATCTCAAAATTCTACGAGGCTTACCATCTGCATGGGATATGAAGGTTACGGCTATGCGCGATCACCGAGATCTAAGAATGTTGTCTACAGACAAACTATTTAGTGATCTAAAAGCATATGAGTTCGAAATGAAGGCCAAAGATGATGATGTTCATGAAGCTCGAAATTCTGCTCTAATGGCCGAACAACCGTCAACCTCCAAGTCAGTAGAAAATAATGTTGATTTTATGACTGACGAACAGTTTGCTCTTTTTGTGAAAAGATTTAAAAGGTTTATGCGAAAAGGAGACAACAAAAATTCTGCTCGTGGAAAATTCATCTCTCGCATAACACAAGAAGAAAAAGTCGAAGAAAATAAGGATTTATGCTACAATTGCCGCAAACCCGGACATTTTAAAATAAATTGTCCGTATCCGATCGTTAGCAAGTATCAAGGCAAAAATGTTGAATCTACGCCGAACAAATCCGAAAGCAAAAGGTTCAAGCGCGACAAAAGAAAAGCTCTCGTTAGCAACGAACCAAACGAAAATGATGATTCAGAGGATTCATCATCAAGCGATGAAAGTTCATATTCAGATGATGATACGGCGCTAATATGCAAGTTAATTGAGTTGAGTACAAGTGAAGATTGTCTTATGGCTCTTGACGCAGAGGAAGAAGATGTAACATCTAATTCTTTCAATTCTGTTAATTCTTCTTTTTCTCGTGAATCTATTGACAATCTAATGCGAGAATGTCAAGAGATTATGCTCATTCATCCTCAACTCAAGGAGCGCAATAATATTCTAATTCTTGAAAAAGAAGAAATGAATAAAAAATTGCAAGATGCTTTACTTGAAGTGAGTAAATTGAAGAATGAAAATATTCATCTTCAAGAAGAGTGTAAAGCAAGAGAGGTTAGAGAACATAATCTTAGAGCTACTATTGCTACGTTCACTAATTCGTCTAAAATTATAGATAAAACGGTGAGCATGCAAAAGCCATCAGGAGATAGAACCGGAATCGGTTATGACTCCACATGTTCTCAAACCCCTCAAAATCTGACTAATTCTACTACTACTTTAAATAATAAAGTTCAAGTAGTAAAATTTGTTAAAAGTCAGAATAGCACAATGAGACAAGGACTTGACTATCAATCAAACGCAAAGTTGAATGTTGAAAGGCCGAAACAAGTTTATACTATGGCAAAGCAACAAAAATTCTACAAGCAAAGATATGCCAAAGAGTCAAGTGCAAAAAGTTTTCATAGAAAAGAGGGAAGCTTTTCTAGAAATAAAGTTGGGAAATTTCATCCCACTCAAAAAGATTGGTTGTGCAATAGATGTAATGTTTTTTATAGACCAAAGCAACCATTCTCTTCCCAGGTGCCAAAATATAAAAATAATTTTCAAAACCCGGCGCCAAAAATATTTTCTAATGTGAGTTATGATTATCGTGTCTCTAATGGTTACAAATCGCCTCATCTTAATTCAATAAGACCAAGGTGGGTTTGGTTACCAAAAATTACTAACTGTAAAGGACCCAAGCAAGTATGGGTACCTAAAGTTAATTAATCTTTTTTGCAGGATGTTTGGTACATCGATAGTGGTTGCTCACGCCACATGACTAGAAATAAATCATATCTAGTGAATTTCAAAGAAATCGATGGACCAAAAGTTATATTCGGAGGAAATCAAAATTATGGAATTACAAAAGGAGTTGGCACGATCAAGAAAAATGGTTTGAAGATTGAAGATGTTTCTTTCGTTGAAGGATTAAAATTTAATTTGTTGAGCACTAGTCAATTTTGTGATAAAGGCTATCTTGTAGAATTTTCTAAAGATAATTGCCTAATAAAAAATGAGCTCACAAATGAGATTATTTTATCTGGAAAACAGCGAAAGAATATGTATATTGTTGATTGGAGCACAAGCAAAGATTCAGTGTGCTTAATGGCCAGAAATTCAAATGAAGCTAATTGGGAATGGCACAGAAAGCTCAACCACTTAAACTTCAAGACCATCAATCAGCTTGCAAAGAAGAATCTAGTAGAAGGCTTGCTAGATATTATCTTCAAGAAGGACCAAGTGTGTGATGCATGTCAACGCGGAAAGCAAATCAAATCATCATTCAAATCAAAGACACACGAGTCAACATCAAGACCGCTAAGCTTACTACATATGGACTTATTTGGACCGGTTGATCCAATAAGTGTAAGTGGTAAGAAATATACTCTCGTTGTTGTTGATGATTTTTCCAGGTACACTTGGACCGTGTTTATCATGAAGAAAAATGAAGTTGAGCAAGTTCTACCGAAGCTGTTGAAGCAACTACAAAATGAGAAAGAATTGCAAATATCAAAAATACGAACGGATCACGGAACCGAGTTCGTGAATGGAGTTATACAAGCTTTTTGCAATTCACATGGAATTTCTCACCAATTATCTGCCACAAGAACACCGCAACAAAACGGTGTTGCCGAAATAAGAAACCGGACGCTCAAAGAAGCCGCACGAGTGATGATTAGTGCTGCCGGTCTCCCGAAACGATATTGGGCGGAAGCTATCAACACTGCTTGTTACACGCAAAATCGAAGCATGATCCATAAGCAGTACAAGAAGACGCCATATGAGCTATATAAAGGGAGAAAACCAAATATTGGTTATTTTCATATTTTTGGATGCAAATGTTTTATTCATATTAATGATAAATTGCATCTAAAAGCTTTTGATGAGCGTGCAGATGAAGGAATTTTTCTAGGATATTCAGCTACCAGCAAGGCATTCAGAATTTTGAATAAAAGATCAATGGTGGTTGAAGAATCCATACACGTGGTATTTGATGAAAAATCACAGATAAAAAATGATGCACTGGACGAAGAAATTGCTCAAAATGGTAACAAGTGTCATATTGATTTTTGTGATACTAATGATACGTGTGAAGATGATGTTTTGCAGGGAATGGATGAGTTGGAAATTAATTCTCTAGAAAATCCCATCCCTCATCTAGAAGAAGTTGGAAATTCTTTTAATAATAATTTTGGGAGTGATGCCTCACGTGGGAATGAGGATGCAGTACGGGTTCCAATGTGTGATCAAGTTACTGGTGAAGTTGGTGGTCAATTACAAAACGAATTAAATGTGGAAATTCGAACCAACTCTCCCAGTACACAACAAATGGATCCACCCAGTACCATGCACCCATTTGAACCAGATTTAAGATGGCTCAAAAATCACCCTCCAGAATTAATTATTGGGAATATTCATGAAGGCGTGAAAACAAGATCATCTACCATGGAAGCATTGTTCACGTGTTATCTATCTCAGATTGAACCAAAAGAAATTGACGAAGCTCTCAATGATTCGGATTGGATAAACGCTATGCAAGAAGAGCTCGATCAATTCAAAAGAAATGATGTTTGGGAACTTGTTCCAAGACCGGCGAACCACAATGTTGTAGGAACCAAATGGGTCTTCCGGAACAAAGCAAACGAAGAAGGCGTGATTGTTAGGAATAAAGCAAGGCTCGTTGCAAAAGGATACTCTCAAGAAGAAGGAATAGATTTTGATGAAACTTTTGCACCGGTGGCCCGACTTGAAGCAATCAGAATTTTCCTAGCCTACACCGCACACAAAGATTTCACCGTTTATCAAATGGACGTGAAAAGCGCATTCTTGAATGGACTACTCGAAGAAGAAGTTTATGTCGAACAACCCCCAGGTTTTGAGGTAAAAGGCGAAGGTGATAAAGTCTACAAACTTAAAAAGACATTGTATGGGTTGAAATAAGCACCTAGAGCTTGGTATGATACTTTGTCAATGTTCTTAATAAGCTGTGGATTCACCAAAGGCCTTGTTGACAAAACTCTATTTAGAATTCAAGATGGTGATCATATTTTATTAGTGCAAATATATGTTGATGATATTATTTTTGGAAGCACTAACAATTCTTTGTGTGAGAAATTTTCGAAGCTTATGCAGAATAAATTCGAAATGAGCATGATGGGTGAATTGAATTACTTCTTGGGCTTACAAGTCAAACAACTGAAAGAAGGAGTATTCATCAATCAAGCAAAGTACACCCGCGACTTGATAAAGAAGTTTGGCCTTGATGGAAAATCATCGATCAAAATTCTAATGAGCACATCAATAAGGCTAGACAAAGATGAAGATGGAAAAGATGTCGATCAAACAAAATATAGAGGAATGATTGGTTCACTTCTATATCTTACTGCAAGCAGGCCGGACATTTCTTATGCTGTGGGAGTGTGTGCAAGATTTCAAGCAAATCCAAAAGAAAGCCACCTCACCGCAACAAAGAAGATCATACGATATTTGAAAGGCACAATCAATGTTGGATTGTGGTATCCAAAAGGTACAGATTTTACTCTAACAGGTTTTTCAGATGCGGATTTTGCAGGTTGCAAAATAGACAGAAAAAGCACTTCCGGGACATGCCAGTTCTTGGGGGGAAGGCTTGTTTCTTGGTTTAGCAAGAAGCAAAATTCCATCGCAACTAGTACCTCCGAGGCCGAATATATTGCTGCAGGAAGTTGTTGTGCGCAAATTTTATGGATGAAGCAACAATTGAAGGATTACGGAGTTAATTGTGATGACGTTAGTATTTATTGTGATAATACTAGTGCAATCGCTATCACTCACAATCCGGTGCTTCACTCAAGAACAAAACATATCGACATTCGACATCATTTTATAAGGGATCACGTTGAAAAGAAAAATCTGAAGATCGAATATATCCCTACGGAAAACCAAGTTGCTGATATTCTCACGAAGCCTTTATGCGAAACGAGATTTTCTACCTTAAGGCACGAGTTGGGAATGATCGAAATGAGCTAAGTATCACTGGACTTAATCTCTCTATTTAAAATTGATACTTGTGCTCAAAATAAATTGTTCTATATGAATAAATTGTTTTACGTATTTGCATGTATGTTTTTATTCGAAATTTTTATGTGATAAAATTGCAATATGTGTTAGGAATTTATTTGTGTATTTGCATGTGTTATTTAACGTGAAATCATATGCCATGCAAATTAATTTGATAAAATGTGCAAATCGTGATTTATTTGATAATTTGTTTAAAATTGCATGTTTTAATGTGTTAATCAGTTTTTGAGTATGAGTTCATGTTTCTGTAAATTAACTAACTTGTTTGCATGAACAATTTGCTCTAAAAAGTGATTTACCATGTTTATTTAATAATATATATGTGCTATGTGCAAAATGTGTTTTAATGTGTTAATTGTATATGTGTTTCGTATATATGCAGTATATGTGATATAATTTACAATAAAATGTTTTAGAAATCTAGAAGTTAATATTTTTGTTAGTTTCTAAAATATTTTGGAATCTGATTAATGTGCTTCTTATATAAAGTTGTTTCTAATTATAATTTAGGAATATGTGTGTTAATTTTGTTAGTTTCCAAAATGTGTTTAATTTTTGATTGGAAATTACCGTGTATGAGTTTAATATAATTGGTATGTGTGATTAATTATTTGTGGAATAATTTTTGCTACTAACGAGATGTTTGAGTGTTATTATGTTTGTGGTACACGAATTTGAAAAGGAAATCAGGAGATAAAGGAGGAAAATTAGAGTTTAATTGGACATCAAACCTCCACCCATAAACTCCTACCCTTTCTAAACCTCCACCCAACCTAAACCTCCCCCCATAATCCTCTCCTAAATCAAATCTTTCCAAACAGATTTACCCTCTCTCTCTCTCAAATCGACACCCCCATCTCGCCTGTCAGAAATCTACACTCTTAATCGATCCCCACAAACAAATCTCAAGGAGATCAGAACCCAAATCCTTCCTAAGTGTCTCTTCAAATCTCCACCCTCTACACCTTACGTGCATTGGGTATTTCTAAAGAGGTGTGAGCATTAAATGCTCTTGTCTGCTCATGATGACATTTTCTCTTTCCTCGTAACACTCTCTATCAGATGACTCATCTACCCTAAACTCACCCAATCGACACACCTCAACCAAAGGGTACAATTGAGAAGTCCCATCTCTCTATCTTAAATTCGAAAAACCCCTTCGAGTCATCCTCCTCATATAAACCCCTCTCTTATATCTCAAAAACTCTTTCAAGACCTTCAGAATATCAGAAAACTCTCTCTCGAATTATCTCTCCTCGATCAATTGATCTGATCATCATGGCCCAATCTGGAAGAAAGCAAATTGATCCTATTTTTGCCCTCTCGCAACAAGTGACGAATGGGATGGTACTCAATCCTGAGTTTTTCAGACTAGGTTCTACCAACAAGGACACGGCCGAGAAAATTCTTCAAGCTTTAAAAGACTGTGGACTGTTTGATTTCTTCACCTACAACTACTTTGGAACCTTTGAAGAAGATGTAGCTGAATTTTATCTACATGCAGTCGTTGGAAAGGACTCAATTAAATCTAAAGTTGGAGGATCAGAAGTTTCGATCACTGAAGATGACATACATAAGTGCTTCAACTTTCCTGAATCTCAGATAATGCCAGAATCTCACATCTATGTTGTTCAAAATTTTTGGAACGAGATTCGTGGTACTACGGCTCTAATTTTCTCCGATGTATCCGCTCATAAGAATGTTTTGAAGTTTGAATATGAGATGTTGGTAGACATGATTTACAAGATTCTTGAACACAAACTGGGTAGTACTGAAGATTTGACTGCCTCAACAGTATGCCTGATGGACGGAATCATGAAAGGAATAAAATTCAAATGGGCAAAATTTATCTACAGGAAGATGGTTATTTTTGTTCATGCTGCCAAACCAATGAAGAAACCCGCTGTAGTAGACCAATTCTATCAAAATGTTGGATATGGTCTCATCATTGGAGAACTGCTAAGGAAGAAGACAATTCCAATGAGAAAACACAAAAATATTGGAATTTACAGAGCTTTCTTCAGAAAGTTCAGTCCTAATTTTGGAAAAAGGTCAAGCCAGAGAAGAGGACAAGAAGGTGGGAGTTCTACAAGTTCAAAAACACCTCAGAGTTCCAGACCGAGAAACAGCAAAGCAATCTCAATCTCAAGTAATCAAATGGGATCAAGTAATCGATCAGGAAGAGATCAAGAAGCTATCAGTACGGCTTTGGCAGTTGTTCCGATCAAATATGCCGAACCAAACTTGTTGGCCGAAGGAGTTGACGATACTACAAGAATGGAATTTGCAGGAGTTGATGTGAAAATTTCGAATGATCTACAAAGAAGACTCTCGAGTCAATCTGCAGCCGAAGGAAGTGCAGGACCCATAGTTTTTGACTCAGCTCTCATTCAAGATGATCCGGAGCTGTTGAAAGAATTGATAATGGTGCAAACTTGGAGAGAATGGAAACTTGAAAGATATCATTCTTTCATGTCAAAAATCACCCCAGATTTGATACGGAGTGAAAATTTTTCCTTGGAATGGTGCGGAACGAACGTGATGCTAGATGCACTCAACATGGATTTAAATCAAGTGTATCACATGAAGCTACACGAGAAGGCAGCCAGACAAAAAGGAAAAGCACCAATAAAGGGAGGCAGTACGGCTCAAGACCGTTTAGCCGAACAAGAGAGACAGAATGAAATTTCACTTCAGTTAGCTCTGCAAAGGTCAGTTTATGACACACATCATTATCCAGGTAACACATCTCTTGTGGATAATGAAATTTTTGATGAAAGAACTGAAGGGACGGTACTCATTGATGTACCAATCATAAGCACTGAAAATCATATGGACATACCTGTGAAAGTCCATGATGTTTCTTTATTAATATCTGATCTGACCCCCACAACATCTAATGTGAATCTGGAGTGCAATGAACAACTTGTGGGATCCAATGAAGCCGAAGTGTCAGTACGAGAAGTGTCAGAAGAAAGAAGAAGAGATATACCAGTTGAAGTTGCAGTAGAAGTTGCTACTGAGAGTAGACTGCCTATCATAGAGGATTTATCCAGTGTATTGCCGGTACACCATACCGAGTCTACCATGCCTACCATGGACCCTGTTCTAGAAAATGAAGAATTATTTGCAGACAATTACACGAGAACAGAAGTCCTAGAAGAACAAGTTGGTGATCTCTATCAAGAAGCCGAATCACCTGAAGAAGAAGGGATGCAACTTATTGATACAGTTGTTCTCACAGATCCGAATAGAAGTCCATTCGGATCCCCTCAAAACTTTGTGCAGATGAATGATCAAGATGATGCCATATTTTCATCCTTATTTGCCAAAGTGGCCGAATCCAGTGATGTTGTTTGTCAAACAGTTGGAGAAAAGTTGGTTGAACAAAATCAAAAGCTAGAACAACAACACACGGATGTACGAGTCAATCTGAAGGAATTAATGGAGCATCAAAATATTTTGAAGACCCAGATTGACAAAGCAGAAAGAATCTTGAAAGGAGAATTGACAAAAGGCTTACTTGAAGTGATTCAGCTCATGAAGAAGGAACGTGAAGCAGCTGAAAAGATTAACAACGAACGTCACTTGAGACAGATCAAAGCAATTCAAGACCAAGAAAGCCGAATCAACAAACTTGAAGCTGAACTCGCAGTTACAACAAACAAGCTGGACAACGTGCAAACTGTTTCCATTGAAACGCACAATATTGTTGAAACTGTGAAGGAAAACCAAGACCGAGATTTTAATACCCTTGCATTTTTGGTTGATAACGCCAAAAGGGGGGAAGAAATTCTCAGTCACTTGGCTTTGCAACAACAAGAATTTATTCTTGGAAGTCAACAACAGCCAGTAGTGTCTACTCAAGGTAGAGGCCGAAGCCGCGGATAATCCTCATAAGGACCATCTCAGATTGGTTTTGCTCAGTTCGCGAATCCTAGTCTTGGTACGAGTACATCGAAGGTTGCTGAACAACGTGGCTGGTTTGAATGCTCTAAGGGTACCGCCACTCAGACAACAATATGGACTAAGGAAAATCTACCAAGCATGATCAAGAAATGGCATGCAGCCGATCAAGCCCAATGGATCTCGGAGAAGAATAAAGAAGAAGAAAGCAAAAGGAAAAGAACCGAGATGTGGTATGAACTAAGAGATTTCACCGGAAATATGGGCATGAATCTTGGAGAAGAAAGAAGCTTCGAAGAATGTGTCTTATGGTGGGAAAACGGAGTTCTTCCGGGCAACAATATCAAAGAAGCTTATGGATACTATATGGCCGGACAGCTTACAAAGAAATTTCAAAATGCAAAGTTCAAAGATGATTTCTTCAAGCTCAGAGAACATGTCAAGGAAATTTTGAAGAAAGACTCTGGTGTGAAGAAACCCAGAAGGTAATCTGAAAATTCTCTTAAGCTGATATTTTCTCTATTTTCGAACCTCTGTTGCGTTTTTCTCTATAAATTCGAAATATATCAATAAATATTTCCCATGGTCTATTTTGAGTCTTTATTTTTTTTGTTTAATGTAATTAGACTTTCGTGAATTAAAAGACAAGAAATATGTCAAACGCACGACAAAATTAAAAATTGATGATGATCAAAATAAAAATAATTCAAGATGCGTTTAGGAGCTTGTCTAAAAATTTAATTCACAAGTTTCTTTTGATTGTGTCTAGAAAACCATTTGTTAAACTCATCTTGGCTTTGTCAAATAAAATTGAACAAAAAGATTATTTTTCAAAGACTTAAAGCCAATGACTGAGTATAGGTTTTGGCATTATCAAAAGGGGGGAAATTGTTAGGAATAAAGTGTAATGGTTTTGATATGCCAAATTTGTATTTGTAGATCCCCCAATTTTATTTCTAAGTCTAGTAGAGTCTTAGACCATGATCGGGAAATTATTTAATTATGAAAAGAGAAAAACAGAGGAAGATGGATGAAAATGGAAGAAGAAGATATAAAGTCTAAAATCAAGAATTTGTCTGGAGAAAATGACAAATTGAAAAAGAAGATGAATGATATGAAATCACGTCAATGCTACTCAAAGAAGATATCCCAAAAGAATTTTCGTGAAGAAAATTAATATTGGAAGAATGCATGAAATTGACTTGGAGATCAAGCATCTATGGAAAGAAAGGAGTACATCAAATGTGATTGGAGATTTAATCAAAAGCTGTATGGACGAAGTGGATGATGCTTGATATATTATCCAAAATGGCTCAAGTTCAAAACTCACTATCAATAATTTTACAAGGTAAAATTTGAGAAGTCAAATTAAATTAATCTGAAATTGAATTTGGGAGCTAGTTCGAAGCAATTGAAATTGGGTGAGATGCAATTGCACTTGGGAGCCAATTAATTCAAAGGAATTGGGAGCCGATTTCATAGAAATTGAAATTGGGAGCTAGTTCGAAGCAATTGAAATTGGGAGCCAGTTTCAGAGAAATCAAAAATTGAAATTGGGAGCTAGTTCGAAGCAATTGAAATTGGGAGCCAGTATCAATCCAAGATGGGAGCCAATGTAGAATTGAAATTGATTGAAATTGGGAGCCAAGAGGTTGTAGTATGGGATGCAATGGGAGCCAAGAGGTTGTAGTATGGGATGCAATTTCAAAGTTGGGGACCGATTTAAAAAAGACATGGAGATCAAATTGAATTGAGATGAAATTCAATACCAGGAGAAGTCTGGGAGCCAAGATCAAATTGAATTGAGATCATGGAGATCAAATTGAATTGAGATGAAATTCAATACCAGGAGAAGTCTAGGAGCCAAGATCAAATTGAATTGAGATGAAATTCAATACCAGGAGAAGTCTGGGAGCCAATTTCAAAGTCAAAGTCAACAATTTAAATTGGGAAGTTGGGGACCGATTCAAAGAAGACAAAGTCAAAGTCAACAATTTAAATTGGGAAGTCAAAGTCAACAATTTAAATTGGGAAGTTGGGGACCGATTCAAAGAAGACAAAGTCAAAGTCAACAATTTAAATTGGGAAGTTGGGGACCGATTCAAAGAAGACATGTTGGGGACCGATTCAAAGAAGACATGGAGATCAAATTGAATTGAGATGAAATTCAATACCAGGAGAAGTCTGGGAGCCAATTTCAAAGTCAAAGTCAACAATTTAAATTGGGAAGCAATTGAAAGCACTAGGAGCAGTTTGGGAGCCAATTGCAAGTCAAAATCAATTGGGAGCCAATTACAAGCCAATTGAAATTGGGTGTCAATTACAAAAGAGAAATTCAAATTGGGTGGATGTTCAAAGCCTGTTTGAAGTCTGAGAACACCCAGACGTGAGAATGAAGAAGATGAAGATGAACTTACAGTGAAAATATTCTCACAAGGAAAAATACTAGTTTTAACTAGTATGGGATTAAATTATTGAATATTTTTACATCCCAAAGATACAAGGACCACTTCAGAGCTAATCAGAGAAGCCATTCTACACCAAAACTGAGACCCAGATATTTCCACTCAACGTAAAACCAGAGGAATATCAGATGAAGTTTGGGAGCTCATTTACATGGAGATGAAACTCCATCAACGGCTAGCTTATCTCTTTCTGACATTTTTGCAGAAGATAAGATAAGATCTTTGACAAAAGATACAAGATTTCAAAAATGAGAGCGTCTCTTTCCAACGGATAAAATGATGAAGATATGAAGACTTGAAAAAAGGCAGTGAATAAGAGCGTGAAAAGCAGTAGAGCAGTTGAGAAAATTCGAATCCATCAAAGGGATCGAATATAGCAATTAAGCTTGAAAGAGCATAGAGAAAACATCTCATTTGGTACAGAGCATACCAAAAATCTTCAAGTGAGAAGTGAGAAAAGAAAAAGAACTCAGAGAGCTTCAAAAGAGAAATATTCTGAGAGTTCTTAAACAGAGCAAAACAGAGCAAAAATATCAAGTGCTTCACTTGATATATTCAAAGAGAGAAAACACTCAGAGCTATCAAGAGAAATCATTCCAGGGTGTTTATCTTCATCAAAGAGACCTGCGCATCATTGAAGATCATCTACAGAGTCTCAGAAGTTGGAAGCAAGACAACACTTGTTTTGGAGCAAAACAAGAGAAGGGAGGAAAGTAGCACGGAGCTGTGAAATCCTGGATTGTCACACGGAGTTGTGAGATCCGAAGCAGCAGTGTCGGAGGCACTGGGCGTGATTGGTGTGGGCTTGGTGATCAAAGCACCATATCACGGGATACGTTTCTACCGGAGTGTGGAAGACGGGGGGAAAGTAACGCGGAGTCGTGAAATCCTGGGATAGTAGCGCGGCGACGTGAAACCCGAAGCAGCAGTGTGGTGTCACTGGGCATGATTAGTGCGGGCTTTGTGATCAAAGCACTAGATTGCGGAAATTCATTGTATCTTGGAACCAAGGAGTGGTAGATATAGCGAATTGCTCTTAGAGATAAGAGCAAGTGGAGTAGGAGGATTACACCACCTCGCGAACCACTATAATTGTCTTGTGTTCTTTACTGCTTTCTTTACTTACCACTCTTTACATATTCGCTCTACACGAGATATACTGCTCACACAATCTCACACACACTTTATGTTTATTTATTTCCGCTGTGCACCATACTCTAACAATCTAGTTAAGAGTTTTGGTTTATCTCTGGCTTAGCAATTGTTGTGCTGTGCGAAAAAGTTTGAAAGTCTATTCACCCCCCCCCCCTCTAGACTTTCACCTTACCTCTTTTGGGACCAACAGTTACCAGCATCTCTCGCTGAACAGATATATTTGGCTTTCAGGCACAGAAGGATAAGTCACGAGAGCGCGCTAGGGCTTGGAGCATAGAAGTAGATAGTTCCTCTTTCGGCCTGCGTGCCACGTTATGCATTTGCTTTATTAAGGATAATAGTTAGTTGGCCTGTGCACCGGAGTTCTCTAGCTCAGGTGTGGCATAGCACCCCGTACTCTTTATGTTACGTTTCTGGGAATGTATGAGATTTCGCCTTTATTTTATAAGTTTTAAATGTCTTGAAAATCCGGGGTGTTACAGTTGGTATCAGAGCCTAAGTTTGACCCTAGGATAAGACTCTTAAAGACCGGACTTTAGGACATTAGGCTTGAACTCTAAGTATTTAGGAACATAGGACCCAGGAATCTTGAGACGCGTGGTGAGATTGTGAAACCTACACATGACCACCCACTTTATCCCCCTCTAACTTAAAGAAACTCCCCCTCCGCTTATTGCATCAAGGTAAGAATGCAAAATAACATCGACCTATGAACACCAGGATGGCACCGAAAGGAAGACAGGTAGGAACACCGGAACTCCCCACGCAGGAATTCTTGACTCAAAATCTGCAACGCCTGGCTCAAATTGCCCAGGCACTAAGTACTACCGTTCCCCAACCTTTATCAACAAGCGAGAACTTGGAAACTCACCGCCAAGTCTCGGCACACTAACCACCCACCTTCTCGGGGAACGAAGACCCCACGTCCCTCGAGGAATGGATTGGGACTTTCGACAAGATATTCAGGGCAACCAAATGTCCAGAAAACCACCAAGTAAGAATAGCCTCCTTCTACTTCAGGCACGAGGCCGATGCTTGGTGGGCCCATGAGGGACCCGCATGTGAACAAAACCACGAATTTAACTGGGAAACCCTAAAAACACGACTACGAGAAAAATTCTACCCCAATCATCTAAGAGCCACCATATACGAAGAGTTCCTCCACCTAAAACAAGGTGCAGCCCCAATCACGGAATACTACCAACAATTCCATCGGCTGGCTTGCCTCATCCCCGAGCTAGTACCCACCAAGAGGGTCAAGATCAAGAAGTTCATAACAGGCCTTGATCCCGAACACCAAAAAGCCCTGGCCACACAAGAGCCAGGAACCCTCAGGGAAGCCTATGCCAAGGCATCCCAACTACAGCAAGTATCAAACCAACCCCGGGAGACACGCTTGGGGTACAAAAGGAAACCCGAAGGGGAGCACACAAACCCCACCCGAGGACCTAAGAACCTCAGGACCGTCTCACCTCACAAGGTCACAACGCCAAGCATTCAGGGAAGAATCCTTACTCTAAGCAAAGCCAGGATCGGAGACAGCAACATAGTCTCCAGAACCTTCCTGGTACACGCCACCCCCGCCACTATATTATTTGACTCGGGGGCTACCAACTCGTTTATAGCAGCCGAGTTTGCCACTCAGCTTGGCCTCAACACCAGCAGCAAGGTCCGACTTCAGGTCAAGGTGGCCTCCGGCGAAATCCTAAAATGCGACCGCATGTACGAGAAAGTAATGATTACCATCCAAGGGGTGGAATTTCCCAGCAACTTAATACGATTCAAACTGGACGGGGTACAAGTGATCTTGGGCATGGACTGGCTAGGAAAATTCCAAGCACAAATCCTATGCGGGGAACAAAAAGTGGTCCTACGAGGACCAAACGGTAAAAGGGTATCATACCGCGGGACCCACCATGAATCAGGGATCAAATTGGTGAACATGATGAAAATGAAGAAATACCTAAACAAGGGAAGCAAGGCCTTCCTATGCTCGGTCGAGGACCTCAACGCCAAAATCCCCGAACAACAAACCATTCCAGTGGTAAACGAATTCACCGACGTCTTCCCAGATGAAATCCCCGGGGCACCCCCAGCCAGAGAAGTCGAGTTCACCATAGACCTCATACCTAGCGCTGCCCCGATCTCTAAACCACCCTACAGGTTGGCACCAAAAGAAATGAAGGAACTGAAAACGCAACTACAGGAATTGCTAGATAAAGGGTACATCCGCCCCAGCACCTCCCCATGGGGGCACCAGTACTATTTGTCAAAAAGAAGGATGGAAGCATGCGCCTGTGCATCGACTACCGGGAACTTAACCAAGTCACAATAAAGAATAGGTACCCCCTTCCCCGGATCGATGACTTGTTCGACCAACTAAAAGGGGCAGGGGTATTCTCAAAAATTGACCTAAGATCCGGATATCACCAAATACAAGTGGCCAAACAGGACATTCAGAAAACAGCCTTCCGGACACGTTACGGCCACTATGAATTCACAGTAATGCCCTTCGGACTCACCAACGCCCCCGCCATATTCATGGACCTCATGAACCGAGTATTCCGACCCCACTTGGATGACTTCGTCATTGTCTTCATTGACGACATCCTAGTCTACTCCCGAAACAAGGAAGAACATGAAAGACACCTCCGCATAGCCCTGCAAACTCTAAGAGAGCACCAACTATACGCCAAGTTCTCTAAATGCGAATTCTGGAAAGACAGTGTGGCCTTCCTGGGCCACGTGATAGCCAAGGAAGGAATTAAGGTGGACCCCGCCAAAATCCGTGTCGTTAAGGAATGGACCACGCCAAGCTCACTCTTAGAAGTCCGAAGCTTCCTAGGCCTGGCTGGCTACTACAGGAGGTTTGTACCCGACTTCACCAGGATAGCCCAACCTCTCAACAAACTCATGAAAAAGGAAACCCCCTTCCGATGGGACAACGACTGCATCTTGGCCTTTCAAGAATTGAAGGATAAGCTAACTACGACACCCGTGATCGCCATTCCCTCCGAGGAGGAAGGGTTCGAGGTCTTCAGTGACACGTCCAAAAAGGGATTGGGGTGCGTACTAATGCAAAAAGGCAGGGTAATAGCATACGCATCCAGGCAACTCAAAACCCACGAAGAGAATTACCCCACCCACGACCTCGAACTAGCCGCTATCGTGTTCGCACTAAAAATTTGGAGGCGTTACTTATATGGGGTGCAATGCAAGATTTACATAGACCATAAGAGCCTAAAGTACATCTTCACCCAGAAAGACCTAAACATGAGACAACGAAGGTGACTAGAACTCATAAAGGACTACGATCTAGACATCCAATACCACGAGGGAAAAGCTAACATTGTGGCAGACGCCCTAAGCAAGAAGACTAACCACTCCCTCAACACCACCTGGATCCTACCGGACCAGCTATACAAGGACTTCCAAAGACTGAATTTGGAAATAATAGAGCAAGATCAAATCCACCCCGACACCCACTTATTCAACACGCAAATCATACTTACACTCTTTGAGGAAATCAAAATAGGACAACAGCAGGATCCGGAACTAGATAAAATCCGCCTCGACCTAACCCAAGGGAAGGAAGGGCCCTTCGAAATACACGAAGACGGCAGTCTCCGTTACCAGGGCAGGTGGTGCGTTCCCTCAACGCACCCCCACTTGAAACAACAGATCTTAGAGGAAGGGCACAACTCCCCATACTCAGTTCACCCAGGGGTGACAAACTATACCAAGATGTGAAAAGGTCGTTTTGGTGGCCCAACATGAAAAAGGAAATCGCAGATTTCGTGGCCAAATGCCTGAACTGCCAAAGGGTGAAGGTCGAATGATGCAAACCCAAGGGACTCGTACAGCCCCTGGAGATACCACAGGAAAAGTGGGACTCCATATCCATGGACTTCGTCGGAGGGTTACCCCCAACAAAAACCGGCAAGGATAAAATTTGGGTCATAGTGGACCGACTAACCAAGACAGCGCGATTCATTGCCATGAAGGAAACATGGACAATGACACAACTGGCCCAAGCCTACTTGAGCCGAGTAGTGAAGTACCACGGAGTCCCCCGGAACATCGTGTCCGATAGAGACTCCCGGTTCCTCTCACAATTCTGGAAATCGCTGCAATTAGCCTTGGGGACACAACTAAAACTGAGCAGAGCCTTCCACCCCACCACTGACGGCCAAAACGAGAGAACCATTCAGACTCTCGAAGACATGTTAAGAGCCTGTGTGTTAGACTTTCAAGGGACATGGGAGGAACACCTAGACCTTATTGAATTCTCATACAACAACAGCTACCACGCAAGCATTCGTATGGCACCCTACGAAGCTCTATACGGACAAAAGTGTAGAACCCCCTTATGTTGGGAAGACATGGTCGACCCGGTAGCACTAGGGCCCCAATACCTACAAGATACCATAACCAAGGTCAAACACATCCAGGAAAGGATGAAGGCTGCCCAGGACCGCTAGAAGTCCTACGCCGACCTAAGGAGGAAACAAGCCGAATTCAACACCGGGGACAAGGTCTGGTTGAGAATCTCGCCTACACGAGGGGTGATGAGATTCAGAAGAAAAGGGAAGCTCAGCCCACGATTTATCGGCCCCTACGAAATCATAGAAAGAGTTGGGAACCTAGCCTATCGCCTCGCTCTACCCATTGAACTAGAACGAGTACACAACGTATTCCACATATCCCATCTAAAGAAATACATGCACGACCCAAGCCACGTGCTTCAACCCGAGGTTGTGGACCTCGACGAGTCACTAGTATACGAAGAAAAACCCGTGAGAATCCTAGACACCAAGACAAGAACCACACGAAGTCGAGCCATAGAAATGGTGAAAGTTCTCTAGACCAACCATGGGACCGAGGAAGCGACATGGGAACTCAAGAACACGATGAGGGAACGCTACCCTGAACTTTTCACACCAGGTAACTAAGAAGAAGTCACTCGACAAGGACCAAGCTTCGGGGACGAAGCTTCCTGTTAATGGGGGGGGGGGGGGGGGGAGAGTGTAACACCTCGTGTTACGATCCCTAAAATCAATTAAATCATTTAATCAATAACCCAAAAGAAAGAATTAAATTACAGAAATTAATTAGGATAAAGGCCCACCATAGTCCGTGGGCCCTCATCTCTAAACCCAATCCTTAGTCCTAAAAGGAATAGAGTTAGCAAACCTATAGTAATTAGGCCCTAAGTAAGACTCTTAAATATATAAATAGGGAACATAAGGAGGCACCTAGAACTCCCACCACAATAATCTCTCACCACACCAAGAATTCCAAGAATTCCCCTAGGAGAAATCAAGAAAGAAGAAAGCTTAAAGAAAGACCCTTCATAGCCAAGGAATTAATTAAGGCTAAGAGGTAACCCATGTCTCAACAAAACCTATTTTCATAGCTATGATTCCCCTCTTAGGATTTCCCCCATATTCTTGTGTGATTGATGATTCGTTATATTGATCTCGGTAATTGGTGTTATGATTCCATGGGTGATCTTGATGATCTTGAGAGGTTCTTGGTGATTATAGGGTGTTCTTGATGTTCTTGATAATTATGTGGTGACCTTGATGATTATATGATGTTCTTGATGCTTATGTGAAATTCCTACCGAATCTTGATATTAGAAGACGAATTGTGTTCTTGTTGATTTAAAAGTAATTAGAACCCTAGGTTATATCGTAGAACTCGTATGGTAATATTCTCGGTATATTGGGTGGGAATTCGTATGTTTGGGTGTTGATTATGTTTAGAAAAGCATGATAGGTTATGTGCCGTATGTCCTTGCTTTTGGATCCGTTATTCGTCTACATGTTATTGTTAATTACGTTTGAAAGTGTCTAAGCATGGTTCCGGGTTCCACGATGGTTCCCGGGGCGTTTAATTGTGAAGAAGAGTCAGTGGGGGGTAGGGGACCCGCCACCTACCCACGGCTAAGAATGGCCTCGCCGGCAGCGGGCAGCCGGCGGGCGGGCAGCTGCCCACCGGGTACCCGCTGCCCGGTAATAGATGCCGCCGGTGGGCAGCCGGCGGGTGAACCCTCACCCACCGGCTACTCGCTGGTTTGCATCCCAACTCGGGATTTTGGCTTCCCCGTTTGATGTTCCCCCGACCCCTGTGGTGTCCTAACGGACCCCTCCCATCATGCCTATGTCTAGTTTGATGTTCGGATACCGTTCGTAGGTTAAAAGAGTCTTGTATATTGCATGCTAGTTGGATTGGTATTCCGTTGGCCTAGGCGTAAGAAGTATGAACCCCTTAGGACTATTCTTAGTTGTGGATGACCACGCATAGGTTTCGTTATACGATTTCTCCCCCTTTCCCAGTGTGCTAATATGGGCTGCTTGTACTTGCTATGTGTTATGTGTGCATGTTACCCCAATTTGGTTGCGATCAAATTGGTTATACGGGCAGTTGGATGGGTTGAGAACCATACTAACTGTTAACCAGGCCGGTTAAGATTGGTCAGGTATATAAATATTATATAGGACTGAGGTCCACTATACGGGCAGTTGAATGGGTTGAGAACCATCCCAACTGTTAACCAGGCTCGTAGAGACCGGTCAGGTATATAAATATTATATAGGACAGAGGTCCACTATACGGGCAGTTGAATGGGTTGAGAACCATCCCAACTGTTAACCAGGCTAGTAAAGACCGGTCAGGTATATAAATATTATATAGAGCTGCGGTTCATCGGTCGGTTGCGATCGACCCCTCCGTGTTGTGAGACGGGGCAGGGTGCTGCGGGGCCGTGTCAGAGCTATATGCGCTGACCCTCATGTATGGGCATGCGATTGGTCCCGTGGAGCCAACAAAGTGTGCTATATGATGAGATAAGAAGGATTGATGTTGTGACTATTATGGAAACGTGACCATAGGATTCTTGCTAGAAAACTATACATGTTTAATTGTGATATTGGTTGTGTTTATCTATAACTGTGCCCTATGTCGAGAATTGTATATACTTGGTTATGACTGTGGATTGTGTGCACCCCTATTTGTCGAGTCGGTTCCCTGATTTAAAAGCTAGAGTCTCTTAGGATATATCTTCATGCTTCGAAATGACTTTTCGTATATCTATGTATATATCTATATGTATTGTATTTCAACGCGTTGGAGTGGGTTACTGTTTGGAATAAAGTGTAATGGTTTTGATATGCCAAATTTGTATTTGTAGATCCCCCAATTTTATTTCTAAGTCTAGTAGAGTCTTAGACCATGATCGGGAAATTATTTAATTATGAAAAGAGAAAAACAGAGGAAGATGGATGAAAATGGAAGAAGAAGATATAAAGCCTAAAATCAAGAATTTGTCTGGAGAAAAATGACAAATTGAAGAAGAAGATGAATGATATGAAATCACGTCAATGCTACTCAAAGAAGATATCCCAAAAGAATTTTCGTGAAGAAAATTAATATTGGAAGAATGCATGAAATTGACTTGGAGATCAAGCATCTATGGAAAGAAAGGAGTACATCAAATGTGATTGGAGATTTAATCAAAAGCTGTACGGACGAAGTGGATGATGCTTGATGTATTATCCGAAGCAGGAAGATATATACTTAAGAGACACTAGTTTTAAAACCAGAAATCGACTCAGCAAATAGGGATAAGCTCATCAATCAACAATAAACAGTTAAGTAGAGATAACGTCATAAGGAATACGCATCTAAGGTCACAGATCACTTTTCAATTCCAAAACACATCATCATCCAATCACCATTCATATCACATAATCATTGATGGCGCCACGGGACCAATCGCATGCCCCGAACATGAGGGTTAATGCTTATAGCCTTAACACGGCCCCGCAACACCCTATCCAGTACCGCGGTATAAGGGGAGTTGATCGCAACCAACCCTTTGAGAACCGCTGACGAACTCAACGTCGGATCACGATCCTACACACCGCTGACACACCCAGTCGGTGGACCGCGATCCCCTTTTCAAGGGGGGACTTACGACCCTACACACCGCCGATGGGTACGCCGGTGGACCATAGCGGATCAAGCCCGACACACCGCGGAGCTATACTCAGTCGGTGGGCGAAGATCCTCGGAAGAGTCTGGACCTAGTCGGTTGGCATGGTTGATCCCCAGGTCTTGACTCTTAATTTCTTCCGCGGGCTCCTAAGAGTCGCAGGGTTTCGGGTTGACTTCTTCATTTTATTGCGTTTCATCCCTTCCTTGGCGGATGAATTTCTTAACTAGACTTTATGTCCTTCTTGAGGTTCGGCCTGTGGCACCTTTTTGATGATGTTTGCTGTAGTGAGGGCACTTGACACTCTTTGGAACGCATTTGTTCGCCTGTCCTTGTCAACGCATGGCGTTCTTTGATGACGCTCGTACTGGTTATGGTCTCTTGTAAAGACATCACGGCTCTCGTGCAAAGGTGAGAGGATACCTTTTCACGTATTCGTACTTCCACCTAATCCACCGATCCCTATCTAACAACTTATTTTCAAATCGAAGAAAACCAAGAAGGTGAATTCAGGGCAAGGCAAGCCTCCCGTATTGGCCTCGTTGTTTCTTGGGGGTGGTCTTTGTCCAGTTGGGTTGTTTGGCCTTGTGTTGGTGTCACTTCTCGTCCTCTGCATTGGTGGCGCTCCTCCTCCTGTGTTCCTTTTTCGAATCTGATCTTGAACCCCATGTTGTAGTAGTTGGATTCGGTAGAGGTTTGCAGCACTGGTGTAAGCCTCGTTGAGGGTCCGGGGCCCGCTTACTACTAGTGCTTTCCGGGCTTCGAAGTTGAGGCCTGATACAAACCTTTCTATTTTAGTTGATTCTGTGGGGACTAACTCTGGTGCGAAGCGTGCCAGTTCGAGGAATCATTTATGGTATTCTATGACAGTAGCCATTCCTTGTTTTAGGTGGAGGAACTCTTCGTGCATAGAGGCTTTTATGTGTGTTGGGTAGAATCGTTCTCTCAAGCCTGTTTTCAGATTGTCCCAGTTGAATCCTAGTTCTTGCCTGTAGGTGGGTCCTTCGTGGATCCACCAAAGGACTGCTTCGTGTCTGAAGTAGAACGAGGCTATTTCTACACAATGCTCTTCTGGGCATTCTACCAATCCCAGGATTTTGTCGAAGGTTCGTATCCATTCGTCGAGGATGGCGGGATCCTCTTCTCCCGAAAAAGTGGGTGCCCTATGGTTCGAGACTTGTCGGGCGACTTCTGAATTTGTGTTTGGTGGCGGACAGTTGTTGCGGAGGGCTACGTCGCTCAATGATTGGGCGACTTGGGTTAGTTGTTGTAGGGTTTGAGCGAGGGGGTCTTGTGTAGCGGGTTCTGGGGTCCTTGATTGTCTTCTGGTTGGTGCCGTGATGTTGATCTATAGAGTTAATGTTTATAGCAACGTCTGAGATAGAGTGTCGTACCCTTACCATGGTGTGATAAGTGAAGGGGAGGTTCTTTAAATTAATGAGGGATGAGGGGAAGGTTATGTGATGATGGGCAGGCTCACAATCTCACCGTGTGTCCTAATGTTCCTGATTCCTGTGCTCTTAGACGCCTAAATCCTATCTCTACTAAACTCCTAGTGTTTTATGCCTAATGTTCTAAGGTCTTGGTCTTAAGAGTCTTATCCTAGGGTCAAACTTAAGCTCTGATACCCTGTGTTACGACCCCTAAAACCAATTAATCATTTACCCAAAAGAAAGAATTAAATTCCAGTAATTAATTAGGAAAAGACCCACCATAGTCCATGGGCCCTTAACCCTAAAACCAATCCCCTAGTCCTATAAGGAATAGAATTAGCAAGCCCATAGTATTTGGACCCTAACTAGGACCCATAGGTATATAAATAGGGACAGAGGAGGCACCTAGAACTCACACCACAAATAATCTCTCACCATACAAGAAGTTCCAAGAATTCCCTTAAGAGAAATCAAGAAATGAGAAATCTTAAAGAAAGACCCTTCATAGCCAAGGAAATTAATTAAGGCTAAGAGGATACCCATGTCTCAACAAAACCTATTTACTTCGCTATAATTTCTTTCCCTGGCCTCCTTCTATATGCTAGTGTCTTGATTTATACTTCTATGCTATTGTGATATATTCTTGATGATTGATAAGATGATTGGTGGTATTCTTGATAATCTTGATGATCTTGATGATGGAAAGAGGTTCTTGATATTGATGTAACAATTCTTGATGAATCTTGATAATTCTTGATGTTAAAGATAAATTGTGATTTTGATGATTTGGGAGGGATTATAGCCCTAGGATGGATTGGGAATTTGTGATATAATGTTCTTGATATATATTGGGTGGGAATTCGCATGTTCGGGTGTTGTTTATGTTTAGAAGTCGTAATAGGATGAGTTATATGTAATTCATGCTTTTGATCCATTAGTTGACTACGTGGTGTCGCTAATTGCGTTTAAAAGTGTCTAAGCATGGTTTCGGGTTCCACAAAGGATCCCGGGACGAAATTGTGGTAAATGAGTCAGTGCGGGGTAGGTGGGGGTAGGGGTACCCGCCACCTACCCGTTGCCCGAAGATCACCGCCGGGCAGCGGGCAGGCGCCGGGCAGGCGTCCGCCCGCCGGCAACCCGCTGCCGGGCAGTGATCTCCGGCAGGCAACCGGCGGGTGATCCCTCACCCACCGGCTACCCGCTGGTTCGTGACCCACCCTGGGTCCCCGGCTTCCCCGTTTGATGTCCCCCATTCCCCGTGGCGTCCCAACGGATCCCGTTGGTCGTGCCTGAGTCTACTTTTATGTTTCGGGTACCGTTCGTAGGATAAGTGAATCTTAGGAATTGCATGCTAGTTGAAATTGGTAACCCGTTGACGTAGGTGGAAGTCATATGAACCCCTTAGGACTACACTTATTATGTGAATGATGACACGTAAGTTTAATTATATGTCTCCCCTTCCCAATGTGCTATTATGTGCTATAATGTGTTATGTGATGCATGATTCCCCAATTTGGTTGCGATCAAATTGGCTATACGGGCAGTTGGATGGGTTGAGAACCATCCCAACTGTTAACCAGGCCGGTTGCGATCGGTCAGGTATATAAATATTATATAGGGCTGCGGTCCACTGCTTGTTACTTATGAGCTGTGGTTCATCCTCTTGGCTGCGGTCAGTGATTCACTTCTTGGGCTGCGGGCCACATGGGCCTCGGTGCTATGACCCACCGAACGTGAACGCGCCAGGACGGTGTGTAGGGCCAATAAGCCGAGGAAGGCTGTAGTCCACCGATCCGAGTAATTTGGGCGGTGTGTAGGGCTACGGCTGGCTGCGATCCACCGAGCGATGGGACGACGATGTGTAGGGCCATAGTCTCCGAGGATTTTCTCCCACCGACTGAGTATAGCTCTGCGGTGTGTCGGGCTTGATCCGCTATGGTCCATCGGCGTATCCATCGGCGGTGGGTAGGGTCGTATGTCTCCCCTTGAAATGGGGATCGCGGTCCACCGACTGGGTGCGTCAGCGGTGTGTAGGATCGTGATCCGACGTTGAGTTCGTCAGCGATTCTCAAAGGGTTGGTTGCGATCAATTCCCCTCATACCGCGGTACTGAGGTAGGGTGCTGCGGGGCCGTGTTAATGCTATAAGCATTAACCCTCATGTTCAGGGCATGCGATTGGTCCCGTGGCGCCATCAACGATTATGTGATATGAATGGTGGTTGTATGATGATGTGATTTGGAAATTTTGAAAGTGTTCTATGACCTTAGATGCGTATCCCTTATGTCGTTATCTCTACTTAACTGTCTATTGTTGATTGACGAGCTTATCCCTATTTGCTGAGTCGATTTCTGGTTTTAAAACTAGTGTTTCTTAAGTATATATCTTCCTGCTTCGAAATGATTTTCGTATATCTATACATATCTATCTATAATGTATTTCAACGCGTTGGAGTGGGTTACCAGCATCTCTCGCTGAACAGATATATTTGGCTTTCAGGCACAGATGAGTAGACACTGGAGCGCGCTAGAGATTTGGAGCATAGAGTAGATAGTTTCCCTTTCGGCCTGCGTGCCATGCTTATGTATTGACATTATTGAAGATTTTAGTTAGTTAGCCTGTGCACCTGAGTTCTCTTGCTCAGGTGTGGCATAGCACCCCATACTCTTATGTTATAATTTTGGGATTTAATGAGAATTTAACTTTATTATATAAGTTAAAAGTTGAAAAATTTCGGGGTGTTACAGTTGGTATCAGAGCCTAAGTTTGACCCTAGGATAAGACTCTTAAGACCAAGACCTTAGAACATTAGGCTTAAAACACTAGGAGTTCAGTAGAGATAGGATTTAGGCGTATAAAGAGCACAGGAATCAGGAAATTATGACACGCGGTGAGATTGTGAGCCTGCCCATCATCACATAACCTTCCCCTCATCCCTCATTAATTTAAAGAACCTCCCCTTCGCTTATCACACCAAGGTAAGGGTAACGGCACTCCAACTCAGACGTTGCTATAAACATTAACTCTATAGATCAACATCATGGCACCAACCAGAAGACAATCAAGGACCCCGGAACCCACTGCACAAGACCCCCTGGCTCAAACCCTACAACAACTAACCCAGGTCGCCCAAACATTGAGCAACGTAGCCCTCCGCAACAACCGACCGCCACCAAACATAAATTCAGAAGTCGCCCGACAAGTCTCGAACCATAGGCCACCCACTTTTTCGGGAGAAGAGGATCTCGCCATCCTCGAGGGATGGATACGAACCTTTGACAAAATCCTGGGATTGGTAGAACGCCCAGAACAGCGTTGTGTAGAAATTGCTTCGTTCTACTTCGGACTCGAAGCAGACCTTTGGTGGATCCACGATGAACCCACTTACAGGCAAGAACCAGGATTCAACTGGGAAAATCTGAAAACACGCATGCAAGAACGATTCTACCCAACACACATAAAAGCCTCTATGCACGAAGAGTTCCTCCACCTAAAACAAGGAATGGCTACCGTCACAGAATACCATAAACGATTCCTCGAACTGGCACGCTTCGCACCAGAATTAGTCCCCACAGAATCAACTAAAATAGAAAGGTTTGTATCAGGCCTCAACTTCGAAGCCCGGAAAGCACTGGTAGTAAGCGGGCCCTGGACCCTCAACGAGGCTTACACCAGTGCTGCAAACCTCTACCGAATCCAACTACTACAACGTGGGGTTCAAGATCAGATTCGAAAAAGGAACACAGGAGGAGGAGCGCCACCAATGAAGAGGACGAGAAGTGACACCAACACAAGGTCAAACAACCCAACTGGACAAAGACCACCCCCAATAAACAATGAGGCCAATACGGGAGGCTTCCCTTGCCCAAAATGCAACCAAAGCCATAGAGGCAGGGACTGCATGGGGAACCCCTTGCGATGCTTCAACTGTGGAAAAGATGGACACAAGGCCTTCTAGTGTTTACAACCCTCGAGCTCACGTCCCATGAACATGGGCCAACACAGAGGCACGAGCAACCAAGGGAATCATAGTGCCCCCGGAAAAGTATTCATCATGAGCCGCACACAAGCCGAACTTGGGGACGAGGACAACCTCAACGAAGAAAACATGATCCCGGAAGACGAGGAGCATGCGAATCCACCAGAGGAAAACCAAGAAGGTGAATTCTGTTTAGGATGAGCCAAAGAAATCCCTTGTAACCACCCTTGTAGTAAAACTACTTGTTTAGCTTAGCCTCTTCGGAATCATTTTTAAATTAGATCGAAATATTCTATCATAAGTAGAGGAAACTAGACAACAACAAACCACAAGGAGGACCAATCAAAATTCCCCACCACTAGAAGACAAAAGGAGGAAAAAGACAAGGATCACACAATAAAGAAGAACTAATGTCAACAAGGGGAATTAAACTCTAGACTTCCCATTTGTAAGACCAAATCCTTAACCACTAGACCATGATTATTTCTTAAAACCTCAAGGGAACACTCCCTTCTTAAACCCCTATAAATCCCTAAAACCCACAAAAATCCCCAAATCAAAAACCCTTCTTCTTCTTCCACACACACACTCTCTCTCTCTTCCTCTCCCTCTCGCCTCCCCGCCGACCCAACACCACCCAACACCCCAACAACCATCCCGCCAGCCACCGCCACCAACCGAGTCACCGACGGCCACCTAGGAGACACCTCACCGTATGCCACCATCGCCGCCCGGAAGCAGCCCGCGACGCCGCCACTGCCTGGCGCTCGCCCGGACGCACCCCGCTGCCACACACACCCACCGCCGCTGTCCCAACTCCACCCAAGTCCACCGCCACCTCGCTGAGCCATCGCCAAGGCCAAGCCACGCCGCCGCCCTTCTCACCGTCGAGAGAACTGTGTCGCCGGAAGCTCACCGGAGCCACGCCGGAACCCTCACCGGAAATTCACCAGAAATTCGCCGAAAAATGCCACCTAGACCCAAAATGCCAAAAAAGCCCCTCGGAATCCGCACCCCGGAATGGAGCAACACCGACTACACCGTGATCGGAGGTAAAGCTCTCGAACCCGACCAATTCTCTCCAGAGTTGGTCGACATGCTTAACTTCCAAGGGCTCTTGGATATGTATCTCACCATTAAAGGGGATACATACCCCGAACTGGTAAAAGAGTTCTATCATCACTTGGTGGCTGTCAAGTGAGGTGATAAATTAGAAATCACCGCTAAGGTCCGAGGCAAGGAAATCATACTTTCCGAAGGCCGCTTGGCCAAGCTCTTGAGACTGACCACCACGGGTGTGTCAAACTACGACCGGAAGGGATGGATTGATACCCAAAACATGGGGTACAAGGACTACCTCGGGTACCTACTTTGAAAGGGGGAAGGCTTCACCTCGGCCACTCGGCCAAACAGGAAATGGCTAACCGCAGAACAAAAGATACTAGTCATGATTGTAACTGATAGCCTGTTGCCTACAAATAACAAGAGCAAGGATGTGGGAAGCTTGGAGTGTACTTTTGCTTACCTTCTAAAACACAAAATCAAGTTCAACCTACCGGCTCTTATGTTAAAACACATGGAGTTTTGCAAGACTAGCAACCGGCTTAGTCTACCTTATGGAATGATCTGAGTTGGATCATGGAGAAGAAAGGAGTGGACCTAAGCCACACAGAGGTCAAGCCCGCAAGCGGCATGGTTTTCAATGCCCAGAACCTCCGTCGCAATGATATCTACTACACCGAAGGGGGACAGTATATCACCCTCGAGGAGATTTGCCTTAAACCCGAGGAGGAGCGAAGAGAATTGGTTGACCGATTGGACATCTCCAACAAAAAGCTTAAACGAGCAATGCAAGATTGTGGGGGACTAGAGGGAAGTGAGGAACAGGAAGAGGATAGCGAGCCTAATCCACCGGCACCCGCACGAACAGGAGGAAACCCAAGGGGACAAAATGAGGAGTCTGTCAATGAGCGCATCCTCGCACAGCTCACCCGACAAAACCAAATCATGGACGAAGGGTTTTCATCCTTAATTCACGCGACGCGCGCTTTAGATCAGAGGGTGGCAGCAATCGAGACCATCTTGGGCACTCGTGGGGCATCCAGTTCAGAAGTAGGAAACCAAGGTAGACCCGAACTTTCCAATCACCACGTCACCAGAAATCCAGTCTACCCCAGCAAGGACAACGCATGAGGCCACGCTCCTAACCAGGAGGCCAAAATACGAAGTGTCCAGGGGTGAATGAATGGATTAACGCACCGGCTCCGGGGACGAAGCCTCCTGTAAGGGGGCGAGAGTGTAACACCCCGTGTTACGACTCCTAAAACCAATTAATCATTTAATCATTTACCCAAAAGAAAAAATTAAACTCCAGTAATTAATTAGGAAAAGACTCACCATAGTCCATGGGCCCTTAACCCTAAAACCAATCCCCTAGTACTATAAGGAAGAGAATTAGCAAGCCCATAGTATTTGGACCCTAACTAGGACCCCTAGGTATATAAATAGGGACATAGGAGGCACCTAGAACTCACACCACAAATAATCTCTCACCACACAAGAAGTTCCAAGAATTCCCTTAAGAGAAATCAAGAAAGGAGAAATCTTAAAGAAAGACCCTTCATAGCCAAGGAAATTAATTAAGGCTAAGAGGTAACCCATGTCTCAACAAAACCTATTTTTTTCGCTATAATCTCCTTCCTTGGCCTCCTTCTATATGCTAGTGTCTTGATTTATACTTCTATGCTATTGTGATATATTCTTGATGATTGATAAGATGATTGGTGGTATTCTTGATAATCTTGATGATCTTGATGATGAAAAGAGGTTCTTGATATTGATGTAACAATTCTTGACGAATCTTGAAAATTCTTGATGTTAAAGATAAATTGTGATTTTGATGATTTGGGAGGGATTAGAGCCCTAGGATGGATTGGGAATTTGTGATATAATGTTCTTGATATATATTGGGTGGGAATTCGCATGTTCGGGTGTTGTTTATGTTTAGAAGTCGTAATAGGATGAGTTATATGTAATTCTTGCTTTTAATCTATTAATTGACTACGTGGTGTCGCTAATTGCGTTTAAAAGTGTCTAAGCATGGTTTCGGGTTCCACAAAGGATCCCGGGACGAAATTGTGTTAAATGAGTCAGTGGGGGGTAGGGGTTCCTGCCACCTACCCGCTGCCCGAAGATCACCGCCGGGCAGCGGGCAGGCGCCGGGCAAGCGTCCGCCCGCCGGCAACCCGCTGCCGGGCAGTGATCTCCAGCGGGCAGTCGGCGGGTGATCCCTCACCCACCGACTACCTGCTGGTTCGTGACCCACCCCGGGTCCCCGGCTTCCGCGTTTGATGTCCCCCATTCCCCGTGGCGTCACAACGGACCCCGTTGGTCGTGCCTGAGTCTAGTTTGATGTTTCGGGTACCGTTCGTAGGATAAGTGAATCTTAGGAATTGCATGCTAGTTGAATTGGTAACCCGTTGACCTAGGTGGAAGTCATATGAACCCCTTCGGACTACTCTTAGTATGTGAATGATCACACGAAAGTTTAATTATATGTCTCCCCTTCCCAATGTGCTATTATGTGCTATAATGTGTTATGTGATGCATGATTCCCCAATTTGGTTGCGATCAAATTGGCTATACGGGCAATTGGATGGGTTGAGAACTATCCCAACTGTTAACTAGGCTGGTTGCGATCAGTCAGGTATATAAATATTATATAGGGCTGCGGTCCACTGTTGGTTACTTATGAGCTGCGGTTCATCCTCCTAGCTGCGGTCAGTGATTCACTTCTTGGGTTGCGGTCCACATGGGCCTCGGTGCTATGACCCACTGGACCTGAACGCGCCAGGACGGTGTGTAGGGCCAATAAGCCGAGGAAGGCTGTAGTCCACCGATCTGAGTAATCGGGGCGGTGTGTAGGGCTACGGCTGGCTGCGATCCACTGAGCGATTAGACGACGGTGTGTAGGGCCATAGTCTCCGAGGATCTTCGCCCACCGACTGAGTATAGCTCCGCGGTGTGTCGGGCTTGATCTGCTATGGTCCACCGGCGTACCCATCGATGGTGTGTAGGGTCGTGATCCGACGTTGAGTTCGTCAGTGGTTCTCAAAGGGTTGGTTGTGATCAACTCCCCTCATACCGCGGTACTGACGTAGGGTGCTGCGGGGCCGTGTTAATGCTATAAGCATTAACCCTCATGTTCGGGGCATGTGATTGGTCCCGTGGCGCCATCAACGATTATGTGATATGAATGGTGATAGAATGATGATGTGATTTGGAAATTTGGAAAGTGTTCTGTGACCTTAGATGCGTATCCCTTATGACGTTATCTCTACTTAACTGTCTATTGTTGATTGACGAGCTTATCCCTATTTGCTGAGTCGATTTCTGGTTTTAAAACTAGTGTCTCTTAAGTATATATCTTCCTGCTTCGAAATGATTTTCGTATATCTATACATATCTATATATAATGCATTTCAACGCATTGGAGTGGGTTACCAGCATCTCTCGCTGAACAGATATATTTGGCTTTCAGGCACAAATGAGTAGACACTGGAACGCGCTAGAGATTTGGAGCGTAGAGTAGATAGTTTCCCTTTCGGCCTGCGTGCCATGCTTATGTATTAACATTATTGAGGATTTTAGTTAGTTAGCCTGTGCACCTGAGTTCTCTAGCTCAGGTGTGGCATAGCACCCCATACTCTTATGTTATAATTCTGAGATTTAATGAGAATTTACCTTTATTATATAAGTCTTAAAAGTTGAAAAATTTCGGGGTGTTACGGGGGGTAGGGGTATCCGCCACCTACCCGCTGCCCGAAGATCACTGCCGGGCAGCGGGCAGGCGCAGGGCAAGCGTCCACCCGCCGGCAACTCGCTGCCGGGCAGTGATCTCCGGCTGGTGATCCCTCACCCACCGGCTACCCGCTGGTTCGTGACCCCTCCCGGGTCCCCGGCTTCCCCGTTTGATGTCCTCCATTCCCCGTGGCGTCCCAACGGACCCCGTTTGTCGTGCCTGAGTCTAGTTTGATGTTTCGGGTACCGTTCGTAGGATAGGTGAATCTTAGGAATTGCATGCTAGTTGAATTGGTAGCCCGTTAACCTAGGTGGAATTCGTATGAACCCCTTAGGACGATTCTTAGTATGTGAATGATCACACGTAAGTTTAATTATATGTCTCCCCTTCCCAATGTGCTATTATGTGCTATAATGTGTTATGTGATGCATGATTCCCCAATTTGGTTGCGATCACATTGGCTATACGAGCAGTTGGATGGGTTGAGAACCATACCAACTGTTAACCAGGCCGGTTGCGATCGGTCAGCTATATAAATATTATATAGGGCTGCGGTCCACTGTTTGACTACTTATGAGCTGCGGTTCATTCTCCTGGTTGTGGTCAATGATTCACTTCTTGTGCTGCGGTCCACATGGGCCTCGGTGCTATGACTCACCGGACCTGAACGCGCCAGGACGGTGTGTAGGGCCAATAAGCCGAGGAAGGCTGTAGTCCACCGATCCGAGTAATCGGGGCGGTGTGTAGGGCTACGACTGGCTGCGACCCACGGAGTGATGGGACGACGGTGTGTAGGGCCATAGTCTCCTAGGATCTTCGCCCACCGACTGAGTATAGCTCCGCGGTGTGTCGGGCTTGATCTACTTTGTTCCACCGGCGTACCCATCGGCGGTGTGTAGGGTCGTAAGTCCCCCCTTGAAAAGGAGATCGCTGTCCACCGACTGGGTGTGTCAGCAGTGTGTAGGATCGTGGTCTGATGTTGAGTTCGTCAATGGTTCTCAAAGGGTTGGTTGCGATCAACTCCCCAAATACCACGGTACTGAGGTAGGGTGCTGCGGGGCCGTGTTAATGCTATAAGCATTAACCCTCATGTTCGGGGCATGCGATTGGTCCCGTGGCGCCATTAATGATAATGTGATATGATTGATGATTGAATGATGATGTGTTTGAATTGAAAAGTGAACTATGACCTTTGTGGTTCACTCCTTATGATGTTATCTCTACTTAACTGTTTATTACTGTTTGATGTGCATGTCCCTATTTGCTGAGTCTATCCCCGGTTTTAAAAGGTAGAGTCTCCTAAGTATATATCTTCTTGCTTCAAAAGGGTTCTCCTATACCTATATCTTTATATATACCTATATTTTATTTCAACGCGTTGGAGTGGGTTACCGGCATCTCTCGCTGAACAGATATATTTGGCTTTCAGGCACAGATGAGTAGAACCCAGAACGCGCTAGAGATCCGAGGCGTAGAGTAGCTTGTTCCCTTTTGGCCTGCGTGCCGTGATTATGTATTGACATTATTTGAGGATTTTAGTTAGTTAGCCTGTGCACCTGGGTTCTCTAGCTCAGGTGTGGCATAACACCCCATACTCTTATGTTATATTTCGGGATTTAATGAGAAATTATCTTTATTATATAAGTTTTAAAAGTTCCAAAATTTCGGGGTGTTACAGTTGGTATCAGAGCCTAAGTTTGACCCTAGGATAAGACTCTTAAGACCAGACTTTAGGACATTAGGCTTGAACTCTAGGTATTTAGGAACATAGGATTCTGGAATCTTAGGACGCGCGGTGAGATTGTGAGCCTACCTATCATCACATAACCTCCCCTAACTTTATTCCTCATTAATTTAAAGAATTTCCCCCTTCGCTTATCACATCAAGGTAAGGGTACAACACACTAACTCTTCATTCCACATACTTGTCCTAAAAATTTGTGGTGTCCTTGCATGCTTTTACCTGCTTTGTTGCTTGTCCCTCTTTGATTATCATACTTGTTTATTTGCTTAAGCATATGTTCCTAATTGATGTTAGACCAAGTTAGGAACCGCATATTATTGCTGAACTATTTGATCAAACATGCGTTATCTGGATATCTGCTACTTGATAAAGTATTTTGGAACTTGCAATTAGTAATTTTATTCGGCTTATAGGAACTCAATTGTCCTAATCATAATTGACCAATATAGCTAACTCACTAATAGCCCGATAAGTACTTACATGAGTTGCATGAAGGGAAATTTTGGGGAACATAGCTTTAATTAAGAAGGGGAAGAATGGGGCGTAGGATCCTTATGATATCTAGTTGAAGTCTCCCATATTCCTTATTAGTATCATGATAACATGATCCCTTGAGTTCAGACCCCTTTCGTTGTTCACATAAGTATGGAATTCCTTGAAACTTATAATTGTGCATTCTCGGGGCTTTTCCCGAGGTGATTCCTCCTTCACAATCATGTTACCAGTGGGGCCTTTACAGGAGGTCGACCACCCACCATGTGCCCACTGCCACATTCCAGTGGGGACTTGACAGGCGGTCGACCGCCCACCTCGCGCCCACTGGTCCGGTATGTTTTCTTGACTTCTCGTTTTTTATTTGACCCATTGTGCCTTTGTGTGTCTCCCTTGATACTTCCTATGTGTTTAACATATAAATAACAATCTAATGCTTGAACATGAAAATCGAATTATCTTCCTAATTGACTTGTTTCTATGTTACATAGAAATTCTAGGGACTAATTCCATTTCTAGAAATCTAAACCCTCAGATACATTGCGTATTAAGTTTCGACCCGAAATACAATCTGAGTAAGACCAGTAGAAACCTAAAACAAGTGATCATCTAGAAATTATCATTGGAAAAAGATATTGCATCCCCAAACTATCTTAAAACTATCCCTCTAGACCTTGGTCCATGTTGCATAATAGACCACAAGTTCCCCATACCCTATTTAGGACCCTTTACCACTAAGATAAGGGTCCCCCCTAAACAAACATTTATACATAAATAGGTACATCACTACTATTCTAGATATATCCCCTAAAACTCCTATCATATATATACATCTAAAATATATAGTAAATCCCAAGTACATTCATATGCTACACTTACACCAAATTATTATTATTATTATTATTATTATTATTATTATTATTATTATTATTATTATTATTATTATTATTATTATTATTATTATCATTATTATTATTATTATTATTATTATTATTATTATTATTATTATTATTATTATTATTATTATTATTATTATTATTATTATTATTATTTTCATTTTTATTACACCCTAATCCTAAATCACCTTGCCTAATCTTAAAAATGGTTGCGTCATGTACGATACGTCCCTATACGCTTAAATATATATATATATATATATATATATATATATATATATATATATATATATATATATATATATATCTGTGTGTGTGTGTGTGTGTGTGTGTGTGTGTGTGTGTGTGTGTGTGTGTGTGTGTGTGTGTGTGTGTGTGTGTATAAACCTGTGAGCCTATAGAACATTCTCCCCTATTCATACGTATTCATATAAATTGTTACGTTATATACAATAAATCCCTAGCCCCCAAACCATACACATGTACCCTACCTACAATAATCTTACACACACCTATAAGCTTGCCCTTAGCATATCCTAACCCTGAAATATCATTCCGTACAAATTACATCTCTATTATATATATACATATATATATACACATATCCTGGGATAGCCCTAATTCTAATTTTCCCCCTCGCATGACCTCCCTGTTATCACTCCTACCTTCCCTAAATAATTAAAAACTTTAACCTCATCATCAGGTCATCAATTGACTTAGGAATTAGCAACCATGGGTCTTCAAACTCTAAAGTTGTTTAAGTATCCCGGGCTTCTAGGGGTAAGATTTATGCCTACCTAAAATCTAATTACCACCAAGATAAAACTAATTTTCCTAAGTGCTTGTGTGATTAAATTCTCAAGATAGAACCTCTAGTACTTGTGAACCTAGGCTATCTTACTCGTAATTACTAAAATATTTGCATGCAAATTGCATGGTCCAAACTATAGGTCGGAATTTATATTTTTCATGTGCATTACATGTCAAAACACATAGTGTAACACCCCGTGTTATGACCCCTAAGATCAATTAAATCATTTAATCAATTACCCAAAAGAAAGAATTAAATCACAGTAATTAATTAGGAAGGCCCACCATAGTCCACGGGCCCTTACCCCTAAACCCAATCCTTAGTCCCAAAAGAAATAGAACTAGCAAGCCCATAATATTAGTTCCTAACCAGGACACCTAAATATATAAATAGGGGACTTAAGAGGCACCTAGAAACCCCCACAAGAATAACGCCCCACCTCCCCGAAGAGCTCCAAGAATCCCCCTAGAAGAAATCAAGAAAGCAAGAAAGCTTAAAGAAAGACCCTTCATAGCCAAGGAATTAATTAAGGCTAAGAGGTAACCCATGTCTCAACAAAACCTATTTTCATAGCTATGATTTCCCCCGTAGGATTTCCCCATATTATTGTGTATTGATGATTTGTGCTGTTATTATTGATGACTGATGGGATAATTCCATAGGTGATCTTGATATCGGGAGATTCTTGATAATTATGGTGTTCTTAACGATTACGTGGAGTTCTTGAGAATTATACGTTGTTCTTGATAATTGTGTGGCGTTCTTGATACTTATGTGTTATTTGTACCGAATCTTGTAATTAGAAGAAGAATCGTATTCTTGTTGGCATAAAAGTGATTAGAACTCTAGGTTGTATCGTATGGAATTATTCTTGGTATATTGGGTGGGAATTCGCATGATTAGGTGTTTATTATGTTTAGAAAAACATGATAGGTTATGTGCCGATTGTTTCCTGATTCTGATCCGTTAATTGTCTACGTGTGTTATCAATTGCGTTTGAAAGTGTCCAAGCATGGTTTCGGGTTCCACAAAGGTTCCCGGGGCGTTTCTTGATGAAAAGAGTCAGTGGGGGGTAGGTGGGGGTAGGGGACCCGCCACCTACCCGCGGCCTCCTTGGGCAACGCCTGCAGCGGGCAGCCGGCGGGCGGGCAGCTGCCCGCTGGGCACCCGCTGCCCGGTCTTGTTACCGCCGGCGGGCAGCCGGCGGGTGATCCCTCACCCACCGGCTACCCGCTGGTTTGCACCCCAATTGGGGATTTCGGCTTCCCCGTTTGATGTTTCCCCGACCCCCGAGGTATCCAACGGACTTCGTCTATCGTGCCTATGTCTAGTTTGATGTTTCGGGTACCGTTCGTAGGTTGTATGACTCTTTTATATTGCATGCTAGTTGAATTGGTATCCCGTTGACCTAGGTGAAAGGAGTATGAACCCCTTAGGACCATTCTTAGTATGTGAAGGATCACGCATAGGTTTTGTTATACGTTTTCTCCCCCTTCCCAATGTGTTAATATGGGTTGCATGTACTTGCTATGTGTTATGTGTGCATGTAACCCCGAGTTGGTTAAGATCAATCGGGCTATACGGGCAGTCGGGTGGGCTGAGAACCATACCGGCTGTTAACCAGGCTGGTAGAGACCGGTCATGTATATAAATATTATATAGGACTAAGTTCCACTATACGGGCAGTCGGATGGGCTGAGAACCATACCGGCTGTTAACCAGGCTGGTAGAGACCGGTCAGGTATATAAATATTATATAGGACAAAGGTCCACTATACGGGCAGTTGAATGGGCTGAGAACCATCTCAACTGTTAACCAGGCTGGTAAAGACCGGTCAGGTATATAAATATTATGTAGGACAAAGGTCCATCAGCCGGTTGCGATCGGCTCCTCCGTAATGTGAGACAGGGCAGGGTGCTGCGGGGCCGTGTCAGAGCTATATGCGCTGATCCTCATGTATGGGCATGCGATTGGTCCTGTGGCGCCAACAAAGTGTGCTATTTGATGAGATATGGATGAGTTGTGTTTATGAGTATATTGGGGGATTTGACTATGGGATTTATGCTAGGGATTGTGTATGATGGGTTATGATTATTATTTGTGAACAGCTTTATCTGTCTTGCCTGTTGTGGATTATATACGCTTGATTATAACTGTTGCTTGTGTCTAGCCTTATCTGTCGAGTCATTCCCGGTTTTAAAAGCTAGAGTCTCGTAGGATATATCTTCATGCTTCAAAACGGTTTTCGTATATCTATATATATCTCTATATGTATTGTATTTCAACGCGTTGGAGTGGGTTACCAGCATCTCTCGCTGAACAGATATATTTGGCTTTCAGGCACAGAAGCATAAGTCACCGGAGCGCGCTAGAACTTGGAACGTAGAAGTAGATAGTTTCCCTTCCGGCCTGCGTGCCATGTTTATGCATTTACATTGCTAAGGATATTAGATAGTTAGCCTATGCACCTGAGTTCTCTAGCTCAGGTGTGTCATAGCACCCCGCACTCTTGTATTATGTTTTGGGATTTAATGAGATTTCACCTTTATTTTATAAGTTTTAAATATCTTGAAAATCTGGGGTGTTACAGTTGGTATCAGAGCCTAAGTTTGACCCTAGGATAAGACCCTTAAGACCGGACTTTAGGACATTAGGCTTGAACCCTAGGTATTAAGAAACATAGGATTCAGGAATCTTAGGACGCGCGGTGAGATTGTGAAACCTACACATAACCCCCCTCCTCACTTTATCCCCCTCTAACTTAAAGGAACTCTCCCCCTCACTTATTGCATCACGGTAAGAACACAAAATAACATCGACCTATGAACTCCAGGATGGCACCGAGAAGAAGACAGGTAGGAACGCCAAAACTCCCCACGGAGGAATTCCTGACTCAGAATCTGCAACGCCTAGCCCGAATTGCCCAGGCGCTAAGTACTACCGTACCCCAGCCTTTACTGAACGAGAACTTGGAAATCCACCACCAAGTCTCGTCACACCAACCACCCACCCTCTCAGGAAACGAAGACCCCACGACCCTCGAGGAGTGGATCGGGACTTTCGACAAGATATTCAGGGCAACTAAATGCCCCGAGGGCCACCAAGTAAGAATGGCCTCCTTCTACTTCAGACACGAGGCCGACACCTGGTGGGCTCACGAAGGACCCACCCTTGAACAAGACCCCGGATTCAGCTGGGAAACCCTAAAAACATGGCTACGAGAACAATTCTATCCCAGCCACCTAAGAGCCACCATATATGAAGAATTCCTCCACCTAAAACAAGGTGCAACCTCGGTCACGGAATACTACCAACAATTCCACCGACTGGCTCGCCTCATCCCCGAGCTAGTACCCACCGAGAGGGTCAAGACCGAAAGGTTCATAACGGGCCTTGACCCCGAATATCAAAAAGCCTTAGCCACACAAGAGCCAGGAACCCTCAGAGAAGCCTATGCCAAGGCATCCCAGCTACAACAAGTGCCAAACCAACCCCGGGAAACACGCTTGGGAAACAAAAGGAAATCAGAAGGAAATCACATGAACCCCACCCACAGCCTTAAAAGCCCCAGGGCCGCCTCACCCCACTTAGTCACAACGCCAACCGCTCAAGGAAGAATCCTCACTCTAAGCAAAGCCAAAATTGGGGATAGCAACATAGTCTCCGGAACCTTCCTAGTACACGCCACTCCCGCCACAGTGTTATTTGACTCAGGGGCTACCAACTCATTTATAGCAACTGAGTTTGCCACTCGGCTCGGCCTCAACACCAGCACCAAGGTCCGACTCCAGGTCAATGTGGCCTCCGGCGAAACCCTAGAATGCGACCGCATGTACAAGGATATAATGATCACCATACAAGGGATGGAATTTCCCAGCAACTTAATCCGATTCAAACTGGATGGGGTACAAGTGATTTTGGGCATGGATTGGCTAGGAAAATACCAAGCACAAATCCTATGCGGAGAACAAAAAGTGGTCCTACGAGGACCAAACGGTAAGAGGGTATCTTACTATGGAACCCACCAGGAAGCCGGGATCAAAGTGGTGAACATGATGAAAATGAAGAGATACCTAAACAAGGGAGGCGAGGCCTTCCTATGTTCGGTCGAGGACCTCAGCACCAAAACCCCCGAACCACAAACCATCCCAGTGGTAAGCGAATTCACCGACGTCTTCCCGGACGAAATCCCTGGGGCACCCCCAGTCAGAGAAGTCGAGTTCACCATAGATCTCGTACCGGACGCTGCCCCAATTTCTAAACCTCCCTACCGATTAGCACCAAAAGAAATGAAGGAACTAAAAACGCAACTGCAAGAATTGCTAGACAAGGACTACATCCGTCCTAGCACCTCCCCATGGGGAGCGCCAGTGTTGTTTGTTAAAAAGAAGGATGGGAGCATGCGCCTATGCAACGACTACAGGGAACTTAACCAAGTCACGATAAAGAATAAGTACCCCCTTCCCCGAATCGACGACTTGTTCGACCAACTTAAAGGGGCAGGGGTATTCTCAAAAATTGATCTAAGATCCGGGTATCACGAAATACAGGTGGCCAAACCGGACATTCAGAAAACAGCCTTCCGGACACGTTACGGTCACTATGAATTCACCGTGATGCCCTTCGGACTCACCAACGCGCCTGCCATATTCATGGACCTCATGAACCGAGTGTTCCGACCCCACTTGGATGACTTCGTCATTGTATTCATTGATGACATCCTAGTCTACTCCCGAAACAAGGAAGAACACGAAAGACATCTCCGCATAACCCTGCAAACCCTAAGAGAGCATCAACTATACGCCAAGTTCTCTAAATGCGAATTTTGGAAGGACAGCGTGGCCTTCCTGGGTCACGTGATAACCAAGGAAGGGATTAAGGTGGACCCCTCCAAGATCCGTGCCGTTAAAGAATGGACCACACCAAGCTCACTCACCGAAGTCCGAAGCTTCCTAGGCTTGGCGGGCTACAACAGGAGATTTGTGCCCGACTTCACCAGGATAGCCCAACCCCTCAACAAACTCATGAAAAAGGAAACCCCCTTCCAATGGGACAACAACTGCGTCTCGGCCTTTCAAGAATTAAAGGATAAGTTAACCACGACACCCGTACTCGCCATCCCCTCCGGGGAGGAAGGATTTGAGGTCTTCAGTGACGCATCCAAGAAGGGGTTGGGGTGCGTGCTAATGCAAAAAGACCGAGTAATAGCCTACGCATCCAGGCAGCTCAAAGCCCATGAGGAAAACTACCCCACCCACGACCTCGAGCTAGCCGCCATCGTGTTCGCACTAAAAATTTGGAGGCATTACTTGTACGGAGTGCAATGCAAGATTTACACGGACCATAAGAGCCTAAAGTACATCTTCACCCAAAAAGACCTAAACATGAGACAACGGAGGTGGTTAGAACTCATAAAGGATTACGACCTGGACATCCAATACCACGAGGGAAAAGCTAACGTGGTGGCAGATGCACTAAGCAGGAAGACTAACCACTCCCTCAACACCACTTGGGTCCTACCGGACCAACTGTACAGGGATTTCCAAAGACTAAATTTGGAAATAATAAAACAAGGTCAAAACCACCCCGGCACCCACCTATTCAACACACGAGTCGTGCCTACGCTCTTCGAAGAAATCAAAATAGGGAAACAGCAGGATCCGGAGCTAGATAAAATCCGCCTCGACCTAACCCAGGGGAAGGAAGGACCCTTCAAAATACACAAAGACGGCAGCCTCCGTTACCAAGGTAGGTGGTGCGTGCCCTCGACGCACCCCCACTTGAAGCAACAAATCCTGGAGGAAGGACACAACACCCCATACTCGATTCACCCAGGGGGTGACAAACTATACAAAGATGTAAAAAGGTCGTTTTTGTGGCCCAACATGAAAAAGGAAATCGCGGATTTCGTGGCCAGGTGTCTGAATTGCCAAAGGGTGAAGGCCGAACGATGCAAGCCCAATGGACTCGTACAACCCCTTGAGATACCACAAGGAAAGTGGGATTCCATATCCATGGATTTCGTCGGAGGACTACCCCCAACAAAGACCGGCAAGGATAAGATTTGGGTCATAGTGGACCGACTAACCAAAACAGCACGATTCATCGCCATGAAGGAAACGTGGACAATGACACAACTGGCCCAAGCTTACTTGAGCCGAGTAGTGAAGTATCACGGAGTCCCCCGAAACATCGTATCTGATAGGGACCCCAGGTTCCTCTCGCAATTCTGGAAATCACTGCAAATAGCCTTGGGTATACAACTAAAACTAAGCACTGCTTTCCACCCCACCACGGACGGCCAAACCGAGAGGACCATTCAGACCCTCGAAGACATGCTAAGAGCCTGCATGTTGGACTTTCAAGGGACATGGGAGGAACACCTAGACCTCATTGAATTCTCGTACAACAACAGCTACCACGCGAGCATTCGCATGGCACCCTACGAAGCTCTATACGGACAAAAGTGCAGAACCCCCTTATGTTGGGAAGACATGGTCGACCCAATATCACTAGGGCCCCAACACCTACAGGACACAATCACCAAGGTCAAACACATCCGGGAAAGGATGAAAGCTGCCCAGGACCGCCAAAAGTCCTATGCCGACCTAAAGAGGAAACAAGCCGAGTTCAACACCGGGGACAAAGTCTGGTTAATAATCTCGCCCACACGAGGGGTAATGAGATTCGGAAAGAAAGGAAAGCTCAGCCCTCGATTTATCGGCCCCTATGAGATCATAGAAAAAGTTGGGAACCTAGCCTATCGCCTCGCCCTACCCGTCGAACTCGAACGAGTACACAACGTATTCCACATATCCCAACTAAAGAAATACGTACACGACCCGAGTCACGTGCTTCAACCCGAGGTCGTGAACCTCGACGAGTCACTAGTATACGAAGAAAGACCCGTGAGGATCCTGGACACCAAGACAAGAAACACTCGTCGCCGAGCCATAGAAATGGTGAAAGTCCTCTGGACCAACCATGGGACCGAGGAAGCAACGTGGGAGCTCAAAGACACAATGAGGGAACGCTACCCCGAACTTTTCACACCAGGTAACTAAGAAAAAGTCACACGGCAATGACCAAGCTTCGGGGACGAAGCTTCCCGATAAGGGGGGGAGAGTGTAACACCCCGTGTTACGACCCCTAAGATCAATTAAATCATTTAATCAATTACCCAAAAGAAAGAATTAAATCATAGTAATTAATTAGGAAGGCCCACCATAGTCCACGGGCCCTTACCCCTAAACCCAATCCTTAGTCCCAAAAGAAATAGAACTAGCAAGCCCATAATATTAGTTCCTAACCAGGACACCTAAATATATAAATAGGGGACTTAAGAGGCACCTAGAAACCCCCACAAGAATAACGCCCCACCTCCCCGAAGAGCTCCAAGAATCCCCCTAGAAGAAATCAAGAAAGCAAGAAAGCTTAAAGAAAGACCCTTCATAGCCAAGGAATTAATTAAGGCTAAGAGGTAACCCATGTCTCAACAAAACCTATTTTCATAGCTATGATTTCCCCCGTAGGATTTCCCCATATTATTGTGTATTGATGATTTGTGATGTTATTATTGATGACTGATGGGATAATTCCATAGGTGATCTTGATATCGGGAGATTCTTGATAATTATGGTGTTCTTAACGATTACGTGGAGTTCTTGATAATTATACGTTGTTCTTGATAATTGTGTGGCGTTCTTGATACTTATGTGTTATTTGTACCGAATCTTGTAATTAGAAGACGAATCGTATTCTTGTTGGCATAAAACTGATTAGAACTCTAGGTTGTATCGTATGGAATTATTCTTGGTATATTGGGTGGGAATTCGCATGATTGGGTGTTTATTATGTTTAGAAAAGCATGATAGGTTATGTGCCGATTGTTTCCTGATTCTGATCCGTTAATTGTCTACGTGTGTTATCAATTGCGTTTGAAAGTGTCCAAGCATGGTTTCGGGTTCCACAAAGGTTCCCGGGGCGTTTCTTGATGAAAAGAGTCAGTGGGGGGTAGGTGGGGGTAGGGGACCCGCTACCTACCCGCGGCCTCCTTGGGCAACGCCGGCAGCGGGCAGCCGGCGGGCGGGCAGCTGCCCGCCGGGCACCCGCTGCCCGGTCTTGTTACCGCCGGCGGGCAGCCGGCGGGTGATCCCTCACCCACCGGCTACCCGCTGGTTTGCACCCCAATTGGGGATTTCGGCTTCCCCTTTTGATGTTTCCCCGACCCCCGAGGTGTCCCAACGGACTCCGTCTATCGTGCCTATGTCTAGTTTGATGTTTCGGGTACCGTTCGTAGGTTGTATGACTATTATATATTGCATGCTAGTTGAATTGGTATCTCGTTGACCTAGGTGAAAGGAGTATGAACCCCTTAGGACCATTCTTAGTATGTGAAGGATCACACATAGGTTTTGTTATACGTTTTCTCCCCCTTCCCAATGTGTTAATGTGGGTTGCATGTACTTGCTATGTGTTATGTGTGCATGTAACCCCGAGTTGGTTAAGATCAATCGGGCTATACGGGCAGTCGGGTGGGATGAGAACCATACCGGCTGTTAACCACGCTGGTAGAGACCGGTCATGTATATAAATATTATATAGGACTAAGTTCCACTATACGGGCAGTCGGATGGGCTGAGAACCATACCGGCTGTTAACCAGGCTGGTAGAGACCGGTCAGGTATATAAATATTATATAGGACAAAGGTCCACTATACGGGCAGTTGAATGGGCTGAGAACCATCTCAACTGTTAACCAAGCTGGTAAAGACCGGTCAGGTATATAAATATTATGTAGGACAAAGGTCCATCAGCCGGTTGCGATCGGCTCCTCCGTAATGTGAGACGGGGCAGGGTGCTGCGAGGCCGTGTCAGAGCTATATGCGCTGACCCTCATGTATGGGCATGCGATTGGTCCTGTGGCGCCAACAAAGTGTGCTATTTGATGAGATATGGATGAGTTGTGTTTATGAGTATATTGGGGGATTTGACTATGGGATTTATGCTAGGGATTGTGTATGATGGGTTATGATTATTATTTGTGAACAGCTTTATCTGTCTTGCCTGTTGTGGATTATATACGCTTGATTATAACTGTTGCTTGTGTCTAGCCTTATCTGTCGAGTCATTCCCGGTTTTAAAAGCTAGAGTCTCGTAGGATATATCTTCATGCTTCAAAACGGTTTTCGTATATCTATATATATCTCTATATGTATTGTATTTCAACGCGTTGGAGTGGGTTACCATCATCTCTCGCTGAACAGATATATTTGGCTTTCAGGCACAGAAGCATAAGTCACCGGAGCGCGCTAGAACTTGGAACGTAGAAGTAGATAGTTTCCCTTCCGGCCTGCGTGCCATGTTTATGCATTTACATTGCTAAGGATATTAGATAGTTAGCCTGTGCACCTGAGTTCTCTAGCTCAGGTGTGGCATAGCACCCCGCACTCTTGTATTATGTTTTGGGATTTAATGAGATTTCACCTTTATTTTATAAGTTTTAAATATCTTGAAAATCTGGGGTGTTACACATAGCTCACATGTTTACGTTAAAATACACACTTACCCACATTCATGTATATACACAAAGCATGTTAGACAAAAACTGTATGTTATAAGACATCCCACTATACATATATGCAATATTATTAGTTACAAATAATCTGCATATAAGTGCCAATACTTGTTATGTGATCACCCACCGTAATCCATGGTATACAAAATAAAGATCCTAATTCTATTGTCTCCCCATAATTTATTTACCCCATAAAAAACAAGAACCTTCCTCCTAATTACTTATAATCTTTTCCTCAAAACCTAATTTCCGCTATTTGAATAATTGTTATATGATTTAGGACCTTCCTAAATTTATATGACAAAAGTTTGGTTATGCCACGATACTAAGTACGTGAATTTAATTGTTAATCATGCACTAGAATAACATGTGGAATAATACATGTGTGCGTTTTATGATTCCATAGGACTAGTTATTATTTAAAGACTTGAAATAAATCCACATACCTTCACACTCTATACCTATAGACTTAAGGAAATCGCATATTTAGCATAATTACAATTGAACACATATAGGCATGCCAACTTGCAAGTTTTGCATATAAACATAAATAGTTAATTATCATACATATTAGGCTTGTTATTTCGTAACTGTGAATATTTGGTATAATCTGCTAAGCACAAAAGATTAGACATAGATCCTACATAAACGGCACCTAGGCTCACAACATGCTACACTACATGATTAAACGACTGCGTCCATTCGTAAATGAGGTTCGCCCGTGTTGATATATGTGCATATACACTTTATAATGATTATGTGGCTATCCGAATCTGCACCCGCGTGGCATTTGCCTCTCATTTAGGTACATAAATAATTATATGATCGGTACAACTCGTGATCCTATATATAAAATAATTAAATGAGGAACATGCCACATGTAAGACTTCTATGTTATATATCAGTCACCCGTAGGACTTACATATTGTGTGTTGCATATTCGTAACCTTGTTATTTGGCGATTTTTGCTAGCACAATAGTTAGGCTCAAACCCAGTAAATTTATGTGTGTATGTGTATATATTTCCCATATAATACTTCCCTTATGAACTACTATACTAATTCGGGCTCTTTACCCCAAAATGATTTCTAAGCTTCGGGGACGAAGCTTCTTGTAAGGGGGGGGGGGGGTGTATAACACCCCGTGTTACGTCCCTTAATCCCGAATTAATTATTTAATTAATTCCATTAATAATAATTAAAAAGGATTTAATTTGATTATAAATCCCTTTAATTAATTAATGTGGTCCACCACGGATCGTGGACTCTTGCCTAAACTAAAGTCATAAGCCTATTAGAAATAAAGAAAGTGTACCTTTACTATTCAGATTATGATTAGGATTCTCTTTAATTAATTAATATGGTCCACCATGGACCATGGACCCTTATCCCTAAAAGAAGCCCTTAATCCTATAAGGAATAGAATTAGTAAACCCATACCATTCAGACCCTAATTAGGACTCCTAAATATATATATAAGGACATAGGAGGCACATAGAGGTCACATCACAATAATTATCACCACACAAGAATTCCCACGGGACTCCCCACCACCAAGCCTGGGGAGATCAAAACGGATGGAAATCTTAGGGAAGAACCTTAATAGCCAAGGGATGATTAATTATGGCTAAGAGATAACCCATGTCTCAACAAAACCTATTTTCTTCGCTATAATCTCCATCCTTGGCCTCCTTCTATATGCTAGTGTCTTGATTTATACTTCTATGCTATTGTGATATATTCTTGATGATTGATAAGATGATTGGTGGTATTCTTGATAATCCTTATGATCTTGATGATGAAAAGAGGTTCTTGATATTGATGTAACAATTCTTGAAGAATCTTGATAATTCTTGATGTTAAAGATAAATTGTGATTTTGATGATTTGGGAGGGATTAGAGCCCTAGGATGGATTGGGAATTTGTGATATAATGTTCTTGATATATATTGGATGGGAATTCGCATGTTCGGGTGTTGTTTATGTTTAGAAGTCGTAAAAGGATGAGTTATATGTAATTCTTGCTTTTAATCCATTAATTGACTACGTGGTGTCGTTAATTGCGTTTAAAAGTGTCTAAGCATGGTTTCGGGTTCCACAAAGGATCCCGGGACGAAATTGTGGTAAATAAGTCAGTGGGGGGTAGGTGGGGGTAGGGGTACCCGCCACCAACCCGTTGCCCGAAGATCACCGCCGGGCAGCGGGCAGGCGTCCGCCCGCTAGCAACCCGCTGCCGGGCAGTGATCTACGGCGGGCAGCCGGCAGGTGATCCCTCACCCACTGGGTACCCGTTGGTTCGTGACCCCTCCCGGGTCTCCGGCTTCCCCGTTTGATGTCCCCCATTCCCCGTGGCGTCCCAACGGACCCCGTTTTTCGTACCTGAGTCTAGTTTTATGTTTCGGGTACCGGTCGTAGGATAGGTGAATCTTGGGAATTGCATGCTAGTTGAATTGGTAGCCCGTTAACCTAGGTGGAAGTCATATGAATCCCTTAGGACGATTCTTAGTATGTGAATGATCACACGTAAGTTTAATTATGTTTCCCCTTCCCAATGTGCTATAATGTGTTATGTGATGCATGATTCCCCAATTTGGTTGCGATCAAATTGGCGATACGGGCAGTTGGATGGGTTGAGAACCATACCAACTGTTAACCAGGCAGGTTGCGATCGGTCAGGTATATAAATATTATATAGGGTTGCGGTCCACTGTTTGACTACTTATGAGCTGCGGTTCATTCTCCTGGCTGCGGTCAGTGATTCACTTCTTGGGCTGCGGTCCACATGGGCCTCGGTGCTATGACCCACCGGACCTGAACGCGCCAGGACAGTGTGTAGGGCAAATAAGCTAAGGAAGGCTGTAGTCCACCGATCTGAGTAATCGGGGCGGTGTGTAGGGCTACGGCTGGCTGCAACCCATCGAGTGATGGGATGACGGTGTGTAGGGCCATAGTCTCCGAGGATCTTCGCCCACTGACTGAGTATAGCTCCGCGGTGTGTCGGGCTTGATCCGCTATGGTCCATCGGCGTACCCATCGGCGGTGTGTAGGGTCGTAAGTCCCCCCTTGTAAAGGGGATCGCGGTCCATCGACTGGGTGCGTCAGCGGTGTGTAGGATCGTGGTCCGACGTTGAGTTCATCAATGGTTCTCAAAGGGTTGGTTGCGATCAACTCCCCTCATACCATGGTACTGAGATAGGGTGCTGCGGGGCCGTGTTAATGCTATAAGCATTAACCCTCATGTTCGGGGCATGCGATTGGTCCCGTGGCGCCATCAATGATAATGTGATATGATTGATGACTGAATGATGATGTGTTTGAATTGAAAAGTGAACTATGACCTTAGTGGTGCACTCCCTATGATGTTATCTCTACTTAACTGTTTATTACTGTTTTGTGTGCCTGTCCCTATTTGCTGAGTCTATCCCCGGTTTTAAAAGGTAGAGTCTCCTAAGTATATATCTTCTTGCTTCAAAATGGTTTTCCTATACCTATATCTATATATATATATATACCTATATTGTATTTCAACGAGTTGGAGTGGGTTACCGGCATCTCTCGCTGAACAGATATATTTGGCTTTCAGGCACAGATGAGTAGACACTGGAGCGCGCTAGAGATTTGGAGCGTAGAGTAGCTAGTTTCCCTTTCGGCCTGCGTGCCATCCTTATGTATTTACATCATTGAGGATTTTAGTTAGTTAGCCTGTGCACCTGGGTTCTCTAGCTCAGGTGTGGCATAGCACCCCATACTCTTATGTTATATTTCGGGATTTAATGAGAAATTATCTTTATTATATAAGTTTTAAAAGTTCCAAAATTTTGGGGTGTTACACGTACCTTTTGTGGGGCAATTGGGTGAGATTGTTGTTTCTCTACCGTTGTACATTGGATTATGAGTTCGTGGATTGGACGCCTCGGTTATCGTCCCCCAGATGTAGATACACACTGTATCGAACTAAGTAAACATCGTATGTGTTGATTTATTTTCTGCATTAGTCTTTCACTCTAAACTAATCTGCTTTCTAACTGGATGGCTGACAAATCAAGTCTCTGAATCAGTCAGTCCAGTATATTAGTTCATTATCTCTAATAATAATCTTAAACTGAGGAAATGCAAAATTTCATGTGGTATCGGAGCTTTTAAGTCTACATAGTGACTTGATCCTTATGGGAATTTTTTTTTTCTTTTTTTGCATTGTTCTCTCTTTAAGAAGCTGTTTACTTGGTTTTCTTTTGGCTGTTAGACTGCTCTCTGCGTGTGTGTTTTGGCTGGTTGTCTTTTGATTCAGGATGGATGCAAGTATGAAACCACCAGAATTGGATGGTCACAACTATTCTTTTTGGAAGGCTCGAATGGAGATTTACCTTCAAGCACAAGGTACCAGAGTTTATCGTACTGTCCTCACTGGATGGAGTCCTCCGACAGTTCAGAGTGCTGATGGATCTGCTGAGGTCAAACCTATGGAGACATGGACTGAAGATGAGATGTCGTCCTCTGATCTGAATAATAAAGCACTGAATTCTATTGTACGATCTCTACATGAATCAGTCTTTACCTTGGTCACAGGGATAAAAGAGGCAAAACGAGTGGGAAATTCTTGAAACTAGATTCGAGGGTACCAGTGATGTCAAGCAGTCAAAGCTTCAGATGGTTCTATCTGAGTTTGAAGCCCTCAGGATGAGTGAAGATGAAACTATCTCTAACTTCCATAGTCGGGTTCAGAATTTGATGAACAGAGCTTTAGTACTTGGTGAACCATTTACTGATGAAAGAGTTGTCAAGAAGATCCTTCGCTCTCTGCCCAAACGATTCCGAATGAAAGTGACTGCAATTCAGGAAAACACAGGCTGGGAGAAGAAGAGTGTGGGAGAACTTATGGGCAATCTACATACTTATGAACTTCAAGTGCTGGCCGATGATGATGATGATCCTACAGTCAGCAGAAAAGGCAAGTCAGTGACTTTTGTTGCTGAAGCTGATCGAGAATCTAACACAGATGACATAGATGATGAAGCCTTAGCCTTGTTAACAAAAATATTCAAGAAAATACTGAAAGGTTTCAATCGAAGAAGTCAAGGACAACTTAACAGGACAAAGTACAAAAGTGGAAACTCCTCATATCAGAAAACAGAACTGTCTTCCTTCACAAAGAATAGTCAGTCCTAGACTGCCCGAACAAGGCAAATCAGAAGTACACCAACTGACACAGTTAGAACTCTAAATCGGTCAGTGCAGTGTTGAGAGTGTGAAGGATTCAAGAATATACAATATGAATGTGCAACATATTTCAAAAGGAAGAAAGCTATGTCCGTGGCTACCTTAAGTGATGATGAAGAGGAAGCAGCAGATGACCAGTCTGATGAAAATGTTGGAAACTTCTTAGCCTTCTTCACAGTTACAGAGAATCAATTAGAAGAGGATGAAATTGATGAAGAATCGTACATATCATCAGATGGCTTTGAAGAGAGACATATTCAGCTAGAAATGGAATTTGCTAAACTAGTTGGAAGTTGGTAACAACTGGTGAAAATCAACAAGAATCTGAATTAAGATCTGAAACAGAGAGATGAACTTCTGAAGAAACTAAACACTGAATTAGTCTCAAAAGAAGATCTTATTACTCAGATAAGATCTCGAGAGGGAAAGCTGATAAAAGAACTAGAGGACCTGAAGAAGAACATTAAGATGATGGATACCACTTCTACATTAGACAAAATTCTGGACTCTGGTCAAAATCCTAATGATAAAAAGGGACTCGGGCTTGAAAGATGACAGTCCTCAAAGACAGCTCCTATGTTTATCAAAGAAGGTACATCAGTTGGTAACTCAGTTCACAGTCATGAACAAGGTCAATCATCAAGATCAACTTAGCTCAATCAAAAAGGAAGCATGCACACTCGGATTACTGAGGCTGAATCTAGCAGAGTCAAACTTCAACCTTAGTACTCAAAGTTCAAGACTAAGTTTGTTAAAGTTAGACAGTATGTACCCATCTGTCACAACTATCAAACAAAAGGGCACACCCGACCTGAATGTTACTTCTTCCACAGAGATCAGAAGAAGGAGAAATATCAAAATAAGTCTATTACTCCTTTCACAAGACAGGTTTGGGTCAGGAAATCAGAAGTAATCTGCTATCCCACAATCGTTCTGAGCGCCTCTATGACTGAAGCAAGATGGTATTTTGACAGTGGATGCTCCAGACATCTGACTGGGAATGTCAAGTGTCTCATGGCTATTCAACCTAGCAGTGGATAAGTTACGTATGGGGACGAACAAAAGGGAAAGATAGTTGGTAAAGGTACTTTAAATGTGCCAGGCTTGCTACGTCTGGACGAAGTTCTCTTAGTCAGTGGCCTGAAAGCAAATCTTATTAGCATCAGTTAGCTGTGTGATCAAAATTGGAATGTGTGCTTCAATCGAGACTGCTGCAGAGTCCGTGATAAAGCAGATCAAGTGGTAATGGAAGGAACTCGCTCTTTTGACAATTGCTATGTTCTGTCAAATGAAACTACTTGTCTAATATCTAAAAAAGACGAATCAGAACTATGGCATCGAAGGTAATACTATCATTAAATACCAAAAACAGAGCATACTAAACATAAGTGTTTGGGGTGCTATGCCACATCTGAGCTGGAGAACTCAGATGCACATGCTAAACTATCTAATTATCCTCAAAACAATGTCATTACATCATCATGGCACGCAGGCTGAAAAGGAAGCTAACTATCTAAGCCTTGGGTCTTCTAGCACGCTCCGGAGCTACTCATCTGTACGTGAAAGCCAAATATATCTGTTCAGCGAATAATGCTGGTAACCCACTCCAACGCGTTAAAATACAATATAGGTATATACATATACATATATATATATATATATATATATATATATATATATATATATATATATATATATATATATATATATATATATATATATATATATATATATATATATATATATATATATATATATATATATATATAGGAAAACTATTTTGAAACCAGAAGATATATACTTAGGAGACTCTAGCTTTAAAACCGAGAATAAACTCAACAGGTAAGGACAAGCACATTTATCAGTTATAATCATGCATATAAAGATACTAGCATATATCCTAAGGTCACAAGATTTATTTCACATCATTCATATCATTACTCAATCATTATCTCAACACATAAGTACACTTTGGTGGCACCACAGGACCAATCGCATACCCATACATGAGGGTCAGTGCATATAGCGCTAACACGGCCCTGCAGCACCCTACCTCGTACCGCAGCACGAAGGGGTTGATCGCAACCAATCGATGAACCGCAGCTCATCATAACGTTTGATCGCAACCAAACGGTGGACCGTAGCCCTATATAATATTTATATACCTAGCCGATCGCAATCGGCTTGGTTAATAGACGATGGTTCTCAACCCATCCAACTGCCCGTATAGCAAATTTGATTGCAACCAAATTGGGGTATCATTCACACATAACACGTAGCAAGCACATGCAACCCACATTAGCACATTGGGAAGGGGCAAAACGTATAAATAAAACTTATGCGTGGTCAACCACATACTAAGAATAAGCCTAAGGGGTTCATACATCTTTCACCTAGGCCAACGGGATACCAATTCAACTAGCATGCAATACACAAGACTCTTTTATCCTATGAATGGTACCCGAACATCAAACTAGACTCAGGCACGACAAACGGGGTCCATTGGGACACCACGGGGGACGAGGAAACATCAAATGGGGAAAACCACCATCCACACAGGGAGAAACCAGCGGGTGGCCGGCGGGTGGAGGACCACCGGCTGGCTGCCCGCCGGCGGCGTACTTCTTGGCATCGGGTGCCCGGCAGGCAGTCGCCTGCTCGCTGCCGGCGACACCAATAGGGGCAGCGGGTATGTGGTGGGTTCCCCTACCCCCACTGACTCTTTTGTAATATCTTGGTCCCGAGATCTCTTGTGGAACCCGAAACCATGTCCAGACACTTTTAAACACAAACAACGACGCCAAATACCCAAGTAATGGATCAAAACCAAGAATCACGTTAAACACATCCTAACATGGCTTCTAAACATAATCAACACCCGAACATGCAAAATCCCACCCAAACATACCAAGAATATCACAATACGAAATCCACGATTTAACCTAGGGCTCTAATCATATTTAAATCACAAGATCATAAATTTTATCTTTAAAAATCAAGAACATTAAGATTTATCAAGATCAACACACAATTATCAAGATCCTCTCATAATCATCAAGATTATCACAATCAACACATAAGATCACCTCATAAGCATCAAGATCATATCACAATCATCATAAAAGCCTCATCAAGACACAAGCATAGAATTGTATATCAAAAGGAGCCAAAGAAGAAGATTATAGCAAGGAAAATAGGTTTTGTTGAGACATGGGTTACCTCTTAACCTTAATTAGAATCCTTGGCTATAAAAGGTTCTTTTTCTAAGATCTCATCTTCTTGATTTCTCCTACGTTTGGTGATAGGGGAATTCTTGTGTGGTGAAGCTATTGTGGTGTGAATTCTAGGTGCTTCCTATGTCCTTATATATATCTAAGAGTCCTATTTAGGGTCTGAATGGTATGGGTTTACTAATTTTATTTCTTATGGGACCAAGGGTTTGGTTTAGGGGTAAAGGTCCATGGTCTATGGTGGACCCTTCCTAATTAATTAAGGGAATTTAATTCTCTTTTAAGGGTAAGTAAGTAAATAATTAATTTGGGTTAGAGGCCGTAACACGAAGCTTAAGTTTGTTGAATCGACCTTCTCTCTTATCCTACGGTTTCGCCTCGGTTACCTTGTGTGAAAAGTTCGGGGTAGCGTTCCCTCATGGCGTCTTTAATTTCCCATGTTGCCTCTTCGGTTTTGTGGTTGGACCAGAGGATCTTTACCATTTCCATGGTTCGTTGGCGAGTGGCCCTTGTCTTAGTGTCTAGGATTCTTACGGGTTTCTCTTCATAAGTTAGTGTGTCGTCAAGGTTTACGGCATCGGGTTGTAACACGTGACTTGCATCGTGCACGTATTTCTTTAGCTGTGAAATGTGGAATACGTTGTGCACCTGTTCCAGCTCGGTGGGTAGGACGAGGCGGTAGGCTAGGTTCCTGACTTTTTCTAAGATTTCGTAGGGACCAATGAACCGGGGACTGAGTTTCCCCTTCTTTCCGAACCTCATCACCCCTCGATTGGGTGAGATCTTTAGCCAGACCTTCTCCCCTGTGGAGAATTCGGCCTGCTTCCTCCCCAGGTCGGCGTAAGATTTCTGGCGGTCCTGGGCGGTCTTCATTCTTTCTTGCATGCGTTTGACTTTAGTTATGGTGTCCTGTAGGTATTTTGGTCCCAGGGTTACTGGGTTGACCATGTCTTCCCAACATATGGGTGTCCTACATTTTTGACCATATAGTGCTTCGTAGAGAGCCATGCGGATGCTTGCGTGATAGCTATTGTTGTAAGAGAATTCGATAAGGTCTAGGTGTTCTTCTCATGTCCCCTGGAAGTCTATCATGCAGGTTCTTAGCATGTCTTCGAGAGTTTGAATGGTCCTCTCGGTTTGGCCGTCGGTAGTGGGGTGGAAGGCAGTGCTCAAGCTCAGTCTTGTCCCTATGGCCGTTTGTAGAGATCTCCAGAATTGTGAGAGGAACCTGGGGTCTCTATCGGAAACAATGTTTCGGGGGATTCCGTGGTACTTCATTACCCGGTTTAGGTAGGCCCTGGCTAGTTGTGTCATTGTCCAAGTTTTTTTCATGGCAATGAACCGTGCTGTCTTGGTTAGTCGGTCCACTATCACCCAGATTTTATCCTTCCCTGTTGGTGTTGTGGGTAATCCTCCTACGAAGTCCATGGATATGGAGTCCCACTTCCCTTGGGGTATTTCGAGGGGTTGCACGAGTCCCTTGGGCCTGCACCGTTCGGCTTTTACTCTTTGGTAGTTCAGACATTTGCTCACGAAGTCTGCGACTTCCTTTTTCATGTTGGGCCACCAAAACAACTTCTTCACGTCTTGGTATAGTTTATCGCCTCCGGGGTGTATGGAGTATGGTGAGCTGTGTCCCTCCTCTAAGATTTGTTGTTTTAGGTGGGGGTGTGTCGTGGGTATGCACCATCTTCCTTGATAGCGGAGGCTGCCATCATCAAATAGTTTGAATGGCCCGTCCTTTCCCTGAGCTAGGTCGAGTCGTATTTTATCTAACTCAGGGTCCTGTTGCTGCCCGGTTTTGATTTCTTCGAGTAGCGTGGGTATGATCCTGATATTGAATAGGTGGATTTCCGAATTTGTTTGTCCCTGTTCCACTATTTCCAAATTCAACCTTTGGAAATCCTTGCACAACCCATCTGACAAGACCCAGGTGGTGTTGAGGGAGTGGTTAGTCTTTCGGCTTAGTGCGTCTGCCACGACGTTAGCCTTTCCCTCGTGGTACTGAATATCCAAGTCATAGTCTTTTATGAGTTCCAACCATCTTCGCTATCGCATGTTCAGATCTTTCTGAGTGAAGATGTATTTCAGGCTTTTATGGTCTTTGTAGATCTTGCATTGTACTCCATATAGGTAATGCCTCCAAAATTTTTGAGCGAATACAATGGCGGCTAGCTCTAGGTCGTGTGTGGGGTAGTTTTTTTCGTGGGTTTTGAGTTGCCTGGATGCGTATGCTATTACCTTGCCCATTTTCATTAGTACGCATCCTAGTCCCTTTTTGGAGGCGTCGCTGAAAACTTCGAATCCTTCCACTCCGGAGGGAAGGGCTAGTACGGGGGCTGTGGTCAGTCTTTCTTTCAGTTCTTGAAAGGCCGAAGTGCAATTGTCATCCCACCGGAAGGGGGTTTTCTTCTTCATGAGTTTGGTTAGGGGTTGGGATATCTTGGTAAAATCGGGTACAAATCTCCGATAATAGCCGGCCAGCCCCAGGAAGCCCCTGACCTCCGAAATCTCCTTCGGTGTGGGTCATTCCTTGACTGCGTGGATCTTGGTTGGATCCACCCTAATCCCCTCTTTGGTTATCACGTGTCCCAGGAATACCACACTGTCTTTCCAGAATTCGCATTTGGAGGATTTGGCGTATAGCCGGTTTTCCCTCAGAGTTTGCAAGGTTGTGCGGAGGTGCTTTTCGTGTTCTTCTTTGTCTTGTGAGTAGACCAGGATGTCGCTAATGAACACAATGACGAAGTCATCTAGGTGGGGTCGAAATACTCAGTTCATGAGGTCCATGAATACTGAGGGTGCATTGGTGAGTCCGAAGGGCATTACCGTGAACTCGTAGTGGCCGTAGCGGGTTCGAAAGGCTGTTTTCGGAATATCTAGGTCGGCCACTTTTATCTGGTGGTTTCCAGATCTTAAATCGATTTTTGAGAACACCCCTGCTCCCTTAAGTTGGTCAAATAAGTCATCTATTCGGGGAAGGGGATACTTATTCTTTATGGTAACTTGATTTAGTTCCCTGTAGTCGAAGCATAGGCGCATGCTTCCATCCTTCTATTTGACGAACAGTACCGGTGCTCCCCATGGAGAGGTACTGGGGCGTATGTACCCATTGTTCCTTAATTTCTTTTGGTGCCAACCTATAGGGTGGTTTTGAAATTGGGGCAGCGCCGGGCACCAAGTCTATGGTAAATTCCACTTCCCTGGTTGGAGGTGCCCCGGGGATTTCGTCTGGAAAGACATCGGTGAACTCGTTTACCACCGGGATGGTCTGAGGTTCGGCTGCCTCGGTGCTGAGATCCTCGATCGAGCATAGGAAGGCTTCGTGCCCTTTTGTCAGGTACTTCCTCATTTTCATCATGTTTACTAGTTTGATTTCTAGGTTCTTGTGGGATGCGTGGTAGGATACCCGTTTGCCGTTTGGTCCCCTCAAGACCACTTTTTGTTCGCCGCATAGAATCTGCGCTCGGAATTTCCCTAGCCAGTCCATACCCAAGATTACTTGTATTCCGTCCAGTCTGAATTGTATTAGATTGCTAGGGAACTCTACTCCCTCGATGGTGATCATTTTATTGTTGTACATGCGATCACACTTCCCTAGCCAGTCCATACCCAAGATTACTTGTATAACTTCGCCGGATGCCACCTTGACTTGCAGTTGTACTCTTGTGTTGGTGTTTAAGCCAAGTTGTGTGGCGAATTCGGTCGCTATGAATGAATTGGTGGCTCCTAAATAAAATAGTACGGTGGCAGGGGCGGCGTGTACGAGGAAGGTCCCGGAGACTATGTTGCTATCCCCGATTCGGGCTTTGCTTATGGTAAGAATTCTTCCTTGGGTGATTCCCGTTTCCTTTGTGGGAACCGGTGCTATGGCTTTTTGGGGCAAGATGGCCCTGGCAGTCTTTGATTTCCGCAGGGGGGTTGTGTGACTTTCCCCGATTTTCCTCTTGTGTCTCCGGTGGGCGATACGGTATTTTTTGAAGTTGGGCTACATTGGCATAGGCTTCCTCGAGAGTCCTTGGTTTGTGTAGGGTTAGGGCCTTCCGGCTTTCGAAGTTGAGGACTGTCACAAATTTCTCGATCTTGGATGCTTTTGTAGGTACTAGCTCGGGTGAGAGGCGAGCTAGTTTGAGGAACTGTTGGTATTATTCCGTGATTGGGGTTGTTCCTTGCTTCAGGTGGAGGAATTCTTTGTATATGGCTGCCCTTATGTGACTAGGGTAGAACCGTTCCCGTAGTCGTGCTTTTAGGGCCTCCAGTTGAACTCTGATTCTTGTTAATAATTAGGTCCCTCGTGGACCCACCAGAGGTCGGCTTCGTGTTTGAAATAGGAGGAGGCTACTTCTATCCGGCAGTCCTCCAGACATTTTACTGCTTCGAATATCTTGTCAAAAGTTCGGATCCCTTCTTCGAGAATTGTGGGGTCTTCTTCCCCTGAGAAGATGGGCGGCCGTTGTTTTGAGATTTGGTGGTTGACTTCTGAATTTTCACTTGGTGATGGTGGCTGGCTATTGTTTTGGAGGATAGGGTTGCTTAGTGTTTGAGCAAATTGAGCCAGTCGCTGCAGGTTTTGAATCAAGGATCCGTGCGCGGAGGGTTCCGGTGTCCTTGCCTGTCTCCTCGTTGGTGCCATCCTGATGGTTTACAGGGCCGATATTATTTATAAGTTGCATCCTTACCTTGATTAAGTGCAGATTAGAGTGAGGGGAAGGTTATGTGATGATAGGTAGGCACACAATCTCACCGCGCGTCCTAAGATTCCTGAATCCTATGTTCCTAAATACCTAGAGTTCAAGCTTAATGTCCTAAGGTATTGTCTTAAGAGTCTTATCCTAGGTTCAAACATAGGCTCTGATACCAACTGTAACACCCCTAAAATTTTAAACTTTCAAAGCTTATGAAATGGAGGTAATACTATCATTAAATCCCAAAAAACAGAGCATACTAAACATAAGTGTTTGGGGTGTTATGCCACATCTGAGCTGGAAAACTTAGATGCACAGGCTAAACTATCTAATTATCCTCAAAACAATATCATTACATCATCATGGCACGCAGGCCGAAAAGGAAGCTAACTATCTAAGCCTTGGGTCCCCTGGCGCGCTCCGGAGCTACTCATCTGTGCCTGAAAGCCAAATATATCTGTTCAGCGAATAATGCTGGTAACCCACTCCAACGCGTTAAAATACAATATATGTAACACCCCGAAATTTTGAAACTTTTAAAACTTATATAATAAAGGTGAATTCTCATTAAATCCCAAAATCAAACATAAGAGTGCGGGGTGCTATGCCATATCTGAGCTGGAGAACTCAGATGCACAGGATAAACTAACAAAATATCCTCAAGCAATGTCAATACATAATCATGGCACGCATGCTGAAAGGGAAACTAACTAATCTACGCTTCGGATCTCTAGCGCGCTCCGGGGTCTACTCATCTGTGCCTGAAAGCCAAATATATATGTTCAGCGAATGATGCTGGTAACCCACTCCAACGCGTTGAAATACATATAGATAGATATATATATGTATATAGATTATAGAAAAACCATTTTGAAGTAGGAAGATATAAACTTAGAAAACACTAGCTTTAAAACCAGGAATAGACTCGACAGATAGGGATAAGCACATTAAGCAATGACAGACAGTTATATAGAGACAATATCATGAAGAACATGTATCTAAAGTCACCGTTCACTTTCAAATCATTCACATAATCATTCAATCATCATTCAAGTCACACAAGCATACTTTGGTGGCGCTACGGGACCAATCGCATACCCCGAACATGAGGGTTAGTACATATAGTACTAACGTGGCCCCGCAGCACCCTACCTCATATCGCAGCATGAAGGGGTTGATCGCAACCAACCTTATAGACCGTTGACGAACTCAACGGCAGATCACAGCCCTACACACCGCTGACGCGCTCAGTCGGTGGATTGTGATCCTCTTTACAAGGGGGGACTGTGACCCTACACACCGCTTGACGAACTCAGTCGGTGGGTCATAGTAGATCAAGCCCTAAACACCGCCTGAGGGACTCATTCGGTGGGCGATGATCTTCGGAGACTACGACCCTACACACCGCTGGCCCATACACTTGGTGGATCGCAGCCAACCGTAGCTCTACACACCGCCTGATCACTCATTCGGTGGAGTACAGCCTTCCTCGGGCTAATGCCCCTACACACCGCCTGGCGCGTCCAGTCGGTGGACCATAGCACACGAGGCCCATATGGACGGCAGCCCAAGAAGTGAATCACTGACCGCAGCCAGGAAAATGAACCGCAGCTCATAAGTAACCAATTTGACCGCAGCCAACTTCTGAACCGCAGCTCAGGAACACCCAATTTGATCGCAACCAATTGGGGAATCATGCATCACATAACAGATAATAGCACGTATTGGCACATTGGGAAGGGGGAGACGTCTAAATAAACTTACGTGTGATCATTCACATACTAAGAATAGTCCTAAGGGGTTCATGCATGTTCCTCCTAGGCCAACGGGTTACCGATTCAACTAGCATGCAATACCTGAGACTCTTCTAACCTACGAATGGTACCCGAAACATCAAACTAGACTCACGCACGACAAACGGGGTCCGTTGGGACACCACGGGGATTGGGGAACATCAAACGGGGAAGCCAAAGACCCGAAGTGAGCAACAAACCAACGGGTAGCCGGTGGGTGGAGGGCCACCCGCCGACGATATTTCTCCAGGCAGCGGGTGCCAGGCGGGCAGTCGCCTGCCCGCCGGCTGCCCGCTGCCTGGCGGTGTTTCTTTGGGCAGTGGGTAGGTGGCGGGTCCCCCTACCCCCACCTACCCCCCACTGACTCTTTATCAAAATAAACGTCCTGGGATCCTTCGTGGAACCCGAAACCATGCTTAGACACTTTTAAACGCAAATAACGACACCACATAGGCAATTAACGGATCAAAAGCAACAATCATATTGAACACATCCTAACATGACTTCTAAACATAAACAGCACCCGAACATGCGAATTCCCACCCAAATATATATTGAGAACATTACAATACAAATTCCCAATCCAACCTAGGGCTCTAAACCCTTCCCAATCTTTAAAATCATATTTTATCCTTATCATCAAGAACCATCAAGATTTATCAAGAATCATCACATAAACATCAAGAACCTCTTTTTAACATCAAGATCATCAAGATCACACATAAAATCATCACATCAATCAACAAGATTATATCACTATTATCATAAAGAAATTCATCAAGACACAAGCAAATAGAGGGAGCCAAAGAAGTAGATTATAGCAAGGAAAATAGGTTTTGTTGAGACATGGGTTACCTCTTAGCCTTAATTAATCCTCCCTTGGCTATTAAGGTTCTTCCCTAAAATTTCCATCCGATTGATCTCCCTAGGCTTGGTGGTGGGGAACCTCTTGGGAATACTTTTGTGTAATATAACTATGGTGGTAAGGGTTATAATGCTTTCTAATCCCCTATTTATAGCATCAGGAATCCTAATCATAATCTGAATGGTAAAGGCCTACTTTCTTCATTCCTAATAGGCTTAAGACTCTAGTTTAGGCAAGGGTCCACGATCCATGGTGGACCACATTAATTAATTACAATATATATATATATATATATATATATATATATATATATATATATATATATATATATATATATATATATATAGGAAAACCATTTTGAACCCGGAAGATATATGCTTAGGAGACTCTAGCTTTAAAATCGAGAATAGACTCAACAGGTAAGGACAAACACATTTATCAGTTATAATCATGCATATAAAGATACTAGCACATATCCTAAGGTCACAAGATTTATTTCACATCATTCATATCATTACTCAATCATTATCTCAACACATAAGCACACTTTGGTGGCGCCAAAGGACCAATCGCAAGCCCATAGATGAGGGTCAGGGCATATAGCGCTAACACGGCCCCGTAGCACCTTGCCTCATACCGGAGCACGAAGGGGTGGATCGCAACCAACCGATGAACCGCAGCTCATCATAACGTTTGATCGCAACCAAACGGTGGACAGCAGCCCAAAAAGTGTATTTCTGATTGCAACCAGATTATGAACCGCAGCTCATGTATAACGTTTGATCGCAACCAAACGGTGGACTGCAACCCTATATAATATTTATATACCTGACCGATCGCAACCGGTCTGGTTAACAACCGATAGTTCTCAACCCATCCAACTGCCCGTATAGCCAATTTGATCGCAACCAAATTGGGGTATCATGCACACATAACACGTAGCAAGCACATGCAACCCACATTATCACATTGGGAAGGGGGAAAACGTATAAATAAAACTTATGCGTGGTCAACCACATACTAGGAATAAGCCTAAGGGGGTTCATACATCTTTCACCTAAGCCAACGGGATACCAATTCAACTAGCATGCAATACACAAGACTCTTGTATCCTATAAATGGTACCCGAACATCAAACTAGACTCAGGTACAACAAACGGGGTCCGTTGGGACACCACAGGGGACAGGGAAACATCAAACGGGGAAAACCACCATCCACACTAGGAGACACCAGCGGGTGGCTAGCGGGTGGAAGACTACCCGCCGGCGGCGTACTTCTGGGCAGCGGGTGCCCGGCGCGACTGCCTGCCGGCTACCGGCGACACCAGGCCAATAGGGGCAGCGTGTAACATCCCCTAAAAACAAGCTATTTAAAAGCCTTAAACATGCAGATAACTGAGCTAATCAACAAAACACAGCGGGAGACTGAAAGACAACTAGATAAACATAAGTCCAAATCACGGGGTGTTATGCCACATTAACCAAAGGGATGAACGCGACGGCAACATCTGCACTGTTTGCATCTAACCCATAGTCTCAAAGGTCTACAACTAAACTGGCACACAGGCCACAAAACAAGAGGGAAGCTATACTAGCAAGCACTAGACCGCGCACTCGTCTAGACATCACCTGAAAGAACACAGTAAAACATGGGACGACGCCCGGTCAGCGAATAATGCTGGTAACCCACCAATACATGTGAAATATCATACATAGATAAGATATACATCTGTAAAACCATTTTCGAAACGGAATATATATATATATATATATATATATATATATATATATATATATATATATATATATATATATATATAAAAGTACAAAACCAAGAGTAAAGGTCAACACAAGACTCAACACTCTCAACAACAACACGGGAACACATCCCAAGACCACACAGGATAGCCACAACACAAAGCATAAAGACAAGACCGATGGCAACACATACATAGGCAACACATGCCTTTGTGACTACACACGTCACAAGAAGAGAACTCACAACAACGGCTACACAAGCCCTCGTGACATCACCTATCACGAGTTGATATGCCTTCCTTATGCCCGGTTCCAACCTTATGGCTACCCCTAACCTTATGTCTAGTTCCAACCTTTACCTCCAGGACCCCTGTACACCAAGTCCAACATTTTCCTTCCGAGGACCGTCGTCCCCTCTCCAACAGATCTCCAACAGAACCACCGATTTCATAGTACACGAGGGTACCGTTCACACAGACGGCAACACATGCCACCCAAGAATCACGTGAACCTTACACAAAGGTCACAACTCCATAATCACGTCACGACCACCACGAGGACCGTTGCAATACCTTGGTGACTAGTGTCCCAAACCACTAATCGTGCAATTCAGGTAAAGCCACACACACATCACACCTCAAAAGGAACCAATCAACGGATCACAAAGAAGATATGAAACCATACTCAATCAAGGAATGGATCACAGTCCAACAACAACAACGATGAGTAACACAAGTTATCATCAACCAATCGGAAGGTACAAACAACACACACGCTAGTATTTGAACACCGAATTAGCATGCTCATCAAACGGGTAAACCAAAGATAGTTCCGAGGAACACACAAGACTCATCACGGTTCAACGAAACACAATGTTGAACACTTAGCACGATTCAAGACACCAAAACCTACATGGAATCCTACCATATAGTTCTAGACATACGAAACATCAAGAAGACACTCAAATAGTTCCACAAAAGGACATCGGGAAGTCAAAACACCAAATACCGAGTCAAAAGAATCACGGGGAATAAATCCCCACACAACCAACATAGTGTACCCGCGGGTGGGCCCATGGGTTGGCCCCTACCCGTGGTCCTGCCCGCGGGTACAGGCCCTTTCACAACGTGTACCCCGCGGGTGGGCGGCGGGTTGGACCCCTACCCGCCGTTCCACCCGCGGGTACACCCCTGTACCACAAAAAAACACTTCACGGATTTTCATCTCTAAACTCAAATTCAAGTCCAAAACATGCCAAATCTCACCAAATACAACAAAATGACTTGAATCAAGGGAATAGCCAAGCAATGGCATACAAGAACCCCAAACACAAGCTCTAGATATGCATTTTCACAAGACAATGCATAAACACTCACATTTCATAGCAAAACACATGTAGAATCCAAGAAATCACATATAGGTAAGCAAAATAGATTTTGTAGAGCATGGGTTACCTCTTGTAGACTAAAGACTTCACTTTACACCTCAACAAGCTCCTCACTAGGCTCACCTTCCAAACCCACTTCAAGAACATTCCAAAAGATCATAAAGATCCAATCTTTAAGAAAAGACACCTTAGATAAAACCAAAAGCACAAACAACCTATAAACGGCAACAACGGCTATGAAGAAGACATTACAAAGAAAAGACGAACGGGATTACCACAACACAAGCTAGAACTCCTCACTCTCCGACTCCTCGGCCTCCTCAGATTCTTCATCATCTTCTCCTCTGCGGCTTGAACTGGCTTCAATCTGGTCTAGCCTCTGGTTCACCGCGACAAACTGTGCCTTCATAAACGCGAAACCTTCTGCGATCATACTGTTCTGTTGGCGAAGCAAGGTGGCAACGCGCTCCTCATGCGCCATGGAATCATGCTCCCTCTTCGTGCGAGCTTCTCTTCTTTGCTGGTTCTCTTCACTTTCCGAGTCACTTACTTCGGCTTCGGCTGCTTCCGGTGCTTCAACCTCATCCTCACGATCGGCCTCATCTTCAACTTCTCCATCGCCTCCCAAACTCTGGACTGCGAGGCTCAGCTTCCCGGCATGAATCCAAAGCTCCGTTGCTAACTCGACCCTTTCCTCCGGTACTTTCCTTGCCACTTCTTCTAACGTGATGTAATCACCATCTTCCAACTGAAACAAATTACAACTCCGAAGATTGGTGGTATCCAACACCAACTTTCCCACGGCCTTCGGAAGACAACCATCCACACTTATACCCTTTCTAACCAAAATCCAGCTCAACACCATTCCATACGGTAGACTTTTCCGGTTATGATCCCGACAGAAAACCATATGCTGCAACATCAACGCTGACAAGTTGAACTTAACCATATTCTTGAGGCAGAAGGCAAAAGTGCACTCCAAATTTCCCAACAACTTGCTTTTGTTGTTATTAGGCAACAAACAATCCGATACCAACATAACCAAAATCCGTTGCTCCGCGGACAACCACTTTTTCTCCGGCCTTGAAGCTTGAGTGAAACCACTCGTACGGCCCAACAGATAACTCAAATAGTCCCGGTACCCCATGGTATCCGTACTAATCCATGAATGACCACTATACTGAGCAACTCCTGAAGCAGTTAAACTCAACAGCTGAGCCAGCCTCTTTTCAGAAAGCACAAACTTCACACCTCTTACTTTAGAAGTGATCTCAAGCTTATCACCCTCCTTTGTCACAACCATGTGACGATAAAATTCCTTTACTAAACTCAGGTAAGTCTCGGTGTAACACCCTGAAAATTTTTCAACTTTTAAGACTTTTATGATAAAGGTCAATTCTCATTAAATCCCAAAACATAACATAAGAGTACGGGGTGCTATGCCACACCTGAGCTAGAGAACTCAGGTGCACAGGCTAACTAACTAATATCCTCCAAAATGTCAATACATAAGCATGGCACGCAGGCCGAAAAGGGAAACTATCTACTCTACACTCCAAATCTCTAGCGCGCTCTAGTGTCTACTCATCTGTGCCTGAAAGCCAAATATATCTGTTCAGCGAGAGATGCTGGTAACACACTCCAACGCGTTGAAATACATTATAGATAGATATATCTAGATATACGAAAATCATTTCGAAGAAGGAAGATATATACTTAAGAGACACTAGTTTTAAAACCGGGAATAAACTCAGCAAATAGGGATAAGCTCATCAATCAACAATAAATAGTTAAGTAGAGGTAACGTTATCAGGAATACGCATCCAAGGTCACAGAACACTTTCCAAATTCCCAAATCACATCATCATTCAATCATTATTCATATCACATAATCGCTGATGGCGTCACGGGACCAATCGCATACCCCGAACATGAGGGTTAATGCTTATAGCATTAACACGGCCCCGCAGCACCCTACGTCAGTACCGCGGTACGAGGGGAGTTGATCGCAACCAACCCTTTGAGAACCGCTGACGAACTCAACGTCGGACCACGATCCGACACACCGCTGACGCGCCCAGTCGGTGGACCGCGATCCCCTTTACAAGGGGGGACATACGACCCTACACACCGTTGATGCGCACAATCGGCGGACCGTAGCGGATCAAGCCCGACACACCGCTGAGCTAAACTCAGTCGGTGGGCGAAGATCCTCGGAGACTACGGCCCTACACACCGATGTCCCATCACTCGGTGGATCACAGCCAGCCGTAGCCCTACACAACGCCTGATTACTTAGGTCGGTGGACTACAGCCTTCCTCAGCTTGTTGGCCCTACACACCGCCTGGCGCGTCCAGGTCGGTGGGTCATATCACCGAGGCCCATGTGGACCTTCAGTCTTATATAATCTTTATATACCTGACCGGTCTCTACCAGCTTGGTTAACAGTTGGGATGGTTCTCAGCCCATTCAACTGCCCGTATAGTGGACCTTAGTCCTATATAATATTTATATACCTGACCGATCTTAACCGGCCTGGTTAACAGTTGGGATGGTTCTCAGCCCATTCAACTGCCCCTATAGCCCACTTGATCATAACCAAGTTGGGGTCATGCATCACGTAACACACAATAGCACATAATTACACATAATAGCACATAGGGAAGGGGGAGACATATAATCAAGCTTACGTGTGATCATTCACATACTAGGAATCGTCCTAAGAGGTTCATACGACTTCCACTTACGTCAATGGGTTACCGATTTGACTAGCATGCGATTCCTAAGATTCACTTATCCTACGAACGGTTCCCGAAACATCAAACTAGACTCAGGCACGACAAACAGGGTCCGTTGGGACACCACGGGGAATGGGGGACATCAAACGGGGTAGCTGGGGACCCGGGATGGGTCACGGATAAGCGGGTAGCCGGTGGGTGAGGGATCACCCGGCGGGCGGGTAGCCGGTGGGTGTGGGTTACCGGCGGGCGGACGCCTGCCCGGCGCCTGCCCGCTGCCCGGCGGTGATCATCGGGCCACGGGTAGGTGGCGGGTACCCCTACCCCCACCTACCCCCCACTGAATCATTCATCACAAATTCATCCCGGGATCCTTTGTGGAACCAAATACCATGCTTAGACACTTTTAAACGCAATTTAACGATACCACGTAGTCAATTAACGGATCAAAAACAAGAATCACGTATAACTCATCCTATCACGACTTCTAAACATAAACAACACCCGAACATGCGAATTTCCACCCAAATATAAATCAAGAACATTACAACACATATTCCCAATTCATCCTAGGGCTCTAATCCCTTCCAATTCATCAAATCACAATTTATCTTTAACATCAAGAACTATCAAGATTTGTCAAGAATCATTACATCAATATCAAGAACCTCTTTTCATCATCAAGATGATCAAGATTATCAAGAATACACACAACTCATCTTATCAATCATCAAGGATATTTCACAAATAGTATAGAGTAATTAATCAAGACACAATCATATAGAAGGAGGCCAAGGAAGGAGATTTTAGCGAAGAAAATAGGTTTTGTTGAGACATGGGTTACCTCTTAGCCTTAATTAATTTCCTTGGCTATGAAGGGTCTTTCTTTAAGATTTCTCCTTTCTTGATTTCTCCTAGTGGAATTCTTGGAACTTCTTGTGTGGTGAGAGATTATTTGTGGTGTGAGTTCTAGGTGCCTCCTATGTCCCTATTTATATAATTAAGAGTCCTATTTAGGGTCTAAGTGGCATGGGTTTACTAATCCTATTTCTTATAGGACTAAGGGGTTGGCTTTTAGGGATAATGGGCCCATGGACCATGGTGGACCCCTTTTTAGCCAATTAATGGATTTTAATTCCCTTTTTAGGGTGGGTGATAATTTAATTGATTTTAATTCAGGGGCTGTAACACGGGGTGTTACACTCTCCCCCCCTTACAAGAGGCTTCGTCCCCGAAGCCGGTGCGTGGATCCATTCTTTCACCCCGAGACGTCACGTATTTTGGCCTCCTGGTTAGGAGATGTGGCTCCACGTGTTGTCCTTGTTGGGGTAGACTGGATTTTTGGTGAGGTGGTGGTTTGGAGGGTTTGAGTCTACCTTGGTTTCCTGCGCCTGAGTTGGATGCCCCGCGAGTGCCCAACATGGCCTCGATGGTTGCCACCCTTTGGTCCAAAGCGCGTGTGGCGCGAATTAGGGATGAGAATCCCTCGTCCATGATTTGGTTCTGTCGGGTGAGTTGTGCGAGGATGCGTTCGTTGACTGATTCTTCATTTAGACCCCTTGGGTTTCCCCTCGCTCGCGTGGGTGCCGGTGGATTAGGCTCGCTATCTTTTTCTTGTTCCTCATTTTCCCCTGGTTCCCCACAGTCTTGCATTGCCCGCTTGAGTTTCTTGTTGGAGATATTTAGTTGATCAACCAATTCCCTTCATTCCTCTTCGGGCTTAAGGCAAATCTCTTCGAGGGTGATGTATTGTCCCCCTTCGGTGTAGTAGATATCGTTGCGACGGAGATTCTGAGCATTGAAAGCCATGCCACTTGCGGTCCTGACCTCTGTGTGGCTTAGGTCTACCCCCTTTTTTCTCCATGATCCAACTCAGGATCATCCCATAGGGTAGGCTAAGTCGGTTGCTAGTTTTGCAAAATTCCATGTGTTTCAACATGAGGGCCGGTAGATTGAACTTAATTTTGTGTTTTAAGAGATAGGCAAAAGTACACTCCAGACTTCCCACATCCTTGCTTTTATTATTTGTGGGCAATAGGCTGTCAGTCACAATCATAACCAATATCTTTTGCTCCGCGGTTAGCCATTTCCTGTTTGGCCGTGTGGCCGAAGTGAAACCTTCCTCCTTTCCGAGTAGGTACCCGAGGTAGTCTTTGTACCCCGTGTTTTTGGTACCAATCCACCCTTTTCAGTCATAGTCTGACACACCCGTGGTGGTCAATTTTAAGAGCTTGGCCAAGCGGCCTTCGGAAATTATGATTTCCTTACCTCGGACCTTAGTGGTGATTTCTAGTTTATCACCTCGTTTGACGGTCACCAAATGTCGATAGAACTCCTTCACCAATTCGGGGTACGTATCCCCTTTTATGGTGAGATACGTATCCAAAAGCCCTTGGTGGTTGAGCATGTCGACCAATTCCGGAGAAAATTGATTGGGTTCGAGGGCTTTACCTCTGATCACGGTGTAGTCGGCGTTGCTCCATTCCGGGGTGCGAACTCCAATGGGCTTCTTCGGTATTTTTAGAATTTTCTTTTGGATAGCGTTTTCCGGCGGACTCGGGCGAGATTCCGGTGAGGGTTTCGGCGGTACGACTTCATCGGTGACGACGGCTCTCGGCGTGGCCTGGCTCGGCGCGGCGGCGGGGATGTTCGGCGAGGTAGCGGTGGTCCACGACGGAGCTTGGGTGTGCGATGTGAGCGTGCGGCAGTGCTGGCGTGTGGCAGCGGGGAGGATCCGGGCGGTCGACGGTGGTGTCGCGGGTTGCTCCCGGTGTGGCGGCGGCGAGCGTTGTGGACGGGCGCCGGTGGCTTGGCTGGTGGTGGCGGTTGACGGGGTGGCTTGTTGGGGTGCTGGGGTGGTTTGTTGTGTGGCGGCAGGATGAGTGGGGGAAGGAAGAGAGGGAGAGAGTGGAGAAAAGGAAGGGTTTTTGATTTGGGGGTGTTGGGATTTTTAGGGATTTTGTAGGGGTTTAAGAGGGGAGTGTTCCCTTAAGGTTTTAAGAAACACTCATGGCTTAGTGGTTAGGGACTTAGGTTTTCAAGTGGGAGGTTTAGGGTTTAATTCCCATTGGTGACATTGGTTTCCCTTGTGGAATATTTCTTTGTCTTTTCCTTCTTTTGTCTCCTAGTGGTGGAAGATGTTGGTCCTTTTTGTTGTTACTTGTCGTTTTGTGGGTAGTCTTGTTTTCCTTTGCTATGCTAATATTATTTCGATCTAGCTTTTTATTTATAATAATCCCGAAGTGACTAGTCTAAACAAATGATTTTACTATGGGGTCGTGGTTACAAAGGGGGGGTTTGTTAGTTCACCCTAAACAGAATTCGTCTTCTTGGTTCCCTTCTGGTGGGCTTGCGGAATCTTCGTCTCCTGGGGTCATATTTCCTTCGTCGGGGTTGCCCTCGTCCTCGAGTTCGTCTTGCGTGCGGCTCATGACAAATACCTTTCCGGGGGCACCGTAATTTCCTTGATTGTTCATGCCCCCCCTGTTGGCCCATGGCCCTGGGGCGTGAGCTTGCGGGTTGAGTGCAGAGGAACGCCTTGTGCCCTTCATTCCCACAGTTGAAGCATCGTAAGGGGTTCCCCATGCAGTCCTTGCCCCTATGGCTTTGGCGGCATTTCGGGCAGGGGAAGCCCCCTGTATTAGCTTCGTTGTTTCTTGGGGGTGGCCTTTGTCCTGCTGGATTGCTTGGCCTTGTGTTAGCGTCGTTCCTTGTTCTTTTCATAGGTGGCGCCCCACCTCCTGGGTTCCTTTTTCGAATCTGTTCCTGAATCCCACGCTGTAGTAGTTGGATTCGATAGAGATTGGCGGCGCTGGAGTAGGCTTCGTTGAGGGTCCGGGGTCCGCTTACTACCAGAGCTTTTCGGGCTTCAAAGTTGAGGTCCGATGTAAATCTCTCTACTTTGGTTGTCTCTGTGGGGACTAATCCTGGCGCGAAGCGTGCCAGTTCGAGGAATCGTTTATGGTATTCCATGACGGTAGCTGCTCCTTGTTTTAGGTGAAGGAACTCTTCGTGCATGGACGCTCTTATGTGGGCTGGGTAGAACCGTTCTCGCAGCCGTGTTTTCAGGCTTTCCCAGTTGAATCCTGGTTCTTGTCTGTAGGTGGGTCCCTCGTGGATCCACTAAAGGTCTGCCTCGTGCCCGAAGTAAAATGAGGCTACCTCTACACAACGCTCTTCTGGGCATTCTACCAACCCCAAAATTTTGTCGAAGATCCGAATCCATTCCTCCAGGATGGCGGGATCTTCTTCCCCTGAGAAAGTGGGTGGTCTATGGTTCGAGACTTGTCGGGCGACCTCTGAGTTTGTGTTTGGTGGGGGTGGTGGTGGTCCGTTGTTGCGGAGGGCTACGTCGCTTAGTGCTTAGGCGACTTGGGTTAGTTGTTGTAGGGTTTGCGCTAGGGGGTCTTGCGTAGCGGGTTCCGGAGTCCTTGATTGTCTTCTGGTTGGCGCCATGATGCTGATCTATAGAGTCAATGTTTTATAGTAACGTTTGAGTTAGAGTGTTATACCCTTACCTTGACGTGATAAGCGAAGGGGAGTCCTTTAATTTAATGAGGGGTAAAGTGAGGGGAGGTTACGTGATGATAAGTAAGCCTACAATCTCACCGCGTGTCCTAAGATTCCTAATTCCTATGTTCTTAAATACCTAAATCCTATCTTATTGAACTCCTAGTGTTTTAAGCCTAATGTCTTAAGGTCTGGTCTTAAGAGTCTTATCCTAGGGTCAAACTTAGGCTCTGATACCAACTGTAACACCCCGAAATTTTTTCAACTTTTAAGACTAATATGATAAAGGTAAATTCTCATTAAATCCCAAAACATAACATAAGAGTACGGGGTGCTATGCCACACCTGAGCTAGAGAACTAAGGTGCACAGGCTAACTAACTAATATCCTCCAAAATGTCAATACATAAGCATGGCATGCAGGCCGAAAGGGGAACTATCTACTCTACGCTCCAAATCTCTAGCGCGCTCCAGTGTCTACTCATCTGTGCCTGAAAGCCAAATATATCTGTTCAGCGAGAGATGCTGGTAACCCACTCCAACGCGTTGAAATACATTATAGATAGATATATATAGATATACGAAAATCATTTTGAAGCAGGAAGATATATACTTAAGAGACACTAGTTTTAAAACCAGGAATAAACTCAGCAAATAGGGATAAGCTCATCAATCAACAATAAACAGTTAAGTAGAGGTAACGTTATCAGGAATACGCATCCAAGGTCACAGAACACTTTCCAAATTCCCAAATCACATCATCATTCAATCATCATTCAATCATCATTCATATCACATAATCGTTGATGGCGCCACGGGACCAAGTGCATGCCCCGAACATGAGGGTTAATGCTTATAGCATTAACACGGCCGCGCAGCACCCTACCTCAGTACTGCGGTACGAGGGGAGTTGATCGCAACCAACCCTTTGAGAACCGCTGACGAACTCAACGTCAAACCACGATCCGACACACCGCTGACGCGCCCAGTCGGTGGACCGCGATCCCCTTTACAAGGGGGGACTTACGACCCTACACACCGTTGATGCGCACAATCGGTGGACCGTAGCGGATCAAGCCCAACACACCGCTGCGCTAAACTCAGTCGGTGGGCGAAGATCCTCGGAGACTACGGCCCTACACACCGATGTCCCATCACTCGGTGGATCGCAGCCAGCCGTAGCTCTACACACCGCCTGATTACTCAGGTCGGTAGACTACAGCCTTCCTCAGCTTGTTGGCCCTACACACTGCCTGGCGCGTCCAGGTCGGTGGGTCATATCACCGAGGCCCATGTGGACCTTCAGTCCTATATCTACTATATTAATAAGAGCCCAAGAGAGTTAGGCCTATAATGGGTAGAAAAAATGGCGGTTAAATTTTTTAATCAAATGAATGGCTCAGATTGATCAGATTTTAATTTTTCCTTAAGATTTCCTAATTTATCCTTAATGAATATGATTTTCCGTTAACTTTTCCGTTAAATATTATCTTTTCCGTTAATTTCTGTTAGTTCATCGTTAACTTACTCATTGATTTCAATAAGAAAGGTCTTAGGTTCGAACCTCAACCCAATCACGGTTGGCATAATTAGTACTCTATTTTACTCTTATTAAATTAAATACTCCGTAATAATTTAGTAGCTACAACAAAAAATAATACATATGCTTTCTTTAATTTAGAATTATGTGTCTACAATGTCTTTATTCAAAAAAAAAAAATTATTCATTATCTATAAATTAAATAACAGAAATAATTTCATTAGTTATATTGTATTTATTTTTCTCCAATATAAAAATTCTTTACATCAATTGATTATATTCGCTACATTGTCCCTACAATGCTTTATTTAAAAAAAATTATTCATTATCAATAAATAAATTAAGAGAAATAATTGTATTAGTTATATTGTCTTTATATTTCTCCAATGTAAAAATTCTTTACATTCAAATTCATCAATTGATTATATTCACTATGATGGGGTGTGAACCCCGTGGGCTCGGGGCCCAAGAAGAAAAGAGATAAAGCCCAGACAAAGAAGAGAAGCCCAAGAAGAAAATGGAGCAAGCCCAAAAGAGATACGAGCCAAACCGAGGAGTCGGTTCGACCCAGGAGTCCGCTCGACCCGGAGGTCGACACGGGTAGAGGGTCGGGCTAACTAGCCGTTATTCTTACATTATCACCCATGAAACCTATTTACTACCCTATTATTGCCTAATTATTACCCTACTTACTAACTAGCCGTTAGCCTCTTTATCAACCAACTTAATACCCATAACCCCCTAATTATCACCCATCAATACCCTACTAATGGTCCAACGGACACTTTTGGGGATGAGCTAGCTATAAAAAGGAGAAGAAGAGCACAAGGAGGGGACCACTCATTCATCTACATGTGGGAGGACTCTCCCAAGTACTATTCTCCCACTCACTACTCTTTCTCCTTTAAGAAGACATCATTCATTCATACATACAAGCACTCTTCCTACACCACTCTCCCAAGAGAAGGCAATTCATATACACAACAAGAAGATTATCAAGAAGACTCCATTCTACCACAAAGAAGCATACTCATCTCTATATACAAAGTATAGCTCCTTCCCTACACAATATTTCCATACTACATGTAGAAAATAGCTCTACAATATGTACAAAGATACCTACAAAATGCATAGTGGAGTTAGGCTTGGCACCGCCCAAAAAGGCCCGTGGTTTTCCTTTCGGTTTCCACGTACAAAAAGCATTGAGCTATATTCGCTCTATTTATTTTTCTATAAGCCGCATGTGAAAGGTGAATCCACCGACCAAGGTTGTGTTGGACCTCCCTGGGCCCGAAAACTCAAAAACCAACACACTACATTGTCTATTATCTTTTCTATGCACTAATTTTTAATTAAAGATCAAAGTTATAATACAAAATAATGTTATATATTTATTTACCAAGGATTTTATTAATACCATGAAAAAATTAAAAAAATATAATTAATAAAGCCAATCATATTAACTACTTTGAGGGATTTGTTGACAAAGAGAGTATTCAAATCACACAACAAATTGAAGTGAGAACTACCTCGCAATATCCTTGTTTAACAATCAGCAGTTAGCGGTTAGCGTTAGCGGATTATATTAGCGAATTTGACCAGCGAATTATATCAATAGTTGGTAAAAATATATTTGAAAAAATTAGTTGTTTAGATTAACATGTAAAATGAGCTAAGGGTATACATATAATAATAATAATAATAATAATAATAATAATAATAATAATAATAATAATAATAATAATAATAATAATAATAATAATAATAATAATAATTTTTTTAAAAAAAATAAATAAAAAAATATAATTAAGTCAATCATATTAACTACTTGGGAGATTTATTGACAACAAGAGTATTCAGATGTCCTTGAAGTGGGAAACTATCTCGCAATGTCCTTGTTTGGCAATCAGCAATTAGCTCTTCAATATTAGTATATATTTAATATTTTATGCCATAATTTTTATTTTCTCTCCCTTATGTCCCGTATTTGGGTTCAACCATACCTATACAATTATTTTATTGACAATTATAATCAATCTTGACTATATTATCTTGCATTTGTAATCTTAGAATTGCTTATTTAAATACGCAAATTTAACATTCAATTATCTATGCATCAACAATTTCAATATAATCTTGTCTTGATATACTTTAAAGTACTTATTTAAAAAAAAAACATTGGGCATTATCCCAATCGCGCAATGCGCGTAAAAAACTAGTATACTAATAAGAGCCCAAGAGAGTTAGGCCTATAATGTGTAGAAAAAATGACGGACAAATTTTACAATCAAATGAATGACTCAGATTGATCAGATTTTAATTTTTTTTTCTTGAGATTTCCTGATTTATCCTTAATTATATGATTATCCGTTAACTTTCCCGTTATATATTATCTTTTCCGTTAATTTATGTTAGTTCACCGTTAACTTACTCATTGATTTCAATAAGAAAGGTCTTAGGTTCGAACTCCATCCCAATCAAAGTTTGCATAATTAGTACTCTATTTTACTCTTATTAAATTAAATAATAATTTAGTAGCTACAACAAAAAATAATACATATGTATTTTTTAAATTTATAATTATGTCTCTACAATGTCTTTATTCAAAAAAAAATTATTCATTATCAATAAATTAAATAAGAGAAATAATTTCATTAGTTGTATTGCCTTTATTTTTCTCTAATATAAAAATTCTTTACATTCAAAGATTATAATTTTAAAGTAATCCTTAATTTCTCCCTCTACGTTAGGGTTCTCTCTTTTTTCTCCCGTAACTAGGGTTTCATACGCGTAGCAGTCTCGGACGGAGGTCGCGCATGATCGGCAGGCTTCACATCTCACGATCGGCAGGCGTCTAGATGGCGGACATGGCAGCAACGGAGGCTGAGATAGCGGGGCTATCGAGCAGATGGGCCGATATCGAGTTGGAAGACGAGGACGCCGGTGTTGAGGCGCCGGCGGACGACAGTGGCGCAATGGCGGCAGCAGAATCTTGGGTGGTGGTTGGCCGGTTTCTGACTCAACGGTTGATCAAGGTTGAGTATATGCGACAGGTTATGGCCTCGGCATGGAAACCGGTAAGTGGTGTGCATATCACGGAGCTCCAACCGAATCTGTTTCAATTTGTTTTCCATCACATAACGGATGTTCGGAGAGTTATGGATGAGGGACCGTGGTCCTTTGAGAATTGTACGCTGCTCTGTAGGGAGGTGAAGGATGGTCAATTGCCGAAGGATATGGTGCTTGATACAGTGGATTTATGGGTGCAGGTGTACAACCTGCCGGTTGGTTATAATATGGTACCGGTACTTGAACAGACAGGGAATTTTCTGGGGAAATTCTTAAAGATTGATGAGAGGCAGATGAAGGGGCCACCCAAAGCTTTTTACCGAATTAGGGTTTGTATGTCTGTGGATAAGCCCCTGAAGAGGAGGATGAAATTGATTCGCCGGGACAAGTCTTGGGGGTGGGTGAATTTCAAATACGAGAGACTACATACTTTCTGCTTTTTCTGTGGACTTTTGGGGCACTCGGAAAAGTTCTGCTTGAAAGCTAGAAACTCGACGTTGACTGTTGAACAATATCCTTATGGTGTGTGGATGCGAGCTGGGCAGGCAAGAGGACCACGGCCAGTAGGTGAATCATGGCTACTAACCGAGGATGAACCACCGATCCGCCTGGAACCTGTGAGGGTGGCGCCGGAAAAACCGGTAGGGGTACAAGGCCGAGAGGAGGAGGAGGAGGAGGGGGTAACGGCGTTGGCTAAGCGTCGCAGGCAGGATAGTAGACAACTGACAGATACAGATACTAATATGGCAGATAGCTCAAAAAACTTGCATCAGGCGGGCTCTGGTTCCCAGACCCGCCCACAACAATGAGTACTCTGAGTTGGAACTGTCGTGGCTTGGGCAATCCAAGGACAGTTCGTGCAGTTGTGGACATGGTGTCCAAGAAGAAGCCTGATTTTGTATTTTTGATGGAAATGAAAGTAGCACGAATACATGTAGAACGAGTTCGCGTTAAGATTGGTTACGAGGGTCTTTTTTATGTTAATAATACAGGCCGCAGTGGTGGTTTGGCATTGCTTTGGAGGAAGAACAATACTGCAAGATTACTGGGTTACTCGAAGACACACATTGATGTGGAGGTAAGTATAAGTGATTTTCCGAACTGGAGAATGACTTGTTACTACGGCTATCCAGAACGTACACGGAGGACTGAGTCATGGGATCTATTGAAACAGTTGGCAACATAATCTGAGCTACCCTGGGTTGTGATTGGCGACTTTAATGATCTCTTGTACCAGTATGAGAAGAGGGGAGGAAATCCACACCCGAACAGTCTGTTACGCGGCTTTGGAGAGACTATGGATCAGTGTGGTTTGGCACAGTTACCAATGAGTGGTAATCAGTTCACATGGCAAACGGGCAAAGGCACTCCTGGATGGATTCAGGAAAAATTAGATAAGGTACTAGTCACTAACCGCTGGAGGGATATTGTAAATGGGGTCACAGTTGCAAATCAATGGACTAGACGGTCTGACCACTCAGCTATCTTCATGGGGATTCGGCAATATGGGAGTAGGAGGGGAGGGGGCCGAAGGTTTCGTTTTGAGATGGCATGGCTCTATGATGAGGGATGTAGAGCGGTAGTGGCTGAGTCATGGGAGGAGGGAAGGGATAGGGAAGCACAAGGCTGTATTGCACATTGTGGAAACCGGTTAACCCGATGGGGGGGGGGGGGACCGGTACCATAAGTTTGGGGAAAAGATTGAGCAGCTCCGGAGGAGGCAAGATCAACTCAAGGGATGTACTGATCATGCATCCCTGGATGAGTATAACCGATTGGAAGCGGATCTATGCCGAGTGGAGATGCAGGAGGATGCATACTGGAAGCAGAGAGCCAAACAGCACTGGCTCAAGGATGCGGATGCCAACACGAAGTTTTAACACAGGTTTGCCTCGAACCGAAGGAATAAGAATACTCTAGTTAAAATTATGAATGATAGTGGTGAATGGATGGAAGGGTATGATATGGCGGGTGTAGTTCTTGATTATTTTAAACGCATTTTTACAACTAATAATCCTGTAAGCGGTGATCTGATCTATAACAATGTTACGCCACGAGTCACTCAGGCACAGAATGAGGTATTAATGCGACCCTTTGAGGTTGGTGAGGTGAAAAATGCTCTGTTTGAAATGTATCCTGATAAGGCACCAGGGCCGGATGGGATGAACCCGGGTTTTTATCAAAGTTTTTGGGATATTGTAGGAGGGGATATCTCGGCTTTTGTTGTAGACTGTCTGAATGCAAACTCATTGCCACCTGGTTTGAATAATACCGATGTTGTATTAATTCCTAAGAAAGATGTCCCTTAACAGGTCACTGATTTGAGACCAATAACGCTTAGTAATGTCATTTATAGAATTATGGCCAAAATGATAACCCGGAGGATGAAACCCCTAATGGATAGTATTATATCTGAATCCCAGAGTGCTTTTATACCAGGCAGGTTGATAACGGATAATATTTTGATTGCCTCAGAGGTAGGCCATTATTTGAACAGGAAACAGTGTGGAGTGGTTGGTTGGGGTGCCTTAAAATTAGATATGGCGAAAGCTTATGATCGGATGGAATGGCCATTTTTAAAAGGCATGATGATGGACCTCGGGTTTAATGATAAGTGGATTGATCTTATTATGACGTGTGTTACGACGGTATCCTATAATTTCCTGGTGAATGGGACACGGAGTGACTCACTAATACCAACCAGGGGTTTAAGACAGGGGGATCCATTATCGCCCTACCTGTTTATAATCTGTGCTGAAGGTCTCTCTATGTTGTTACAACAGGCACAAGGAAGGGGTTTAATACATGGATGCAGAGTAGCAAGGGGTGCTCCGCCTATCTCCCATCTTTTCTTTGCTGATGATAGCTTATTATTTTTTAAAGCAATTGTGCAGGAGGCAAATGAAATTAAAGGATGTCTGGCTCTATATGAAAGTCTGTCTGGGCAAGCTGTTAATTACCATAAATCCAGTATATGCTATAGTAAGAATACAACAGAGGAGGTCAAGGAGAATGTGGCACAAGTGTTGGGTGTGGTTCAGGCTCCTAACTTTGGAAAGTATCTTGGATTGCCATCATTCATTGGAAGGAATAAGAAAGCTGCATTTGCTTATATAGAGGACAAAATCAGACAGAGAATAGGATCTTGGAACAAGAAACTATTATCGCAGGCAGGAAAAGAAATCTTATTGAAAAGTGTGGCTCAGGCTATGCCTACCTTCTCAATGAGTGTTTTCTTGTTGCCTACCAATATCTGTATGGCTATTGAGCGGTTGATGAATAGATATTGGTGGGGCTCAGGGACTGACCAGAAAATCCATTGGAAAGCCTGGGATAAGTTATGTATACCCAAGAAGTATGGTGGATTGGGTTTTAAAGACCTAAGAGCTTTCAATGTGGCACTATTGGGAAAGCAAGCTTGGAGACTATTGACCAATACAGACTCTTTGGTTTCTAAAGTTTATAAGGCCAGATATTATCCTAACCAACCTTTTACTGATGCAATTCTAGGAAACAATCCAAGTCACTGTTGGCGGAGCATTATGACGGCTAAGAGTTTAATTTGTAGTGGGGTGAGAAGACGAATTGGGAACGGAGATTCTACCTTTGTGTGGGGACACCCGTGCTTGCAAGATAAAGATGACCCCATGATCCAGACAGAAATGTCACCTCAACTGAGTAAGGCCAGAGTAATCAATTTAATTAACCAAGATACAGGCACTTGGGATTATGATTTACTTACTGATATTTTTTAGCCTGGTGATGTGAGTAGGATTCTAAAAATACCAGTCTCCCCAAGCTATGATGACATGTGGTATTGGCATGGGGACCCCAAGGGAAATTACACGGTTAAACATGGGTATAGGTGTATGGTGGAAAATTATGAAAATATTGCAAATGTGGGATTTGCAAAGTGGCTCACATTGTGGAAACAGAGAATACCACCCAAATGGAAAACCTTACTATGGAGGGCTTTGAGTGATATTCTTCCTACTACCCAAAACTTGCTTATAAAGAGAGTGGAGATTGATCCGGTGTGTGCCATGTGTGGAGTTGTAAATGAGGATATTATGCATACATTGGTTTCGTGTGACTATACAAAGACCATTTGGGCACTATCTAACCTTCCATCTACAAATATTGTGACAAATATTTTTTATGAATGGTTTAGTGAAATGTTAAATGTTCTAGATTCTGATGGTATTGCCTACGCAGCTGCAATTATTTATCATGTATGGAGAGCTCGGAATGGTGCGGTTTGGGATGCATGTTTGCCCAGACCACGACGAGTGCTCGCCGCGGCCCAAGCCGAAATTACGGCATGGCGTCATGCCCATGCACCAAGAACGGACCCGAGTCCCGTGATGCCAGCCACGGTAGCGCAACCCACTGCCCACGGAACCGGAACCGGTACAGCCCAGCATGCCGCACCCATTCACACTACGACGCAACCACCACCATCCAAGTGCTATGTCGATGCTGGATATCGACACACGGACAACACAGCAACGGTTGGAGTGGTAATACTGGGACCGGGTGGTCAATTTGTCTCAGCGTACTCCGCACCTTTGCCACATTGTTTTTCACCACTCATGGCGGAGGCTTATGCTTTTAAGGAGGCTCTTTCTTGGCTACGCGAGCGTGGAGAGCAAAATATGGAGCTTTATACAGATTGCCAGGTACTGCAGACTTACTTAACGACACCACAGCTGCTGACACGATCGTATGTTGGCTATGCAATTGATGGATGCAGGAATCATTTATCTACTTTTAATTATTGTTATGTTAACTTCTTACCTAGATCGCAGAATATTTTAGCACACAGTTTAGCTACTACAGCTTTCCAGTATGACACAGCTATGTATTGGGATACTATCCCACCGGACGCTATTTCAGCTTATCTATGAATACAACCCATTGGTTGACCTTCAAAAAAAAAAAAAGATTATATTCGCTACATTGTCTCTACAATGTCTTTATTCAAAAAGAAATTATTCATTAACAATAAATTAATTAAGAGAAATAATTTCATTAGTTATATTGTCTTTATTTTTCGCCAATGTAAAAATTCTTTACATTCAAATTTATCAATTGATTATATTCGCTACATTATCTAATATCTTTTTTTTTTGTGCACTATTTTTTAATTAAATATCAAAGTTATAATACAAAATAATGCTATATATTTTATTTACCAAGTATTTTATTAATACCATGTTTTTTTAAAAAAAAATATAATTAATAAAGTCCGTCATATTAACTACTTGAGGGATTTATTGACAAAGAAAGTATTCAAATCACACAACAAATTGAAGTGGGAAACTACCTTGCAATGTCCTTGTTTGATGGGCAAGTAGTGAGCCAGTGAAACTGCGGGCCTCTTGTTATTTAAGGAATTGAAATGGCTCTAGAGTAAAATTTTTTTTTTAAAAAAAAATTATAGGTGTTTTGAGGAAATCATTCTAAAGAACGCTAAGTGAAAATATTGTAAATTGCAATGTTTGTATTTTCGGCGGTTTGGAACAAATTGTTGTTTCAAACTGTTGAATAACCAAACACTTTCTTTAGTATTTTATAAATCTTTGGGTTACATCATATTTACCAACCGTCTAATATCTTTGGGTTACATTATAATTAAAAATTGTAAATTTTTACTACTTCATCTAAATTTCATAAAATAGGAATTTCTTTATCCATAATAATTCATTCAACAATAATGGTTGGACTAAATGAACACTGAGCAAAACACCTAAAGGATGGATACCGTTGATTCATTCATTGATATTGTATATATGTGCATTCATTAAATATATTAGAACCCTTTGCTACAAAAATACTTGGTTACTATTTAAAAATTTATTAGTAACAATTATAATAAATGTCCTATAGTACATTGTATTCATATACTATGAGTTACATATTTAAATTAACAAATTCGACATTAAATTATTTATGTATGAACTTCTCATATATAATCTTGCATTGATATACTTTCAAATTTTGTTTAATTATAAACATTGGGCATTAACTTATTCGCGCAATGCGCGTGTAAAACTAGTAATCTTTATATACCTAACCGGTCTCTACCAGCCTGGTTAACAGTTGGATGGTTCTCAGCCCATTCAACTGCCCGTATAGTGGACCTCAGTCCAATATAATATTTATATACCTGACCGATCTTAACCGGCCTGGTTAACAGTTGGGATGGTTCTCAGCCCATTCAACTGCCCGTATAGCCCACTTGATCTTAACCAAGTTGGGGTCATGCATCACGTAACAAACAATAGCACATAATAACACATAATAGCACATAGGGAAGGGGGAGACATATAATCAAGCTTACGTGTGATCATTCACATACTAAGAATCGTCCTAAGGGGTTCATACGACTTCGACTTAGGTCAACGGGTTACCGATTCGACTAGCATGCGATTCCTAAGATTCACTTATCCTACGAACGGTTCCCGAAACATCAAACTAGACTCAGGCACGACAAACCGGGTCCGTGGGGCACCACAGGGAATGGGGGACATCAAACGGGGGAGCCGGGACCCGGGATGGGTCACGGATCAGTGGGTGAGGGATCACCCGCCGGCTGCCCGCCGGAGATCACTGCCCGGCAGCGGGTTGCCGGCGGGCGGACGCCTGGCCGGCGCCAGCCAGCTGCCTGGTGGTGATCTTCGGGCAGCGGGTAGGTGGCGGGTACCCCTACCCCCACCTACCCCCCACTGACTCATTCATCACAAATTCGTCCCGGGATCCTTTGTGGAACCCGAAACCATGCTTAGACACTTTTAAACGCAATTTAACGATACCACGTAGTCAATTAACGGATCAAAAGCAAGAATCACGTATAACTCATCCTATCACGACTCTTAAACATAAACAACACCCGAACATGTGAATTCCCACCCAAATATAAATCAAGAACATTACCACACAAATTCCCAATTCATCCTAGGGCTCTAATCCCTTCCAATTCATCAAATCACAATTTATCTTTAACATCAAGAACTATCAAGATTTGTCAAGAATCATTACATCAATATCAAGAACCTCTTTTCATCATCAAGATTATCAAGAATACACACAACTCATCTTATCAATCATCAAGGATATTTCACAAATAGTATAGAGGAATTAATCAAGACACAATCATATAGAAGGAGGCCAAGGAAGGAGATTATAGCGAAGAAAATAGGTTTTGTTGAGACATGGGTTACCTTTTAGCCTTAATGAATTTCCTTGGCTATGAAGGGTCTTTCTTTAAGAGTTCTCCTTTCTTGATTTCTCCTAGGGGAATTCTTGGAACTTCTTGTGTGGTGAGAGATTATTTGTGGAATGATTTCTAGGTGCCTCCTAAATCCCTATTTATATAACTAGTATTTTCACTCGTGCGATGCACGGAATGGAATTGTTGTAATATATTAAGAATATTTAAATCGATATATAATTATTTAAGAGTTGATTTCACCAGAGGTCGTTTATCTTTCCTGACAATTCCAAATTTAATCCTAGACTATAGTTATTAATTATTACAATTTATTCTATGTTACAACTCTTACGTTAATATTCTTACTATTATTATTAACACTTAATTACTTTTAGATATTATTATTACCACTTATATTATTATTATTATTATTATTATTATTATTATTATTATTATTATTATTATTATTATTATTATTATTATTATTAGTTTCTTTTCAAGTACTCTTAGTATATAAATTTATAATGGTCGTGAGGCACAATAATATTATAACCATAATTAAATATTCTTGTATTGTATTCCGGAGTTAATGCCATTTTTGGTCCTAGACTTATTGAGGCATTGACACTTTTCATCCTCCATAATAAAAATTGCCACTCAGTAGACACTGTTATTGGTCGTTGGACAGTTTTGATCCTCCGTCAATGAAGCCGTTTGTTGACCGTGAATTAGAAGGGCTTTTCTGTCTTTTTATGTCTTATTCTTCTAATCTTGTTTAGACCAGCGCTGTTGTGACTCCTGTGAGGCGAGATGGCGAGACTTGGCGGCTAAGTAGTAACCGTCGGTATTGAGTAGCAGTGAGGTTATTCTCCGGCAAGTTGTGGGTACGGCGGCGAGCATACGAGGCAGTAACTCCTTCCGGCGACGGACCAGTAAGGCAGATCTGGCGGTGCAGCAATAGATCCGGCGAGGTTGGGGCCTTCACCGGTGGTTTTTGGTTCTGGCGAAGCAGAGAGGGCAGCAGGTCGGAGAACCCTCCTATGGTAAATAGCAGTTGTAGTTGTAGATGGCGTGATGTAGAATTTGCACCTGTAAGTCCTCCCTTCCATATTGACCACAAATATCCTTCCCATCTCTCTCTCTCTCTCTCTCTCTCTCTCTCTCTCTGACTACAACTACTTGGTGCACAACCTCAAAAACTCTGTTATTCTACCTGAAATTCATTGAAGTTTCAAGCTGAAAATGTGGAATCCGCCGCTCCCCAAAAATCGCATTGTCTGAGGTGTTGGAATGGCCGGTGTTGACTTCCTGGCTGCTGTAGCTTCATTCCCCAACCCGGATGATAAAATTCGGAGCACCAGCTTTGAGGTTCAAGGAGGTGGTAACACTGGCAATGCTTTGATAAAACTCGGATGATAAAATTCATCTTGGTCTTAATCCAAGGATCATATCTAAGGTTGCTGATGACTCGCATGGTGAAAGAATACTTGATGAGCTTGAAAGGGATGGTGTTGATACATCTTTTATGGTGGTGTCCAAAGGAGGAAACTCACCATTCACATATGTCATTGTTGACAACCAAAAAAAAAATGCGCACGCGCATTTTCACTCCAGGATATCCACCCATGATATCTGAGGGTCTACATACCCAAATCAAAATTGTCTTCAGCGCTTGGAGTAAATATTGTCTACTTAGATGGAAGGCTGCATGAGACTGCTTTGATTGTAGTGCAGGAGGCAAAGAGTAGGAGCATACCTATTATAGTTGATGCAGAAAGGTTAAGGGAGGGGTTGGGTGATATTCCTGACTTTGCTAGTTATGTTGTATGCTCGACAAAATTTCCACAGGCATGGACTAACGCCCTTTCTATTCCAACTGCACTTGTTTCCATTATCTTGAGATTGATGTCAAATGTAAAATTCGTGATTGTTAGTTGGGTGAAGATGGTTTCTTAATGTTAGAAAGGACTGAAGCGGATAACCTCAGTGTGAAGAAATGGATGTAGCAGTGACCAATGGATGGAGAAATACAAGGATTAGAACATAAAAAGACAGAAAAACCCTTCTAATTCACGGTCAACAAACGGCGTCATTGACGAAGGATCAAAACTGTCCAATGATCAATAACAGTGGCTACTAAGTGGCAATTTTTATTATGGAGGATGAAAAGTGTCAATGCCCCAATAAGTCTAGGACCAAAAATGGCATTAACTCTTGTATTCCGTGAGTCACAATAATAATATAACAATAATTAAATATTGTTCAATTCTATATTCTTCTAAGATTTCTATTACCATCTTTAATTATTCCCAAATTTACCATAATTAAATAATTTGACCAATTATAAAGAAAGATTATTAAATAATGCACAGGACAATTGTTTAATTAAAATTTTTAAAAATTAATTAATAAAACATAAGGTTCTCATAGTTTTTTCTTAGAAACTCTTTAATAAAGTATTTTTTTTTAGAAATTGGTGGGCCAAACTGCCAACGACAGTTTGCGGTGGATAGATCTCGAAAAAATACGCGATTTCAAAAAAACATTTGTCCAAAACGGACAACGGAGTCAAAAGTTATGTCGTGCTGAACTTTTGACACTTTACAACTTTAAAAAAAAAATAAAAATTAAAGGCCGGTTCAGCCGGCGAGGCGGCAGCTTAGGAGGCCGATTCCGGCCTTCCTCGCCGCGGCTAGCGACACGATTTTTGCAACATTGATATATAAAATAGATATAGATTAGAATAGGAATAGTATTACACAATTTTATAATATTACAATAAAATTTTAACCCAAAATTATTGTAGAAATCAATATATTTTATTAGGAAGAGAGATTTTTTAGGAATTGGGCGGGAAGTTAAAATTTCAGGATTTTGTTTTTATATATAGTATAGATTGTATTACACTATTTTATAATATTAGAATAGAATTTTAACGTAGAATTATTGTAGGAATGGGAAAGTAGAAATCAATATATTTTATAGGAGGAGAGATTTTTTAGGAATTAGGCGGGAAGTTAAAATTTCAGGATTTTGTTTTTATATATAGTATAGATTAAGAGTCCTATTTAGGGTCTAAGTGGCATGGGTTTACTAATCCTATTTCTTATAGGACTAAGGGGTTGGCTTTTAGGGATAATGGGCCCATGGACCATGGTGGACCCCTTTTTAGCCAATTAATGGATTTTAATTCCCTTTTTAGGGTGGGTGATAATTTAATTGATTTTAATTCAGGGGCCATAACACGGGGTGTTACACTCGGCCCTTATGGCAAGAAACCCATCCAACAAACCTTGGAATCTAAGCATATCTAACAAGGAATCAGGAAAAGATTTCGGATCAAAAGCTTTACCTTCAAGAACGAGGTAATGGGTATCCACCCATTCCGCTTTTCTTGCCAAACTTGACCTTCTAGGCATGATTGATGATGACCCAAAGCTCAACAAAAGGATCCAAGACTTCTCCTCTTTTTCTTCTTCTTTCTCTCTTCTCGCTGCTTCTCGATCTCCCGCTGCTCTCTGGGCGTCGCAGCAACGAAGCAGAACGGCGACAGAGCTCCGGCAGACGGCGAACGGCGGCGGCGGTGCGTCGGCAGGCTGCTGCGTCGGTGGTGGGGTGGCGGGTTGCTGTTGGCGACGGGTGGGGGTGGGTGCTCGGTGGTTCACGGGTAGGGAAGAAGAAGAGAGAAGGGAATTTGGGAAATTAGGTATTGTGGGAAAAATTTGGGGAAAAAGATGATTTAATTTGGGGATTTGGGTAAAGATGAGGATTTATGGTTTAAATGGAATTAAAATTGAATAAGTTCCAAGGAAGACAATTAGCTCAAGTGGTTTAGGGGTTGGGTTAGCAAAGAATAGGCTTGGGTTTGAAACTCAAGGGCTATAATTAAACATTTTTTCTTGGCTTATAAGCTACACAAGAAAGGATTTTTGGTATGGATTTACTAATTTCAACTTTCAAAGAATACTTGGGAAGATTTAAAGGATTCTCAAAAGGATAGTTGCAAGAATGACCAAATATAAGGATTGTAGAATTGACCCAAACACAACTCATTTCAAAAATGGATAGCTAACTCCCCAACGAAACTTATATGCCAAACTAAAGAAGTCACTTAACAAGAAGAGTTTACACCTAACTCCAAAGGAATCAATACCAAAGGAAAACATGCCAAGGATTGCCAAGTAACTCATATAGATAGCAACGAAACACAAGATAACATTTCAAGACAACAAAGAGCACGATATTCACGAAAAATAGGGATAGGCTAGGATAGGATTACCTGCCAACTCCTCCTCCACCAAACCCTCAGACTCTTCTTGCGAACGCCCCATCACGAAGACCCTCCCTGGTGGCCTAGCTCCAACTGCTCCACGACCCGAACTACCTCCCTGGGCTTCTCCGGCTCTCGGGGGTGGTGGCAACGCTGTCTGACCGGCTTGCTGTTGAAACTTCGCGACCTTGTGACCTCTATCGCCACAACGAAAGCATCGCAACTCGAAGCCGCTGCAGTTCTGACCAGCATGCAACTTCCCACACCTATGACAAGGAGGTGTCTTGACTTGATTCACTTGCTCCATCCGGTTAGGTCCTTGAGACGAGGATGACACGTTCTTAGCTTGAAAACCCGGTCGTGGCTTCTTGAAGGTAGAAGAACCTCCGCTCTCAACCCTCTTCCTAGCTAGCTCATAAGATCCTTTCTGAAGCTACTGAATGCGATGCAGATCCGCGGCACTCAGATACGCATCCTTAAGGGAACTTGGCCTACTCACCGTCAACGCTTTTCGTGCCTCATAATTCAAATCCGCAACGAATCTCTCAACCTTAGCAAGCTTCGTAGGCACAAGCACCCGAGCAAAGCGCGCCAACTCTAAAAACTTCTTGTGGTACTCGACCACAGACAGGGATCCTTGCTGCAGGTGAAGGAACTCATCAAACATGGCGGCTCGCACATGTGCTGGGTAAAACCTCTCGCGCATTCTATCCTTAAGCGCGGACCAACCAAACTCAGGCTCTTCGAGGAAGGTCGGACCCTCATGGACCCACCACAGATCTGTTTCTTGGCAGAAGTAGAACGTTGCCAGTTCTACCCTTCTCTCATCGGGACAACCTATAACCGCGAAGATCTTGTCGAACACTCTCATCCATTCTTCCAAGACCACCGGGTCTTCTTCACTCGCAAAGGTGGGCGGCCGATGACCCGACCTATATCGCGGTGCCCAGCAGGTTGAGGAGGCGGCACAGCGTGGTTGTTGTTCAGCAAGGCTTCACTGAGCGTCTGCATCGTCTGCGTCAACTGGTGGAGATTCTGAGCGAGCTGCTCGTTAGTTGGGGTCTCCGGTGTGCGAGCTCGGGGACGAGGAGGCATCGCAAACTTCTACAACAACAACACGGTTACCAAAAGATAGCAAACAAGCAAAGAACAGGAAGCAACACTCAGCTCACCGCGCAACCTAGAGTCCTAAGCCTAACACTTAGATTCTTAAGGTCGCTTAAAGGTCTCAAACCACACCTAGCCACTTAGAAAGTCTAGACTTAACTCCTTCCTAGGCTCAAACCTAGGCTCTGATACCAACTGTAACACCCCCTAAAAACAAGCTATTTAAAAGCCTTAAACATGTAGATAACTGAGCTAAACAACAAAACACAGCGGAAGACTGAAAGATAACTAGATAAACATAAGTCCAAATCACGGGGTGTTATGCCACGTTAACCAAAGGGATGAACGCGACGGCAACATCTGCATTGTTTGCATCTAACCCATAGTCTCAAAGGTCCATAACTAAACTGGGACACAGGCCACAAAACAAGAGGGAAGCTATACTAGCAAGCACTAGACCGCACACTCGTCTAGACATCACCTGAAAGAACACAATAAAACATGGGACGACGCTCGGTCAGCGAATAATGCTGGTAACCCACCAATACATGTGAAATATCATACATAGATAAGATATACATCTATAAAACCATTTTTGAAACGGAATATATATATATATATATATATATATATATATATATATATATAAGTACAAAACCAAGAGCAAAGGTCAACACAAGACTCAACACTCGCAACAACAACACGGGAACACATCCCAAGACCACAAAGGATAGCCACAACACAAAGCATAAAGACAAGACCGATGACAACACATGCCTAGGCAACACATGCCTTTGTGACTACACACGTCACAAGAAGAGAACTCACAACAACGGCTACACAAGCCCTCGTGACATTACCAATCACGAGTTGATATGCCTTCCTTATGCCCGGTTCCAACCTTATGGCTACCCCCAACCTTATGTCTTGTTCCAACCTTTACCTCTAGGACCCCTGTACACCAAGTCCAACCTATTTCCTCCGAGGACCGTCGTCCCCTCTCCAACAGATCTCCAACAGAACCACCGATTTCATAGTACACGAGGGTACCGTTCACACACACGGCAACACATGCCACCTAAGAATCACGTGAACCTTACACAAAAGGTCACAACTCCATAATCACGTCACGACCACCACGAGGACCGCTACAATACCTTGGTGACTAGTGTCCCATACCACTAATCGTGCAATCCAGGTAAAGCCACACACACATCACACCTCAACAGGAATCAATCAACGGATCACAACGAAGATATGAAACCATACTCAACCAAGGAATGGATCACAGTCCAACAACAACAACGATGAGTAACACAAGTTATCATCGACCAATCGGAAGGTACAAACAACACACATGCTAGCATTTGAACACCGAACTAACATGCTCATCAAACGGGTAAACCAAAGATAGTTTCAAGGAACACACAAGACTCATCACGGTTCAACGAAACACAATGTTGAAAACTTAGCACGATTCAAGACACCAAAACCTACATGGAATATTACCATATAGTTCTAGACATACGAAACATCAAGAAGACACTCAAATAGTTCCACAAAAAGACATCGGGAAGTCAAAACACCAAACACCGAGTCAAAAGAATCACGGGGAACAATACCCCACACAACCAACATAGTATACCCGCGGGTGGGCCCACGGGTAGGCCCCTACCCGTGGTCCCTCCCGTGGGTACAGGCCCTTTCACAACGTGTACCCCGCGGGTGGGCGGCGGGTTGGACCCCTACCCGCCGTTCTGCCCGCGGGTACACCCCTGTACCACAACAAATCACTTCGCGGATTTTCATCTCCAAACTCAAATTCAAGTCCAAAACATGCCAAATCTCACAAAATACAACAAAATGACTTGAATCAAGGGAATAGCCAAGCAATGGCATACAAGAACCCTAAACACAAGCTCTAGATATGCATTTTCACAAGACAATGCATAAACACGCACATTTCATAGAAAAACACATGTAGAATCCAAGAAATCACATATAGGTAGGCAAAATAGATTTTGTAGAGCATGGGTTACCTCTTGTAGACTAAAGACTTCACTTTACACCTCAACAAGCTCCTCACTAGGCTCACCTTCCAAACCCATTTCAAGAACATACCAAAAGATCATAAAGATCCTATCTTTAAGAAAAGACACCTTAGATAAAACCAAAAACACAAGATGAACTTAGATCTTACCCTCCTAGATGCCCAAATATAAGAAAGGTTGAATCTTGGAAGCAACTCTTGAAGTTTTGGCAAGGTTCCAACTTGGCTTGGAAGAAAAACTACTCTCCTTTTTAAAGAGAAGGTGGAGCTAGATTTTTAGAAAAGTGTAAGGAGAGAATGAAGGTGGTCTACTAGGTTAGGTTACAATACCAACAAAAAGTTAAAGGTCAAGAATACCCTTACTAACATTAGGAAGTGTAAAGAACAAGGGAACTCCTTACAAAGCTCAATGTACAACTTTGACTTTGGGGTTGACTAGTCAATTACTAGTCCCCAACTATTAAATTTCAGGAATTTAAGGAATTAAATTACAAATTGAAATAGGATTAATTACTTCAATTAATCCCGTAATTGAATTTGGATTTCGGGGTGTCACAAAGCGGGTAGGTGGCGGGTTCCCCTACCCCACCTACCCCTCACTGACTCTTAGGTAATATCTTGGTCCCGAGATCTTTTGTGGAACCCGAAACCATGTCTAGACACTTTTAAACACAAACGACGACACCAAGTAGTCAAGTAATGGATCAAAACCAAGAATCACGTTAAACACATCCTAACGTGACTTCTAAACATAATCAACATCCGAACATGCGAAATCCCACCCAAACATTCCAAGAATATCACAATACGAAATCCACGATTTAACCTAAGGCTCTAATCATATTTAAATCACAAGATCATAACTTTATCTTTAAAAATCAAGAACATCAAGATTTATCAAGATCAACACACAATTTTCAAGATCCTCTCATAATCATCAAGATTATCAAGATCAACACATAAGATCACCTCATAAGCATCAAGATCATATCACAATCATCATAAAAGTCTCATCAAGACACAAGCATAGAATTGTATACCAAAAGGAGCCAAAGAAGAAGATTATAGCAAGAAAAATAGGTTTTGTTGAGACATGGGTTACCTCTTAGCCTTAATTAGAATCCTTGGCTATAAAGGTTCTTTTTCTAAGATCTCCTCTTCTTGATTTATCCTACGTTTGGTGATGGGGGAAATTCTTGGGAATTCTTATGTGGTGAAGCTATTGTGGTGTGAATTCTAGGTGCATCCTATGTCCTTAAATATATCTAAGAGCCCTAATTAGGGTTTGAATGGTATGGGTTTACTAATTCTATTTCTTATGGGACTAGGGGTATGGTTTAGGGGTTAGTGTCCATGGTCTATGGTGGACCCTTCCTAATTAATTAAGGGAATTTAATTCTATTTTAAGGGTAAGTAATTAAATAATTAATTTGGTTTAGAGGCCGTTACACGGAGTGTTACAAGCCTTATTCGCTGAACAGATATATTTGGCTTTCAGGCACAGATGAGTAGCTCCAGAGCACGCTAGAGGACCGAGGCTTTGTTAGCTAGTTTCCCTTTCGGCCGCGTGCCATGTTAATGTATTGACTTTGTTTTGAGGATGTTTAGATAGTATAACATGTGCATCTGAGTTCTCCAGCTTAGATGTGGCATAGCACCCCAAACTCCTATGTTTAGTATGCTCTGTTTTGGGATTTAATGATAGTATTACCTTTATTTCATAAGTATTCAAAGTTTTAAAATTTTAGGGGTGTTACAGTTGGTATCAGAGCCTAAGTTTGACCCTAGGATAAGACTCTTAAGACAAGACCTTAGGACATTAAGCTTGAATTGTAGGTATTTAAATACTTAGGACTTAAGAATCTTAGGACGCGCGGTGAGGTTGTGGGTTCATTTATCGCTTTGAATTAAGTTTCCTATACCTGTTCCTTGCTAAGCTTTAGTCCTTTTAGTTAAAACACCATGTAAGTAAGAAAGTTTACCTCCGTAACCGAGTAGTGTACACTTACTCGGTAAAACCCCTCGTTCTGGTTCCCTCTAAAGGCCTGATCAAGACTTAGTAAAGATTGTGACTAAGAAGAAGAAAGATTCAGATGCATGTTAAAGCAGAGCAGGTAAGATATGGCATTCTGGACATGCGGTCAACCCAAAGAAGATAGACTGCTTCACTTACAGCCTGAATCCAATCACCACGACCCCCGATTCGAGTAAGCAGCATACATTCCACGGTAAGCGGATTTATCTCGATACAAAAAGATTACGACAGAGATGAAAAGGGAAAAGAGAACTAGGAGGTCTATTGATACAAGGAAATGAAGCAGCGGACAAACATACGCTGTTGGTTAATCCTTGAAGTAAGTTGAGCCTATTCCGTCCCTTGCCCCGTTTGAACTATTAATCTCCGAATCCCATTTGCCTGATATTTCTATTTCGTAAGAATCGTGTCTTATGACCCTTGGTTATTCTTGGGAACGACCGACATCCATTATGCCTTTGCTTACCCTTCGTTGTACCCAACTCGAATCCTTGGGAACCCAAAATCATTAGAAGCATTGGAATCATTGCCGTTGCCCTAATCTTATACCCCTCCCCTTTGGAATCCTTATTAAAATCCCATGAATGGTGTAGACCCAGAACCTACAATAGTTGACTCGGGTCGCCTAGACGTTGAACAACGCCATCCTTGATAACAACAACTGACCAACCCAAACGGGAACCCAGACGTGGCTCGCCAAGTCTTAAACAATCACCTGTTTATCTTCGCAGGGGAAGAAGATCCTACGACCCTCGACGAGGCGTGTGCTAGCACCGCCTGTAACACCCCGTGTTACGGTCCTTAATCCCGAATTAATTATTTAATTAATTCCATTAATAATAATTAAAAAGGATTTAATTTGATTAGAAATCCATTTAATTAATTAACGTGGTCCACCACGGATCATGGACCCTTGCCTAAACTAGAGTCATAAGCCTATTAGGAATAAAGAAAGTATACCTTTACTATTCAGATTATGGTTAGGATTCTCTTTAATTAATTAATATGGTCCACCATGGTCCATGGGCCCTTATCCCTAAAGCCAACCCCTTAGTCCTATAAGGAATAGAATTAGTAAACCCATGCCACTTAGACCATAATTAGGACTCTTAATTATATAAATAGGGACATAGAAAGCACCTAGAACACACACCACAAATAATCCCTCACCACACAAGAAAGTTCCAAGAACTCCCGTAGTAGAAATCAAGAAAGGAGAAATCTTAAAGAAAGACCCTTCATAGCCAAGGAAATTAATTAAGGCTAAGAGGTAACCCATGTCTCAACAAAACGTATTTTCTTCGCTATAATCTCTTTCCTTGGCCTCCCTCTATATTCTTGTGTCTTGATTGATTTCTTCTATGATAATTATGTTATGTTCTTGATGATTGATAAGATGATTTATATGCTTTCTTGGGAATCTTGATGACCTTGATGTTAAAAAGAAGTTCTTGATTATGATATGATGATTCTTGACGAATCTTGATATTTTCTTGATATTAAGAATAAAATATGTTCTTGATGATTTGGGTGGGATTAGAGCCCTAGGTTGGATTGGGAATTTGTATTGAGGATGTTCTTGATTTATATTTGGGTGGGAATTCGCATGTTCGGGTGTTGTTTATATTTAGAAGTCATAATAGGATAAGTCCTACATGATTATTGCTTTTGATCCGTTAATTGCTTATGTGATGTCGTTATTTGCGTTTAAAAGTGTCTAAGCATGGTTTCGGGTTCCACAAAGGATCTCGGGACGAATTTGTGATGAATGAGTCAGTGGGGGGTAGGTGGGGGTGGGGGAACCCACCACCTACCCGCTGCCCAAAGAGGCGCTGCCCGGCAGCGGGCAGCCACCGGGCAGCCGGCTACCCGCTGCCCGAAACAGCGCCCACCGGCGTGCAGCCGGCGGGTGATCCCCACCCACCGGCTACCCGTTGGTCCACACCCCGCCCTGGGTCCCCGGCTTCCCCGTTTGATGTTCCCTGTTCCCCATGGTGTCCCAACGGACCCCGTTTGTCGTGCCTGAGTCTAGTCTGGAATTTTGGGTACCATTCGTAGGTTAAACGAGTCTTAGGAATTGCATGCTAGTTGAAGTGGTAACCCGTGGACCTAGGTGGAAGTTATATGAGCCCTTAGGAACTATTCTTAGAATGTGAATGATCACATGTAAGCTTAATTATATGTTCTCCCTTCCCTATGTGAACAATGTGTCATTATGTGCTATTGTGTGTTACGTGATGCATGACCACAACTTGGCTAAGACCAATTGGGCTATACAGGCAGTTGAATGGGCTGAGAACCATCCCAACTGTTAACTAGGCCGGTTAAGATCAGTCAGGGATATTGATATGATATAGGACTGAGGTCCACTATACGGGCAGTTGAATGGGTTGAGAACCATCCCAACTGTTAACCAGGCTGGTAGAGACCGGTCAGGTATATAAAGATTATGTATAGGATTGAAGGTCCACATGGCCCTCGGTGATATGACCCACCGACCGGGATGCGCCAGGCGGTATGGGGCCAACAAGCCGAGGAAGGTTGTAGTCCACCGACCTGAGTAATCAGGCGGTGTGTAGGGCTACGACTGGCTGCGATCCACTGAGTGGTGGGACATCGGTATGCAGGACCGTAGTCTCCGAGGATCTTTGCCCACCGACTGAGTTTAGCTCAGCGGTGTGTCGGGCTTGATCCGCTACGGCCCGCCGATTGTGCGCACCAACGGTGTGTAGGGTCGTAAGTCCCCCCTTGTAAAGGGGATCACGGTCCACCGACTGGGCGCGTCAGCGGTGTGTCGGATCGTGGTCCGACGTTGAGTTCGTCAGCGGTTCTCCAAGGGTTGGTTGTGATCAACTCCTCTCGTACTGCGGTACTGAGGTAGGGTGCTGCGGGGCCGTGTTAATGCTATAGGCATTAACCCTCATATTCGGGGCATGCGATTGGTCCCGTGGCGCCATCGATGATTATGTGCTATGAATGATGATTGGATGACGATGTGGAATGGAATTGAGAAGTGGCTTGTGACCGTAAATGCGTATTCCTTATGATGTTGTTATTATTGTCTGATATGCTTATCCCTATCTGTCGAGTCTATTCCTGTTTTGAAACTAGAGTTTCCTAGGATATCTCTTCCTGGTTCAAAATGGTTTTTCCTATATCTATATCTATACATATACCTATATTGTATTTTAACGCGTTGGAGTGGGTTACCAGCATCTCTCGCTGAACAGATATATTTGGCTTTCAGGCACAGAGGAGTAGGCACTGGAGTGCGCTAGAGACTTGGAGCGTAGAGTAGATAGTTTCCCTTTCGGCCTGCGTGCCATGCTTATGTATTTACATTATTGAGGATATTAGTTAGTTAGCCTGTGCACCAGAGTTCTCTAACTCAGGTGTGGCATAGCACCCCGTACTCCTTCATATTATGTTTTGGGATTTAATGAGAATCTACCTTTATTATATAAGTCTTAAAAATTGAAAAATTTTGGGGTGTTACACCGCCGGCCTTCACCGAATCCAACTTCTACAACAGGGAATTCAGGAACAGATCTGGGAAAAGGAGTAACGGAATTAGGAGACCACCTGTAAAGAGAACTAAAACGGCAATTAAATTCATGGAAGAGAAGTAGTGCTTGAACAACGCCTTTTCTTAAATCTTTCGTGCGAGGTAAGTATGCCTTGTTGACTTGTGAACCCTTTGCCTCAGCTTAAAATATCATTCGCCCTTGAAATCTCAGCCTCTCGATATTCCTAATTGTTGAAACCCTTGCCTCGAATCCTTGATTATCCTTGAAAGCAATTAAACACCCATTATGCCTTTGCTCACTCTTTGTTGTACCTAATCTATCTTTGGAAACCTTAAATCGTTATGAGTTTGGAATCATTGCCATTGCTCTAAACCTGTATCCCTCTCTTTCGAACGCTTGCTAAAAACCCCACCAGTGGTGTAAACCCCTTGCTTCGTCTAAATGGCATGAGGGTTGATGCTTATAAGGTTAGTGTTAGGATAGTTGTTGAAAAGGACTCAGCGTGTCAAGTGTCATGCACTAAGTTTCCCTGCAATAAAAGTCTTACTTTGGAATAAGGACCTTGAAGGTTTTAAGGCACCGTAAGAAGTACATGTGACACACAAAATCGCCAAACGCCATGCGACGTCGAGAGCAGTCAACCAAATGCATTCTAAGGAAGAGAAAGGCATCACAAAGCATTTGGTCACTAAAGGATTAAATAAGGACCGGGTGACAAGCCGAACTTCAAGAAAAACCATGAGGGCTTGCCATTAATTAAGGCAAGGAAAAGAGAAAATTGATTTATAACCGACTACCCTGTGAAAGTTACGAGGTTACTAATTGGAAACCAGACCCGACCTACTATGCAACAATAAAGGACATGCGAGAGTCTTGACTCATCCAGAACTCGTGTTTAGGATTCAATAACGTTGTTCGATGAGTCATTCTATGTATTCAAGTCCATTTTGTTGTTCATATGAGCATAGAAGTGTTTGGACCTGAATTTGTGCGTTTTCGGGACTTTTTCCGAAGAGATTCCCTTTTCACAATCGCGTTCCAGCGGGCCCCCAACGGGACCTTGACGGGACCCCGACGGGACCTTGACAAGACCTTGGCAGGCGGTCGACCGCCCACCTCGTGCCCACTGGTACGGTATGATGATATCTTGACTTCTCATTTTATTGATCCATTACGCACTTGTGTGCCTCGATTGATGAACGCAAGTCTTGGGTAAGGAATCATGGGTTGCCTAAAAGTGGTGACCTTGGTAAAGGACCTTGACCCGCGAGACGCCTTCGAAGAGACACAACCAATTGCATTACACATGGAAGTTGTAGTTAGACTCTACGATGCTAACCGACTATTATTATTATTATTAATTATTAATTATTGATTAGTAATTATTGATAAGAAAAGTATGTATTATTTTTGGGTACAAAATCAAGTGGCGTAATACATATATTAATATTTCAATATATGTATATGTATATATATATATATATATATATATATATATATATATTCTTCATTATATATATGTAGTATACGTATGTATGTACATTACTTGGGTACAAATAATTTTGCATACCAATATATATGTACCGTGTATATATGTAGGTATATCTATCCAATATATTTTCTTATATTAATAAAAAAGAATATTTTTTTAATGTGATAGGATGTGATTAGGAGTTACATAAGTTACAAAAGTTATTTTTAATCAATCATAAATTATATTATTATTAGAATTAATAATGATGAGAGGAGATACACACTGTATCGAACTGAGTAAACATCGTATGTGTTGATTTATTTTTTGCATTAGTCTTTCACTCTAAACTAATCTGCTTTCTAACTGGATGGCTGACAAATCAAGTATCTGAATCAGTCAGTCCAGTATATTAGTTGATTATCTCTAATAATAATCTTAAACTGAGGAAATGCAAAATTACATGTGGTATCAGAGCTTTTAAGTCTACATAGTGACTTGATCCTTATGGGAATGTTTTTTTTTTTTTTTTTTTTTTTTTTTTTTTTTTTTTTTTTGCATTGTTCTCTCTTTAAGAAGTTGTTTACTTGGTTTTATTTTGGCTGTTAGACTGCTCTCTGCGTGTGTGTTTTGGCTGGTAGTCTTTTGATTCAGGATGGATGCAAGTATGAAACCACCAGAATTGGATGGTCACAACTATTCTTTCTAGAAGGCTTGAATGGAGATTTGCCTTCAAGCACAAGGTACCAGATTTTATCGTACTGTCCTCACTGGATGGAGTCCTCCGACAGTTCAGAGTGTTGATGGATCTGCTGAGGTCAAACCTATGGAGACATGGACTGAAGATGAGATGTCGTCCTCTGATCTGAATAATAAAGCACTGAATTATATTGTAGGATCTCTACATGAATCAATCTTTACCTTGGTCACAGTGATAAAAGAGGCAAAACGAGTATGGGAAATTCTTGAAACTAGATTCGAGGGTACCAGTGATGTTAAGCAGTCAAAGCTTCAGATGGTTCTATCTGAGTTTGAAGTCCTCAGGATGAGTGAAGATGAAACTATCTCTAACTTCCATAGTTGGGTTCAGAATTTGATGAACAGAGCTTCAGTACTTGGTGAACCATTTACTGATGAAAGAGTTGTCAAGAAGATCCTTCGCTCTCTGCCCAAACGATTCCGAATGAAAGTGACTGCAATTCAAGAAAACACAGGCTGGGAGAAGAAGAGTGTGGGAGAACTTATGGGCAATTGATAAACATTATTTTTGTTGTTATTTTAGATAATCTTTTTATAGTTAAGTTGCAAATAATTAATTAATTATTATCCATTTTTATTTATTATTGCTATAATTAGTTTTTAGTAATGTTATTCATTTTTTAGGTTGTTTTAATTATTAAAGTTGTCCTATTATTTGAATTCTGACAATCTAATAATTCCTAATAATAATAATAATAATAATAGTAGTAGTAATAGTAGTTTAGTTATACTTGGTCAATATGGAGTTCTAATAATTGTAGAATTTTATTGAGTTCTAATTTATTTTATTTAAGTAAAAAATAATAATTCTTCAGTCAAAGCTCTTTGTGCGGTGCTGATTCAACAGAAGCCGATCAACGAGAGAGAGGCGGACGAAACACAGAGCAAAGCTTCAAGCGATCCGATTGAACAGCAGGCATGATGGTGTGTGGCTCGAGTTCTTCTGCGTAATTGAACCAAGAAACACATAGCAATTTATGGCAGAATTGCGGAAGAATTTGGGGGAGAGAGCAGTATAAATTGAGGCCAATTCGAAGAAGAAATCATCAATTTCACCCCGGAGCAATTCCGGAGGGCAGAATTTTGGTTTGGCGAGCGAGATTCTTTGTGGCAGCTGCAAATCTTCTTGCGTTAATTTCCGGCGGCAGCAGCATCAACTTCTTTGTTCTTTCGTAGCAGCAGTGGCATAAGCTCTATTTATTTCTTTAATTCCCTAGCTTTAATTGCTAATGACTATGTTTAGTACCTAAAGTTTGGATTATTGCGTACTTAATCAAGCAATTTGGCATAAGATTTCAATTTGCTTCGTGTTTCTACATTCTAGGTTACTATCTAGCTTTTCAATATTTAATTTGCCTTGTGTTTTATGACAGTACAAGAACTCTAATTGTGAAGCTTTTCTTTAGAATGTGCTGCTAGTTTCCTTTTGCTAAGAAATGATACAAGAGTTTTAATGTTATCAATTTAATTTATTACGATTTATATCAATTTAATTATGATTTATCTTACAGCTTTGTGTCCAGATTAATTGAGTTCAATTTGGCCAATTTAATTCTTATTAAGTCCACTTGAGGGAGTTATATAGAATATACACTACCATGCCTTTTAATTTTAAGTTCGGTCTTGTTACCTGTTTTTTCATTTAGTTTAATCCATTATGATTGTTAATTTGATATTATTGTTTTTGGTGATTTATCCATTTACTTTCATTCGTATTACGTTGCATTTGAAGTTATCTTTAGCATTTGATTCAGTACTTTACATTATCAAGTCAATTAATTCAATTATTTCTTTTAAGTTATTGAATTGCATCGTACAATTCCCTGTGGGATCGACCCTTGCTATTGCACACTATAACTACGACTGACTCGTGTACTTGCGAGGATATTATTAAAATTATCCATCAATTTTTGGCGCCGTTGCCGGGGAATTGTTTACTGTGCAATTTGATTTCGTTCTTTATATTTGTTCTTGTTTTCTATCTGTTTAATTTGATTGTCCATTTGTTATTCTGGCTTCTGTTAATTCTTTTATTTCGCTTTTGTATTCTAATTAATTAGCATTTTAATTGATTCTAGTCTTTCATATTTTTTCCGTAACGCATTCCTTTAGCTCCTAAATTTTAATCATTTTGCATTTAAGTTATCTTTATATTTATATTTTATGCTAGTTTTTGCTTTCCCTTTCCTTTATTTATTTTCCCCATTTTTTTTTCCAATCACTTTATTATTATTGTAGTTTGATTATCCTTTTTAATATCGTTATTTATTCAAGTGATTAGTCTATTTAAAAATTGCTTACTATTTGTTTTTGCTTTCCCTATTCCAGTTGTTTATTTATTTATTTTTTTATTATTTTGTTTATTTATTTGATGGAGGGTCGTCGTTCTTTATATCCTAAACTGTTGCATTTAGACGATCATATTGATAGGAAAAAGAAAGAAATATTACTTTTTGAAAACCCAATTTTTGAACCGCAAGAAATATTACTTTTTGAAAACCCAATTTTTGAACCACAAGAAACAACTACAACCATAGATGCACTTCCTCCACCCTCTTGGGTTGATAATCAAAATGATTTTCAACCAAACTACTCCAATTTTTATTTTGTTAATAATCAAAATGATTTTCAATTAACTCCACCCGAACTTGAAAAATCATCTTTGGAGGACTCCTTGAATGATTATATACAGGCTTGCAATAGGCGATCAGAAGCACATGATCAATGGTTCCAGATGCACCAGATGCAACAAGAAGCTTATGAGCACCAAATGCAACAAGAAGCTTATGGGCACCAGATGCAACAAGAAGCTTATGAGCACCAGATGCAACAAGAAGAAGATGAACAACGATTGCAACAAAATGAGGCTTGCTTTAAAAGATTGGAAGCACATTTAGAGAAAATTGCTAAATTTGTGCAAGGGCATGTTCCAGGTAAGTTACCTAATCAACCTGAGGATGCTCTGAATGATGAAAACAAGTTAAAAGATAATATCATTTGTCAACAAACTGAAATGATTGAAAAATTGAATAATGATGTTGATGATATTGTTGTTGAAAAAGATGAGCCTCAATTGCATAAATCTGATAACCGTTATGAGCCTCTCGAGCTTTATGTGCCCCCAATTCCGTTTCCAAATAGGCTCAAAAGTTGTGTGCCTGAAATGGTAGGTGCAGAGTTACAAAAAGAATTGCTCCCAATATCTATTGATGCTCAAGCAGATAAATTGACCAAAAATGTGTTTGATGAAACTGTTGAGTTTCCAATTGTTACATCTATGCATTTCTCTGATAAATCTAATCAAGTTTTTGCAGTTAAGGGGTTGGATTGTGCAAAGGATGGTAAGTTGGGGTTTGAAAAACTCCAAAAAGAAAATCTTTTGAATGGTGTTGATTATAAATCATTTTCTTCTTGTTATTCTAAAATTGCAGGGCTTAATCAGAATTTCAGAAATAAAAAGTCTAATAAAGAAAGACTTTCTTTATCTTCTTTTCTTTCCTCTCACAACATTGGGGACAATGTTGAAAATAAGTGTGGGGGAGGGTTTTTACCTACAAATTATAAAAAATTGAAAATTTTCAAAATTTTTAATTTTCTTAAATCTTTTTATTTTAAAATTCTAGCATTAGTTTGAGCTTTATCCATAAGTCTTTTAAATATTCGGTGATAAAAATAATGCATGTTTTTGTCAACTCTTAAGTGTGTATATTGTTTTTGACTAGTTATTAATTTCTTTAATTTTATATCTTTGTCAAAAACAAAAAAAAACTAAAAAAAACTAAAAACTAAAAAAAATCAAAAAAAAAAAAATAGAATTTGAAAATCACAAATACCCTTATGTGTTCTATACAATTTCTTTAGTGGTTTATATGCATCTTTCACTTTATTTTACCTTTTTCAAATTCGTAAACAATTTTTGAGTGCTATAAATTGTGGTGTAGTGTGTTGGTTCAAGGATCATATTTATGGCATAAGTGAGGTGAAAAAAAAAGATTTGAAAAATATGAAAAAAAATAAAAATGAGTGTTTTATTTATTTATTTTATTTGCAATAAATTCAGAGATTCTACTCCGCTGAATCAGCCACCTATACACATGTACCATAAATAAATAAATAAGTGTCGTGGTCTGGTTTATGAGTACACATAAAAATGAAAACCCAAACAAGTCTGGCGTAAAATGGCGAGGTTTTTGGGGAAGTTCTCTTTAGAAAAAAATAAAAAACGAAAAAATAATGAGTGCAAAAGAGACGAGCAATTGCTTTTCAATTTTAATAAATGCCTTGATCCTTATTTCCTTCATGTTTTGCACCTGCACAGTGATAGAATATTTTTGAATTTGATTTAGGTTGAATTTGGTGAAATTTTCATGTTTTTCTATTGAGTTTTTGTATAGTTCATATAAAGGATGTCGGCACACGAGCACACATTTTATATTAGTTGTTAAAGTTTTTAATTTCTAGTCAAATGTTTTATACATCCTTTGAGTTAGCACTAACCTTGCATTAGTGGCAATAAATTTGGAAGTCTATTTGGGTAAAGCTCGATCTAATACTTGATTTATTTTTAATTTCTTATCTTTTCCTTTTAATAATGCTTTTGCTTGAGGACAAGCAAATAAATAAGTGTGGGGAAATTTGATAAACATTATTTTTGTTGTTATTTTAGATAATCTTTTTATAGTTAAGTTGCAAATAATTAATTAATTATTATCTATTTTTATTTATTATTGCTATAATTAGTTTTTAGTAATGTTATTCATTTTTTAGGTTGTTTTAATTATTAAAGTTGTCCTATTATTTGAATTCTGACAATCTAATAATTCCTAATAATAATAATAATAATAATAATAATAATAATAATAATAATAGTAGTAATAGTAGTTTAGTTATACTTGGTCAATATGGAGTTCTAATAATTGTAGAATTTTATTGAGTTCTAATTTATTTTATTTAAGTAAAAAATAATAATTCTTCAGTCAAAGCTCTTTGTGCAGTGCTGATTCAACAGAAGCCGATCAACGAGAGAGAGGCGGACGAAACACAGAGCAAAGCTTCAAGCGATCCGATTGAACAGCAGGCATGATGGTGTGTGGCTCGAGTTCTTCTGCGTAATTGAACCAAGAAACACATAGCAATTTATGGCAGAATTGCGGAAGAATTTGGGGGAGAGAGCAGTATAAATTGAGGCCAATTCGAAGAAGAAATCATCAATTTCACCCCGGAGCAATTCCGGAGGGCAGAATTTTGGTTTGGCGAGCGAGATTCTTTGTGGCAGCTGCAAATCTTCTTGCGTTAATTTCCGGCGGCAGCAGCATCAACTTCTTTGTTCTTTCGTAGCAGCAGTGGCATAAGCTCTATTTATTTCTTTAATTCCCTAGCTTTAATTGCTAATGACTATGTTTAGTACCTAAAGTTTGGATTATTGCGTACTTAATCAAGCAATTTGGCATAAGATTTCAATTTGCTTCGTGTTTCTACATTCTAGGTTACTATCTAGCTTTTCAATATTTAATTTGCCTTGTGTTTTATGACAGTACAAGAACTCTAATTGTGAAGCTTTTCTTTAGAATGTGCTGCTAGTTTCCTTTTGCTAAGAAATGATACAAGAGTTTTAATGTTATCAATTTAATTTATTACGATTTATATCAATTTAATTATGATTTATCTTACAGCTTTGTGTCCAGATTAATTGAGTTCAATTTGGCCAATTTAATTCTTATTAAGTCCACTTGAGGGAGTTATATAGAATATACACTACCATGCCTTTTAATTTTAAGTTCGGTCTTGTTACCTGTTTTTTCATTTAGTTTAATCCATTATGATTGTTAATTTGATATTATTGTTTTTGGTGATTTATCCATTTACTTTCATTCGTATTACGTTGCATTTGAAGTTATCTTTAGCATTTGATTCAGTACTTTACATTATCAAGTCAATTAATTCAATTATTTCTTTTAAGTTATTGAATTGCATCGTACAATTCCCTGTGGGATCGACCCTTGCTATTGCACACTATAACTACGACTGACTCGTGCACTTGCGAGGATATTATTAAAATTATCCATCAATTTTTGGCGCCGTTGCCGGGGAATTGTTTACTGTGCAATTTGATTTCGTTCTTTATATTTGTTCTTGTTTTCTATCTGTTTAATTTGATTGTCCATTTGTTATTCTGGCTTCTGTTAATTCTTTTATTTCGCTTTTGTATTCTAATTAATTAGCATTTTAATTGATTCTAGTCTTTCATATTTTTTCCGTAACGCATTCCTTTAGCTCCTAAATTTTAATCATTTTGCATTTAAGTTATCTTTATATTTATATTTTATGCTAGTTTTTGCTTTCCCTTTCCTTTATTTATTTTCCCCATTTTTTTTCCAAGGACAACTTAACAGGACACAGTACAAAAGTGGAAACTCCTCATATCAGAAAACAGAACTGTCCTCCTTCAGAAAGAATAGTCAGTCCCAGACTGGCCGAAAAAGGCAAATCAGAAGTACACCAACTGACACAGTTAGAACTCTAAATCGGTCAGTGCAATGTTGAGAGTGTGAAGGATTCGGACATATACAATATGAATGTGCAACATATTTCAAAAGGAAGAAAGCTATGTCTGTGGCTACCCTAAGTGATGATGAAGAGGAAGCAGCAGATGACCAGTCTGGTGAAAATGTTGGGAACTTCGTAGCCTTCTTCACAGCTACAGAGAATCAATCAGAACAGGATGAAATTGATGAAGAATCTTACATATCATCAGATGGCTTTGAAGAGAGACATATTCAGCTAGAAATGGAATTTGCTAAACTAGTTGGAAGTTGGGAACAACTGGTGAAAATCAACAAGAATCTGAATGAAGATCTGAAATAGAGAGAAACTAAACACTGAATTAGTCTCAAAAGAAGATCTTATTACTCAGATAAGATCTCGAGAGGAATAGCTGGTAAAAGAACTGGAGGACCTGAAGAAGAACATCAAGATGATGGATACCACTTCTACCTTAGACAAAATTCTAGACTCTGGTCAAAATCCTAATGATAAAAAGGGACTCGGGTTTGAAAGATGACAGTCCTCAAAGACAGCTCCTATGTTTATCAAAGAAGGTACATCAGTTGGTAACTCAGTTCACAGTCATGAACAAGGTCAATCATCAAGATCAACTCAGCTCAATCAGAAAGGAAGCATGCACACTCGGATTACTGAGGCTGAATCTAGCAGAGTCAAACTTCAATCTTAGTACTCAAAGTTCAAGACTAAGTTTGTTAAATTTAGACAGTACGTACCCATCTATCACTACTGTCAAACAAAAGGGCACACCCGACCTGAATGTTACTTCTTCTACAGAGATCAGAGGAAGGAGAAATATCAAAATAAGAACAGGTTTGGGTCAGGAAATTAGAAGTAATCTGCTATCCCACAATCGTTCTGACCGTCTCTATGACTGAAGCAAGATGGTATTTCGACAGTGGATGCTCCAGACATATGACTGGGAATGTCAAGTGTCTCATGGCTATTCAACCTAGCAGTGGATCAGTTACGTATGGGGACGGACAAAAGGGAAAGATAGTTGGTAAAGGTACCTTAAATGTGCAAGGCTTGCCACATATGGACGAAGTTCTCTTAGTCAGTGGCATGAAAGCAAATCTTATTAGCATCAGTTAGCTGTGTGATCAGAATTGGAATGTGTGCTTCAATCGAGACAGTTTGGCTTCTTTCATTTCCATATCTCATATGGTGTCTGAGACGTACCTGGTCTGCGATATGAACTCAATCTGTCATGGAATCAGTGAATGTTGTTATAGATGACAATCCAGAAGAATCAGATGAAATATCTGTGATTGATCCAGCGACAGATCTCCCTATCAGTGATCCGTCAAAAACATCTAAGACAACCAAACTGTCTGACACACATGAACTGTCAGAAGAAGATAAAGAAAGCATTGAACAGGAAAACTTTCTCTCTGATGGTGATGGAAAGAATAAGCTCACCAGAACTCAGAAAAATCATCCATCAGACAACATACTTGGTGATCCAACAGATGGAATGCAACACCAGAAGCCGGATGAGAAGCAATATGATAGAAATAGCCGGCTTTACCTGTTACACCTACAAAATAGAGCAAAAAAATGTGAAGGAAGCCTTGCAGTATGACTTATGGGTTAAGGCAATGCAAGAGGAGCTACATCAGTTTGAACGAATTCATGTACGGGATCTGGTACCAAGACCTAACAGTGTTAACGTAATCGGAACAAAGTGGATTTTCAAAAATAAAACTGATGAAGCTGGTTATATTGCAAGAAACAAGGCTCGCTTAGTTGCTCAAGGATATACTAAAATAGAAGGAATTGACTATTATGAAACGTTTGCCCCTATTGCAAGATTGGAGTCAATCAGAATCTTATTGGCAGTAGCATGTATTCTGGGATTCACACTGTTTCAGATGGATGTCAAGACAACATTCTTGAATGGTTATCTGCATGAAGATATTTATGTGGCACAACCTAAAGGATTTAAAAATCCAGTTCATCCAACTCATGTCTACAAGCTCAGAAAAGCTCTCTATGGGCTCAAACAAGCCCCAAGGGCATGGTATGAACGTCTGCCACAGTATCTGTTACATCATGGGTATAAACGAGGAAGTGTGGACAAAACCTTGTTTGTTAAAGCCACTGGAAGTCATGTTACTATAGCTCATATTTATGTCGATGATATTGTTTTTGGATCTACTCTATAGAAGTATACCGATGACTTATTGAAAGTCATGAAAGAAGAATTTGAAATGTCCATGGTTGGTCAACTGACTTACTTCCTAGGACTTCAAGTTAAATAGAGTTCTAAAGGATACTTTATCTCACAAGAAAAGTATGCTAAGAATTTGGTCAAGAAGTTCGATCTGGAATCATGCAAAACACCCAGGACTCCTATTTCAACCTCCACAAAGATATCAAAAGATGATACTGGTCCTTCAGTTGATTCCACAGTCTATCGAAGTCTGATTGGAAGTTTCCTCTATCTAATCGCCAGTCGACCAGACATAATTGTAACACCCCAAAATTTTAGAACATTTAAAACTTATATAATAAAGGTAATCCTTATAAAATCCCGTAAACATAATATAAGAGTATGGGGTGCTATGCCACACCTGGGCTAGAGAATGCCCAAGTGCACAGGCAAACTAACTAGGATCCTCAATAATGTCAATACATAAATATGGCACGCAGGCCGAAAGGGGAACTATCTACTCTACGCTTCACGTCTCTAGCGCGCTCCAGTGTCTACTCATCTATGCCTGAAAGCCAAATATATCTGTTCAGCGGGAGATGCTGGTAACCCACTCCAACGCGTTGAAATACAATATGTATATGTATAGATACAGATATAGGAAAACCATTTTGAAGCAGGAAGATATACTTAGGAGACTCTAGCTTTTAAAACCGGGAATAGACTCGACAAGTAGGGGTAAGCATGTTAACAGTAATAGATAGTTAAGTAGAGATAACATCATAGAAATGCACATCAAAGGTCACAGTTCCCTTTCCGATTTCATCATATCATCATTCAATCATCATTCATAGCACATACTCAGCTTACCCCTGAGCTGTACTCAGTAGGTGGGCGAAGATCCTCGGAGACTATGGCCCTACACACCGCTGTCCCATCGTTCGGTGGATCGCAGCTAGCCGTAGCCCTACACACCGCCTGATTACTCTGGTCGGTGGACTACAGCCTTCCTCGGCTTATTGGCCCTACACACCGTCCTGGCGCGTTCAGGTCCGGTGGGTCATAGCACCGAGGCCCATAGTTGGACCTGTAGTCCAAGAAGTAAATCAATTTGGAGCCACTTCTGAGTCTTAACCCAGGACAATCCATTGGCCTTCAGCCACTTCCGAACCTTTAGTCCGGGATCAATCCATTCGGTCCTCAACCGACTTCCGAACCTTAGTCCGGGAAATATCCATTCGGTCATCAACCGACTTCCGAACCTTAGTCCGGGAACCACCCAATTGGCCTATAACCAAAATGGGGGATCATGCAACACATAACACATGGGAGCACGTAATAACACATTGGGAGGAGAGACACATATAAATAAACTTGCGCGTGATCGTTCACATACTAAGAATAGTCCTAAGGGTTCATACAACTTCCACCTAGGTCAACGGGTTACCAATTCAACTAGCATGCAATACCTGAGACTCATTTATCCTGCGAATGGTAACCGAAATATCAAACTAGACTCGAGCATGACAAACGGGGTCCGTTGGGACACCATGGGGGATGGGGAACCTCAAACGGGGAAGCCGGAGACCCAGGGTGGGGTACGGGCCAGCGGGTAGCTAGTGGGTGGGGGTCACCCGCCGGCTGCCCGCCTGAATTCACTGTTCCAGCAGCGGGATGCCGGCGGGCAGGCGACTGCCCGGCAGTGATTCTGGGCAGCGGGTAGGTGGCGGGGTCCCCAACCCCCACCTACCCCCCACTGACTCATTTACCATAATTTCGTCCCGGGGACCTCTGTGGAACCCGAAACCATGCTTAGACACTTTCAAACGCAATTAACGACACCGCGTAGTCAAATAACGGATCAAAAGCAAGGATCATATACGACTCATCCTATCACGACTTCTAAACATAAACAACACCCGAACATGCGAATTCCCACCCAAATATAAATCAAGAACATCACAATGCAAATTCCCAATTCATCCTAGGGCTCTAATCCTGCCCAAACCATCAAGAACATACTTTATCTTTAACATCAAGAAATATCAAGATTCGTCAAGAATCATTATATCAAAATCAAGAACTTCTTTTCAACATCAAGAAATATCAAGATTCGTCAAGAATCATTATATCAAAATCAAGAACTTCTTTTCAACATCAAGATCATCAAGATCATCAAGAAGGCATATAAATCATCTCATCAATCAACAAGATCATAACACAATTATCATAGAAGAATTCATCAAGACACGAGAATATAGAGGGAGGCCTAAGAGGGAGATCATAGCTAAGAAAATAGGTTTTGTTGAGACATGGGTTACCTCTTAGCCTTAATTAATTTCCTTGGCTTTGAAGGATCTTTCTTTAAGCTTTCTTCTTTCTTGATTTCTCCTAAAGGGGATTCTTGGAACTCCTTGTGTGGTGAGAGATTATTGTGGTGTAAGATCTAGGTGCCACCTGTGACCCTATATTTATATATATATTCCTAAGAGTCCCAATTGGGGTCTAAACATTATGGGCTTGCTAATTCTATTCCTTATAGAACTAAAGGGTTGGTTATAGGGATGTGGGCTCATGGACTGTGGTGGGCCTTTCTTAGTTGATTAATGGGTTTTTAATTCTCCTTTTAGGGCAAGTCATTAAATACTTTGTTAGGGTTAGGGGTCGTAACACGGGGTGTTACAATAATGTTCAGTGTTGGAATGTGTGCAAGATATCAATCTGCTCCCAAAGAGTCACATTTGCTAGCTGCTAAACGGATCTTGAAATATATCAAGGGTACAATTCAATATGGAATATGGTATTCCAAGGACAGTGAACTAAGTCTGATTGCATACTGTGATGCTGATTGGGCAAGAAATATTGACGATAGAAAAAGTACATCAGGTGGATGCTTCTTTGTTGGTAAGAATTTAGTATCATGGCTAAGCAAGAAACAAAATTCAATCTTTCTAAGTATAGTTGAGGCAGAATACATAGCAGCTGGGGGATGTTGCACTCAACTAGTCTGGATGAAGCAAATGCTTCTAGATTATGGTCTCACTCAAAGGACTATGAAACTTTACTGTGACAATGTCGGTGTAATAAACATTTCAAAGAATCCAGTTCAACATTCCAAGACTAAGCATATTGATATAAGGTATCACTATATCAGAGATTTGGTAGAATCAAAGGAGACAGAGTTGGAATATATTCAAACAGATAAGCAATTGGCTGACATACTGACTAAGCCTCTAGACGCAAATCGGTTTGAGATTCTCAGATCTGCTCTGGGATCTGTAGGATTGATTAGTAAGGCAGAACAGTAACATAGAAGAAGAGTGTATGATGTTCTCAATCTCGGGTCAAAATTACATCTTTGACTTCCTTTTTAATCTCTCTTCTGTTTTTGTTAAGATAATATCTTAACCTTAATTACCAAAATTAAATTGCCTCATTCAAATTTCAAATATTCCGTTTTATCCCTGAAAAGGAGTTATACCGTTGCGTCAATCACATCACAGCTGCATGCATTCTGACAGCCACATTGAATAGTGTTCATCACCCTTGGGATTATATATTTCATCTGATCGATATTAGTGGAAGAAGAGTCCTAAACACTACTATGTTCTCTGTTAATCCTCTACTGGTTCTCTGCCTAGGGTTTTTTCCATTCTCTTCTCCAAATCTCATAAATATGGTCGATGCATTAAGGAATATCATTATCAAGTTGGGAAGGAAACCCCACACACCAGAAAATGCAACGAAGCATGTGAAAACACTCCTCCAATTCGCAATGAAGAAGAAGTTGAAACTGGACTCTGCTCTCCGCGATGAGTTCATAGTTATGGTGATTTCAGACTACGCTGAGTTTTATCGGACTGGTCGGATGATGATACAAGCGATCTTTTGATGCTGGCCTCAGAAGCAAGTGATGATGTTAGCCCTGCCTCCATTGATGAACCTGAAGATGGAAACCGAGCCGGGGCTTTCCTCCAATATTTTGCACAAAGAGCTATGGAATCGGAGGAAGTCTCGCGTCAAATGGCAGAAGCTCGCCCTCTCTTCCTTCAAGCTGCACAGGAAGAAACCAAACATCGTCTTGAGATTCTGCGAAACAGGTCCAATACTTCTGAAACTCCGATTGAGATATCTCCTGATAAGCATTCTGAGTTACTTTCTGATGATGTTGATTCTGTTCTACCTGTTGCAAAATCTGATAATGAAAATATGTTACTGTGTGCTACGTCTTCTATGTTTGATGATCCACACCAGTTATCTTCTGAAAAAATTGAGTCTGCAAAAACTGTTCTTGATAGTGAGTCTGAAGAAAAAGTTCAAAAATTTGATAAGGTAGATAATTTGATTCTGGTTATTTATTCTGCTGATGTTTAGCGATCTGCACTTACTGTTGGTTCTGTGTCTGCTGTTGATAAGCCCACTGTGGAGGATTGCCCAGTGGATGACTCACACAAGCTATCTACTGAGATTATTGTTGAACTATCTATGAGCTCTCATCCTTCTAATTCGATTGATGGTGTTCCTGTCTATACATCCACCACCTTGGCTGAAAGTCTTGATCATATTCGATACTTTGCAGGTTTACCCTCTACCTCTGTGCCTCAACCATACAGAGTTATTCATCGTAATGATCCCTCTGTGCAGATAGACAGTGATGATGAGAAAATTCTGGCTGAAGTTTACGGTCCACAAGCCCCATCCTCTGATCCCATTGGGTCCCTTACAGTGGAAGAGACTGCACATCCAGATTCCACTACCTTCAGAATCAGAGAGGTTTCCAAACTTCTTGCATCTTCATTTGCTCCTGTGTCTGAGACAAGCAACTCCACTTCTCCGAGTCCTACTGAACATTCTCCTGCTAGAGAAACAAGAAAGTCTAAACGCAAAGGTGTCCCAGAGAAGGTTGCTGTGGAAACCGGTGATGATAATATTGAATCTGTTCAACCAGAGAAAATACGAAGATCAGCCGAGTCTGAGAAGGCTGAAAGTGACCCACCAGTCCAGCAAGTGTTTAAAACCTTGAGATCGTCAGTCAAGAATAAGGCTCCTGCAATTGTTTCAACTACTACAACCAAAGAAATGAAAGCTACAACAAGGTCAAGAGGAAGGAGTGTCACTCCCGATGTACAAACTGCTTCTGACAGTCCTGATACCTCCATTTACAAGCCACAGTTTGTCTCTACAACAACACAAGGCAAGTGGTCTACAATAGTGAGACGAGAGCTAATAGTTCAGAGATCAGTTGATGAGAATCAATTGAATTCAGTTTGTGATGTTTTACCTCTGCTGAGTGAGGTTGGCCTACTGAAGACTATAAAATCCATTTGTCCTTTCTCAAAGCTGTTAACCTACGAGTTCTACTGCAATCTGAATGAAGAAATTGACAACCTTACTGGGACGCGGTGCCAGCAGATTTTCATTAGGGGGCAGTGGTATGTGTTCGACCCAGACATGATAAATGAGTACTATGGTTTGAAGTCAGTAGAAGAAGAACAAATTACAGACTGGGATTTGGTTGCAAAGACACTCACTGGTGGTCAGACTCCAGTTTGGCCTACAGGAGATCCTGACACCTTGTCAAGCTCAGTTTTTACCTCCAAGTATGTTATCCTGCACCGCATTGCACTGCACAATTAGCTCCCATCAGCACACTTTCATACTGTTGGGAAGCAACTAGCTGCTCTTCTGTTCAGAATCGGCACCAAGATGTCAATTGATCTGGGAAAATGGATTTTCTATCATATTATTACCCTGATTTATCCAAGGGAACAGAAGGTAAGACTTCCTTATCCTAATCTCATCTTTGGAGTTCTGACGTTACAGGGCCTGGTACCAATGCAAAGTGAGATTATTACTCTGTCTCTGATATATACTGTCGATTCACGACTGTTGATCGGCAAACATATTCGGGATGTTACGCCAGTTAATGCTCCTCCATCCTCTGAAGCTGACACTGCTGTTGAGGATTCACCACATGCTAAAGATGTGCAGCTGTCCCTACGGCTGAAGGCTCGAGTGTCTGAGCTAGAGACTGTGAATGACATTATCACGAATAAGCTCAATGCAGCCCGTACTGAACTTGTAACTGTTTTGCTTCGATTGAGCTTGACTAGGTCTGCTGCTGCTGAGAAGGTGAAGCCTGAAAGTGAAGGTCCCTCAAATGCTTAATGTGTCCTTTGTCTATCTTTGGCAAAAAGGGGGAGTGCCTAAACTCAGGGGGAGTTTTTGTGTTGTGATCGTTAGTATCTTCTGGCCCTGTCTGGGCGTGTTTTTGTGATGGCCTTATGTTTTGTGAAGAATTGCCCTGTTAATTGTTTTTATCCAGCCCGGTTTGTGTGCTGATGTTTTTATGGGTTGTATTTAAGACATTATTCCCTTTTATGCGACAGTTGTTATTCTTCTATATCTTTAGCAAAAACTTCGTTTCTTAGTCGAGTTGTTTTGCCAAATAATAGCCAAAGGGGGAGTTTGTTAGTGTTTTATTCTGTTCAAATCCCCAACATATAATTATCTATATTATTATGGCAAATTAAGATAGGGTTTAGCTTGGTGTCTGTTTACTCTTATAGAAAACTGATTGATCAGTTTTATCAACAGACGCACTGCCACTAAAGATCTGTTAAAGAGAGATGTTTCCTAAATGCTGAACGCGGTTTGTGAAGACAGTTTTGGAAAGAATATTAGCGGATCAGCTTGGAAGTTATGGACCGAATCTGAAAGATTTTATCCTTCACAAAATACGTCCTACCATCTACAATCAAAGATATTTTTGGAGAGTGTTCTTACCAAGGAAGTAAAAGTACCCTCATTCGATCAAGGATTAGGGTTACGTTTTTAAGATGACAAAAACACTCAATGCTATACTTGAACACACATCTTTGATTATCATGTCTCTTCTCAAGATATTAAGTTCTTGGTGATTACGATGAAGAACTTGAGAAGAATTAACGTTGTTTAATCGAAAGGACGGGAAGATCACTCAGTTGTGGGAGCAATGTGGGACTGCGTCTGATGGTTTTTGGGTTTTCGGGCCCAAGGAGGTCCAACACAACCTTTAGCTGGAGGATACACCTTTCAATAAAAAGCTTGCTAAAATAATATGAGCTCGATGATTTTGACGTGGAAACCGAAAGGAAAACCACGGGCCTTTTTGGGCGGTGCCAAGCCTAACTCCACTATGTATTTTGTAGGTATCTTTGTACATACTTGTAGGGCTATTCTCTACACAAAGTGTTGTGTTTCTAATAATATAGCAATAATAATATAAAGAAGAGTGATGGAATGGTGTGGAAGAGTCCTTCCATGTGCATGGATGAGTGGTGGAGCCTTCTTGGTATGTTGTGGAATGAGGCCTTCTGGGGAGAGTAGTTGTGGGAGAGTGATAGTAGTCTTCAAGTGTGTAGGAAGAGTGCTTGGGAGAGTCCTCCCATGTGGGTATGAGTGAGTGAATGGATGACCCCTTTCTTCTTGTCTTCCCCTCCTTTTTATAGCTAACCCATCCCAAAAGTGTCCGCTGGACATTTAGTAGGGTAGTGATGGGTGATAATTAGGGGGTTATGGATAATAATAATAATGGGTAATAAGATGGGGTAACAAGTGGGAGGTTAGGAATGGTGGGGTAGTAAATAGGACTTTAAGGGTAGATAATTTGGAATTTAATAGGGGCTAACGGCTAGTTTTAGGCCGACCCTCTACCCGTGCTGATCCCACACTCGCGCCGACTCCCGGGTCGAGCCGACTCCTCGGTTTGACTCGTATCTCTTTTGGGCTTACTCCATTTTTCTCTTGGGCTTCTCTTCTTCTTCTTGGGCTTGATCTCTTTTCTTCTTGGGCCCCAAGCCCATGGGGTTCACACCCCATCAACTAGTCCCTCACTTTTCTATGTCTCGCGCTTAGCAGGGCATGGAAAAGTATATTGTCTTGCCTCAAAATTCCCTTTATTAGCCCCCTCAATTTTTGCCGACTCTTTATTCAAGATCCCACACGACTCTGTTCTCATGACTTCTCCTCGTTTGCCATATGACCGACTGCTTCGGTGGATGTGACCCTCTGGCTTCGAGCCCCTCTTTTCTTTAGCCGTCGAAGTGAATTTTGGGCTGTAACTTTTCCTTTCTCTAATAAATTTCTAAGGGTTCGGACCCTTGATTCCTTCTTTATTCGCCGAGTCCCTCAGTCGAGGCGACTCTCCGGTGGTAGCTTCTTTTCTCTCTAAGAAGTGTCTAAGGGTCGGCACCCCGGCTTCTTTTCTCTTTTTCTCTAGAAATGTCTAAGGGTCGGAACCCTTGTTTCTTTTCTCTTTTTCTCTAGAAATGTCTAAGGGTCGGAACCCTTGTTTCTTTTCTCTTTTTCTCTAGAAACGTCGAAGGGTCGGAACCCTTGTTTCTTTTCTCTTTTCTCGCCGAGTCCTTCAGTCGAGGCGACTCTTTAGGCTTTTTCTATCTTAGAAACAGTTTAGGGTCAGTGCCCCATTGTTTCTTTATATACTCGACGAGTCCCTCAGTCGAGGCGACTCCTTTTGGCTTTTTCTCGGAAACGACTAAGGATCTGGGCCCTTGTTTCCTATCTTTTCTCGCCGAGTCCCTCAGTCGAGGCGACCCTTTAGGCTTTTTCTATCTCAGAAACAGTTTAGGGTCAGTGCCCCATTGTTTCTTTATATACTCGCCGAGTCCCTCAGTCGAGGCGACTCCTTTTGTCTTTTCCTCGGAAACGTCTAAGGGTCTGGGCCCTTGTTTCCTATCTTTTCTCGCCAAGTCCCTCAGTCGAGGCGACCCTTTAGGCTTTTTCTATCTCAGAAACAGTTTAGGGTCAGTGCCCCATTGTTTCTTTATATACTCGCCGAGTCCCTCAGTCGAGGCGACTCCTTTTGGCTTTTTCTCGGAAACGTCTAAGGGTCGGTGCCCTTGTTTCCTATATTTTCTCGCCGAGTCGCTCAGTCAAGGCGACCCCTTAGGCTTTTTCTTTCTTAGAAACTGTTTAGGGTCAGTGCCCCATTGTTTCTTTTCTTTTTCTCTCGCCCAGTCCCTGCTCGAGGCGAACCCTGACTATGATTCTTCTTTTCTGAGTAGACTTCTAGGACACTTGGTTCTTTTACTAACTCGAGTGACTCTCGGTTGTAGCTTTACTTCTTCTTCCTTTCATATAGCCCTTTGTAGATGAGAAATTCTCTGAGCAATATTTAGGGAATGTATATGCATTTTCTGCCACTAAATTTTCATTGCCGAGTCGTGCTCCCAAATTGCATGTCACATATGTACCCCTTCTATTTTTATTATTTTCACTGGCTTTGGAGAGATCGTTGGTACTTTTTGTGTGTTTGCAATTTTCCCCCTTCTTCATCTTCTATCCGTATAACTAGATGGGTCAACCGCCCAAGGTCCGGGCGCTCGGTGGTTGACCTTAAATCTAGGTGGGCGGACAATCCGATGTCCGACACGGAGTGGTCGGCCCAGCGCGAATGAGAGGACCTACTCGGTTAGACTCTAGGAGTCGGCCTCGAAGCTGATTGGGCGGACAATCCAATGTCCGACACGGAGTGATCGGCCCAGCGCGAATGGGCGGACCTACTCGGTCAGACTCTTGGAGTCGGCCTTGAAGCTGATTGGGCGGACAATCCAATGTCCGACACGGAGTGATCGGCCCAGCGCGAATGGGCGGAGCTACTCGGTCAAACTCTTGGAGTCGGCCTTGAAGCTGATTGGGCGGACAATCCAATATCCGACACGGAGTGATCGGCCCAGCGCGAATGGGTGGACCTACTCGGTCAGACTCTTGGAGTCGGCCTCACAAGTCAGCTGTCCTTTAATCTGTCTCACATCCTTTAATATTTCCCACCGAGCCTGGCCTCCTTATTTTCTTCTGTGGTCTTTTACCAATCCTACGCAATCAAATTTTTGAATCTCCACAGCATTGACAGGGAGTGATCAACCCAACGTACGAAAGGGCGGACCCATGTCCCTTGGTCTGCCTTTCATGCCTTCAATAAATTTTGAATTTCGTTCCCTGGCTCCCACATTTCCATTTCATAATTATGTGATTCTCCCAGCCTTCTTAAAGCTTCATACATCCGTGAGGGTATATACATTTTGCCTTGACATTTCCCTTACGCTTCTTGCGGTTGGACTCTTCTCCCATGTTTGCTACGTAACGGGTTTCCAATTATTGACAATTTAATTCTCCCTGTGTGTCTGTTGTGGGGATTGCCACGTATTGATGAAGTGTGTATGATCCTGCCATTTCAATTTATTTGGTAATAAAACCAAAATTGCCCTTTTCACGGCTCTTACCATTGTGTACGAAGACCAAGAATCTTCATATCATCGGACGCGTGCTAATTTTATGTCGTTTCTATAAACATATCACCTTGAGAAGGTAATCTTGAATTGCCATATCTTAATGTGATGGCTTCTCTAGCATGAACTTCCCAGGACTCCCATATCCTGACTCCGTAATTACATATGTAATTTTCCAAACATATCGTATGATGGGAAAGAAAATTGCACACCTTTTCACGTATAAATCCAAATTCCCTGCCTTGTGTCTTCCTTGCTTTCTTCCACGTATGAGATTGTCGAACAGCGGGTAATTTCACATCTACTATCCCCGCGCCGTGTGTTTTTGAGATGATAATAATCGTGTAGAAAATTCCTTTTTCATCTCCTTTCAGATACGATAGTTACCGCTGGCCTGCGCGGTGGATAACTCCGATGAATTTATTCAGCCGCTGGCGTACCAACGTCGGTTGTCGTCAATCGACGAACATAAGTGAACCGGGATAGAGATCAGGCTCCTCGCGAAGAACAAGCCTGAGGGTCAAATCAAAATTGCCCGAGCCAACGCGGTCAAGCCGCTTACATCGTTGATTTTCTCTATCGATCCTCGATCTCCAGGCATCACTGCAATATCTACGGCAAAAAGGAGCGCCTGCCTGACTCTGTACTCATGACTGCGGGGTGCCAACGACTGATGAAGGGCTCCGATTCCACGACGGGCCGCATGGTGGCCGAGTTCCTCAGTCTTGCTTTCCATTCCGAAAACTTCATCCGCATCGCTCGACTCCCACCCAGCTTATTCCGATTGACGAGCTTTGACTTTGCGTCCGAGTCCGACCAGGGATGAGTCGGGAAGGGGACCAACATCCAACTTGCTCAGCGATGGCGTTGCGGCCGATCGGCGTTGGCATCGGCTCGTGGACTGGTCGGCTGTGGCTGTTGGGATTTAAACGTTAATGACGACGACTCGGCATCCGGTCACACACTTGCCGACTCCTCCATTGCCAAGTCCCTCAGTGCTTTGGCGACGATCATGAAGTGTCATTGGAGATGGATGGTGAGTTCCCTTAATTTATGATCGTTCTTCTTGTTTATGGCTGCGTCTAATGACAAGATTTCTAGAAATGGCGACTGAGCCTCGAGGGAGGCGACTCCATACCGTAAGCTCTTCGGCTTCGCCACGTAAATATATCCTAACTTTGGCCCTTGATATGATATGTAGCATTCGTTGATTGGCATTGTTAATATTTGTACAGCCTTCCATTTTATGTATAAGAATGATCACGACCATTCACCATGCCTCCAACATCCCATGCATACTCCCCCCTTTTTCCCTTGAGAATGGTGGACTCGGCGGACTTCCGCGACGGCTATCGTGGAGGCTTTTGGCCGACTACCAGAGTCGGCAAGGAGGATCTTGGCGTAGAATGAGCAATCTGAGTAGTCGGGTGATTCCAGATGAACTTGTGGTGCCGAGTGCTTGAGTTTATTTACACTTGATCTTCGGGCTTGGCGGTTTGTGACAATCATCCATTTTGAACTTTAGCTTGCCTGGCTAGGAGATGATACTCTGTTCTTCCGCCGACTCTGCATTCTTGCTTAACTGAGAATTTTTGCCTCGGACTCCGATTGCCTGGTAGCCGACTCTGCGACATCTAACCGCCTGTTTAATCTATCATTCTTCTTCGCCTTTCATGGATGAGATTGGTTGCTACTGCAATGCTTCTCTATAATACTGTGATTTCTGGGCTCAAAATTGCCAAGCTCGGCAGCGGTCTCGGGTTCGTGTACCCATGTCAGCAGCAGTCTACTTCTTCGGTCCGCCATGACTAAAAGAAATATTCACCCATATTTCTCTTCTTTGATTACCTGTGTATGGCGTATTGCTTCAAGGCGAGTGCTTCCCTGGACGGACTCAGCGGTGCAATTGTTAATGCCTATAGATGTAGCGAATCAGGAGACTCGACCTTCAACTGCAAGTGAGATTTGAGAGCGAAGACTGAAGTCTGGAATTGCCAGCCGCATGCAGTCGGTGACGGGAACGGTCGACCGCACGCAGTCGGCAACGGGAATGGTCTGGCCATTTTCACACCCTCGAGTTCCTTTCTCTATATCATCACGCTTTCTTCACATATGTAATCTGTATTCTCCGCCATGTCTTTGCCTTTTCGCTAGACAAGTCATTCAAAATTTCTCTTTCGTTTTAATGGATCCCTTGACTTTATGCTTCTTCCTCTTCTTCCTTTTTGTGATTGGAATCAGCACTGCCGCCGTTGAATGGAGTCGACACCAGTATGAGGAGAATGGAGTCGGCACCTGCATGCCCAGCAATAGGCAACAGGACACGTGCTTTGTCGACCATTAGTACTCCAATTCGTTCCAGCTTACGCTTTGCAGTCCACTTGGTCATGTTTGCAGAAAAGGAGTCGGCCTCCTATTTATTATAATAAGCGGCCGAGTCGGCTACTTATAAATGTTACGACTCCTGGATAAGGTGCACAACTCCACTCCATATGATATTTTCCCCATTTATTATTATTATTTTTCTCTTTTTTTTTTTTATTATTTTACGACATTCCACGTACTGCCGCTTCAATTTCCACATTTGAGAACTTCATTTTGGATAATCCTTATCGAGCCACGTGAGGACATGAAGAGTGAAGATTAATGCATTTCACATGCCTTGAATATTAAGGCCAACCCCTCGTGAGCCACGTGAATATATAAAAAATCAAGGCCCCTCATATATAAAAATTACTTTATTTAATAAGGCTACCGTGGATCTTACTGATCACAGGGGCAGAAATCCATGGCCGTATTATTTTCTGATAAAATTGGGGCGGGGGTCTGCTTGTTCGGCGCCACTCGCCCAATTGCCTCTTCGTCGGCCGTATTTCTACGACCGACTTCTTAACCTTCTCGGCCAAGTCCCTCAGTGTGAGGGATCGGCCATTCTCTTGCCAACAACTATTGAGTATTTTAATTTAAATATTACATCTAATTTAAATGATAATGGTTACCTTTTGTAGACCTCGACGTGTAGTATTCGTGCTTGATTCTCCTCTAATCCTCTTCTTGGTCCACGGCTCTCCGTGAACCTTCTCAATCTTCCGTCCGTAGTGGATTCTTTCCACCGGACGCTCTCCGAAATTGCTCGGATAAAGAGGCAAACGTGACCTTTTGTCACGATCCCCACAGACGGCGCCAGTGATGGTTTTTGGGTTTTCGGGCCCAAGGAGGTCCAACACAACCTTTAGCTGGAGGATACACCTTTCAATAAAAAGCTTGCTAAAATAATATGAGCTCGATGATTTTGACGTGGAAACCGAAAGGAAAACCACGGGCCTTTTTGGGCGGTGCCAAGCCTAACTCCACTATGTATTTTGTAGGTATCTTTGTACATACTTGTAGGGCTATTCTCTACACAAAGTGTTGTGTTTCTAATAATATAGCAATAATAATATAAAGAAGAGTGATGGAATGGTGTGGAAGAGTCTTTCCATGTGCATGGATGAGTGGTGGAGCCTTCTTGGTATGTTGTGGAATGAGACCTTCTAGGGAGAGTAGTTGTGGGAGAGTGATAGTAGTCTTCAAGTGTGTAGGAAGAGTGCTTGGGAGAGTCCTCCCATGTGTGTATGAGTGAGTGAATGGATGACCCCTTTCTTCTTGTCTTCCCCTCCTTTTTATAGCTAACCCATCCCAAAAGTGTCCGTTGGACATTTAGTAGGGTAGTGATGGGTGATAATTAGGGGGTTATGGATAATAATAATAATAATGGGTAATATGATGGGGTAATAAGTGGGAGGTTAGGAATGGTGGGGTAGTAAATAGGACTTTAAGGGTAGATAATTAGGAATTTAATAGGGGCTAACGGCTAGATTTAGGCCGACCCTCTACCCGTGCTGATTCCACACTCGCGCGGACTCCCGGGTCGAGCCGACTCCTCGGTTTGACTCGTATCTCTTTTGGGCTTACTCTATTTTTCTCTTGGGCTTCTCTTCTTCTTCTTGGGCTTGATCTCTTTTCTTCTTGGGCCCCGAGCCCATGGGGTTCACACCCATCAGCGTCATTGAAGCGGACTGCATCAGAGTTAGCTCTCCTATTGAAGGGATTTCATTGGACTTCTGCATGCGTGGCTCTCCGACTTCAACAATCCACTAAACCTTTGTAGACTGGGTATGTACCTTGTGTGGGGCACTTGGGTGAGATTGTTGTTTCTCTACCATTGTACATTGGATTATGAGTTTGTGGATTGGACGCCTCGGTGATCGTCCCCCAGATGTAGATACACACTGTATCGAACTGGGTAAACATCGTATGTGTTGATTTATTTTTTGCGTTAGTCTTTCACTCTAAACTAATCTACTTTCTAACTGGATGGCTGACAAATCAAGTCTCTGAATCAGTCAGTCCAGTATATCAGTTGATTATCTCTAATAATAATCTTAAACTGAGGAAATGCAAAATTACAGCGTGAAAGTATATTATATATCTTGCACTAGATTGCATGAGTAGTAGGACGAGATTGCTTATTATATATCTTGCACTAGATTGCATGAGTAGTAGCACGAGATTGCTTATTTTATATCTTGCACTAGATTGTATGAGTAGTAGCACGAGATTGCTTATTAATATGTCTTGCACTAGATTGCATGAGTAGTAGCACGAGATTGCTTATATTTATTTATCTGATGGCATGAGTTGCATATTTGATTTATATGAGAAAGCATGAGAGTATTGATTACTTGAGAAGCTTTAGATTGTTAATAAGATGAGAATGTGATGAGTTGTTTATGATTAAGTATGCCTATTTGAGTATTAGGTTGCAAGCATCTAGAAGTTTCGCCAAAGTATGTGGAAGCTTTAAACTTGCTTGAGCAAAGAATGTGGAACCTTGTTTTCCCAAGTATATATTGTACTTACTTTACATGCATAATTTTGAGTCTTTTAATCTTTTTGATATTATTTCTGAACATTTACCTGGCCAAAGTTTCTTCCCAAATTGCAAGACTATCAAGCCATTGAGCACAAGACAAACTACATACAAATTAACACACACCACAATCCCCCAGAATCAAAGGCTTTTTGTTCTAACATCTAAAAGAAAACAGAGACATTTTTTTTGTCTGCATATATTGGTTGAAAAGATTTGAACCAAATATATTCATCGACAATATTATGTTGCCTACTTTGGTTGTGTCACAGTATCAGGAATAGAAAACAACACACAAAAACAAAAGAGATGAAAATATAGTTCATAGTATACACATGAAGTATCACATTTAATTTTATCTACAATAGGAAACATGTGATCTGATGTGTACATTATATTACAAAGCTTTGGCTTTCATAACATCAGAAAGATCATTTGGATGAACAAAACATCCAATAGTGGCCTTCATAATAAGATTTCACCAATATATATATATATATATATATATATATATATATATATATATATATATATATATATATATATATATATATACACACACACGTATATATCACCAAAAAAAAACTATATATATACACATTGTATACTTTTGGAAAGAATCTAACCTGGGTCTCGGGTTGCGGCGAGATATACACAGACATTGTATATTTCCAGAAAGAATCTAATCTCGGTCTCGGTCGTCGCCTCACTGTATCACTTCATTGCAAAGTTGTAGAGTCTGAAGCCGATGAGAGTTAGAGATTTTAGGAAGGGGACCAACATCCAACTTGCTCAGCGATGGCGTTGCGGCCGATCGGCGTTGGCATCGGCTCGCGGACTGGTCGGCTGTGGCTGTTGGGATTTAAACGTTAATGACGGCGACTCGGCATCCGGTCACACACTTGCCGACTCCTCCATTGCCAAGTCCCTCAGTGCTTTGGCGACGATCATGAAGTGTCATTGGAGATGGATGGTGAGTTCCCTTAATTTATGATCGTTCTTCTTGTTTATGGCTGCGTCTAATGACAAGATTTCTAGAAATGGCGACTGAGCCTCGAGGGAGGCGACTCCATACCGTAAGCTCTTCGGCTTCGCCACGTAAATATATCCTAACTTTGGCCCTTGATATGATATGTAGCATTCGCTGATTGGCATTGTTAATATTTGTACAGCCTTCCATTTTATGTATAAGAATGATCACGACCATTCACCATGCCTCCAACATCCCATGCATACTCCCCCCTTTTTCCCTTGAGAATGGTGGACTCGGCGGACTTCCGCGACGGCTATCGTGGAGGCTTTTGGCCGACTACCAGAGTCGGCAAGGAGGATCTTGGCGTAGAATGAGCAATCTGAGTAGTCGGGTGATTCCAGATGAACTTGTGGTGCCGAGTGCTTGAGTTTATTTACACTTGATCTTCGGGCTTGGCGGTTTGTGACAATCATCCATTTTGAACTTTAGCTTGCCTGGCTAGGAGATGATACTCTGTTCTTCCGCCGACTCTGCATTCTTGCTTAACTGAGAATTTTTGCCTCGGACTCCGATTGCCTGGTAGCCGACTCTGCGACATCTAACCGCCTGTTTAATCTATCATTCTTCTTCGCCTTTCATGGATGAGATTGGTTGCTACTGCAATGCTTCTCTATAATGCTGTGATTTCTGGGCTCAAAATTGCCAAGCTCGGCAGCGGTCTCGGGTTCGTGTACCCATGTCAGCAGCAGTCTACTTCTTCGGTCCGCCATGACTAAAAGAAATATTCACCCATATTTCTCTTCTTTGATTACCTGTGTATGGCGTATTGCTTCAAGGCGAGTGCTTCCCTGGACGGACTCAGCGGTGCAATTGTTAATGCCTATAGATGTAGCGAATCAGGAGACTCGACCTTCAACTGCAAGTGAGATTTGAGAGCGAAGACTGAAGTCTGGAATTGCCAGCCGCATGCAGTCGGTGACGGGAACGGTCGACCGCACGCAGTCGGCAACGGGAATGGTCTGGCCATTTTCACACCCTCGAGTTCCTTTCTCTATATCATCACGCTTTCTTCACATATGTAATTTGTATTCTCCGCCATGTCTTTGCCTTTTCGCTAGACAAGTCATTCAAAATTTCTCTTTCGTTTTAATGGATCCCTTGACTTTATGCTTCTTCCTCTTCTTCTTTTTTGTGATTGGAATCAGCACTGCCGCCGTTGAATGGAGTCGACACCAGTATGAGGAGAATGGAGTCGACACCAGTATGAGGAGAATGGAGTTGGCACCTGCATGCCCAGCAATAGGCAACAGGACACGTGCTTTGTCGACCATTAGTACTCCAATTCGTTCCAGCTTACGCTTTGCAGTCCACTTGGTCATGTTTGCAGAAAAGGAGTCGGCCTCCTATTTATTATAATAAGTGGCCGAGTCGGCTACTTATAAATGTTACGACTCCTGGATAAGGTGCACAACTCCACTCCATATGATATTTTCCCCATTTATTATTATTATTTTTCTCTTTTTTTTTTATTATTTTACGACATTCCACGTACTGCCGCTTCAATTTCCACATTTGAGAACTTCATTTTGGATAATCCTTATCGAGCCACGTGAGGACATGAAGAGTGAAGATTAATGCATTTCACATGCCTTGAATATTAAGGCCAACCCCTCGTGAGCCACGTGAATATATAAAAAATCAAGGCCCCTCATATATAAAAATTACTTTATTTAATAAGGCTACCGTGGATCTTACTGATCACAGGGGCAGAAATCCATGGCCGTAGTATTTTCTGATAAAATTGGGGCGGGGGTCTGCTTGTTCGGCGCCACTCGCCCAATTGCCTCTTCGTCGGCCGTATTTCTACGACCGACTTCTTAACCTTCTCGGCCAAGTCCCTCAGTGTGAGGGATCGGCCATTCTCTTGCCAACAACTATTGAGTATTTTAATTTAAATATTACATCTAATTTAAATGATAATGGTTACCTTTTGTAGACCTCGACGTGTAGTATTCGTGCTTGATTCTCCTCTAATCCTCTTCTTGGTCCACGGCTCTCCGTGAACCTTCTCAATCTTCCGTCCGTAGTGGATCCTTTCCACCGGACGCTCTCCGAAATTGCTCGGATAAAGAGGCAAACGTGACCTTTTGTCACGATCCACACAGACGGCGCCAGTGATGGTTTTTGGGTTTTCGGGCCCAAGGAGGTCCAACACAACCTTTAGCTGGAGGATACACCTTTCAATAAAAAGCTTGCTAAAATAATATGAGCTCTATGATTTTGACATGGAAACCGAAAGGAAAACCACGGGCCTTTTTGGGCGGTGCCAAGCCTAACTCCACTATGTATTTTGTAGGTATCTTTGTACATACTTGTAGGGCTATTCTCTACACAAAGTGTTGTGTTTCTAATAATATAGCAATAATAATATAAAGAAGAGTGATGGAATGGTGTGGAAGAGTCCTTCCATGTGCATGGATGAGTGGTGGAGCCTTCTTGGTATGTTGTGGAATGAGACCTTCTAGGGAGAGTAGTTGTGGGAGAGTGATAGTAGTCTTCAAGTGTGTAGGAAGAGTGCTTGGGAGAGTCCTCCCATGTGTGTATGAGTGAGTGAATGGATGACCCCTTTCTTCTTGTCTTCCCCTCCTTTTTATAGCTAACTCATCCCAAAAGTGTCCGTTGGACATTTAGTAGGGTAGTGATGGGTGATAATTAGGGGGTTATGGATAATAATAATAATAATGGGTAATATGATGGGGTAATAAGTGGGAGGTTAGGAATGGTGGGGTAGTAAATAGGACTTTAAGGGTAGATAATTAGGAATTTAATAGGGGCTAACGGCTAGATTTAGGCCGACCCTCTACCCGTGCTGATTCCACACTCGCGCGGACTCCCGGGTCGAGCCGACTCCTCGGTTTGACTCGTATCTCTTTTGGGCTTACTCCATTTTTCTCTTGGGCTTCTCTTCTTCTTCTTGGGCTTGATCTCTTTTCTTCTTGGGCCCCGAGCCCATGGGGTTCACACCCCATCAGCGTCATTGAAGCGGACTGCATCAGAGTTAGCTCTCCTATTGAAGGGATTTCATTGGACTTCTGCATGCGTGGCTCTCCGACTTCAACAATCCACTAAACCTTTGTAGACTGGGTATGTACCTTGTGTGGGGCACTTGGGTGAGATTGTTGTTTCTCTACCATTGTACATTGGATTATGAGTTTGTGGATTGGATGCCTCGGTGATCGTCCCCCAGATATAGATACACACTGTATCGAACTGGGTAAACATCGTATGTGTTGATTTATTTTTTGCGTTAGTCTTTCACTCTAAACTAATCTACTTTCTAACTGGATGGCTGACAAATCAAGTCTCTGAATCAGTCAGTCCAGTATATCAGTTGATTATCTCTAATAATAATCTTAAACTGAGGAAATGCAAAATTACAGCGTGAAAGTATATTATATATCTTGCACTAGATTGCATGAGTAGTAGGACGAGATTGCTTATTATATATCTTGCACTAGATTGCATGAGTAGTAGCACGAGATTGCTTATTTTATATCTTGCACTAGATTGTATGAGTAGTAGCACGAGATTGCTTATTAATATGTCTTGCACTAGATTGCATGAGTAGTAGCACGAGATTGCTTATATTTATTTATCTGATGGCATGAGTTGCATATTTGATTTATATGAGAAAGCATGAGAGTATTGATTACTTGAGAAGCTTTAGATTGTTAATAAGATGAGAATGTGATGAGTTGTTTATGATTAAGTATGACTATTTGAGTATTAGGTTGCAAGCATCTAGAAGTTTCGCCAAAGTATGTGGAAGCTTTAAACTTGCTTGAGCAAAGAATGTGGAACCTTGTTTTCCCAAGTATATATTGTACTTACTTTACATGTTTGAGTGGTGTCATACTTAGCTTTGTGCTAACGGTTTTGCTTGTTATTTGTTGTTTGTTAACCCCTTTCAGGTGGACCCAGCTCGTAGGTACGAGAGAGAGTTTCGAGTTAGACTAGGTAGTTAGATGTATTGTAGTCTAAACTCATGTTTTGGTTGTAGTATCCTATCTTTTGTTGGTGCTGGACACCGAGATTTTATTCCCCTAGATTCTTGGATATTAGTTTGACTTGTTATTGTTTAATCTTACCCTGAGCCTGTGCAATCACTGATGGGGTGGTTTTGGCGTTAACACTCCTTAAATTTGTTATTTAAGTTTATTTTCGCTGCGTAGTTTATCTTTAAAAGTTTTAGTTTGTTTAGTAAGTTTAAGAAAATGGGGTGTTTCAAGTTGGTATCAGAGCGGTACGAACCTCGAGAGACTTAGGAAGTTTAACCCTTAAGATTGAGTATAGAGACTCTAAGTGAAAGTCCTAGGAAGGACAAGTTAAGGAAAGACCTCTAAGTTGAAGTCTTAAGGAAAGAAAAGTTATGAAGAAAACCTTAAAGTGTAAATCCTAAGAACGATAAGATTGGGGAAAGAGCCCTATGTAACACCGCTAAAATTTTAAACTTTCAAAGCTTATGAAATGAAGGTAATACTATCATTAAATCCAAAAAACAGAGCATACTAAACATATGTGTTTGGGGTGCTATGCGACATCTGAGCTGGAGAACTCAGATGCACAGGCTAAACTATCTAATTATCCTCTAAACAATGTCATTACATCATCATGGCACGCAGGCCGAAAAGGAATCTAACTATCTAAGCCTTGGGTCCTCTAGCGCGCTCCGGAGCTACTCATCTGTGCTTGAAAGCCAAATATATCTGTTTAGCGAAAAATGCTGGTAACCCAGTCCAACGCGTTAAAATACAATATAGGTATATATATATATATATATATATATATATATATATATATATATATATATATATACAGGAAAACCATTTTGAAGCCGGAAGATATATACTTAGGAGACTCTAGCTTTATAACCGAGAATAGACTCAACAGGTAAGGACAATCACATTTATCAGTTATAATCATGCATATAAAGATACTAGCATATATCCTAAGGTCACAAGATTTATTTCACATCATTCATATCATTAATCATTATCTCAACACATAAGAACACTTTGGTGGCACCACAGAACCAATCGCATGCCCATACATGAGGGTCAGCGCATATAGCGCTAACACGGCCCGCAGCACCCTGCCTCGTACCGCAGCACGAAGGGGTTTATCGCAACCAATCGATGAACCGAAACTTATCATAATGTTTGATCGCAACCAAACGGTGGACCGCAGCCCTATATAATATTTATATACCAGAGCGATCGCAACCGGCCTGGTTAACAGCCGATGGTTCTCAAACCATCCAATTGCCCGTATAGCCAATTTGATTGCAACTAAATTGGGGTATCATGCACACATAACACGTAGCAAGCACATGCAACCCACATTAACACATTGGGAAGGGGGAAAATGTATAAATAAAACTTATGCGTGGTCAACCAAATACTAAGTATAAGCCTAAGGGGTTCATACATCTTTCACCTAGGTTAACGGGATACCAATTCAACTAGCATGCAATACACAAGACTCTTTTATCCTATGAATGGTACCCAAACATCAAACTAGACTCAGGCACGACAAACGGGGTCCGTTAGGACACCACGGGGGACGGGGAAACATCAAACAGGGAAAACCACCATCCACACTGGGAGAAACCAGCGGGTGGCCGGCGGGCAGTCGCCTGCCCGCTGCCGGCGACTCCAATAGGGGCAGCGGGTAGGTGGCGGGTTCCCCTGCCCCGACCTACCCCCCACTGACTCTTTTGTAATATCTTGGTCCCGAGATCTTTTGTGGAACCCGAAACCATGTCTAGACACTTTTAAACATAAACGACGGCGCCTTATAGTCAAGTAATGGATCAAAACCAAGAATCACGTTAAACACATCCTAACATGACTTCTAAACATAATCAACACCCGAACATGCAAAATCCCACCCAAACATACCAAGAATATCACAATACGAAATCCACGATTTAACCTAGGGCTCTAATCATATTTAAATCACAATATCATAACTTTATCTTTAAAAATCAAGAACATCAAGATTTATCAAGATCAACACACAATTATCAAGATCCTCTCATAATCATCAAGATTATCGCGATCAACACATAAGATCACCTCATAAGCATCAAGATCATATCACAATCATCATAAAAGCCTCATCAAGACACGAGCATAGAATTGTATATCAAAAGGAGTCAAAGAAGAAGATTATAGCAAGGAACATAGGTTTTGTTGAGACATGGGTTACCTCTTTGCCTTAATTAGAATTCTTGGCTATAAAGGTTCTTTTTCTAAGATCTCCTCCTCTTGATTTCTCCTACGTTTGGTGATAGGGAAATTCTTGGGAATTCTTGTATGGTGAAGCTATTGTGGTGTGAATTCTAGGTGCATCCTATGTCCTTATATATATCTAAGAGTCCTAATTAGGGTCTGAATGGTATGGGTTTACTAATTCTATTTCTTATGGGACTAAGGGTTTGGTTTAGGGGTAAGGGTCCATGGTCTATGGTGGACCCTTCCTAATTAATTAAGTGAATTTAATTCTCTTTTAAGGGTAAGTAATTAAATAATTAATTTGGGTTAGAGGTCGTAACACGGGGTGTTACTGTGACACCCCAAAAATCCAAATTCAATTAATGGATTAATTGAGTAATTAATCCTATTTCAATTGAGGAATTAATTCCTAAAATCCTGAAATTCAATACTTGAGGACTAGTATTGGACTAGTCAACCCCAAAGTCAAAGTTGTAGCTTGAGCTTTGAAGGGAGTTCCCTTGTTCCTTACATTTCCTAATGTTAGTAAGGGCATTCTTGACCTTACACATGGTGTTAGTATTGTAACCTAACCTAGTAGACATCTTCATTCTATCCCTTACACTTTCTAAAAATCTAGCTCTACCTTCTCTCTAAAAAGGTGAGTAGCTTTTCTTCCAAGCCAAGTTGAGACCTTGCCAAGACTTCAAGAGTTGCTTCCAAGATTCAACCTTTCACGTATTTGGGCATCTAGGAGGGTAAGATCTAGGTCCATCTTGTGTTTTTGGTTTCATCTTAGGTGTCTTTTCTTAAAGGTAGGATCTTTATGATCTTTTGGTTTGTTCTTGAAGTGGGTTTGGATGGTGAGCCTTGAGAAGAGCTTGTTAAGGTGTAAAGTGAAGTCTTTTAGTCTACAAGAGGTAACCCATGCTCTACAAAATCTATTTTGCTTTCCTATATGTGATTTTTTGGATTTTACATGTGTTTTGCTATGAAATGTGAGGGTTTATGCATTTGTCTTGTGAAAATGCATATCTAGAGCTTGTGTTTAGGGTTCTTTTGTGCCATTGCTTGGCATTTCCTATGATTCAAGTCATTTTGTTGTATTGGGTGAGATTTGGCATGTTTTGGACTTGAATTTGAGTTTGGAGATAAAATTCACGAAGTGTGTTGTTGTGGTAGGCGGCCTTCATTCTTTCTTGCATGCGTTTGACTTTAGTTATGGTGTCCTGTAGGTATTGTGGTCCCCGGGTTACTGGGTTGACCATGTCTTCCCAACATATGGGTGTCTTACATTTTTTACCATATAGTGCTTCGTAGGGAGCCATGCAGACGCTTGCGTGATAGCTATTGTTGTAAGAGAATTCGATAAGGTCTATGTGTTCTTCCCATGTCCCCTGGAAGTCTATCATGCAGGCTCTTAGCATGTCTTTGAGAGTTTGAATGGTCCTCTCGGTTTGGTCGTCGGTAGTGGGGTGGAAGGCAGTGCTCAAGCTCAGTCTTGTACCCATTGCCGTTTGTAGAGATCTCCATAATTGTGAGAGGAACCTGGGGTCTCTATCGGAAACAATGTTTCTGGGGATTCCGTGGTACTTCATTACCCGGTTTAGGTAGGCCCTGGCTAGTTGTGTCATTGTCCATGTTTCTTTCATGGCCGTTTGTCGGTCCACTATCACCCAGATTTTATCCGTCCCTGTTGGTGTTGTGGGTAATCCTCCTACGAAGTCCATGGATATGGAGTCCCACTTCCCTTGGGGTATTTCGAGGGGTTACACGAGTCCCTTGGGCCTGCACCATTCAGCTTTTACTCTTTGGCAGTTCAGACATTTGCTCACGAAGTCTGCGACTTCCTTTTTCATGTTGGGCCACCAAAACAACTTCTTCACGTCTTGGTATAGTTTATCGCCTCCGGGGGGTACGGAGTATGGTGAGCTGTGTCCCTCCTCTAAGATTTGTTGTTTTAGGTGGGGGTGTGTCGTGGGTATGCACCATCTTCCTTGATAGCGGAGGCTGCCATCATCAAATAGTTTGAATGGCCCGTCCTTTCCCTGAGCTAGGTCGAGTCGTATTTTATCTAACTCAGGGTCCTGTTGCTGCCCGGTTTTGATTTCTTCAAGTAGCGTGGATATGATCCTGATATTGAATAAGTGGATTTCCGAATTTGTTTGTCCCTGATCCACTATTTCCAAATTCAACCTTTGGAAATCCTTGCACAACCCGTCTGACAGGACCCAGGTGGTGTTGAGGGAGTGGTTAGTCTTTCGGCTTAGTGCGTCTGCCACAACGTTAGCCTTTCCCTCGTGGTACTAAATATCCAAGTCATAGTCTTTTATGATTTCCAACCATCTTCGCTGTCGCATGTTCAGATCTTTCTGAGTGAAGATATATTTCAGGCTTTTATGGTATGTGTAGATCTTGCATTGTACTGCATATAGTAATGCCTCCAAATTTTTAGAGCGAATACGATGGCGGCTAGCTCTAGGTCGTGTGTGGGGTAGTTTTCTTCGTGGGTTTTGAGTTTCCTGAATGCGTATGCTATTACCTTGCCCATTTTCATTAGTACGCATCCTAGTCCCTTTTTGGAGGCGTCGCTGAAAACTTCGAATCGTTCCACTCCAGAGGGAAGGGCTAGTACGAGGGATGTAACACCCCATGTTACGACCTCTAACCCAAACTAATTATTTAATTACCTACCCTAAAAAAAGTATTAAAATCCATTAATTAACTAAAAAGGGGTCCACCATAGCCCATGGACCCTTATCCCTAAAACCAACCCCTTAGTCCTATAAGGAATAGAATTAGCAAGACCATACCATTTAGACCCTAATTGGGACTCTTAGATATATATAAATAGGGGCATAGGAGGCACCTAGAACCCACACCACAATAAGTTTCACCACACAAGAATTCCCAAGAATTCCCATAGGAGAAATCAAGAAAGAAGAGATCATAAAGAAAGACCCTTCATAGCCAAGGAATTTAATTAAGGCTAAGAGGTAACCCATGTCTCAACAAAACCTATTTTCCTTGCTATAATCATCTTCTTTGGCACCTTATTCTATACTTGTGTCTTGATGAAATCTTCTATGATAATTGTGATATGATCTTGATAATTGTTGAGATGATTTTATGTGTGATCTTGATGATGATAAGAGGATCTTGATAATTGTGTGATGTTCTTGATTTTTAAAGATAAAGCATGATTTTGTGATTTAAATATGATTATAGCCCTAGGTTGAATCATGAATTTCGTATTGGGATATTCTTGGTATATTGGGGTGGGAATTCACATGTTCGGGTGTTGATTATGTTTAGAAGTCATGATAGGATGTGTTCTATGTGATTCTTGCTTTTGATCCGTTAATTATCTACATGGTGTCATCAATTGCGTTTAAAAGTGTCTAAGCATGGTTTCGGGTTCCACGGAGGATCCCGAGACGTATATTTTGGAAAAGAGTCAGTGGGGGTAGGTGGCGGTAGGGGGACCCGCCACCTACCCGCTGCCCAATTTTGACACCACCAGCAGCGGGCAGCCGGCGGGCAGACGTGTGCCAGCCGAGCACCCGTTGCCCGGAGGTTCTTCGCCGGCGGGCAGCCGGAGGGTGACCCTCCACCCACCGGCCACCCGCTGGATTTTGACCACTTTGGGACTTCGGCTTCCGCGTTTGATGTTCCCCAACCCCCGTGGTGTCCCAACGGACTCCGTTTGTCGTGCATGAGTCTAGTTTGATGTTTCGGGTACCATTCGTAGGATAAAAGAGTCTCGTATATTACATGCTAGTTGAATACGTAACCCGTTGGCCTAGGAGGAAGATGTATGAACCCCTTAGGACTATTCTTAGTATGTGGATAATCACACATAAGTTTATTTATACGCTTTCCCCCTTCCCAATATGCTAATATATGTTACTATGTGTTATGTGAGCATGATACACCAATTTGGTTGCGATCAAATTGGTTATACACGAGCTGCGGTTTGTTATCTTGGTAGCGGTCAAACTGGTTACTCATGAGCTGCGGTTCATTCTCCTGGCAACGGTCAGTGACTCACTTCTTGGGTTGCGGTCCAGATGGGCCTCGTGTGCTATGGTCCACCGACTGGACGCGCCAGGCGGTGTGTAGGGCCACTAGCCCAAGGAAGGCCATAGTCAACCGAATGAGTGATCAGGCAGTGTGTAGGGCTATGGTCGGCTGCGATCCACCGAGTGTATGTGCCAGCGGTGTGTAGGGTCGTAGTCCCCAAAGATCATCGCCCACCGAATGAGTCTCTCAGGTGGTGTGTAGGGCTTTGATCAGCTACGACCCACCGACTGAGCTCGTCAAGCGGTGTGTAGGGTCGCAGTCCCCAAAAGAGGATCACAGTCCACCGACTGAGCGTGTCAGCAGTGTGTAGGGTTGTGATCCGCCATTGAAACTATCGACGGTCTATACAATTGGCTGCGGTCAATTCCTTCATGCTGCGTTATGAGGTAGGGTGCTGCGGGGTCGTGTTAGTGCTATATGCACTAACCCTCATGTTTGGGGCATGCAAATGGTCCCGTGGCGCCACCAAAGTGTGCTTGTGTGACAAAGATGTTGATTAAATGATGATGTGAATGATTTAAAAGTGAACTGTGACCTTAGATACATGTTCTTTATGATATTATCTCTATATAACTAATTATTAATTTTTAACGTGTTTATCCCTACCTGTCGAGTCTATTCATGGTTTTAAAGCTAGAGTCTCCTAAGTATATATCTTCTTGCTTCAAAATGGTTTTCATATATATATATATTTACCTATATTGTATTTCAACGCGTTGGAGTGGGTTAACAGCATCATTCGCTAAACAGATATATTTAGCTTTCACGAACAAATGATTATCTTCCAGAGCGCGCTAGAAGAACTTGGATTAGATAGATAGTTTTTCTTTCGGAATGCGGGCCATAATGATATATTGAGGATATTTAGTTAGTTTAGCCTGTACATCTGAGTTCTCTAGCTCAGATGTGGCATAGAACCCCGCACTCTTATGTTTAGTAATACTCCGTTCTAGGATTTTATGAGTATTTACCTTTATTATATAAGTTTTAAAAGTTTCGAAATTTTGGGGTGTTACAGATGGTATCAGAGCCTAAGTTTGAGCCTAGGACAAATCTCTTAAGACCAGACTCTAGGACATTAGGCTTAAACTCTAGGTGTTCAAGAACATAGGATTTAGGAATCTTAGGACGCGCGGTGTGATTGTGAGCCCCTAATCTTCCCCTCACCCTAATTCACACTTAATTTAAAGAACCCCCCCCCCCCCCCTCGCTTATCACAGCAAGGTAAGGGTACAACACTCTAACTTGACATTACTATAAACATTGGCTCCGCAGATCAGCAGCATGGCACCAAACAGAATACAATCAAGGACTCCGGAACCCGCCACACACGATCCCCTGGCTCAAACTCTACAGCAACTAACCCAAGTCGCCCAAGCACTGAGCGACGTAGCTCTCCGCAACAACAGACCACCACCTCCACCAAACACAAACTCAGAAGTCGCTCAACAAGTTTCAAATCATCGACCACCCACTTTTTTGGGAGAAGAAGATCCCGCAATCCTTGAGGAATGGATTCGGACCTTCGACAAGATTCTGGGGTTGGTAGAATGCCCAGAAGAACGTCGTGTAGAGATAGCCTCATTCTACTTCGGGCACGAGGCAGACCTTTGGTGGATCTACGAGGGACCCACTTACAGACAGGAACCAGGGTTCAACTGGGAAAGCCTAAAAAATACTACTCGAGAACGATTCTACCCAACACACGTAAGAGCATCCATGCAGGAAGAGTTCCTCCACCTAAAACAAGGAACGACTACCGTCATGGAATACCATAAACGGTTCCTCGAACTGGCACGTTTCGCACCAGAACTAGTCCCCACAGAGGCAACCAAAATAGAAAGGTTTATATCAGGCCTCAACTTCGAAGCCCGAAAAGCACTAGTAGTAAGCGGACCCCGGACCCTCAACGAGGCTTACCCCAGTGCCGCCAATCTCTATCGAATCCAACTACTACAACATGGGGTTCAGGAACAGATTCGAAAAAGGAACACAGGAGGTGGAGCACCACCTATAAAAAGAACGAGAAACGACGCTAACACAAGGCTAAGCAATCCAGCTGGCCAGAGGCCACCCCTAGGAAACAGCGAAGCTAATACAAGGAGCTTCCCTTGCCAAAGATGCAACAAAGACCATAGAGGCAAAGACTGCATGGGAATTCCCTGGCGATGCTTTAACTACGAAGGAGAAGGACACAAGACCTTCCAGTGCACTCAACCCTAGAACTCACGCCCTACAGTCATGGGCCAACGCGGAGGCACAAACAATCAAGGGAATTACGGTGCCCCCGGAAAGGTGTTCGTCATGAGCTGCACACAAGCTGAACTCGAGGACGAGGGCAACCTCGACGAAGGAAACATGGCCCCAGGAGACGAAGATCCTGCAAACCCACAAGAAGAAAACCAAGGAGACGAGTTCTGTTTAGGATGACTAGCAAATCCCCTCTAACCACCCTCGTAGTAGAATTACTTGTTTAGATTAGCTACATCAGAATTATTATAAATAAAGAAGAAAAATCAAAATAATTTAGCAGAAAGAAAAAGGACTAGACTACCCCGAAAACTCGCATCAACAACAAGAAGGACCAACCGGCCACCCGCTGCCCGGAGGTTCTTCGCTGGCGGGCAGCCGGCGGGTATTCCTCCACCCACCGGCCACCCACTGTATTTTGCCCACTTTGGGACATCGGCTTCCCCGTTTGATGTTCCCCAACCCCCGTGGCGTCCCAACGGACTCCGTTTATCGTGCATGAGTCTAGTTTGATGTTTCGGGTACCATTCGTAAGATAAAAGAGTCTCGTATATTGCATGCTTGTTGAATCGTTAACCCGTTGGCCTAGGAGGAAGATGTATGAACCCCTCAGGACTATTCTTAGTATGTGGATAATCATGCATAAGTTTATTTATACGCTTTCCACCTTCCCAATGTGCTAATATAAGTTACTATGTGTTATGTGAGCATGATACCACCCCAATTTGGTTGCGATCAAATTGGTTATACACGAGCTGCGGTTCGTTATCTTGGTTGCGGTCAAACTTGTTACTAATGAGCTGTGGTTCATTCTCCTGGCTGCGGTTAGTGACTCACTTTTTGGGTTGCGGTCCACATGGGCCTCGTGTGCTTTGGTCCACCGACTGGACGTGCCAGGCGGTGTGTAGAGCCACTAGCCTGAGGAAGGCTACAGTCCACCGAATGATTGATCAGGCGATGTGTAGGGCTATGGTCGGCTGCGATCCACCGAGTGTATGTGCCAGCGGTGTGTAGGATCGTAGTCCCCAAAGATCATCGCCCACCGAATGAGTCTCTCAGGCGGTGTGTAGGGCTTTAATCAACTACGACCCACCGACTGAGCTCGTCAAGAGGTGTGTAGGGTCGCAGTCCCCAACAGAGGATCACAGTCCACCGACTGAGCGCGTCAGCGGTGTGTAGGGCTGTGATCTGCCGTTGAAACTATCGACGATCTATACAATTGGCTGCGATCAATTCCTTCATGCTGCGGTATGAGGTAGGGTGCTGCGGGGCCGTGTTAGTGCTATATGCACTAACCCTCATGTTTGGGGCATGCGATTGGTCCCGTGGCGCCACCAAAGTGTGCTTGTGTGACAAAGATGTTGATTAAATGATGATGTGAATGATTTAAAAGTGAACTGTGACCTTAGATACATGTTCTTTATGATATTATCTCTATATAACTGATTATTATTTTTTAACGTGCTTATCCCTACCTGTCGAGTTTATTCTTGGTTTTAAAGCTAGAGTCTCCTAAGTATATATCTTCCTGCTTCAAAATGGTTTTCATATATATATATATATATATATATATATATATATATATATATATATATATATACATATATATATATATATGTATATATATATACATATATATATATATATATATATATATGTATATATATATATATATACATATATATGTATATATATATATATATATATATATATACATATGTATATGTATATATATACATATATATATATATATATGTATGTATATATATATATATATATATATACATATATATATATATATATATGTATATATATACATATATATATATATATGTATATATATATGTATATATATATATATATATATGTATATATATATATATACATATATATATATATATATATATATATATATATATATATATATATATATATATATATATATATTGTATTTCAACGCGTTGGAGTGGGTTACCAGCATCAATCGCTAAACAGATATATTTGGCTTTCACGCATAGATGATTAGCTTCCGGAGCGCGCTAGAAGAACTTGGATTAGATAGATAGTTGATGTATTGAGGATATTTAGTTAGTTTAGCCTGTACATCTGAGTTCTCCAACTCAGATGTAGCATAGCACCCCGCACTCTTATGTTTAGTAATACTCTGTTCTGGGATTTAATGAGTATTTACCTTTATTATATAAGTTTTAAAAGTTTCGAAATTTTGGGGTGTTACAGGGGCTGTGGTCAGTCTTTCTTTCAGTTCTTGAATGGCCGAAGTGCAATTGTCGTCCCACCGGAAGGGGGTTTCCTTCTTCATGAATCTGGTTAGGGGTTGGGCTATCTTGGTAAAATCGGGTACAAATCTCCAATAATAGCCGGCCAGCCCCAGGAAGCCCCTGACCTCCGAAATCGCCTTCGGTGTGGGCCATTCCTTGACTGCGTGGATCTTGGTTGGATCCACCCTGATCCCCTCTTTGGTTATCACGTGTCCCAGGAACGCCACACTGTCTTTCCAGAATTCGCATTTGGAGAATTTTACGTGTAGTTGGTTTTCCCTCAGAGTTTGCAAGGTTGTGCGGAGGTGCTTTTCATTTTCCTCTTCGTCTTGTGAGTAGACCAAGATGTCGCCATTGAACACAACGACGAAGTCATCTAGGTGGGGCCGAAGGGCATTACCGTGAACTCGTAGTGGCCGTAGCGGGTTCGAAAGGCTATTTTTGGAATATCTGGGTCGACCACTTTTAAATTTTGTGGTATCCGGATCTTAAATCGATTTTTGAGAACACCCCTGCTCCCTTAAGTTGGTCGAACAAGTCATCTATTCGGGGGAAGGTGATACTTGTTCTTTATGGTAACTTGATTTAGTTCCCTGTAGTCGAAGCATAGGCGCATGCTTCCATCCTTCTTTTTGACGAACAGTACCGGTGCTCCCCATGGCGAGGTACTGGGGCGTATGTACCCTTTGTCTAGTAAATTCTGTAGTTGTGTTTTCAGTTCCTTCATTTCTTTTGGTGCCAACCTATAGGGTGGTTTTGAGATTGGGGCTGTGCCGGGCACCAAGTCTATGGTAAATTCCACATCCCTAGTTGGAGGTGCCCCAGGGATTTCGTCTGGAAAGACGTCGGTGAACTCGTTTACCACCGGGATGGTCCGAGGTTTGGCTGCCTCGGTGCTGAGATCCTCGATCGAGCATAGGAAGGTTTCGTGCCCTTTTGTCAGGTACTTCCTCATTTTCATCATGTTTACTAGTTTGATTTATGGGTTCTTGTGGGATCCGTGGTAGGATACCCGTTTGCCGTTTGGTCCCCTCAAGACCACTTTTTGTTCGCCGCATAGAATCTGCGCTCGGAATTTCCCTAGCCAGTCCATACCCAAGATTACTTGTATTCCGTCCAGTCTGAATTGTATTAGATTACTAGGGAACTCTACTCCCTCGATGGTGATCATTATATTGTTGTACATGCGATCACATTTTATAATTTCGCCGGATGCCACCTTGACTTGTAGTTGTACTCCTGTGTTGGTGTTTAAGCCAAGTTGTGTGGCGAATCCGGTCTCTATGAATGAATTGGTGGCTCCTGAATCAAATAGTACGGTGGCAGGGGCAGTGTGTAGGAGGAAGGTCCCGAAGACTATGTTGCTATCCCTTATTTGGGTTTTGCTTATGGTAAGAATTCTTCCTTGGGTGATTCCCGTTTCCTTTGTGGGAACCGGTGCTATGGCTTTTTGGGGTGAGATGGCCCTTGCAGTCTTTGATTTCCGCAGGGGGGTTGTGTGACTTTCCCTGATTTTCCTCTTGTGTCCCTGGTGTGTCTCCAGTGGGCCGTACGGTATTTGTTGAAGTTGGGCTACCTTGGCATAGGCTTCCTCGAGAGTCATTGGTTTGTGTAGGGTTAGGGCCTTCCGGCTTTCGAAGTTGAGGACTGTCACAAATTTCTCGATCTTGGTTGATTTTGTAGGTACTAGCTCGGGTGTGAGGTGAGCTAGTTTGAGGAACTGTTGGTAATATTCCATGATTGGGGTTGTTCCTTGCTTCAGGTGGAACAATTCTTCGTATATGGCTACCCTTAAGTGACTGGGGTAGAACCGTTCCCATAGTCGTGTTTTTAGGCCCTCCAAGTTGAACTCTGGTTCTTGTTTATAATTAGGTCCCTCGTGGACCCACCAGAGGTCGGCTTCGTGTTGGAAATAGAAGGAGGCTACTTCTATCCGGCGGTCCTCCAGACATTTTACTGCTTCGAATATCTTGTCAAAAGTTCGGATCCATTCTTCGAGAATTGTGGGTTCTTCTTCCCCTGAGAAGATGGGCAGCCGATGTTTTGAGATTTGGTGGTTGACTTCTGAATTTTCACTTGGTGATGGTGGCTAGCTATTGTTTTGGAGGATAGTGTTGCTTAGTGTTTGAGCAACATGAGCCAGTCGCTGCAGGTTTTGAATCAAGGATCCGTGCGTGGAGGGTTCCGGTGTCCTTGCCTGTCTCCTCGTTGGTGCCATCCTAATGGTTTACAGGGCCGATATTATTTATAAGTTGCATTCTTACCTTGATGCTATAAGTGTAGGGGGAAGTTCTTTAAATTAAGTGCAGATTAGAGTGAGGGTTAGGTTATGTGATGATAGGTAGGCTCACAATCTCACCGTGCGTCCTAAGATTCCTGAATCCTATGTTCCTAAATACCTAGAGTTCAAGCTTAATGTCCTAAGGTCTTGTCTTAAGAGTCTTATCCTAGGGTCAAACATAGGCTCTGATACCAACTGTAACACCCCTAAAATTTTAAACTTTCAAAGCTTATGAAATGAAGGTAATACTATCATTAAAATCCCAAAAACAGAGCATACTAAACATAAGTGTTTGGGGTGCTTTGCAACATCTGAGCTGGAGAATTCAGATGCACAGGCTAAACTATCTAATTATCCTAAAAACAATGTCATTACATCATCATGGCACGCAGGCCGAAAAGGAAGCTAACTATCTAAGCCTTGGGTCCTCTAGCGCGCTCCGGAGCTACTCATCTGTGCCTGAAAGCCAAATATATATATATATATATATATATATATATATATATATATATATATGTACAGAGAGAGAGAGAGCGAGAGAGAGAGAGATAGGTAAACCATTTTGAACCCGGAAGATATATACTTAGGAGACTCTAGCTTTAAAATCGAGAATAGACTCAACAGGTAAGGACAAACACATTTATCAGTTATAATCATGCATATAAAGATACTAGCATATATCCTAAGGTCACAAGATTTATTTCACATCATTCATATCATTACTCAATCATTATCTCAACACATAAGCACACTTTGGTGGCGCCAAAGGACCAATCGCATGCCCATACATGAGGGTCAGCGCATATAGCGCTAACACGGCCCCGTAGCACCCTGCCTCGTACCGGAGCACGAAGGGGTTGATCGCAATCAACTGATGAACCGCAACTCATCATAATGTTTGATCGCAACCAAACGGTGGACCGCAACCCAAAAAGTGTATTTCTGATTGCAACTAGATTATGAACCGCAGCTCATGTATAACGTTTGATCGCAGCCAAACGGTGGACCGCAACCCTATATAATATTTATATACCTGACCGATCACAACCGGCCTGGTTAACAGCCGATGGTTCTCAACCCATCCAACTGCCCGTATAGCCAATTTGATCGAAACCAAATTGGGGTATCATGCACACATAACACGTAGCAAGCACATGCAACCCGCATTAGCACATTGGGAAGGGGGAAAACGTATAAATAAAACTTATGCGTGGTCAACCACATACTAGGAATAAGCCTAAGGGGTTCATACATCTTTCACCTAGGCCAACGGGATTCCAATTCAACTAGCATGCAATACACAAGACTCTTTTGTCCTATGAATGGTACCCGAACATCAAACTAGACTCAGACACGACAAACGGGGTCCGTTGGGACACCACGGGGGACGGGGAAACATCAAACGGGGAAAACCACCATCCACACTGGGAGAAACCAGCGGGTGGAGGACTACCCGCCAGCGGCGTACTTCTGGGCAGCGGGTACCCGGCGGGCAGTCGTCTGCCCGCTGCCGGCGACACCAATATGGGCAGCGGGTAGGTGGCGGGTTCCCCTACCCCCACCTACCCTCCACTAACTCTTTTGTAATATCTTGGTCCCGAGATCTTTTCTGGAACCCGAAACCATGTCTAGACACTTTTAAACACAAACGACGACGCCAAGTAGTCAAATAATGGATCAAAACCAAGAATCTCGTTAAACACATCCTAACATGACTTCTAAACATAATCAACAGCCGAACAAGCGAAATCGCACCCAAACATACCAAGAATATTACAATACGAAATCCACGATGGCTCTAATCATATTTAAATCACAAGATCATAACTTTATCTTTAAAAATCAAGAACATCAAGATTTATCAAGATCAACACACAATTATCAAGATCCTCTCATAATCATCAAGATTATCAAGATCAACACATAAGATCACCTCATAAGCATCAAGATCATATCACAATCATCATAAAAGTCTCATCAAGACACAAGCATAGAATTGTATATCAAAAGGAGCCAAAGAAGAAGATTATAGCAAGGAAAATAGGTTTTGTTGAGACATGGGTTACCTCTTAGCCTTAGTTAGAATCCTTGGCTATAAAGGTTCTTTTTCTAAGATCTCCTCTTCTTGATTTCTCTTACGTTTGGTGATAGGGGAATTCTTGGGAATTCTTGTGTGGTGAAGCTATTGTGGTGTGAATTCTAGGTGCATCCTATGTCCTTATATATATCTAAGAGTCCTAATTAGAGTCTGAATGGTATGGGTTTACTAATTCTATTTCTTATGGGACTAAGGGTTTGGTTTAGGGGTAAGGGTCCATGGTATATAGTGAACCCTTCCTAATTAATTAAGGGAATTTAATTCTCTTTTAAGGGTAAGTAATTAAATAATTAATTTGGGTTAGAGGCCGTTACACGGGGTGTTACAAGCCTTATTCGCTGAACAAATATATTTGGCTTTCAGGCACAGATGAGTAGCTCCGGAGCGCGCTAGAGGAGCGAGGCTTAGTTAGCTAGTTTCCCTTTCGGCCTGCGTGCCATGTTAATGTATTTACCTTGCTTTAAGGATGTTTAGATAGTATAGCCTGTGCATCTGAGTTCTCCAGCTCATATGTGGCATAGCACCCCAAACTCTTATGTTTAGTATGCTCTGTTTTGGGATTTAATGATAGCATTACCTTTATTTCATAAGTATTCAAAGTTTTAAAATTATAGGGGTGTTACAGTTCGTATCAGAGCCTAAGTTTGACCCTAGGATAAGACTCTTAAGACAAGACCTTAGGACATTAAGCTTGAACTCTAGGTATTTAAGTACTTAGGATTTAACAATCTTAGGACGCGAGGTGAGGTTGTGGGTTCATTTATCGCTTTCAATTAAGTTTCCTATACCTGTTCCTTGCTAAGCTTTAGTCCTTTTAGTTAAAACACCATGTAAGTAAGAAAGTTTACCTTCGTAACCGAGTAGTGTACACTTACTCGGTAAAAGCCCTCGTTCTGGTTCCCTCTAAAGGCCTGACCAAGACTTAGTAAAGACTGTGACTAAGAAGAAGAAAGACTCGGATGCCTGTTAAAGCAGAGCAGGTAAGATATGGCGTTTACAACTGGACATGCGGTCAACCCGAAGAAGATAGACTGCTTCACTTACAACATGAATCCAATCACCACGACCCCCGATTCGAGTAAGCGGCATACATTCCACGGTAAGAGGATTTATCTCGATACAAAAAGATTACGACAGAGATGAAAAGGGAAAAGAGAACTAGGACGTCTATTGATACAAGGAAATGAAGCAGCGGATGAACATACGCTGTTGGTTAATCCTTCAAGTAAGTTGAGCCTATTCCGTCCCTTGCCTCGTTTGAACTATTAATCTCCGAATCCCATTCGCCTGATATTTCTATTTCATTAGAATCGTGACTTATGACCCTTGGTTATTCTTGGGAACAACCGACATCCATTGTGCCTTTGCTTACCCTTCGTTATACCCAACTCGAATCCTTGGGAACCCAAAATCATTAGGAGCATTGGAATCATTGCCGTTGCCCTAATCTTATACCCCTCCCCTTTGTAATCCTTATTAAAATCCCAAGAATGATGTAAACCCATAACCTACAACAGTTGACTCGGTTCGCCTAGACGTTGAGCAACGCCATCCTTGATAACAACAACCGACCAACCCAAACGAGAACCCAGACGTGGCTCGCCAAGTCTCGAACCATCACCTGCCTATCTTCGCAGGGGAAGAAGATCCTACGACCCTCGACGAGGCGTGTGCTAGCACCACCGACCTTCACCGAATCCAACTTCTACAATGGGGAATTCAGGAACAGATCCGGGAAAAGGAGTAACGGAAGTAGGAGACCACCTGTAAAGAGAACTAGAACGCCAATTAAATGCAAGGAAGAGAAGTAGTGCTTAAACAACGCCTTTTCTTAAATCTTTCGTGCGAGGTAAGTATGCCATGTTGACTTGTGAACCCTTTGCCTCAGCTTAAAATATCATTTGCCCTTGAAATCTCAGCCTCTCGATATTCCTAATTATTGAAACCCTTACCTCGAATCCTTGATTATCCTTGAAAGCAATTAAACACCCATTATGCTTTTACTCACTCTTTGTTGTACCTAATCTATCTTTGGAAACCTTAAATCGTTATGAGTTTGGAATCATTGCCATTGCTCTAAACTTGTATCCCTCTCTTTTGAACGCTTGCTAAAAACCCCACCAGTGGTGTAAACCCCTTGCTTCGTCTAAATGGCATGAGGGTTGATGCTTATTAGGTTAGTGTTAGGATAGTTGTTGAAAAGGACTCGACGTGTCAAGTTTCGTGCACTAAGCTTCCCTGCAATAAAGGTCTTACTTTGGAATAAGGACCTTGATGGTTTTAAGGCACCGTAAGAAGTACATGTGACACACAAAATCGCCAAACGCCATGCGACGTCGAGAGTAGTCAACCAAATGCATTCCAAGGAAGAGAAAGGCATCACTAAGCATTTGGTCACTAAAGGATTAAACAAGGACCGGGTGACAAGCCAAACTTCAAGAAAAACGAAGAGGGCTTGCCATTAATTAAGGCAAGGAAAAGAGAAAGTTGATTTATAACCGACTACCCTGTGAAAGTTACGAGGTTACTAATTGGAAACCAGACCCGACCTACTAAGCAACAATGAAGGACATGCGAGAGTCTTGACTCATCCAGAACTCGTGTTTAGGATTCAATAAAGTTGTTCGATGAGTCATTCTATGTATTCAAGTCCCTTTTGTTGTTCATATGAGCATGGGAGTGTTTGGACCTGAATTTGTGCATTTTCGGGACTTTTTCAGAAGAGATTCCCTCTTCACAATCGCGTTCCAGCGGGCCCCCAACGGGACCTTGACGGGACCCTGACAGGACATTGGTAGGCGGTCGACCGCCCACCTCGTGCCCACCGGTACGGTATGATGATTTCTTGACTTCTCTTTTTATTGATCCATTGCGCACTTGTGTGCCTCAATTGATGAACGCAAGTCTTGGGTAAGGAATCATGGGTTGCCTAAAAGTGGTGACCTTGGTAAAGGACCTTGACCCGCGAGACGCCTTCGAAGAGACACAGCCAATTGCATTACACATGGAAGTTGTAGTTAGACTCTACGATGCTAACCGACTAGGTCAAGACTTTTGGGCATTTTGGGAGAGTGTGCACGGGACTCATCACGAGAATTCCTTCAAAATCGGTAGGAATGGATAAGACTTTAGCCTGGAAAGAAAGGATCAACGGAAATCTTAGAGTCAAGCAGAGCCAAAACTAAAGAAAAAGGATCGTCATCAGTTCGTCCTTACGTCATAATGAAGTCTCAAACAGGAATAGTCGTTCAAAGTCTAGAATTCTTAACCCTATTCTAGCCAAACTCCTTTCCTTCCCTTGTCTATCGAATACCATTTCATTGGGAAATCCACTCTACCGTTCCAAACCTCATTCTTGATTCCTTATTTCAAATGATACCATACAAGGTGGCAACCTTATCTCCTAAATTGCAACTTTGAAGACCTTGATCCCACTTCCCAAATTACCTTGTCCTCATGTTTGAAAACCCGAACCGTCCTCTCTCTTTATCCTTTTAACCCAATCGTTCCCAAAAACTCAGTATACATAGATATATAATTATATATTTTAACACCGTGTTTTCTTTGTTAAGTGTGCAACTTGAAGATGTAGTCTACAAGAGTTTCGCTGAGTTTGGTTTTAGCTTATTAGGAGCTTCGTGGACGATACTTTCTTTTAAGGAGGGTAGATTGTAATACCCGGTTTTTCTTCATTCCGACTTGATACTTTTCTTTTTTCATTCTTTTAAATCCTTTGGTCCTAAATTCATTTGTTTCCTTATAGCCTCACTATTATTATTATTATTATTATTATTATTATTATTATTATTATTATTATTATTATTATTATTATTATTATTATTATTAATTATTAATTATTGATTATTAATTATTGATAAGAAAAGTATATATTATTTTTGGGTACAAAATAAAGTGGCGTAATACATATATTAATATTTCAATATATATATATATATATATATATATATATATATATATATATATATATTCTTCATTATATATATGTCGTATACGTATGTATGTTTATTACTTGGGTACAAATAATTTTGCATACCAATATATATGTACTGTGTATATATATCTATCCAATATATTTTCTTAAATTAATCAAAAAGAATTTTTTTTAATGTGATAGGATGTGATTAGGAGTTACATAAGTTACAAAAGTTATTTTTAATCAATCATAAATTATATTATTATTAGAATTAATAATGATGAGAGGAGATAACTTTCTTCTTATTCTTCTTCTCTCCCTCTTGGCCAATAATCATTTTGTCAAAGGAGAACAAAAATTTCCCTTGCTTCTTCTTTCTTCCCCATTCGACACTTAAAAAAATAAAACAAATAAATAAATAAATAAATAAAAGCTTCTTCCTTTTCTTTCCGTCAAGAATTGAAGTGGTTCCTTCCAGCTTAGTAAGTCTTCTAAGTTTTATTGATTTTATTTTATGAGTAGAATGGAAATAGGGTTGTGATATTTTTATTTTCTTATTGTGTTTATTATTGGATGATGATTATGGTTAGGGCTCTTAATGAACCGAACATAAACGAACAGAGGTTGTTCGTGTTCGTTTGTTAAGGAATTTGGAGTGTTCGTGTTCGTGTTCGTTTGTTAAGGTTTTTGAAAATCTTGTTCGTGTTCGTTTGTTAAGCGTTCGTTAGTGTTTGTTAACGTTCGCGAACACGTTCACGAATGTGTTCGTTAACGTTAACGAACATGTTCGCAAACGTGTTTGTTAACGTTCGTGAACACGTTCGCAAACGTGTTCATTAATGTTAACAAACACGTTCACAAACATGTTCATTAACAAGCACGTTCACGAATATATTTATTTACGTTCATGAACACTTAATAAACAAATACCTGCACATGTTCATGATCACAATTCGTTCGTGAACAATAAATAATCTACATTCACGAACAATAATCAAACAAACAATACAACTACATAACTAATATAATATAATATAATATAATATAATATATATGTTTGTGAACATGTTCGAAAACCTTATTAAACGAACAAAAACGAGCTTGTTCACGAACATTATTAAACGAACATAAACAAGCTTGTTCACGAAGATTAGTAAATGAACACAAACGAGCAACGAGCTTACAACTGTTCAAGCTCTGTTCATTTATTAACCGAGCTCTAAATTTTGTTTGTTAATGTTTGTTTACCTTAACAAACGAACATAAACGAACGCTTACCGAACACGAACACGAGTAGTTTGTACAAAGCTCTGTTCGCTAACACCCCTAATCATGGTCGAAAGAAGAGGAGGATTTGAACAATTGAGGCTTAGAGAAATTGAGAAAACATAAGTTTTCACGGTAAGATTTCATGTTCATCAAAATTACTTTTCCAGTAAATATTATATGTTGTGTGAATATGAATATGATGAATATGATATCTATGACTATATATATATATATGCTAGGAATAAAGTGTAATGGTTTTGATATGCCAAATATGTATTTGTAGATCCCCCAATTTTGTTTTATAGGTCTAGTAGAGTCTTAGACCATGATCGGAAATTATTTATATTGCAAAAGAGAAAAACAGAGGAAGATGCATGAAGAAGATATCAAGTCGAAAATCAAGAATTTGTCTGGAGAAAATGACAAATTGAAGAAGAAGATGAATGATATAATATTCACGTCTATGCTACTCAAGAAGATATCCCAGAAGAATTTTCGTGATAGAAAATTAAGTTTGGAAGAATGCATGAATTTGACTTGGAGATCAAGCATCTGTGGAAAGAAAGGAGTACATCAAATATGATTGGAGATTTAACTAGTAATTTGTACGGACGAAGTGGAAGATGCCAGATATATTATGTGAAATGGCTCAAGTTCAAATCTCACCATCAACAATTTTACAAGATTAAAATTTGAGAAGCCAAAATTAATTAAGTCTGATGGAGTTGGGCGTCAATTACAAGTGGAAATTGGGAATCAATTTCACTTGGGGGCTTTGGGCGTCAATTACAAGTGGAAATTGGGAATCAATTTCACTTGGGTGGCAATTGAGAAGCAATTGCACTTAGGAGCCAATTCAAAGGAATTGGGAGCCGATTTCATTGTTGAAATTGGAAGCTAGTTCGAATGAATTGAAATTGGAAGCTAGTTCGAATGAATTGAAATTTCATTGTTGAAATTGGAAGCTAGTTCGAATGAATTGAAATTGGAAGCTAGTTCGAATGAATTGAAATTGGGAGCTATTTTCAGAGAAACTGAAATCAATCGAAATTGGGAGCTATTTTCACATGGGAATCAATTCAAGTTGGGAGCCAATTGAGGTTGTAGTATGGGATGCAATGGTTGTAGTATGGGATGCAATTTCAAATTGGGGACCGATTCAAAGAAGACATGCAATTTCAAATTGGGGACCGATTCAAAGAAGACATGGAGATCAAATTGAATTGAGATGAAATTCAATACCAGGAGAAGTCTAAGAGCCAATTTCGAAGTCAAAGTCAATAATTCAAATTGGGAAGCAATTGAAAGCACCAGGAGTAGATTGGGAGCCAATTACAAGTCAAAGTCAATTGGGAGCCAATTACAAAGGAGAAATTCAAATTGGGTGCCAATTACAAGTCAATTGCAATTGGGTGTCAATTACAAAGGAGAAATTCAAATTGGGAGGAAGTTCACAACCAGTTTGAAGTCTGAGAACACCCAGACGTGAGAATGAAGAAGATGAAGTTGAACTTACAGTAAAAATATTCTCACAAGGAAAAATACTAGTTTAACTAGTATGGGATTAAATTGAAGAATATTTTCAAATCCCAAAGATACAAGGACCACTTCAGAGCTAATCAGAGAAGCCGTTCTACACCCAGATATTCCCACTCAAAGTAAAACCAGAGGAATATCATATGAAGTTTGGGAAACCATTCGCATGAAGTTCAAGCTCTCAAACGGCTAGCTTATCCTTTTTGAAAACTTTGCAGAAGATAAGATAAGATCTCTGACAAAAAGATACAAGATTTCAAAAATGAGATCGTCTCTTTCCAACTGGCAGATCCTCATTACCAGCTATAAAATGATGAAGATATGAAGACTTGAAGATCAGGGGAACGAATAGAGCAATAGAGCACAGAACACGAACCAAAAGCTAAAATACATAGAGCAAAAATCTCATTTGGTACAAAGCATACCAAAAATCTTCAAGTGAGAAGTGAAAAAAGAAAAAGAACTCAGAGAGCTTCAAGAGAAAAATATTCTGAGAGTTCTTTTAACAGAGCAAAACAGAGCATAAAAAGCAAGTGCTTTACTTGATACACTCAAAGAGAGAAAACACTCAGAGCATTCAAGAGAAATCATTCCAGAGTGTTTATCTTCATCAAAGAGACCTGCGCATCATTGAAGATCAACTAAAGAGTCTCAGAAGTTGGAAGCAAGACAACACTTGTTTTGAGAGCAAAACAAGAAAAGGGAGGAAAGTAGCACGGAGCTGTGAAATCCTGGATTGTCACACGGAGCTGTGAGATCCGAAGCAGCAGTGTCGGAGGCACTGGGCGTGATTAGTGCGGGCTTTGTGATCAAAGCACTAGATCACGGGATACGTTTCTACCGGAGTGTGGAAGACGGGGGAAAAGTAACGCGGAGTCGTGAAATCCTGGGATAGTACGCGGCGACGTGAAACCCGAAGCAGCAGTGTGGTGTCACTGGGCGTGATTAGTGCGGGCTTTGTGATCAAAGCACTAGATCACGGAAATTCATTGTATCTTGGAACCAAGAAGTGGTGGATATAGTGAATTGCTCTTGGAGATAAGAGCAAGAGGAGTAGGAGGATTACACCACCTCGCGAACCACTATAATTGTCTTGTGTTCTTTACTGCTTTCTTTACATACTGCTCTTTACTTAATTGCTCTACACGAAATATACTGCTCACACAATCTCACACACACTTTATGTTTATTTAATTCCGCTGTGCACCATACTCTAACAATCTAGTTAAGAGTTTTGGTTTATCTCTAGCTTAGCAATTGTTGTGCTGTGCGAAAAAGTTTGAAAGTCTATTCACCCCCCCCCCCCCTCTAGACTTTCAGCTTACCTCTTTTGTGACCAACAATATGCTAACGCTATTTGTTCCAAAAATCTATTTACGCGAATTCTAGGTTGTATGATGTGAGTTATAATGTTCATGTGATCACAAGTGCATTGTAATGTTGTGAGTAGTGATTCTCGAGCTATCGAGAATGGGCTTCGACGTATCAAGCCCTGTGTGTGAGAATGCTTGGCTTGGAATTTTTGGTATTTATATATATTAAACAATGATCAAATGTGATCAATTTACAAAAAGTGTTATTTTGACAAACTACACCATTTATGTATGTGGTAAAATCTTATTATTATTCCACGTTCATAATATAACCAAATAAAGTTTGCAAAAGAAATATTTTGACACGAAAGTATACATATAACTATACATATTTTAATCTTGGAGGATGTTGACATTTGGTGCTGGTGTGAGCCGGAAAACTCACAACCTGCCGACTGGAGTTTGGTCATTCTACCGGAGTGAGCCGGGAGAACTCACAAAAATATTTTTATTATACCGGTGTGAGCCGGGTGAACTCACAAATTTGCAATTTGTTCCACAGTTATGAAAACCGGAGTGAGCCGGTAGAACTCACATTGGAATTCTAAAATTACTTTCATGATTGGCTTATGAGATGCCTCTTGGTGGTTAAGTTGAGAGCTTAAAGACTCTACACTTGGTATCTACTCCTCCTTGATAAATATGTTTTATTTTGGAAAAATGACGTGGAAGGTTTTGGAAAATGATTATTTACTAAGTAATACTTTGACAAACTCTACTATGTTAATTATACAAAAGTATACATATTTTGTATATATATATATATATATGGTTTGCAAAAGTATAAGACAATATAAGTACTTTAACTTGTAAAATATAAAAAATCCAAGCCTATTATTTTACGGGGGGAAGTGAAACTTACTTAGCTTATGCTAGTTTTTATCTACACCCTATTTTGTTGCAAATTATTTTTCCAGGTGAACATGGATAAAAGGATTCAAGATGAATTCAAGTTGAGAACGAGTTTAGTCTTTCAAGAATAGGCATATCGGAGATTTGAATTGATATTTGGGAAAATATGGTTGTATAATTATTTACACTTATTGTATTGTTAAGTTAGTTTTGGATTGTTTAATTGGAAGTTGTATTTTAGCCTTAGCGTTTGGGTATAAGAGAAATGCATGAGTGTGGCGGTAACACCCATTTTATTTTGGTAGTAATGCTTCCGCTATGATTTAGTTAATTTTCAATTGAGAAAAGGAAATATTGTTAGGAAAATTTGGTTATGAAAATGGGGGTGTTACAAGTTGGTATCAGAGCGGTACGAACCTTTGGGATATAGAAAATCTAAGTTATGGAATTTTGGAGATATAGAAAATCTAAGTTGAAGTTTAGCTTTATGTTTCGGGGACGAAACATCCTATAAGGGGGGTAGAGTGTGATACCCGGTAATTTTAAGCAAATATATAATTTTGAGACAATATTATTTAGTTCACCCTTTAAATATTTTCGTATCTTGCCCAAAAAAAATTTGAAAATTAGTTATTATAAAATTAAATTGTTATATTTATCTATTAATTATGCCTAAAAGAAAGTCTTATATTCTATTTCGTATATATATAAATATATACATAATTTGCTAAGAAGTAAACCAAGAGATGAATTGGTGTGGTGGTTTGAGACTTGTGTATTGAGTTTGAAGTTTCGGGTTTAATTCTTATAAGCTGCAAAATTGTTATTTTGTTTTGATTAGAATAGGATTAAGAGTTGTCCGCAACATTTAAAAAAAAAAAAGGATTGGAATAATAATTGATTAGCTGTTACTATAATTAGCAGAAAGATTATTATGGGTGATTAGCAATTATAAAAATATATAATTGGATGGAAAAGAAAGAAGAAAGAGAAGGAGAGAAAGGAAGATAGGAATTGGAGGTTGGGCAGTCTATGGAGTTGATTGGATTATCATTTCGGTAAGATTTTATGTTCATCAAAAAAAATTTTTTTTCCGTAAATATTATATATGTTGTGTGAATATGAGTATGATGTCTATAATGTGAGTTATAATGTTCATGTGATCACAAGTGCATTGTAATATTGTGAGTGGTGATTCTCGAAGTATCGATAATGGGTTTCGACGTGTCGAATTCGTGTGTTGTGTAAATACTTGGCTTGGAATTTTTGATACTTATATATTAAAAAAATGATCATATGTGATCAATTTGCAAAAGGTGTTATTTTGACAAACTACACTATTTGTATATGTGGTGAAATCTTATTATTATTCCACGTTTATATTATTAAAGTTTGGAAGACAAATATTTTGACATGAAAGTATATATACATACATATTTTAATCTTGGAGAAGGGTGATATTTGGTGCTGGTGTGAGCCGGAAAACTCACAACCAACTAATTGGAAATTTGGTCATTCTACCGGAGTGAGCCGGAAGAACTCACAAATTTGAAATTTGTCTCAGGTATGGAAACTGGAGTGAGCCGGTAGAACTCACATTGGAATTCTAAATTATTTTCATGATTGGCTTATGATGCCCCTGGTGGTTAAGTTGAGAGCTTAAAGACTCGACACTCTATCTACTCCTCCTTGATAAATATGATATATTTTGGAAAAAGGACATTGAAGGTTTTGAAAAATGATTATTTACTAAGTAACACTTGAACAAACACTACTATGTTAATTGTACAAAAGTATACATATGTTAATATATATGGTTTGCGAAAGTATAAGAATATATAAGTAATTTATTTTGAAAATAATATAAAATCCAAACCAATTATTTTACGGGGTGAAATGGAACTTACATAGCTTATGCTAATTTTGTCTATATTCTATTTTTCTGTGAAATGATTATTACAGGTGAACATGAATATGGATTCAAGTTGAGAACGAGTTAGACAGCATGGAAGATTTGATATTCTTGAGAAAAATATTGTTGTATAGTAATTTGAAATTTTATGTATTAAGTGGTACTTGAGATATTATTCGATGTTGTAATTTTAGCCATAGCACTTAGGTTTTTGGTTGCCTAAGTGTGGCGATAACACCCACTTGTTTTGGTTAGTTAATGTTTCCGCTATAGTATTAATGAATTTTGAATTGAGAAAAAGGATTATTGTAAAGAAAATTTAGCAATAAAATTTGGGGTGTTACATATATTTTCCCCGTAGAACACTTTCTCTCTATGACCACCGTACTAGTTTTGACTCGTTATCCCCGTAAAGATTTCTAAAGCTTCAGGGACGAAGCTTCCTGCCTGTGTTACGGCCTTCAATCCCGTATTAATTATTTAATTAATTCTGTTAATAATAATTAAAAAGGACTTAATTTGGTTAGGATTCCCTTTAATTAATTAATATGGTCTACCATGGATTGTGGACCCTTGCCTAAACTAGAGTCTTAAGCCTATTAGGAATAAAGAAGAATAAACCTTTTACTAGTCAGATTCTAATTAGGAATCCTAGACATATATATCTATTAGGAATAAAGAAAGTAAGCCTTTATTATTCAGATTATGATTAGGATTCCTGATTCTATAAATAGGGGATTAGAAAGCAATTAGAACCCTTACCACCCATAGTTATATTACACGAAAATATTCCCGGGAGATTCTCCACCACCAAGCCTAGGGAGATCAATCGGATGGAAATCTTAGAGAAGAACATTAATAGCCAAGGGAGGATTAATTAAGGCTAAGAGGTAACCCATGTCTCAACAAAACCTACTTTCCTTGCTATAATCTTCTTCTTTGGCTCCATTGATATGCAATTCTATGCTTGTGTCTTGATAAAGCTTTTATAATTATTATGATATAATCTTGACGTTTATGAGATGATCTTATGTGTTGATCTTGATAATCTTGATGATTATGAGGGAATCTTGATAATTGTGTGTTGATCTTGATATTCTTGATGTTCTTGATTTTAAAGATAAAGTTATGATCTTGTGATTTAAATGTGATTAGAGCCCTAGGTTAAATCATGGATTTCATATTGTGATACTCTTGGTATATTTGGGTGGGATTATGTATGTTCGGGTATCGAGTCTTGTTTATGTCTAGAAGTCATGTTAGGATGTATTTAACGTGATTCTTGGTTTTAATCCATTGCTTGATTACGTGGTGTTTTCGTTTGTGTTTAAATGTGTCTGGACATGGTTTCGGGTTCTACGAAAGATCCCGGGACTAAAATATTACAATAGAGTCAGTGGGGGGTAGGGGAACCCGCTGCCCCAAATAGGGCCGCCGGCCCGCCGGGCACCCGCTGCCTTATGTGTGTCGCCGGCGGGTGGTCCTTCACCTGCCGCCCACCCGCTGCTTTTCCCAGTGTGGATGGTGGTTTTCCCCGTTTGATGTTTCCCCGTTCCCCGTGGTGTCCCAACAGACCCCGTTTATCGTGCCTGAGTCTAGTTTGATGTTCCAAGTACCATTCGTAGGATAAAAGAGTCTTTTGTATTGCATGCTAGTTGAATTGGTATTCTGTTGGCCTAGGTGAAAGATGTATGAAACCCTTAAGAATATTCCTAGTATGTGGATGACCACGCATAAGTTTTATTTATACGTTTTCCCCCTTCCCAATATGCTAATGTGGGTTGCATGTCCTTGTTATGTATTATGTGTGCATGATACACCAATTTGGTTGCGATCAAATTGGCTATACGGGCAGTTGGATGGGTTGAGAACCATTGGCTGTTAACCAGGCCGGTTGCGATCGGGCAGGTATATAAATATTATATAGGGTTGCGGTCCACCGTTTGGTTGCGATCAAACGTTATAAATGAGCTGCGGTTCATAATCTGGTTGCGATCAGAAATACACTTTTTAGGTTGCGGTCCACCGTTTGGTTGCAATCAAACGTTATGAAGAACTGCGGTTCATCGATTGGTTGCGATCAACCCCTTTGTGCTGCAGTACGAGGGAGGGTGCTTCGGGGCCGTGTTAGCGCTATATGCGCTGACCCTCATGTATGGGCATGCGATTGGTCCTGCGGCACCACCAAAGTGTGCTTATGTGTTGAGATAATGATTATATAATGATACAGATGATGTCAAATAATCTTGTGACCTTAAGGTTTATGCTAGTAGCTTTATATGCATGATTATAACTGATAAATGTGCTTGTCCTTACCTGTTGAGTCTATTCTAGGTTTTAAAGCTAGAGTCTCCTAAGTATATATCTTCCGGCTTCAAAATGGTTTTCCTATATCTATAAATATATATATACCTATATTGTATTTTAACACGTTGGAGTGGGTTAGCAGCCTTATTCGTTGAACAGATATATTTGGCTTTCAGGCACAGATGAGAAGCTCCGGAGCGCGCTAGAGGACTGAGGCTTAGTTAGCTAGTTTCCCTTTCGGCCTGCGTGCCATGTTAATGTATTGACCTTGTTTTGAGGATGTTTAGATCGTATAGCCTGTGCATCTGAGTTCTCCAGCTCAGATGTGGTATAGCACCCCAAACTCCTATGTTTAGTATGCTCTGTTTTTGGATTTAATGATACTATTGCCTTTATTTCATAAGTATTCAAAGTTTTAAAAGTTTAGGGGTGTTACACCACGGGTGGGGCGGCGGGTGGTGCCCTACCCGCGGTTCCGCCTGCGGGTACACAACTGTACCAAAATAATCCCTTCGGGGATTTTCAACACCAAGTCCAAATTCAAGTCCAAAACACCAAAAATCTCACAAAATACAACAATATGACTTGAATCAAATGAATAGCCAAACAATGGCATACAAGAACCCTAATAACAAGCTCTAGATATGCATTCTCACATGACAATGCATCAAATCTCGCATTTCATATCAAAAATCACATGTAGAAGTCAAGAAATCATCATATAGGTAAGAAAATAGATTTTGTAAAGCATGGGTTACCTCTTGTAGCCTACAAATTCACTTATCACACCCTTACAAGCTTCTATCAAGGCTCTCCTTCAACTTCTACTTCACAAACACACCAAAAGGCAACAAAGATTCTATCTTTAGAAAAAGACACCTTAAAAGGTACTAAAAACACTAAAGGACCAAAGATCTTACCCTTCTCTATGCTCAAGAGTAAGAAAGGTTGAATCTTGGAGACCAACTTGAAAGATCTTGGAATTCCCAAACATGGCTTGAAGAAGAAGCTAGCTAAATTCTAGAGAGGAGGAGATTTTCTTTTTAGAGTGTTAGGGAAAAGAATGAAAGATCACTCTAGGTTAGCTTGGAATACAATCATGAGGTGAAAGGTCTTCATTACCCTCACTAAGATGGAAAAGTGTAAGGAGACAAGGGAACAATTCACAAAGATTAAAGTACAACTCATTGACTTGGGTTGACTAGTCAATTTCTAGTCCCCGACTATTTAATTTTCAGGATTTTAGGAATTAAACTATCAATTAAGCTAGGATTAATTACTTAATTAATCCTTAAATAGAATTCGGATTTACGGGGTGTCACATCATCTCCCCCTTAAAAGAAGCTTCGTCCCCGAAGCTTGGATACGACGAATCCAAATAAAACGACAACATGGAACAACAATGTGACCAGAGAGTCAAGAGCATACTTTTGATCCAAACCTTAAGGACTCAAGAGGTACAAAGTGATTAAGAAACCATAACATTACAAGGTTGCAAAGAAATAGCCAATGGAATTCTTGGAGCATAACAATCACTAGAGCCAAACACAACAACCAACTTTCTAACCAACACCAAAGATCTAAACAACTAGCTCCAAGAACAACCCACCAAGCTAACTACTCAACACCACTAGCAAACAAGAATGAACACACAAGGCAAACAACAAAGCAACCAGCGAGCTACACACCAAACGAGGAAAGGGAAACGAGATACCTGAGGTGAACAACTCTGGGTAGCGCTCCCTCATAGCCGACTCCAACTCCCACGTAGCTTCCTCTACACCGTGATGTTACCACCAAACTTTTACCATCTTCACCGATTTACTGCGGGTTTCCCGGGTTTTGAAATCCAAAATCCAAAGCGGTCTTTCTTCGTAAGACATGTCATCATATAGAGGGATCACCTCCAGTGGTATTATATGCACCGGGTCATGCACATACTTCTTAAGCTGGGACACGTGGAAAACATAATGCACTCGCTCCAACTCCTTAGGTAACGCTAGACGATAAGCCAAACTCCCTATTCTTTCAAGAATCTCATAAGGTCCAATGAACCTAGGGCTTAGCTTGCCCTTCTTCCCGAATCTCATAACTCCCCGGGTGGGAGAGACCTTTAGCCAAACCTTGTCCCCAATCGCAAACTCCACCTGTTTCCTTCCCAAATCGGCATATGACTTCTGACGATCCTGTGCCACTTTCATCCTTCCTTGGATGAGTTTAACTTTCTCCACAGTGTCATGCAAGTACTGTGGACCTAACACAACTGGATTGACCATATTCTCCCAACACACCGGGCTGCGACACTTTTGTCCGTAAAGGGCCTCATACGGTGCCATTCGAATACTTGAGTGGTAACTGTTGTTGTAAGAGAATTCTATTAAATCCAGGTGGTCTTCCCACGACCCTTGAAAATCCATCATACATGCTCTCAACATGTCTTCAATTGTCTGAATGGTCCTCTCTGTCTGTCCGTCCGTGGCGGGGTGGAAAGCGGTGCTAAGGCTCAACTTCGTCCCCATAGCCGCTTGTAAAGACTTCCAAAACTGTGATAGGAACCTCGGATCCCGGTCGGAGACGATATCCTATGGCACACCATGGTACTTCACCACTTGATTAACATAAGCTCGGGCTAACTAAGTCATTGTCCATGTTTCCTTCATTGCAATAAGTCGAGCAGTCTTGGTTAATCGATCCAACACTACCAAAATCTTGTCCTTGCTGGTGTGAGTCACCGGTAAGCCTCCCACAAAATCCATAGAGATAGAGTTCCACTTTCCTTGCGATACCTCCAACGGTTGTACCAAACCCTTAACTCTACAACGCTCTGCCTTGACCTTTTGACAGTTTAGGCATCGACCCACGAATTCCGTTATTTCCTTCTTTATATTGGGCCACCAAAAGAGGTTCTTCACATCCTTATATAACTTGTCACCCCCGGGGTGTACCGAATAGGGTGTGTTGTGGCCATCTTCAAGAATCTTACGTTTCAACTTATCACACGATGCGGGTATACACAAACGACCCTTGTATCTCAATCCTCCGTCAGGAGATAGCTCAAAAGGTCCTATTCTTCCTTTAACCACGTCATCTCTTGTCCTCATCAAACTAATGTCTTTCTGCTGTTCTTTCTAAATTTCTTCCACCAGAGTAGGCACAATCCGAAGGTTGAAAAGACGAATCTCTGACTCCACTTCTCCTTGCTCCACCACTTCCAAGTTCATCCTTTGAAGTTCTTTACAAAGCTTGTCAGCCACAACCCAAATGGAACTGACAGCGTGCTTGGACTTCCTGCTTAGGGCGTCAGCCACCACATTTGCTTTCCCTTCATGATATTGAATGTCCAGCTCATAATCTTTGATAAGTTCCAACCAACGTCTTTGACGCATGTTAAGGTCCTTCTGCGTGAATATATACTTGAGACTTTTGTGGTCGGTGAAGATCTTGCAACGTACTCCATATAGGTAATGCATCCAGATCTTCAAGGCGAAGACTACTGCCGCTAGCTCCAGGTCGTGAGTCGTGTAATTCTCTTCGTGCATGTTGAGTTGTCTTGAAGCATATGCAATCACTCTCCCATTCTGCATCAACACGCATCCCAGTCCCTTCTTGGATGCATCACTATATACTTCAAACCCCTCAGTCCCGGATGGTAAAATCAACACAGGTGCGGTTGTGAGCCTTTCCTTTAATTCCTGGAAAGCTGACTCACAAGCTTGGTTCCATTGAAACGGCACATCCTTCCTTAGCAACTTAGTTAAAGGTTGGGCCACTGTGGCAAAATCCAACACAAATCTTCGGTAATACCCAGCTAACCCCAAGAAACTCCTTACTTCTACCACTGTCGTCGGCACAACCCACTCTTTCACCGCCCGAATCTTATCCGGATCGACCGAGATACTGTTGCTGTCGATTACATGTCCCAAGAATGCCACACTATCCTTCCAAAATTCGCATTTCGAGAGCTTGGCGTACGTTTGCTTTTCCCGTAAAGTCTGGAGTAATGTCCGGAGGTGCCCTTCATGTTCTTCTCTATCCCGAGAGTAGACGAGTATGTCATCAATAAACACGATCACAAAGTTGTCAAGGTGAGGCTTGAATACCCGATTCATCAGATCCATGAACACTGCTGGTGCATTAGTCAATCCAAACGGCATCACCGTGAACTCGTAGTGTCCGTAGCGAGTTCTGAACGGAGTCATAGGTATGTCCTTATCCGCCACCTTCAACTGATTATAGCCTGACCTTAGATCAATCTTGGAGAATACCCCTGCACCTCTGAGTTGGTCAAACAAGTTGTCGATCCTCGGTAGCTGATATTTGTCCTTGATCGTTACTTGGTTTAACTCACGATAATCAATGCACAGTCTCATACTCCCATCCTTCTTCTTTACGAAAAGCACAGGCGTTCCCCATGGTGATGTACTAGGCCGGATATACCCCTTGTCCAACAACTCTTGTAAATGAACCTTCAATTCCTGCATTTCTTTGGGCGCTAAACAATAAGGAGCCTTTGATATAGGTGCCGTCCCAGGCACAAGATCTACCAAGAACTCAACTTGTCTAGGAGGAGGTATGTGCGGGATTTCCTTGGGAAATACATCAAGGAACTCACGCACCACCGGTATGGATTGAGCCACATCTCCCTTTGCCTTCAGATCCTCGACGGAACACAGATATGCTTCGTGACCCTTCTCCAGGTACTTCTCATCCTTAACATCGACACCAACTTGACCCTAGACTCCACCGCTGTTCCCCGATAAGACACCCTCTTCCCGCTTGGACCTCTAAGTACCACTTTCTGCTCACCACAAAGAATCTGAGCTTTGAACTGCCCCAGCCAATCCATGGCCAAGACTACATCTACACCGTCCAGGCCAAACTGGATCAGATTACTGGGGAACTCTTCTTCACCGATGACTATCTTAACGTCTTTGAAGAGGCGGTCGCACGACTTGACTTCTCCGGAAGCGACCTTCACGTTCAGCTTCACTTCAACGCCATCGGTTAAGCCTAGCTTCTTCACGAGCCCTGGCGACACGAACGAGTTAGATGCACCAGAGTCGAACAGGATCACGGCCGGAAGCGACTGCACCATAAAGGTTCCTGTTACCACGTCTCCATCCCCAGCCTGAGTTTCGCTTAAGACAAGGGTCTTCTCGCGTGACGGCTCTCCCAATGAGTTCTGAACTCCCAAACTTCCAATCGATCTTTGCTCATGAGGCGGCGGTACCGTAGCATCACTGGGGCTTACTCGTGTAGACGTACCACTCCTGATCCATCTTGGGAGTGTCGCGAACTCCCGCCACCTTGGGTTTCTTAGCCACTTTGCTAACATCGTCAAGCGATAACGCACGTTGGCGAGGCGGCGTCATGACAAAGCTTCTACAACAACAACACTCTTATGACACAAAACAACAAGCAAGCAAGCAATCTATAAACAACACACAGCTCACCGCGCGTCCTAAGAGTCCTAAGTCCTAAATACTTAGATACTTAAGGTCGCTTAGTGTAACACCCCGTGTTACGAGTCCTAAAACCAATTAATTAATTAATTAATTAATAGCCCAAGAGAAAGAATAAATTATAATGATTAATTAGGGAAAAAGGCCCACCGTAGCCCATGGGCCCTCCTATATAAACCCAACCCCAAATCCCAATAGGATTAGACCCTAAATAAGATCCCTAGATCTATAAATAGGGAACTTAGGAAGCACCTAGAACTCCTCCCACAAGAATAACGCCCCACCGCCCCAAAAGAGCTCCAAGAATCCCCTTAGGAGAAATCAAGAAAGCAAGGAAGCTTAAAGAAAGATCCTTCGTAGCCAAGGAATTAATTAAGGCTAAGAGGTAACCCATGTCTCAACAAAACCTATTTTCATAGCTATGATTCCCCCTTAGGGTTTCCCCCATATTATTGTGTATTGGCGAGATATGGTGATTATTATTGATGTTTGATGTGATGATCCCATGAGGGATCTTGATGATCTTGATATTGGAAGATTCTTGATGATTATGGAGTTCTTGATAATTATATGGAGTTCTTGATGATTATGTGTCGTTCTTGATAATTGTGTGATGCTCTTGATGTTTATGTGTTATTCTTACCGAATCTTGCAATTAGAAGACGAACCGTATTCTTGTTGATATAAAAGTGATTAGAACCCTAGGTTGTATCGTATGATCTTATTCTTAGATTATCGGGTGGGGAAATCGCATGTTTGGGTGTTGATTATATTTAGAAAAGCATGATAGGTTATGTGCCATTCGTTTCTTGTAATTGATTCGTTAATTGTCTACGTGTTGTCGTTAATTGATTCGTTAATTGTCTACGTGTTGTCGTTAATTGCGTTGTAAAGTGTCTAAGCATGGTTTCGGGTTCCACAACGGTTCCCGGGGCGTAAAGTGTGTGAAAAGAGTCAGTGGGGGGTAGGTGGGGGGTAGGGGACCCGCCACCTACCCACGGCCGTGAAACACCGCCCGGCAGCGGGTGGCCGGCGGGCGGGCAGCTGCCCGCCGGGGACCCGCTGCCCGGAACAGTATTCTCCGGCGGGCAGCTGGCGGGTGGCCCCCACCCACCAGCTACCCGCTGGAAATTCATCCCACCCGGGATCCCGGCTTCCCCGTTTGATGTTCCCCGTTCCCCGTGGTGTCCCAACGGACTCCGTTTATCGTGCCTATGTCTAGTTTGATGTTTCGGGTACCGTTCGTAGGTTTATGAGTCTATTATATTGCATGCTAGTTGAATTGGTATCCCGTTGACCTAGGTGGAAGAAGTATGAACCCCTTAGGACTATTCTTAGTAAGTGATGGATCACGCATAGGTTTTGTTATACGTTTTCTCCCCCTTCCTAATGTGTAATGTGGGTTGCATGTGCTTGCTATGTGTTATGTGTGTGTTACCCCAATTCGGTTGCGATCGGATTGGTTATCCTGAGCTGCGGTTCAGAAGCTGGCTGCGGTCAGATTGATACTCTTGGGCTGCGGTCCACCGTTTGGTTGCGATCAAACGTTTCTATACGAGCTGCGGTTCGTCCTTTTTCCTGGCTGCGGTCAGATGACATTCTCTTGGGCTGCGGTCCACTGTTTGGTTGCTATCAAACACTATGATGAGCTGCGATTCTTCGGTCGGTTGCGGTCGACCCCTCCGTGTTGCGATACGGGGCAGGGTGCTGCGGGGCCGTGTCAGAGCTATATGCGCTGACCCTCATGTATGGGCATGCGATTGGTCCTGTGGCGCCAACAAAGTGTGTTATGTGTTGTGACCTGGACGAGTTGTGATTACGAGTGTCTTGGGGGATGTGACTATGGGATTTATATTGGGGATTGTTCATGTTGGGTTATGATCATTGTTTATGCTTTGCCTTATCTGCCTTATCTGTTGTGAACTGCATATGCTCGTTATAACTGTGCTTGTGTCTAGCCTTATCTGTCGAGTCATTCCCGGTTTTAAAGCTAGTGTTCGTAGGATATATCTTCATGCTCAAAATGGTTTTCGTATATCTATATATATCTCTATATGTATTGTATTTCAACGCGTTGGAGTGGGTTACCAGCATCTCTCGCTGAACAGATATATTTGGCTTTCAGGCACAGAAGATTAAGTCACTGGAGTGCGCTAGAACTTAGAAGTAGATAGTTTCCCTTTTTGGCCTGCGTGCCACGTTTACGTATTTACGCTTTGAGGATATTAGTTAGTTAGCCTGTGCACTTGGGTTCCCTAGCCCAGGTGTGGCATAGCACCCCGAACGCTTGTATTTATATCTTGGGATTTAATAAGATTCTACCTTTATTATAAGTTTTAAATGTCTTGAAAATCTGGGGTGTTACAGTTGGTATCAGAGCCTAAGTTTGACCCTAGGGAAAGACTCGTAGGACCGGACTTTAGGACATTAGGCTTGAACTCTAGATGCTTAGGAACATAGGCCTCAGGAATCTTAGGACGCGCAGTGAGATTGAGAAACCTACACATCACCTTCTCTCACTTCACCCTCTCTAAATATTAAGAAACTCTTCTCCGCTTATTACATCAAGGTGAAAACACAAAATAATATCAACCTTTAAACCACCAGGATGGCACCCAAGAAGAAACAGACAGGAACACCGAGACGCCCTACTCAGGAACTCCTGACTCAGAATCTACAACGCCTGGCCCAAATCGCCCAGGCACTAAGCACTGTCATTCCCCAACCCCTACCAACGAACGAGAGCTTGGAAATCCACCACCAAGTCTCGGCACACCAACCACCCACCTTCTCGGGAGACGAAGACCCCACGACCCTCGAGGAATGGATTGAGACCTTCGACAGGGTATTCAGGGCAACCCAATGCCCCGAACACCGCCAAGTCGGGATAGCCTCCTTCTACTTCAGACACGAGGCCGACATCTGGTGGGCCCGTGAGGGGCCTACGTACGAACACGACCCCGGATTCGACTGGGAAGGCCTAAAAACACGGTTACGAGAACGGTTCTACCCCAACCACCTGAAAGCCGCCACACGCGAGGAATTCCTCCACCTAAGACAAGGGGCAGCCCCAGTCTCAGAATACTACCAACGGTTCTGCCAACTGGCTCGCCTCACCCCCGAGCTAGTATCCACCGAGGGGATCAAAGTCAGGAAATTCTTAGCAGGCCTTAACCCCAAACACCAGAGGGCCTTGGCCGCCCAAGAACCAAAGACCCTCGGAGAGGCCTACGCCAAGGCGTGTCAACTACAACGGGTAACGAACCCGCCCCAAGGGACACAACTGGGGTATAAAACGAAGCCCGAAAGAAGTCGCCCAATTCCCACCAAAGAACCTAAAAACCTCAAAACCACCCCACTGGGCCGGGCCATCACGCCGACTGCCCAGGGGAGGATCCTCACCCTAAGCAAGGCCAGGGTCGGAGATAGCAACATAGTCTCCGGAACTTTCCTAGTGCACGCCACCCCAGCCACCATACTATTTGACTCGGGGGCGACCAACTCATTTATAGCAACCGAATTCGCCGCCCAGCTCAACCTTAACGCCAGCACCAAGGTCCGGCTTCAAGTCAAGGTGGCCTCAGGCGAGATCATAAAATGTGATCGCATGTACGAACATGTGATAATCACCATTCAAGGGGTGGAATTTCCCAGCAACCTAATCCAGTTCCAACTGGATGGGATGCAAGTAATCTTGGGCATGGACTGGCTAGGGAAATTCCAAGCGCAAATCTTGTGCGGAGAGCAGAAAGTGGTCCTACGAGGACCAAACGGAAAGAGGGTGTCATACCGCAGTATCCGCCAGGATCCGGGGATCAAGCTTGTAAACATGATGAAAATTAAGAAGTATCTGGGCCAAGGAAACGAGGCCTTCTTATGCTCAGTCGAAGACCTCAACGCCAAAATACTCGAACCACGAGACATCCCAGTGGTAAACGAGTTCACCGACGTCTTTCCGGACGAAATCCCCGGGGCATCCCCGGCCAGAGAGGTCGAGTTCACCATAGACTACTAGATAAGGGTTATATCCGACCCAGCACCTCCCCATGGGGAGCACCGGTACTATTCGTTAAGAAAAAGGATGGGAGCATGTGCCTATGCATCGACTACAGGGAACTTAACCAAGTTACAATAAAGAATAGGTACCCCCTTCCCCGGATAGATGACTTATTCGACCAACTTAAGGGGGCAGGGGTATTCTCGAAGATCGACCTAAGATCCGGATATCATCAAATCCAAGTGGCCAAACCGGACATCCAGAAAATGGCCTTCCGGACGCGTTACGGCCACTATGAGTTTACCGTAATGCCCTTCGGCCTCACTAACGCACCCGCCATATTCATGGACCTCATGAATCGAGTATTCCGACCTCACCTGGATGACTTCGTCATTGTGTTCATTGACGACATCCTAGTCTACTCCCGAAATAAAGAAGAGCATGAGAAGCACCTTCGTATAACACTACAAACCCTCAGAGAAAACCAACTTTATGCTAAATTCTCCAAGTGCGAATTCTGGCAAGACAGCGTAGCCTTCTTGGGCCACGTAATAACCAAAGAAGGGATCAGGGTGGACCCCGCTAAGATTCGCGCCGTTAAAGAATGGACCACGCCAACCTCACTCTCGGAGGTCCGAAGCTTCTTAGGCCTGGCCGGTTACTACAGGACGTTTGTACCCGACTTCACCAAGATAGCCCAACCCCTCATTAAGCTCATGAAAAAGGAAACCCCCTTCCGATGGGACAACGACTGCATCTCAGCCTTCCAAGAATTAAAGGACAAGCTAACTACGGCGCCCGTGCTAGCCATCCCCGCCGGAATGGAAGAATTCGAGGTCTACAGCGATGCATCCAAGAAAGGGTTGGGATGCGTGCTGATGCAAAAAGGGAAAGTAATAGCATACGCATCCAGGCAACTCAAAACCCACGAAGAAAACTACCCCACCCATGACCTCGAACTAGCCGCTATCGTTTTCGCGCTAAAAATCTGGAGGCACTACCTGTATGGGGTACAATGCAAAATCTACACCGACCATAAGAGCTTAAAGTACATCTTCACCCAAAAGGACCTAAACATGAGACAATGAAGGTGGCTAGAACTCATAAAAGACTACGACCTAGACATCCAATACCACGAGGGAAAAGCCAACGTCGTTGCAGACGCCCTAAGCCGAAAGACGAACCATTCCCTCAACACCACGTGGGTCCTACCGGACCAACTGTACAGGGACTTCCAAAAACTACACTTGGAAATAATAGAGCAAGGACAAACCCGCCCCAGTGCCTACCTACTCAACACGCAAGCTATACCTGCCCTCTTCGAGGAGATCAAAGCAGGGCAACACCAGGACCCGGAACTAGATAAGATCCGCCACGACCTAACCCAAGGGAAGGAAGGCCCCTTCGAAGCACGCCCGGACGGTAGCCTCCGTTACAAAGGAAGGTGGTGTGTACCCTCAACGCACCCTCACTTGAAACAACGGATCTTGGAGGAAGGACACAACTCCCCGTACTCGGTCCACCCAGGGGGTGACAAGTTATACCAAGACGTAAGGAGAACGTTTTGGTGGCCAAACATGAAGAAGGAAATCGCAGATTTCGTGGCCAGGTGCCTGAATTGCCAAAGAGTAAAGGCTGAACGATGCAAGCCCAAGGGGCTCGTACAACCCCTTAAAATACCACAAGGAAAATGGGATTCCATATCCATGGACTTCGTCGAAGGGTTACCCCCAACAAAAACCGGCAAGGACAAAATCTGGGTCATAGTGGATCGGCTGACCAAAACAGCACGATTCATTGCCATGAAGGAATCTTGGACCATGACGCAACTAGCCCAAGCCTACATAAACCGAGTGGTGAAATACCACGGAGTCCCCCGAAACATTGTGTCCGATAGAGATTCCAGATTCCTCTCACAATTCTGGAAATCACTACAATCAGCGTTGGGAACGCACCTAACACTAAGCACAGCCTTTCACCCCACCACAGACGGCCAAACCGAGAGAACCATCCAAACCCTCGAGGACATGCTAAGAGCCTGCACACTAGACTTCCGAGGGACGTGGGAAGAACACCTAGACCTCATCGAGTTCTCATACAACAACAGCTACCACGCGAGCATTCGCATGGCACCCTACGAAGCACTGTATGGCCAGAAGTGTAGAACCCCATTATGTTGGGAAGATATGGTAAACCCGGTAACACTGGGCCCCCAATACCTACAAGACACCATAGCTAAGGTCAAACACATCCAGGAAAGGATGAAGGCCGCCCAAGACTGCCAGAAGTCTTACGCCGACCTAAAGAGGAAACAAGCTGAATTCAACCTCGAGGACAAGGTCTGGCTAAGGATCTCGCCCACACGAGGAGTAATGAGGTTTGGAAGAAAAGGAAAACTCAGCCCCCGGTTCATCGGTCCTTACGAAATCGTGGAGAAAATCGGGGACTTGGCCTACCGCCTCGCCTTACCCATCGAACTAGAACGAGTACACAACGTGTTCCACGTATCTCAGCTAAAGTACATACACGACCCAAGCCACGTACTCCAACACGAGACCGTAGACCTCGACGAGTCACTAGTATACGAAGAGAAACCCGTAAGAATCCTGGACACCAAGACAAGAAATACCCGGAACCGAGTCATAGAAATGGTGAAAGTCCTCTGGACCAACCACGGGACCGAGGAAGAAACATGGGAACTTAAGGACACGATGAAGGAGCGGTATCCCGAGCTGTTCACTCCAGGTAACTAAGAGAAAACCTTTTTTTTCCTTCACCAGGGGCCAAGCTTCGGGGACGAAGCTTCCTGTTAAGGGGGGAGAGTGTACCCCCGTGTTACGAGTCATAAAACCAATTAATTAATTAATTAATAGCCCAAGAGAAAGAATAAATTATAATGATTAATTAGGGAAAAAGGCCCACCGTAGCCCATGGGCCCTCCTATATAAACCCAACCCCTAATCCCAATAGGATTAGACCCTAAATAAGATCCCTAGATCTATAAATAGGGAACTTAGGAAGCACCTAGAGCTCCTCCCACAAGTCTAACGCCCCCACCCCAGAAGAGCTCCAAGAATTCCCTTAGAAGAAAGCAAGAAAGCAAGAAAGCTTAAAGAAAGACCCTTCATAGCCAAGGAACTAATTAAGGCTAAGAGGTAACCCATGTCTCAACAAAACCTATTTTCATAGCTATGATTCCCCCTTAGGGTTTCCCCCATATTATTGTGTATTGGCGAGATATGGTGATTATTATTGATATTTGATGTGATGATCCCATGAGGGATCTTGATGATCTTGATATTGGAAGATTCTTGATGATTATGGAGTTCTTGATAATTATATGGAGTTCTTGATGATTATGTGTCGTTCTTGATAATTGTGTGATGCTCTTGATGTTTATGTGTTATTCTTACCGAATCATGCAATTAGAAGACGAACCGTATTCTTGTTGATATAAAAGTGATTAGAACCCTAGGTTGTATCGTATGATCTTATTCTTGGATTATCGGGTGGGGAAATCGCATGTTTGGGTGTTGATTATATTTAGAAAAGCATGATAGGTTATGTGCCGTTCGTTTCTTGTAATTGATTCGTTAATTGTCTACGTGTTGTCGTTAATTGCGTTGTAAAGTGTCTAAGCATGGTTTCGGGTTCCACAACGGTTCCCGGGGCGTAAAGTGTGTGAAAAGAGTCAGTGGGGGGTAGGGGACCCGCCACCTACCCACGGCCGTGAAACACCGCCCGGCAGCGGGTGGCCGGCGGGCGGGCAGCTGCCCGCCGGGGACCCGCTGCCCGGAACAGTATTCTCCGGCGGGTGGCCCCCACCCACCGGCTACCCGCTAGAAATTCATCCCACCCGGGATCCCGGCTTCCCCGTTTGATGTTCCCCGTTCCCCGTGGTGTCCCAACGGACTCCGTTTATCGTGCCTATGTCTAGTTTGATGTTTCGGGTACCGTTCGTAGGTTTATGAGTCTATTATATTGCATGCTAGTTGAATTGGTATCCTGTTGACCTAGGTGGAAGAAGTATGAACCCCTTAGGACTATTCTTAGTAAGTGATGGATCACGCATAGGTTTTGTTATACATTTTCTCCCCCTTCCTAATGTGTAATGTGGGTTGCATGTGCTTGCTATGTGTTATGTGTGTGCTACCCCAATTCGGTTGCGATCGGATTGGTTATCCTGAGCTGCGGTTCAGAAGCTGGCTGCGGTCAGATTGATACTCTTGGGCTGCGGTCCACCGTTTGGTTGCGATCAAACGTTTCTATACGAGCTGCGGTTCGTCCTTTTTCCTGGCTGCGGTCAGATGACATTCTCTTGGGCTGCGGTCCACTGTTTGGTTGCGATCAAACACTATGATGAGCTGCGGTTCATCGGTCGGTTGCGATCGACCCCTCCGTGTTGCGATACGGGGCAGGGTGCTGCGGGGCCGTGTTAGAGCTATATGCGCTGACCCTTATGTATGGGCATGCGATTGGTACTGTGGCGCCAACAAAGTGTGTTATGTGTTGTGACCTGGACGAGTTGTGATTACGAGTGTCTTGGGGGATGTGACTATGGGATTTATATTGGGGATTGTTCATGTTGGGTTATGATCATTGTTTATGCTTTGCCTTATCTGCCTTATTTGTTGTGAACTGCATATGCTCATTATAACTGTGCTTGTGTCTAGCCTTATCTGTCGAGTCATTCCCGGTTTTAAAGCTAGTGTACGTAGGATATATCTTCATGCTCAAAATGGTTTTCGTATATCTATATATATCTCTATATGTATTGTATTTCAACGCGTTGGAGTGGGTTACCAGCATCTCTCGCTGAACAGATATATTTGGCTTTCAGGCACAGAAGATTAAGTCACTGGAGTGCGCTAGAACTTAGAAGTAGATAGTTTCCCTTTTTGGCCTGCGTGCCACATTTACGTATTTACGCTTTGAGGATATTAGTTAGTTAGCCTGTGCACTTGGGTTCCCTAGCCCAGGTGTGGCATAGCACCCCGAACGCTTGTATTTATATCTTGGGATTTAATAAGATTCTACCTTTATTATAAGTTTTAAATGTCTTGAAAATCTGGGGTGTTACACTTAGGGTCTCAAAACCACACTTAACTTCTTAAAAGTCTAGACTCTAGCATCCTAAGCTCAAACCTAGGCTTTGATACCAACTGTAACACCCCCGATTTTCATGCCATTTTTAAGCTTATTTACACAAGATAAACTTACCATCAAAACATGAAACGTAAATGCAGCGGAAGTTTAATATTGAAAACCGGGAAAACATGGAGTGTTATGCCACGTTCACACCGATGTGAACGCACATGCAAGGTCAAAGACCAACATCTAATGTATGTTTAACAACAGCGGCACACAGGCCAAAACACTAATAAAGCTGTCCAGGGGATCTAGTCTAACCAAGACTAACGCTCTCGCCATCTACTCAGGACCTGTAAAGCACATAAAGAAATGGGACGACGCCCGGTCAGCGAATAATGCTGGTAACCCATCAATACGGTTCAATAGCATATATATATATATATATATATATATATATATATATATATATATATATATATATATATATATATATATATATATATATATATATATATATATATATAGTTTAATACAAAATCATTTTCGAAACAGAATATGGTATATATCAGTTCAAAGCCATAGATAGAAGTCAACTGCAAAAACTCTATTTCACTCACAACAAGGACAAAGGGAAACAACATCCCAAACAACATCAAGACATGACAACAACAGCACAAGTACAACTCGATGTGTATTCTACTATCACCGGGTAGAACACCACCCGACATGCTCAACAGAAAAGGATAGACAATCACACATCGGCAATACATGCCATCGTGACATCACCTGTCACAAATTCAATAATCCATCCTTATGCCCGGTTCCAACCTTATGGCTACCCCCAACCTTATAACTAGTTCCAACCATTACCTCCAGGACCCCTGTACATCCAAGTCCAACCTTATGCCTCCGGGAACCGTCGTTCCCCACCTATAACCACCAACAATTTCCACCAACACATAGTACACGAGGGTACCGTTCAATACACGGCCGAAGCCACCCAAAACACGTGAGCCTGAAACACAGGTCACAGCTCCATAATCACATCACGGCCACCACGAGGATCACTGTCGTACCTTGTTGACTAATGTCCCATTCCATTAATCGTGAAATCCAGGTACCGCCAATACACACATTATCATCATAGGAATCAATCAATAGATCACAACAAAGATATGAAACCATACTCAACAAGAAATGATCACAATCCGTCAACAACGATGATCGACACAAGTCATCACCCACAAGAGGAAAGAACAAACCACACACGCTAGCAATTCAACATCGAACTAGCATGCTTATCAAACGGGTAAACCAAACATAGTACCGAAGAACATACAAGACTCATCATGGTTCAACGATCACAAGGTTGAACACTTAGCACGATTCAGGACACCAATTCCTAAATGGATTCCTACCATATAGTTCTAGACATACGAAACATCAAGAAGACACTCAAATAGCCCAACAAAAGAACATCGAGGAGTCAAAACATCAATTACCGAGTCAAAAGAATCACGGGGAACAAATCCCCAAACAACACCACTGTGTACCCCGCGGGTGGGGCCACGGGTGGACCCCCACCCGTGGTTCCGCCCGCGAAAACCACTCCCTCATACACACGTACCCCGCGGGTGGGGCGGCGGGTGGTGCCCTACCCACCGTTCCGCCTGCGGGTACACAACTGTACCAAAATAATCCCTTCGGGGATTTTCAACACCAAGTCCAAATTCAAGTCCAAAACACCCAAAATCTCACAAAATACAACAATATGCCTTGAATCAAAGGAATATCCAAGAAATGACATACAAGAATCCTAATAACAAGCTCTAGATACGCATTCTCACAAGACAATGCATCAAATCTCACATTTCATATCAAAAATCCCATGTAGAAGTCAAGAAATCATCATATAGGTAAGAAAATAGATTTTGTAAAGCATGGGTTACCTCTTGTAGCCTACAACTTCACTTATCACACCCTTACAAGCTTCTATCAAGGCTCTCCTTCAACTTCTACTTCACAAACACACCAAAAGGCATCAAAGATTCTATCTTTAGAAAAAGACACCTTAAAAGGTACTAAAAACACTAAAGGACCAAAGATCTTACCCTCCTATATGCTCAAGAGTAAGAAATGTTGAATCTTGGAGACCAACTTGAAAGATCTTGGAATTCCCAAACTTGGCTTGAAGAAGAAGCTAGCTAAATTCTAGAGAGAAGGAGGAGAATTTCTTTTTAGAGTGTTAGGGAAAAGAATGAAAGATGACTCTCGGTTAGCTTGGAATGCAATCATGAGGTGAAAGGTATTCATTACCCTCACTAAGATGGAAAAGTGTAAGGAGACAAGGGAACAATTCACAAAGCTTAAAGTACAACTCATTGACTTGGGTTGACTAGTCAATTTCTAGTCCCCGACTATTTAATTTTCAGGATTTTAGGAATTAAACTATCAATTAAGCTAGGATTGATTACTTAATTAATCCTTAAATAGAATTTGGATTTACGGGGTGTCACAAAAAACCTTCTTTCTTCTAACCCTCCTAGGCCCTACTTTGAAGCTCTTCTTCCTCACAACCTTCTTGCACAAGCCAAACCACAGGAAAACACCAAACTTAGATAAAGACACCTTAAAGCTAACTAAAAACACTAAATAACTTTAGATCTTACTCTTTCCTAAGCTTGGAAAATAGAAAGGTGGGATCTTGGGATGAATCTTTGCAAGGTTGGATGAGGTCTTTCTTGGCTTGGGGAAGAAGCCAAGTTTACTTAGAGAGAAGTGAGAGAAAAATTATCTTGCTAAAGTGGGGAAATGAATTTTAGGTTTGATAGGGTAAGTCTTCAAGACCAAGTAAGGGGAAAAGACCATCATACCCTTACTTTCCCTAGAAAGGCTTAGGAAGCCCCCAAGGAATTAGGTACAACCATCAAAGCTAAAAGGTACCCCTTTTGACTTAAATCAATTGACCAAGGAGTTGGTCAATTTAGGTCCTCTGACTGTCAATTTAGGAAATTGATTAAAAAGTCAACAAGGATAATTTAGGATTAATTACTCAATTAATCTTATTTAAAGGACAGGATTTTCAGGGTGTCACAAAAGACAAACTACTCCTGCTAGAAATTCCCCCCAAATTAAACGCCTCCTTGCACTCTAAGAAATAGCCCGATCCACGCATTGCCCCAATCGCATGGATTTGTAAGCGCTGCCTTGAACAGAGTCCATTTGCCTTCCTCCCACACTGCGACACACGTGTGTGGACGATCTTGTGGATATTTCTATTTCTTCTCCACGAAGCTGCCCCACACAAGTTGTAACACCCCTAAAATTTAAAAATTTGAATACATATGAAATAAAGGTAATACTATCATTAAATCCCAAAACAGAGCACACTAAACATAGGAGTTTGGGGTGCTATGCCACATCAGAGCTGGAGAGCTCAGATGCACAGGTTATACTATCTAAACATCCTCAAAACAAGGTCAATACATTAACACGGCACGCAGGCCAAAAAAGGAAACTAGCTAACTAAGCCTTGGTCCTCTAGCGCGCTCCGGAGCTACTCATCTGTGCCTGAAAGCCAAATATACCTGTTCAGCGAATAATGTTGGTAACCCACTCCAACGCGTTAAAATACAACATAGGTATATATATATATATATATATATATATATATATATATATATATATATATATATATATATATATATATATATATATATATATATATTTATACATAGGAGACTCTAATTTAAAATCGAGAATAGACTCAACAAGCAAGGACAAGCACATTTATCAGTTATAATCACGCATATAAAGATGCTAGCATACACCCTTCGGTCACACGATCCTCATATCAGTATTCAATCATTATCTCAACATATAAGCACACTTTGGTGGTGCCGCAGGACCAATCGCATGCCCATACATGAGGGTCAGCGCATATAGCGCTAAAACGGCCCGGAAGCACCCTGCCTCGTACCGCATCACGGAGGGGTTGATCGCAACCAACCGATGAACCACAGCTCATCATAACGTTTGATCGCAACCAAACGGTTGACCGTAGCCCAAATAGTGTGTATTTCTGATCGCAACCAGATTACGAACCGCAGCTCATTTATAACGTTTGATCGCAACTAAACGGTGGACCGAATCCCTATATATATTTATATACCTAACCGATCACAACCGGCCTGGTTAATAGCCGATGGTTCTCAAACCATCCAACTGCCCGTATAGCCAATTGATCGCAACCAATTGGGGTATCATGCACACATAACACATAGCAAGCACATGCAACCCACATTAGCACATAGGGAGGGGTAAAACATATAAATAAAACTTATGCGTGGTCAAACACATACTAGGAATAGTCCTAAGGGGTTCATACATCTTTTACCTAGGCCAACGGGTTACCAATTCAACTAGCATGCAATACACCAGACTCTTTTATCTTACGAAGGGTACCCGAAACATCAAACTAGACTCAGGCACGACAAACGGGGTTCGATGGGACACCACAGGGCACGGGGAAACATCAAACGGGGAAAGCAAATCAATCCACACTGGGCAACCAACGGGTGGCCGGCGGCGCCACAATGGGTAGCGGGTGCCCGGCAAGCAGTCAAGATTATCAAGATGAACACACAATTATCAAGATCCTCTCATAATCATAAAAAATATCAAGATCAGCACATAAGATCATCTCATAAACATCAAGATTATATCATAATCATCATAAAAGCTTTATCAAGACACAAGCATAGTATTGCATATCAAAGGAGCCAAAGGAGAAGATTATAGCAAGGAAAATAGGTTTTGTTGAGACATGGGTTGCCTCTTAGCCTTAATTAGAATCCTTGGCTACTAAGGTTCTTTCTCTTAGATCTCCTCTTCTTGATTTCTCCTACGTTTGGTGATAGGGAAATTCTTGGGAATTCTTGTGTGATGGAATCTATTGTGGTGTGAATTCTAGGTGCCTCCTATGTCCTTATATATATCTAAGAGTCCTAATTAGGGTCTGAGTGGTGGGGATTTACTAATTCTATTCCTTATAGGACTAAGGGTTTTGTTTAGGGATAAGGGTCCATGGTCTATGGTGGACCCTTCCTTAATTAATTAAGGGAATTTAATTCTCTTTTAAGGGTAAGTGATTAAATAATTAGTTTGGGTTAGAGGCCGTAACACGGGGTGTTATACCCTCCCCCCTTAACGGAAAGCTTTGTCCCCGAAGCTTAGGTTTGCTAAATTGACCACCTCCCTTATCCTACGGCTTTGCCTCGGTTACCTTAAGGCATTCCCTCATGGCATCTTTAAGTTCCCATGTTGCCTCTTCGATTCCGTGATTGGACCAGAGGATCTTTACCATTTCTGTGGTTCGTTGGCGAGTAGCCCTTGTCTTCGTAGGTTAGTGTGTGGTCCAGGCTTACGGCCTCGGGTTGCAACACGTGACTTGCATCATGCATGTATTTCTTTAGCTGTGATATGTGGGACACGTTGTACACCCGTTCCAGCTCGGCGGGTAGGGCGAGGCGGTAGGCCAGGTTTCCGACTTTTGCTAAGATTTCGTAGGGACCAATGAACCGGGGACTGAGTTTCCCCTTCTTTCTGAACCTCATCACCCCTTGAGTGGGTGAGATCTTTAGCCATACCTTCTCTCCTGTGGAGAATTCGGCATTCTTCCTCCCCAGGTCGGCGTAGGATTTCTAGCGGTCCTGGGCGGCCTTCATTCTCTCTTGTATGCGTTTGAATTTAGTTATGGTGTCCTGTAGGTATTGTGGCCCCAGGGTTACTGGGTTGACCATGTCTTCCCAACATATGGGTGTCCTACATTTTTGGCCATATAGTGATTCGTAGGGAGCCATGCGGATGCTTGCGTGATAGCTATTGTTGTAAGAGAATTCGATAGGGTCTAGGTGTTCTTCCCATGTCCCCTGGAAGCCTATCATGCAGACTCTTAGCATGTCTTCGAGAGTTTGAATGACCCTCTGTGTTTGGCCGTCGGTAATGGGGTGGAAGGCGGTGCTTAAGCTCAGTCTTGTCCACATGGCCGTCTGTAGAGATTTCCAGAATTGTGAGAGGAACCTGGGGTCCCTATCAAAAACAATGTTTCGGGGGATTCCGTGGTATTTCACTACCCGGTTTAGGTAGGCCCTGGCTAGTTGTGTCATTGTCCAGGTTTCTTTCATGGCAATGAACCGTGATGTCTTGGTTAATCGGTCTACTATTACCTAGATTTTATCCTTCCCTGTTGGTATTGTGGCTAATCCTCCTACGAAGTCCATGGATATGGAGTCCCACTTCCCTTGGGGTATTTTGAGGGGTTGCACGAGTCCCGGGCCTACACCGTTCGGCTTTTACTCTTTGGCAGTTCAGACATTTGCTCACGAAGTCTGCGACTTCCTTTTTCATGTTGGGTCACCAAAACAATTTCTTCACATCTTGGTATAGTTTATCGCCTCCGGGGTGTACGGAGTATGGTGAGCTGTGCCCCTCCTCTAAGATTTGTAGTTTTAGGTGGGCGTGTGTTGTGGGTATCCACCATCTTCCTTGATAGCGGAGGCTGCCATCATCAAATAGTTTGAATGGCCCGTCCTTTCCCTGAGCCAAGTCGAGTCGTATTTTATCTAACTCAGGGTCCTGTTGCTGCCCGGTTTTTATTTCTTCGAGTAGCGTGGGTATGATCCTGAGATTGAATAGGTGGATTTCCGAATTTGTTTGTCCCTGCTCCACTATTTCCAAATTAAACCTTTGGAAATCCTTGCATAATTCGTTTGACAGGACCCAGGTGGTGTTGAGGGAGTGGTTAGTCTTTCGGCTTAGTGCGTCTGCCACGACGTTAACCTTTCCCTCGTGGTACTGAATATCCAAGTCATAATCTTTTATGAGTTTCAACCATCTTCGCTGCCGCATGTTCAGATATTTTTGAGTGAAGATGTATTTCAGGCTTTTATGGTCCGTGTAGATCTTGCATTGTACTCCATATAGGTAATGCCTCCAAATTTTTAGAGGGAATACGATGGCGGCTAGCTCTAGGTCGTGTGTGGGGTAGTTTTCTTCGTGGGTTTTGAGTTGCCTGGATGTGTATGCTATTACCTTGCCCTTTTGCATTAGTACGCACCCCAATCCCTTTTTGTAGGCGTCGCTGAAAACTTCGAATCATTCCACTACGGAGGGAAGGGTTAGTACAGGGGTTGTGGTCAGTCTTTCTTTCAGTTCTTGAAAGGTCGAAGTGCAATTGTCGTCCCACCGGAAGGGGGTTTCCTTCTTCATGAGTCTGGTTAGAGGTTGGGTTATCTTGGTAAAATCGGGTACAAATCTCCGATAATAGCTGGCCAGCCCCCGGAAGCTCTTGACCTCCGAAATTTCCTTCGGTGTGGGCCATTCCTTGATTGCGTGGATCTTGGTCAGATCCACCCTGGTCCCCTCTTTGGTTATCACGTGTCCCAGGAATGCCACGGTGTCCTTCCAGAATTCGCATTTGGAGAATTTGGCGTATAGCTGGTGTTCCCTCAGAGTTTGCAAGGTTGTGAGGAGGTGTTTTTCGTGTTCCTCTTTGTCTTGTGAGTAGACCAGGATGTCGTCAATGAACTCAATGACGAAGTCATCTAGGTGGGGCCGGAATACTTGGTTCATGAGGTCCATGAATACTGCGGGTGCATTGGTTAGCCCGAAGGGCATTACCGTGAACTCGTAGTGGCCGTAGCGGGTTCGAAAGGCTGTTTTCGGGATATCTGGGTCGGCCACTTTTATCTGGTGGTATCCGGATCTTAAATCGATTTTTGAGAACACCCCCGCCCCCTTGAGTTGGTCGAACAAGTCATCTATTCGGGGAAGGTAGGGGTGGGAATAGGCCAGGCCCCTACACAGGGGCCTATGGCCTGGCCTGTTTAGGGCCTGGCTTGGCTTGGCCTGTTTAGTTAAAAGGCCAGGCCTAGGCCTATTTAATAGCCTATTTAGTTAAATAGGCCCAGGCCTATATGTGAAAGCCTGGCCTACGAGCCTGTAGGCCTGGCCTGTTTATATATATAATATATATAAAATAGATATTTAATATTTAATTATTTTATATTATATTTTATAACTAGTATTTTGTAATAATTATAATATAACCCAGTATATATATATAAGGACAAAGTCAATAAGATCTGATAATGATAACCCTAACTGCGTTTGTGGCTGTCGGCCTTTCCTGTACTCGTTTCATCGTTACAAGTCTACAAAGACTACAACAAACCAGACGCGGCGACTCCGGTGAGGGTGGGAGCGGCAAAGCGGCGCTGCGAGGCTTAGAGCGGAGGAACGGCGCGTCGAGGCTTCGAGCGAAGAGTTTGCGAAACGGCGACCTTGCAACGACTGTGCGTCTGCGACTCTACGAGGCGGCGAGGCAGTGAGGTTAGTGCGGTCTTCTACTCTTCTCTCTATTAGACGTTTATACTGCCTGTACTCCTGTAGAACTGCCTGTACAGCTGTACTCCGTTAAGTTCTGACAAGGATAAGGGCGAGAGGAGTGCAAGGAGGAAATCAAGCCAGATAGCAATCGAGAAGATGGTGGAGTGGGAAGAAGCAGATTATTTGACAGCTTGCGATTTACCCTTTGGGAATGAGATTGAATCAAATATGTGCCACCAATGATAGAGGAATGACAAAGGAAGAGTTGTTTGTTGTACAAACTGCAGGACAAAGAGATATTGTGTGCCTTGCTTGACCAGATGGTATGAAAGTTATTTAAGACTGCACTCATGTTTGGTTTTTGCTTTTCTGTTTTTAGGTGTGATATTACTGCCTGTTCCACTTTTAAGGGCATATGAATATCTTGTGAGCAGGAATTTTGTTATCTCTAACTGTATAGGTTTTATGATTGGCACTTATCGTTAAAACTAAACATCTGCTGAAACCATAAAATAGTAAATTATGCTAGCATTGGATGCTAATATTGTAGTTGTACACTACTCTTTGCACATTAGCAATACAGGATCATAATTTTTGGTAGTGGTTCTTAGTTCTAACCATAGACTAACATTTGTAATGGAGTTAATTGCACCCCAATTATCTTGCGATTAAATTTTTCTTAACATAATGTGCACAAATTGCTCCAAATTGTAATGGCCGTAGCATTTTAGGTGTGTTATTGTCCACAATCTTTGCTGACATGAACTTTCTGTTTTCATGAACATACTAATAATTGTACTGCTAATGATACTGCTAATGGTACATACTAATAAACATTTTAGTAATAATGCTATTTTCAAGTTAACATTTTAGTAATAATGCTATTTTACTAATAAACATTTTAGTAATAATACTGATAAACATTTTAGTAATAATGTTTAATAAACATACTAATAATTGTACTGCTATTTTGTAAACATTTGAGTGAACTTTTTGATAAAAGTTTAGTTAACATACTAATAATTATACATTTATACTGCTATTTTGTTTAGTAAAATGTTTAGTAATGAATTGGATACTTAGTTGTTTAGTTGTTTACTACTTTGAACTTGTAAATTTGTAAAGGACTTATTTATTCTCAATTTTTTTTCATTGTGTAGGTGGGTTCTGAACAAGAAGAGATCATGCTGAAGCCCGGACTTGTCATTTTATGGTTTATTGATTGATTGTAATTTTATAATATTTTTATGGTTTATTGATGAATTGTAATTTTATAATATGATACATAGATTTGTTGTAATATACTTATGTATGTATTATTTTATTAGGTATTAATTTTTTGTTTTTTTTTTTTTGTGAATTTTCCCCTTTTTAATACTTTAAAAGGCTTCGGAATATATGCCTAAAATAGGCTCAACGCTAAAATAGGCTTTGAGCCTATTTAAATAGGCTTAAAGCCTATTTAGGACTTACTTTGAAGCCTTTTTAATAGCCTACATGTTAATCAGGCTTTTAAAAAGGCTTCAGGCCAGGCCAGGCCAATTGTAGGCCCAGGCTTGAGCCTAATAAAAAGCCTACATACAGGCCCAGGCCTAGGCCCAGGCTTTAGATTTCCATAGCAGGCCCAGGCCTAATTTCCTAAAGCCTGGCTCGGCCTGGCCTATTTCCACCCCTAGGGGAAGGGGATACTTGTTCTTTATAGTAACTTGATTTAGTTCCCTGTAGTCGATGCATAAACACATGCTTCCATCCTTCTTTTTGACGAACAATACCGGTGCTCCCCATGGCGAGGTACTGGGGCTTATGTACCCTTTGTCTAGTAAATCCTATAGTTGGGTTTTCAGTTCCTTCATTTCTTTTGGTGCCATCCTATGGGGTGGTTTTGAGATTGGGGCAGCGCCGGGCACCAAGTCTACGGTAAATTCCACTTCCCTGGTTGGAGGTGCCCCGGGGATTTCGTTTGGAAAGACGTCTGTGAACTCGTTTATCGCCGGGATGGTGCAAGGTTCGGCTGCTTCGGTGCTGAGATCCTCGATCGAGCATAGGAAGGCTTTGTGCCCTTTCGTCAGGTACTTCCTCATTTTCATCATGTTTACTAGTTTGATTTCTGAGTTCTTGTGGGATCCGTGGTAGGATACCCGTTGCCGTTTGGGCCCCTCAAGACCACTTTTTGTTCGCCGCATAGAATCTGTGCTCAGAATTTCCCTAGCTAGTCCATACCCAAGATCACTTGTATTCTGTCCAGTCTGAATTGTATTAGATTGCTAGGGAACTCTACTCCTTCGATAGTGATCATTATATTTTTGTACATGCGATCACATTTTATTACTTCGCCTGATGCTACCTTGACTTGCAGTTGTACTCTTGTGTTGGTGTTTAAGCCAAGTTGTGTGGCGAATTCGGTTGCTATGAATGAATTGGTGGCCCCTGAATCGAATAGTACGGTGGCAGGGGCGATGTGTACGAGGAAGGTCCCGGAGACTATGTTGCTATCCCCGATTCGGGCTTTGCTTATGGTAAGAATTCTTCATTGGGTGATTCCCGTTTCCTTTGTGGGAACCGGTGCTATGGATTTTTGGGGCGAGATGTTGCTAGCAGTCTTTGATTTCTGCAGGGGGGTTGTGTGACTTTCCCCGATTTTCCTCTTGTGTCCCTGGTGTGTCTCCGGTGGGCCGTATGGTATTTGTTGAAGTTGGGCTGCCTTGGCAGAGGCTTCCTTGAGAGTCCTTGGTTTGTGTAGGGTTAGGGCCTTCCGACTCTCGAAGTTGAGGCCTATCACGAATTTCTCTATCTTGGTTGATTCAGTAGGTACTAGCTCGGGTGTGAGACGAGCTAGTTTGAGAAATTGTTGGTAATATTCCGTGATTAGGGTTTCTCCGTGCTTTAAGTGGAGGAATTCTTCATATATGGTTGCCCTTATGTGACTGGGGTAGAACTGTTCTCGTAGTCGTGCTTTCAGGGATTCCCAGTTGAACTCTGGTTCTTGTTTATAATTAGGTCCCACGTGGACCCACCAAAGGTCGGCTTCGTGTTTGAAATAGAAGGAGGCTACTTCTATCCGGCGGTCCTCTGGGCATTTTACTGCTTCGAAGATTTTGTCAGAGGTCCGGATCCATTCTTCGAGAATTGTGGGGTCTTCTCCTCCTGAGAAGATGGGCGGCCGATGTTTTGAGATTTGGTGGTTGACTTCTGAGTTCTCACTTGGTAGTGGTGGTGGTGGCTGGCTACTGTCTTGGAGGATAGTGCTGCTTAGTGTTTGAGCCACTTGAGCCAGTCGCTGCAGGTTCTGAATCAAGGATTCGTGCGCGGAGGGTTCCGGTGTCTTTGACTGTCTCCTCGTTAGTGCCATCCTGACAGTTTACAGGGCCGATAATATTTTTAAGTTGCATCCTTACCTTGATGCTATAAGTGTAGGGGGAGTTCTTTATATTAAGTGCAGAATAGAGTGAGGGGAAGGCTATGCAATGATAAGTGGGCTCACAATCTCACCACGCGTCCTAAGTTTCCTGAATCCTATGTTCCTAAATACCTAGAGTTCAAGCTTAATGTCCTAAAGTCTTGTCTTAAGAGTCTTATCCTAGGGTCAAACTTAGGCTCTGATACCAACTGTAACACCCCTAAAATTTAAAACTTTGAATACATATGAAATAAAGGTAATACTATCATTAAATCCCAAAACAGAGCATACTAAACATAGGAGTTTGGGGTGCTATGCCACATCTGAGCTGGAGAGCTCAGATGCACAGGCTATACTATCTAAATATCCTCAAAATAAGGTCAATACATTAACATGGCACGCATGCCGAAAAGGGAAACTAGCTAACTAAGCCTTGGTCCTCTAGCGCGCTCCGGAGCTACTCATCTGTGCCTGAAAGCCAAATATATCTGTTCAGCGAATAATGCTGGTAACCCACTCCAACGCGTTAAAATACAATATAGGTATATATATATATATATATATATATATATATATGTATATGTATATATATATATATATATATATATATATATATGTATATATATATATATATATATATATATATATATATATATATATATATATATATATATATATATATATATATATATATATATATATATATATATATATATAGATATAGGAAAACCATTTTGAAGCCGGAAGATATATATATACTTAGGAGACTCTAATTTAAAATAGAGAATAGACTCAACAAGCAAGGACAAGCACATTTATCAGTTATAATCACGCATATAAAGATGCTAGCATACACCCTAAGGTCACACGATCATCATATCAGTATTCAATCATTATCTCAACATATAAGCACACTTTGCGAAGCAGCAGGACCAATCGCATGCCCATACACGAGGGTCAGCGCATATAGCGCTAACACGGCCCCAAAGCACCCTGCCTCGTACCGCAGCACGAAGGGGTTGATCGCAATCAACCGATGAACCGTAGCTCATCAGAACGTTTGATCGCAACCAAACGGTGGACCGCAACCCAAATAGTGTGTATTTCTGATCGCAACAAGATTATGAACCGCAGCTCATTTATAACGTTTGATCGCAACTAAACGGTGGACCACAGCCCTATATATATTTATATACCTGACCGATCGCAACCGACCTGGTTAACAGCCGATGGTTCTCAACCCATCCAACTGCCCGTGCCATTATCTCACACAGCTGAATTGGTAGCTAAATATTTGATGATGACTTTCATGGATTGGAATATTGATAAAAAGTTGTGCGCAATTACATTAGATAATTGTTCTGTGAATGATGGAATAATTGAGAATGTGAAGGAGAAGGTTCAAGGTAGTGATCTTTTATTAAATGGTGAAATTTTGCATGTGTTGTGCTACCCATATAATAAACTTGGTCGTTCAAGATGGTTTGAGTGTTACTGGAAAAGGAATAGAAAGAATTCGTGATAGTGTTGTGTATTGGACAGCTACCCCAAAAAGAGTTACAATGTTTGAAAATACTGTTAGACAATTGGGTATTCAAGCGTCAAAGAAGTTGTCTCTTGATGTTAAAACTAGGTGGAACTCTACTTATTTGATGCTTGAGAGTGCTTTGCCTTACAAAATAGTTTTTCTTCGTCTGAAACAAAGGGGAAAAAAATATAAGTCTTTGCCAAGTGATGCTGATTGGCTCTTTGCAAGTGATATTTGTAAAAAATTGAAATTATTTTTTGATATCATAGAATTGTTTTCAGGGACAATGTATCCTACTGCTAATTTTTATTTTGTAAAGCTGTGTGATATTAAATTGTCTCTTGATAAGTGGTTATGTGATCCGGATGCTATAATTAACACAATGGCACATGAGATGAAGAAGAAGTCTGAAAAGTATTGGGAAGTGGTTCATGGTATTATGGGTTTAGCTTGTATTTTAGATCCTATAGGTACAAGCTCGATCTTGTGCAATACTACTTTGAACAAATCTATGGTGATATAACTGAATCTAAGATTACGGAAATTCGTCTATTATTTGTTAGAATATTGTTAATGGATTATGAAATGAAGTTTGCAAGCAATGAAAGTATTGGTATATCTTGTTCTCAATTGAGTGATGAAACAAAAGTGCAAGAAGAAGGGTATTTGCCAGGCTTTGCTCAGTTCCAAGCTATAAAAAAAAAAATAGAGGTGCATCCAAGACAAATTTAGATAGGTATTTGGAAGATGAAGTATTACCTATGACATCTAGTTTTGATATATTAACTTGGTGGAAATTGGATGGTTTTAAGTATCCTACTTTGCAAGCAATTGCTAGAGATATTTTGGCTATTCCTGTGAGTACAGTTGCCTCAGAATCTTGGTTTAGTATGGGTGGTATGCTCATCAGTCCACATCAAAGCAGACTGCATCCAAACATTGTTAAAGCGCTTGCATGATGTCAAAATTGGTTAATGACAGAAAAATGTAAGTTTAAGTTTTTGTTATTTTATTTATGCATTTTCTTCTTTTATTTAATTTATGTTTAATTACTTAATTTATATTTGTTTTCAACTAAAGCTATTAATGCAGAATCAAGTTATACAATTGCTACAATTTTGGATGATGATGAAGAGATTCAAAATGAAGCTAATTCCGTTATTATTGATTCGGTAACAATTTTATTTTCAATACACCTTTTATTTTTTCAAATAATGACCAATTTACTTTGACTATTTAATTATTTGTTTTATCTATTAATTTTTTTTTTAGGATTGATTTACAATGTGATGAAAATTTGGAGTTGGAAACATATTTTGGCAGCACTCAAGGTTAGAAGAACTGAAGAAGAAATCAACTAGTCAGTTTTTTTTTTTTTTGTTTTTTTTTTTTTTTTAAATTACAAGTTTGTTGGGAAAACATTGAACAATTGTATTTGAATATTTTAATTAGTTTATCTTTTTAATATATTTAGCAAATTTTATTCATGAAACTACTCTAAACATTATTAATATTTTGAAAATTTTTAATTAAATAAAAAGTGGTGGGTATCCATGGTGGCTACCGGGTACCTGCATCCGGTGGGTTGGAGGTGGGTTTCGAAATCTTCCACCCACCGCGGGTCAGGGGCGGGGGGCGGGTGGGGTAGGTGTGGAGATGGATCGGGTGATGGATATGTTATACCCCGACTCGTTGACATCCCTAGTGTCAAGGACTAATAGCACTAAGTTGAACTCTTATATGGGAAGTTGTGGGTTCGAGCCTTAGTGGAGGTGCTATTAGCTCAAAATAAAAAAAGTCCAGTATATGTAAGATTTTTTACATTTGATATCTGAACCAAATTTATATTTGTATATAATATAACTAAAAATATATCGGAACCAATAATCCATTAAGTTCACCTAACATTTAGTTTATATTTTTTTTTTGGGATATATTCATTTGAATGACATGTGTATATATATATATATATATATATATATATATATATATATATATATATATATATATATATATATATATATAATTTTTACTTTGAATTCTAATATAGTAATATATGTGAAATTTTAATATCTGATATCTGGACCAAACTTGTATTACTATATAACATAACTAAAAATATCTGAATCAATAATCAATTGAGTTCAATAAAAAATATAAAACTTGGTATATAGTTAAATTTTTAATTTTGATAATGTGAAAAATGTCTAACATTAAGTATAAACAAATAAGTTATGTTTAAATAAGTAATGCAAGTACAAAATATAGAATATGGTGATAAGTAAAAAAAGATGATAATGAATATAATCATAATAATGAATAAATATGTAAGTAGATAATGGTGATAATGTAGTTATAATGACATATAACCAACTAGATGATAGATGATTCTTATTTTCAAAATGAAAAATTGTGCTATCATGTTTTCTGTTCTCCAATTTTCAGAATTTTTTTTGAAAACTAGACAAATTTTCCAATTAGTAAACCAGCCTTCAATATTTCAATTTGGGGAGAGAAATGAGTAACTGCCAACCAAGGTGATACATATTATTTTTATATGTTATTTATGTGTGTTATAATTATTAATTCATATTATTTAACTTAGTTTAGTATTTATTTATTTAATAAAATGATTTATTATTCTTTTTGTAATCATTTACTTAATAAAAACTAATTAAATATGTTTATATTTATTTTATATTCATAAGTAGTAAAGTGGAGCCTACTCTTTTTTTTTTTTTAAATATATTAAATTGGAGGGAGTTACCCAAAAGCAACACGATTATAGGCTACTAGCTTGGCCATGAACACTACGCCAAATGGGGATACCAAAAAAGTCATCCTCTAATACACCTCTAACCATGTCTGGTGGATCTGATAACACATACAAGCCAACCGGGAGATTTATGGAAAACTTTGCCATGCTATCAGCTACACGGTTTTGCTCACGAAGCACAACTACAACCTGCCAAACTTCTATTCTTCTGAGTTTCTTCTTGCTAGCTTCCAGTATGTTGTGAGCCGTAATACATATGGGGGCCAAGCTCCTGACATATAGTTTACAACCTCATCCGAGTCAGACTCAAAAATTGCCTTGGTCCGAGCCAACAATGGGGAGGTGTTTAACCAACGTATTCGGAAAACTCATTTTCCACACAAAGTTGCCTAATGCACGATCCAGTCTAGCTCCCTTGAATGCTTCCGAGTTGTGGCCCCTTCTCCAAGTATATTTGGCTCTTTCAAAGCCTAAATCTACAAGGCCTTCCCTAAATATCCACTGGATGAACGTGACACATCCCGTAGTAGAGAAGCTTTCTTTATTTCTAACTTCATCTTGACAAGTAACTGAATTGAAGTCCCCAGCTACAAGCCATGGCTGGTTTTGACCTAGAATATCGTAAGTAAAGTCCGAAAAACAATGTTGTCTAAGGTGTTGGTTTGAGCTTCCATATACCACTGATAAGGTCCAATGAACTACAGCTCTATCATCAATCTGCAGAGTAATGAACTGCGGTGAGTATGAGAAACAACCACATTCAGACATTCTTTCCACATAACCTAAATACCCCCAGAGAACCCCACGGCCTCCACTCTTACCTACTCATCAAACCCAAAGCTAGAACAAATTTTGTTAGCTTAAACCCCGGAGACCTTGGGTTCAAGCAGACAAGCAATAATCGGCTTATGCAAACGCAAAAAAAATGATTCAGGGTGCGCCTAAAGGCATTGGAGGCCGCACCCTGGCAGTTCAAAACTAATACTGTGATAACCGAAAAATAATTTTTCTAAATTCTATTTTTATAAAATTTCAAAATAGCTATTTTCACTCTTCCAAAAATTTTATTTCGAAAACAGTGTATGAATTAAATATTTTTAAATCAAGTTTTAAATAAATTTAGCACCGAGAGTTATCCTATTTTGAAAATCCTAAATTTTGGGTACATTTATGTACCAAGTTTTGACCCAAAAAGTCAATATGAGTGAAACCGAAGAGGAACATGTGAAACCTGAATCAAGAGTTTTAATTAGAACTATCATTCAGAAAATCTATTTTTGACCCCAAGTTGTTTAAAATCATTTTTAAGAACATGGTCCATGATATAAGGTGGACCCTAAAAGTTCTACAAGCTAAGCATTTGTCTGAGATATTTTAGAACAAGCAAAATTACTCCTTTGCCCTCCACCCAATCATTTGTAACCTAGGGTTTTGCACCCATATAAATAGAACAATATCACTTGGTTTTCTTCCGATCCCTTTCATTTGCCTCTCCACTCCCAAGCTCTAGGTTCTGTAGAAGAGAAACAAGAATCACAGTAAGTGTTTTGATCCCATCTCATCCATCCATTTCATTTTATTCCTTAAGATTACTCATCTTTGCTTTCAAATCTTTGAGGTTTCCTTCCTTAAGTGTTGTTTGTGTGGTTTGTTTGAGGAGTTTAGGAAGTGAATGTAACACCCCAATTTTCATAATCAAATTTTGCTTAATATTTTTTTTTTTAAATTTACAATTTACTGAAATTATAGCGAAAGCATTAACTAACCAAAATAAAAATGGGTGTTACCGCCACGCTCAGGTATTTCTCTATACCCAAACGCTAAGGCTAATAGCAACTAACTGAAACAGTTCAAGGTACGTACTAGTACAAGAAAACAACTAACAATTCAACTGACTAACTAATAAATAATAAATTCTCAAGGTGGTTCGCTCATTCTCATTCTCAATGCTCATGCAAGAGTTCCTGCAAAAAAAAATCAAAGAATAGAAAACAAAGAAACAAACAAATTCAGCATTAAGCATGTAAGATCTACTTCACCCCGTAAAACATTTTGCACATAGCATGTAACACATAGGAGCAGATAGTTGGCATATAGCATACACCCTTCAAACATTTAATCTTTTATTATCAATAGAGCATAATCATATAGAACATAACTCAAATATGAAATACTCAGAATTTCCAACAACCATAATTTCCCAACAATACTCATAATTTTAAATACCAAATCAGTAGTTCTCACACTGGATATTTTAGGAACCTTTCAAAAGTAATATATTTTTTTCCAACATGGAGGAACACCAATCTCAATGCAATGGGCAGGGTCTTGTTTCATCAAGCCCTAGTGAACAGTAATCACCATACTGAACACTACACAAAATCCCATTCAATCCCAAATAATGGGCAGGGTCTTAATTACTTAAGCCCTAGTGAACAGTAATTCACTTTACTGAACACTACTCAAAAATCCCATTTAAACCAACCAAATGATGGGCAAGGTCTTATTCAATAAGCCCTAGTGAGTAGTACTCACTCAACTGAATACTACGCAAAAATCCCATATAAGTGGAACAGAACTAATACCTTAAGTATGCACACCCCCAATGGGTTTCCCAAGCCCAATGGGTAGTAACTAGTCCTAGTAGCCAGGATACGTTTCTACTGACTACTACTCAACAGGGTAAATACCCTAGTGGAAGACTCCGCTAACCACTCCTCAAAACAACAGGACTAAATATCCTAGTGAGACATGATATGTTTCTACTGCTCACTCCAGAAAACAACATAGAGTTTTTAAGCTCCCTAGTGAGTCGGTATATTCAACCGCTCACTCCACAACAAACTGGGTCATAACCCAAGTATCAATAATTTCACAACAGGATACTACACAAGTCTTAAGAATCAATTTCCTTTATCCTCAATCTTTATAAAAGTGACAACATTACCGATATTTTTCAAGCAAAAAAATTCTCAACACCTAAAATAAGGAACTGACAGAAATTTTCAGAAGGTATGACCTGAATTGCAAAACTTGTAGAAATATATTGGTAATACATTTTCAGATGAAATTTTCTAGATACAAGGTACAGTGAGTCTAGATTATACACAAAAAGTTTCAAATCAATCCAAGGTCTAAAAGTATTTTTCCCGAATTATTCCCCAACACTGCGCCAGACAGAAATTGAACTGGCAGCACACTGCCTCCACTTTACGAAATTTTTCTGGAAAAATCGAAACATATTTTTAACCAAAACTTTTTACAAAAATCAATTATAACAAGTCTAGGTTCTCCAGAAAACATTTCGAGCAAAAATAAGTTTAGGAAGAATTTTTCATGAATTTTTCTTTCCAGCTGCGCTAGTCAGAATTTTTTCAGGCAATGATCAAGTTGTGTAATATTTATGCTTCTTAATCACCACAAAATCACCATATCACATATGCAGGGATTTCAAAACATCTTAACTCATATATCTACTCACATAAAATGATCAAATAACTTTCCACGTTAAATATCACAAATTCAAAACATCTTAACTCATATATCTACTCATATATCAATACCGGGTATTACCGTGAAGGTTGTGTAAGTTGAGTAGAGAGGAAGGGGGGATCCACACAAAAAGAAGAAGAAGCAAAGGTAATAACCATGGACTCCCAAACTAGATTTTTGACTCTGTTAAATGCTAGAAATGAGATTTAGATGATTAGAAGTGCTAGATAATGTTTGTTGTTGTTGATCTATGATTGATTTATTGAGGATTGGAAGTGTTGGTTTGCATCTGGTTTTGTCTACAGGTGAAGAAGCTTGGGTCTGGTGCACACAGAAGGTGCACCAGTAGACCCAACGGGGCTAGCCAACGGACCTTGGCAAGGTCCGCCTGCTAGACATGTGAAACCACGTACCAAGGCCACGGATCCCAGTTCGATCCGTCGCCCTGCACCATTGCTTGGCGGAGCCAAGTGACGGGGCTTCCCAAGCCCTGTCACCAAGCTTCGCCAGGCAAAAGTTAGTTCTGGCCGGACCCTCTGTGGCTTAGCTACGTGTCGTTCGGATTGGGACTTGTGGGCCCTTGAGGCTCGGACACTCGGACTCGTTACAATGCGCTGGTAGAAGTTAGTTTCGTTGGATTTGGAGTTAGAAAACATGATTTACAGTTAGAAATGTGGGAAAAGAATATTCTGTTATTGTTGTTGTCTGTGGACTATATCAGCAAATGAATTTATAGCTATTGAGCATTGATATTTGATTGAGAAGCATGCCTAGATACTTGTTAGAATTTATTGAGAAGATATGTTAAGTTATTGAGAATTTGGCATGAAAAGTGCATAATTCCCTGTTTCACAGTAAATGAAATTGCTATCATCTGAGTATGTTTTGAGTTGAGAAGCATGATCAATACTTGTTAAGTATTTATTGTGAAGATTGGCTAAGTGTTGAGTTTTAGTATAAAGCAGTGCATTTTTCCTTGTGTCACAGTGAATGAGTATTAAAGCATATAATTTCACAGTAAAGAACATGTTAGTAGATTTCATTGCTTAAAGTACATTATTAGCTCTAAGTAAAGCCTAAGTTCTATTTCAAAAACCTATATCTATTTTGGAAAATCATCATCTATTTGCATTGAGAAGATTGCATGATATTTGATTTCCAAAATGTGAGAAAGAGAAGTTGTTGAGTTTTATGTGCATAGAAAGCTTGCATAAGTGCATTAGAAAGAAGTTGCATGAGATATATCTATATATTATCTATTGTGAGAAAAATAGAGTTTTGGAGGCCCTTTAGGACTATGTCCTTTCGGAAGAAAAGAGAAAGAAAGAAAGTTTGAGAAAGGAAAGAAATGGTCAAAGAAAACCGAAAGAGATATATGAAGTAACTTGGTCGATATTCCCGGGTTACTAGGTTGGATACTACCCGCCGGGCTTGTAATCCTCGTTAGGGGGTGTGCACACTGAAAGTACAATACCTGATTCCACAGAGAAAGAAAGAAAGAGAAAGAAAGAAAGAAAGAAAGATTAAGAACCATGAGTACCGGTTCTGTGGGCGAGTTGAGTATTAAGCCGGCTATATTGCCGAGCCCGGATAGGTCCATTCACGATTCGTGAAGGTCCTACCTCCCCCACGAGTTAGAGGTTCTGTTGATACAGATGTGGCGGCTGCAAGAGTTTGCACCGTTCGCTAGAGCTTCGCTATGGCGGAGTACCTGCCTTGCACAAAGAAGAGCAAAGAGATTCATGAGAAGGTTTGAGAAAGAGGAAAGAAAGCAAGTAAGAAAGAAGAGAAAAGCGAGTCAAGTGACTCAATAGAAATTAAGAAAGAAAGAAAGAAAGAAAGAAGAGAAAAGCGAGTCAAGTGACTCAACAGAAAGTAAGAAAGAAAGAAAGAAAGAAGAGAAGAGTGAGTCAAGAGACTCAACAGAAACCTCCACACAGAAAAAGTATTTCTTTTTACATAAGAGCGAGAGTATATACATATATATACTTATAGCATCATGACATTTATTGTTGCATGACTTGCATGATTTGCATTTAGAGTATGATGAAAAGCATAGTACTTTGTTGTTGTTTATGAGTTGACATGATAGCATGAGTTTGCTTGTTGAGTGTTATCTACTGAAGTGCCTCCGGGATTCAAATAGCGTAGCCTCCGGGATTCAAACGGCGCGTGCCTCCGGGATTTAAACGACGTAGCTTCCAGGATTCAAACGGCGTGATCTTCAGCAAACGTCAAGCTTCGAAACAATCAACTCTGCAAAACATCAAATTAAAGCGTCTACAATAGCTTCAAGTTGCTTTCAAAGGGCTTCAAGATCTTCAAAATACCTACAAAATAGCTTTAAGTTGCTTCAAGATCTTTAAAACCTGCAAAAAATGCCTTCAATGCCTTTAATTCTTCAAGATCTTCAAATGCCTTTAATTCTTCAAGATCTTCAAATGCCTTCAAAAGAGCTCTCAAATCTTCAAGCCTTCGAGTTGTCAAGCGTTCTTCAATGCCTTCAAGCTCTCAAGTCTTCAAGTTGTTCTCAATGTATTTAAGGTGTGATTTAAAGAATGAAATTGATGCTCTATTTATAGTGAAGTTTGTAACTAAAATCCCTCAACAAACTCCACTAATATTTATTAAATTGAATTAATTAATTATCTACTAAAATGAACCTTACCAAAATCAAGTCTAAGTTCATTATTGTTGGTCCCGAAAGGGTGGCGAGAAGTCTAGAGGGGGGTGAATAGACTTCTCTAACTTTTCAACTTTTTTGCAAAACATGCAAGACAAATAACACTTTGGTAATTTCAACTATAAATAACTAGCATAAGCAAGTTAAACAACTTAGAGTGCACAACGGAATATATAACGGTAAAGTGTTATGCTTAAATGTGTGGTGCTCAAAGAGAGATTCTAAACATGCAACACGTTAGAAACACTTGATATGGTTCAAAGATGATGTACGTAAAGTTTGGCTTGCATGCAAACGTGGGAACTATCAAACCCAGATAGATAAAGATATGCGATAAATCGTAATCGGGTTAGTTCGTAGTTAGAATAAGCATGCACGAAATATATGAGCAGTAAGTAAATAGAGAGAGAGATTTATAGTGGTTCAGAGATGGTGTAATTCTCTTACTCCAATCTTCTCCTTTTACTTTAAGGAGGAAATTCACTATTTTTCGATCACCCAGATACAATAGTGAATAAGTGTCCACCGACACTTCTCCGAGTGCTTCGCACAAAGCAACACTCCACCAAGGTTTTTCGCAAGCTCCTCTTGTTACTCGGCCTTCCCGAGTACTTCGCACCAAGCTGTACTCCTACATCACGAGAACTACGCACAAAGCTACGCTCTCACAGGGTTTTCACAAGCTCCCCTTGTTACTCTCCCCTTGACACCGAGTGTTACGCACAAAGCTACACTCAACCAGGGTTTTTCACTCTCTCTAGTTACTCCGCCCTCTTTCTACACTCAGTAGAGAATTTTTCAAAGAGATAAAAATTTTCTCTCACTCAGACTTGAATTTTGTTGTATATAGCTCAATATATTCATTCTTGGCTGATTTGAATATTGCTTGCTTTTCTCTTGCTTGTATATCTCAATTTTTCAGCCGTTGTTCAAGTGTGTTTGTCTTCAAGTCTGCTTGGACAATTTATAGCCAATGAAAGCTATTTGCCCGTTGATCAACTTTCGATCTCGATCGTCCATCTTCGTATGTAGTTGATCAAAATAAAATTGTCAACTTGATTTGAAATATTAGGTAGAAGTCTTTTCGCATTTTGTCAGATGATTTGAATATTTTGCCCGTTGCCGTATCTTGAATTTTGTAGCCTCCAAGATTTGAATAAGTTCGACGCGGCAATCTTGACATTTCTTGTCATTCATAAATATTCTGACATATCAAGTTGATCAAATAATTTATCTGCTGATTCTTGCTTGAGTATGAAGCAATATCTCCATGAATCAGCCTCCTTCAAGCGTCTCCGGTTCCACCGTATAAAGATTGATGTTAAAATGAAAATATATCCGTTCATTTTCTCCTTCACGATCCTTGTAGAATAATATACTAGAACCTTCTGTAAAGACTTCATAGTTGTTCATGGTGAGATGCTCTGTTTCGATTTTGTACTTGGTCCACCATACTTGGTGTGTTTCTTCATCTGGTGCATGGCTTTTGTGAGACTTGTGCATTCATCTTGGTTAGTCTCCTTTTTACTTAGTCTCCAACTTGGTTAGTCTCCTTCTTGCCTAGTCTCCAAGTTGGTTAGTCTCCTTCTTTAGGTTAGTCTCCTTCTTGGGTTAGTCTCCCAAGCTAGCTAGTCTCCTTCTTTGGGGTTAGTCTCCCAAGCTAGCTAGTCTCCCTCTTGCGGTTAGTGTCTCAAGCTAGCTAGTCTCCCATGTTGGTTAGTTTCCAATATGGCTGGCTTAGTATCTCCTTCTTGCCTAGTCTCCAAGTTGGTTAGTGTCCTTCTTGAGGTTAGTCTCCCAAGCAAGCTAGTCTCCTTCTTGGGTTAGTCTCCCAAGCTAGCTTGTCTCCTTCTTTGGGGTTAGTCTCCCTCTTGGGGTTAGTCTCCCAAGCTAGCTAGTCTACCTCTTGGGGTTAGTCTCCCAAGCTAGCTAGTCTTCCATGTTGGTTAGTCTCCCATACGGCGGTACCTAGTCTCCCATACAGTGCTCCTTAGTCTCCCAAGTAATGTAAAAATACTTAACTTGAGATTCAAACTTAGGACCATTTGGCATAGCTTACACGCGTATCATCCAACTCTTCTAGCATGGTTCTTAGTGATTTATTCGCATCATAATTGTGTTAAGCCATAATCCCGCTTAACTTCTTCAAATAAATTATGATCTTCTAGACTTGTACATGGATTGCATGATATGGGTGCACCATACTAAGTAGACTCAAACTGACTCAAATAGAATAAAATTGGGGACTACTTAATTTTTCAAAAATACATTCGGCTCATCAAAATTTACAATTTATTTCTAACAATTTCCCCCTTTTTGATGATGCCGAAACTTATACCCAAGTCATTTTGGCTTTGTCAATTTTTGAAACATAATTTCTTTTAATTGCTTTTATTTCCACCAGCCAATTGACGGGTTTACCAAAAATTGAGACTTAGAGATTTTTAATTGGACAATCCTAAACGTATACATGAGACTTTGATCGTGGGGTTTGCATTTTTCTTTACAGCTTGAATTTTTCTTCCCCCTAAATTTTATCCTCTCATTTATACGTATAAATTATTAGTTCTAGGTCCAAATTAAAATCTTGTAACATACTAAACAAAATAGCTAACACACAAAAAGTATGGTACCAATTTTTGTCATGCATATTCAACCCATTTTAGCATAGCAATAACGTACCAAAAGATAGAGTGCTAGCTAAATAACTTATACACCAAAAATTATGAGATGTGTCAAACAATTTGTACCTCCCTCTTAGCTTTGCATTGATGTGCGCTCGTAGCTTCTTGAAGTCATTGTCGTAGCTCTTATTTTGGTACGGGGCAGTCACTTGTCCAATGATGTAGTAGCCATAGGTTTCTCTTATGCTTTCTCCTCTCAACACGCCGGCTTCGTGCCAAGTAATGCACTCATCAAAGGATCGGCCATCACACATTTGTTCACTCCGATGTCCGAACTCGGTTTGAAGCTCTTGTAAGTTTTGCATTCTTGTGGCAATTGGCTTTGTCATTGGTGCATTCGTCGTAGGTGCATTCGGCGTAGGTGGTAACACATCATGTGAGGTTGAGCTAGAACTAGGACAAGTACCTTTGAGATAATCAATCATGCTCACACGGCCTCGACTTTGACCACTTCGACCTCTTGTTGTTGTTGGTCGAATGAGTTCCACCAATGGTCCTCTCGGCTGTGGAGCTCTCGGTTGTGATGCATATGCATAAGCTTGAGGTACAAAATGACTTGCTAAACCTTCCCCCTTTTCGGCAGCATTAACAAATTTTTGAAAGCTCTCCGAGGAAGTATTTTGTTGTTGTCGCACATCTTCAAGAAGATCCATGTTGATATGAGTTTGTTGAGGAGTCCTTTCATTTGTTGCTCCAATAACTTGAGTCTTGAAATTGTTTCGGACCCCATCTTGCCCATTTCAACAAATAATTTCAATACTTCATTTTTCAACTCCTCCTTTGCCGTATCAATTTCATTCTTCAATAGTCCTTGCCTATTGAACAATTGCATAGCACGATCAATCATATTCTTATGATAATCATCAAGCTTGTTGTCCATGGCATCAATCTTGTTATTCAAACCTCTCGTGGGATCTTGAATAATCAACTTAACATCTCCAACAATTTCCTCCCGTAAGGATTGAACATTGAACGATGTTTCGGCTTGAATTGGTAGTGTTGGATTCGCATTGAGTGAATGAAATCATCTTGAGGAGTGGTAATTGGATTCGGGTCTTGGAGCTAATTCTCATACGTCCATTCTTTTAAATTGATCAAACCTTTCTTGCATTGCATTAATCTAGTCTGGATCACTTAGAGCTTCTTCAATGCTTGTGGGCTCCACCTGAAAAAGAAAACAAGAAAATAAAGTATCTATATTTGAGGACCTTGTTTTTACTCCTTTTCGTGGATCACCAATTACTAGCTCTGGAGGATGATTTTTGAGCCATCTCAAGTCAGGTTGTAGATTGCTTGGATTTTCCACATTTCCTTGCTCAGTAGGTAAGTTGGAGGTAGACACATTTTGCTCATCAGATTGCTCTCCAACTTGTGCTTCTGCTTGAGAATTTAGATTTTCCACGTGTGGATCTTCATTTACTTCCATGTGTCCTTCACTATTGAAATCAATGTCCAATTGCTCCATACCTTGTACAACTTGATCTTTAAAAGATATGTCAGTATCATTAAATGATTTTTCAACTTGACAACTTTCCTGATCTGCACGCTCATCAAAAGTCATTAGATATGTTTTACCATTATTAAGAATAAAACATTTGATGCCAAAAGTATGGAAATAGTTGAGTTTAGGTTTTCTCCCTTTCCATAATTCGTACGGAGTCTTCTTGTAAGACTTGTGTATCAAGCTTCGATTTTGCGTATAACATGCGGTGTTGATTGCTTCAGCCCAATATCTTTTAGGTAGCTTGGCTGACGTAATCATCACACGTGCGGCTTCTTTTAGCGTTCTATTTCTTCTTTCGACTACACCATTTTGTTGTGGTGTACGTGCGGCAGATAATTGATGTAGAATTCCTTGAGAATTGAAGTAGGCTTCAATTACTTGATTCACGAACTCTATTCCACGATCAGTTCGGATTTTTGCAATTTTCAAGTCTTTCTCGTTTTGTAGTAGCTTAAGTAGTTCTGGCAACTTTTGCTCCATTCATTTTTCTTGTTGAGAAATATCGTCCATGTGTACCTGGAAAAATCATCAACAACAACTAGTGTATATTTCTTACCACTTAGACTTACAGGATCTACTGGACCGAATAGATCTATGTGTAGTAGACTTAGCGGTCTTGTTGTGGATTCTTGAGCTTTGGATTTGAGTGATGACTTGATTTGCTTTCCTCTTTGGCAAGCATCACATATTTGATCTTTCTTGTAAACAATGTCGGATAGACCTTCAACGAGTTTGTTTCTTGCTAGCTTGTTGATAGTCTTGAAGTTTAGAGGAGTCAACTTCCTATGTCATTCCCAACTTGTTGCGATGTGAGTTGTTTGCTAGTAGACATATTGATTCTTTTGTTGTGTTCTAATCCACCACATACATATTTTACATATTTTTCTTCCTTATTCCTTCGAGCACAACTTCTCCCGAGGAATTATTCTTCACTTAACATTTGTCTTTGAAGAATTCTACTAGATACCCTTTGTCACAAAATTGACTTGTACTTAACAAGTTGAATTTCAGACCTTCAACAAAGGATATGTCTTCATCCTTAAACCATTGCAAAATATTGTACCAATTCCTTTGGTTATGCCGTATCGTTCATTTCCACCGAATACGACTTTTGGTCCTTCGATATTTTTAAGATTCACAAGACTAGATTTACTTCCAGTCATGAGTCTAGAACATCCACTATCGAAGTACCAAATTTTCTGCAAATAAATTACACATTTTTAGGTACCCAACTTGATTTGGGTCATTGGGTGTTAGTCATTTTTGGTACCCAAATTCACCTTGTACTCACTGATCTAAGTTTAGGTGGTTTGAAAATTGACTCGATTTTTTGGCACTTGGGAAGAAGATTGTTTGAGCCTATGATAGGCATTAAATCTGAACTTAGCCCATGGTTTAACATCATCAAACCAATCTTGTTTAGAGGGATAAAATCTCCCTGCCCCAATTCTCGGATTTCTTCTCATTCTCTTATGAGGGCTTTGTGCACTTGACTCATTGGTGTGTTTCCATTTAGGAACAAACTTTTGCATTTTTATATACTGCTTAGGCGAAATATTGTTTCTTTGAGGCTTCGGCCTAACAGCATTAAATTTTACATTAGTTTGATAACCAATTCCTTGTCTCATTGTGCTATCTTGACCTTTTACAAATTTTACTACTTGAACTTTATTATTTAAAGTAGTAGTAGAATTGGTCAATTTTTCAGAGGCTTGAGAACACGATGGATCATAACCGAGTCCGGTTTTATCACTTGAGGGTTTTTGCATATTTTCCATTTTGTCCATTATTTTGGATGAATGTGTAAACGTTGCTATAACCTCTCTAAGGTTGTGTTCTCTCACTTCCCTTGATTTACACTCTTCTTGAAGACAAATAATTTTATCTTTCAAGTTTTTCACTTCAAGTAGAGCATTTTGCAATTTTTCATTTAATTGATCTTTTTCAAAAATCAAAAGATAATTGCGCTCTTTGAGTTGAGAGTGAGTGTCCATTACGGTTTGACATTCTTCCATTAAGTGAAAGAAGGACTCTCTAGAAAATGAAGAATTTACAGAATCATAAGAATTAGATGTTACCTCAATTTCCTCATTTCCATTTGCCATAAGACACATGTCCTCGTATGGTGTGTTGTTGGAAATACTCATACAAAACATTGCATTGTCATCCTTTGAGGTGTCACTTTCATCACTTGAAGATTCTCCTGACTCACTTATTTCAAGTGGGTCACTAATAAGTGTTTTTCTTCTCTCTTTTGTGAACCTTTTATCTTTGGTCTTGAATTCTTCTTGTTGAGAGTTAGAAATATTTGTATATTGACTTTTACTTACCTTGGGGTGTGGACAACTTGCTGCAAAGTGTCCAGGCTTTCTACAGTTGTAACACAAATTTGAATCTTCTTCAACTATTTCTTTCTTCGAATTTTTCGTTGCATTCCACGGTTTTCCTTGTGGATTTTTCTTGTAGTTGCTTCTCTTCATGAGTTTCCTAAATTTCTTGACAAAGAGAGAAAATTGATCATTAGGCAGTAATTCAACATTTTGTACTGACCTTGAGGTTGATGGTTGTTCGGCTATGAGTGCGTTGTTCTTTTCTTCATGATCTTCCTCTATTATTGATTTCATCTCGAATTCATAAGCTTTTAGATCACTAAACAGCTTGTTGGTTGATAGAGTTTTTAAATCCCTATGATCTCTCTGGCCGTGACCTTCATATCCCATGTAGAGATGGTAGACCACGTAATATTTTGAGTGAGATTTCCTTTTGATTAATGTCTTTGCCAAGATCATTAATTTCTCCTCAGATTTTAGCAAATCTTGTTTCCATGTCAGTAATATTCTCGTCATTTAGCATTTTGAAATCCTCGAATTTCTTCAATGCTATGGTGAGCTTATTATCCTTTTCTTGCTCGTCTCCTTCACCAATTTCAATGAGCGTTTCCCAAACTTGTTTCGCGGATTGACATTTTCGAACTTTTGGAAATATCGTGTCATCGATAGATTTAAACAAAATATCCTTGGCAATATTGTCCAAGTTATTTCTTGTTCTATCTTCACGAGACCATTCTGCTTTCGATTTTGGATTGTATTGTTGAGTGTCGCTTGTTTGTACGAATGAAGTGTTGACTTGTAAAATCTCAATAGGACCACTCGTAACCACTTCCCACATTTCATCATGTAATGCGGATAGATGTACCTGCATGCGAATTTTCCAATCATCAAATTTTTCTAAGGAAAACAATAGATTTTGGGCAAGAGTCATATCTCTTTTCATCATCTTGATTTTTCGAGATCTGTCTAGCAGTCAAAATTGACTCAAATAGACAACTGCTTTGATACCAATTATTGGTCCCGATAGGGTGGTGAAAGTCTAGAGGGGGGGGGGGGGGGTGAATAGACTTTCAAGCTTTTTCAAAATAAATAACTCTTTGGTAACTTTAACTCTAAGTAACAAGTAAATAGAGTAAGCTTGAACTGCACAGCGGAATAAATATGTGTAAAGAGTTATGCCCAATCAATAGATTTGAATCACATGCACGTGTAAGCTAAGTACAGATGATATGTAAAGTGACATGAGTATCTTGAATATTTAAAGGAGATGGTGCACTCAATATATAACAATAATATTCAAGATTGTAAATAAGATTTCGTGTCACGTCAACCGTATGACGAACGTCACATGCAACACGTCAAACTTTGCTTAGAATAATTCAAAGGTTAAGCTCGGAAAGTTTGAGTTACATGCATACGTGAAAACACGCTTAAACCCAAAAGATTAAGATTAACAGTGAATAGTAAACGGGTTAGACGGATAAGATAGATAGATAGAGCGAATTATGTCAGTGCGGTATGTAAATGAGAGAGGCAATTTATAGTGGTTCGGAAGTGGCGTAATCTTCCTAGTCCACTTTACTCCATTCACTTCTAGGAGTAATTCATTATTTTCCACACACAGTTACAATAGCGAATAAGCGCTACACAAGCACTTCTTCCGGATGTCTTGCACACAGCTACACCCAACTCCGAGTGTTTCGCACACAGCTACACTCAACTCCGAGTGTTTCACACACAGCTACACTCAACGCCAACTAAGTGTTTTGCACACAGCTACACTCACTAGAGTATTTTGCACACAACTATAGTCTTCTAAGAATTACAAATACAAAGGTAATTGTATCTCTCTCCAACTATTTTTGAGACTATTCAGACTAAGTCTCTAATGAATATTTAAGCACTTGCACTTTTAGAATTCGCACTTGTTCATCCGTGTTTTTGCCTTCAAGTCTTCATGGCCTTTTATAGGAAATCAAATATATCCGTTGGAGTGGGATAATTTGATATTTGAAATTTGAATCTTCATAGCCTGATATTGTTGACAATAGTAGATCTTCAATTTTGATTTGATTGTCAACTTATCTGACAAGATAATATTTTATGTCAACTTGATTTTCAAGTTGTTCATTTAAAATATTATTATCTTTGTCAATTTTGAATTTCCAACGTATCTTTTGAAATAAATCCTTCTGATAGAATTTATTTCTAGGATAAGTTTTTATACTCATGTCTTCATAAATATTTCTCCCGTTCTGATCATATCTTCAGGCAATTTGAATTCTTGTGGCATGTGGGTTGAATAAAAATAAATTCCTTCGAATTTATCCATTTTTTGATCATCTTGCTTCTTTGACACATTGTGCTCCTTTGACTTCGGCACTTCTTGCTTGTTTGACTTGAACATTGTGCTTTTCTGATTAAATCATATTGTGCTCCTTTGGACACATCGTGCTTGTTGACATTGTGCTCAAAGACATTGTGCTCCTTTGGGACATTGTGTTCCATTGGCACATCTTGCTTGTATGAAATCTTGACTTGTAAAAAATAAATCCTTGGCGGGAATCGATCTCGAGTATAATCGTTTTATGTAAGGACTTTTACCATTTCGCCATTAAGCTCATCCAATTATTTATTGCAACTCTATTCCTTTATGCTTCTTTCTCGGATGAATACTCGTAGGACCAAAATTAATTTTGTTCTTCATATGGTAGATTTCCTTTGACTCGATATTCTCGATTATGATGCTTGTACTAAAGACCTAAATTCTAAGGGGATCTATAGTACATTTGGCTCATCAATACTTTATTACAAAGAATATTCCTATCTATATATTTTATAGAAGTTAAGTTATTAAAACTACAGAAACTTCCATATAACTTCTCCAACAGTCATATTTGCATTTATAAATATTTTGGAGAAACATCTGAAAAGACAGATGCAAACATTATATATCTTGTTGCATATCTTGATATATCACAATTCTACAGGAAATTCTTAAACAAAGCAACTTAAGAATTTCATTCATCTTCTTGTATCCCAATCTTGAACCTTGTTGTTTCTCACATGTATTACAAATTACAAACACTTTTTCCAAAATTAAATCTATTTGTGAAAGGGGCACGTACCAAGTGTTTCACGCATGCATCTTTGTGAGTGGATTTGTTCTGCATGTATTTTTATTTTGGGGATTAATTATCACACTGCATGGCTTAATGGTGGGCCACTGGAATTATTTTCTAATCATTGCTTAATTAGCTTCAAAGCTTGACCGGCTGACTAGAATGATTCCAAATGCTTTATTAAATTAGCCACCCAAATTCTGCTCCTAGATAATTAGACATTTTAAACGCATGCCGTGAAGATTTTCAAATTGGGTTTGGTTTGTGATGGATATATTGGAAATGGCCCAATAATAATAGAGACCCGGGGTCCAGGATGTATAACACGAGCAGTCCAAGAAGACTCTCAAGCCCGGAGCCTGCCTACGGGCCGAGAATGATGGGCCTTGACTTAGTCTCATGGCCCACCGCATGGGCTTGGACTTATTCCTACGGCCCACCGCATGGGCCTTAACTTAGTCTTTTGGCCCATCGTGCAATTAGCAAGTTAGTTAGGGTTATTTTGTATAAATAGGCATGTGTTTGTCCTATTAAGGGGACACCTTCTATCTTGTCTTGATCTTTACTATAATAGATTTATACCTGTTGTAATCGGCTTATCAATTCACTAATCAATACAAAATTGTCTCCATGATATATATTTATTTCGCCATTATTTTACCTTGCCTATCCATTTATTATTTCATTTATTTATAGGATTTATTAACTCGGACCCCAGGTTAATTAAATCCATCATTGGCTCTCTTGTTGAGAGCGACTGTACATGCTCGAGCCTGCTCTACTTTTGGTCTAACACGACTATCACGATCAACTAATCACATTCACGATGGTGTTGGAATGGCGACATCGTTAACCCTTTTGAACATCGATCCCTAGAAATCACGATGCTTCCACCACTGCCATTAAGGCCGCCCTCACGCTAGCCAAGGAAATCCAATTGATGAGCAGGGACGTAATCCCCGATGTTCCTAACAACCGTGAAGAGCGAGAAAAGCATGTTCTCCGATCCGTTTCAGCATCCTCGCCGGAGAGATCTGTCATCATAGTTTTGCGCGGTCCTTATAACAGGTTGTTGGCGACATCTAAGATCCAAAAACTTGAGATGAAAATAATAATGCCACGGGGTAAAGCTTCTGATCGAGGATTACCCGTATGCCATAGATGCGCTTAACGCCTGGTTGATCCCAATTAGGCCAGAGAGAAGGAACAAATCTCGCGCCTCTTCAGTTTGCCCCTACAAACAGATCCCGGTGATCCACCATAGAAGACAACGTCTTAGGGATCCACCACCACCGCGCGGTCGTTCGTGATCGCAGCGGACCGCCTAGCAGTCCGTGGGAAGCTTCAGTTGGGTTCTGGTGGCCAATCAAGATCTTCTTCCCGAACAGCGTTATCAGCATGCACCGCCTTTCATCCGGAGGGTGTGGTGGTAACTGCCATCCTATCGACGACACTCCACTTCCCGTAATACAAATCGCAGCTTCCGTAGGCTTTGAAGATGACGTTGAATGATCCGGGGGAAGCCGTAACCAAACCGCATTGCGGGATAATGGGAATGATGCAGAGTTGTCTAAATCAATAAATTATTTGATATAAAACGGCATTGCCTTTTTGCACCAAAGAAAACTGAGGAAGATCGAAGTTGCGGAGTTGAAACAGTCTAGCTAGCTAGAGTGAGGTCTTACCCATGGCGACCCAGCAGGTTCCTAGCGAGGGTAGATACCATCGCATTCCGCCCGTGGATTTAATCGAAGATGCCGTCCATTCCATCGCCTGCGAGGGATGTGACGATGTCATTAAATTTCCTTGAAGCTTCAGGGATGATTTTCAACACCAGCGGTGTTCTCAATGCCTATATTCTTACCCATAAACCCATCGTCAATGTACAAGACTATGGGGTTGTCATTACTGATAGATGCAATAATTCCTGTTTTTGCGTACATGTATGTACATATACGGAGTAATATATATTATCTCTCTAAGAGAAAGATGGTTGTTGGGTTATGTGTACGTACTGTACTACGTTAAGAAATCAGGTGAAGGTGCATGATAAAGGAAAAATGTCGCCCGGAATTCGTGGATCCTATCTCTCACCGACTCTGCGACAAAGACGGCAGAATTGAGTTGGGGTTCTCCATGAAGGCTCCGGTGTAATCGTAGCTCCGTAACTTCTCCGCTTCTCCTCATGTGAAACCATTTTTATGTTGGGTCGTCATGAGAAACAAACAGTGATCATTCATCTTGAAACATGTCCCATTTGTAACATCATGTGTGCTGTTACCGGTGACCATACAGTTACTCCCTATTTGGTACGACCGGTCATCGTTGTATAGTAGGCGTAAACGTTAGCGAAAGTGTCGCAGCCCACAGCTACGAATTTGTTGGAGATCTGGTCGACCTACAGTTTCAACGATCCCAAGCAGTACCATCCTTGCCGTGGGGGATTAGAAGTGGCTTAGGAGAGCCATAAGTTGAAGTAGTGGTGCAATTCATGAAGAACTGTGGGTATGGCTATGGAAGAATTAGTTTTTGAGGTGGTGGTAGGAGCGGAAACAACTATTGCCGACAACACAAGTAATACAAGAAACCTCATCATCTTCATTCTTGTTTTCTTGCTTTACTATGCAGTGTTTTTGGCTTGTCTTGATCTTTAATGGACTGCGTGCCCTCTTATGGGAATACAAACAAAAAAGACCAAGTCCAAAGCCGAGTCAGTAAGTTTGCCGAAACTCAATCCAAGATTTTGGGGTACTATAATCTTATTATTATTATTATTATTATTATTATTATTGGTTCTCCTTAGTGGCGTTGTGAGGTCCGACCTGGGCAAAATAATTAATATATTCATGGTCACGGTCGTGCGCGCCGGCCCGGACCTTGGCACTCCCTAGCGGTGGTACGGGATCCGCCCCTGCCCACTACTTGATGGAAGAGCCTATTATTGGCATATTTCATGTATGTTGGTCCGACCCTAAGGGGGCACGAGGTCTGACCTCGCTTACCAACCCCGACGGAAGAGCCTAACGGCCCAGTGTCAAATGACTCGGGTCAAAGCGCTATCACCCTAAGGGGGCACGAGGTCTGACCTCGCTTACCAACCCCGACGGAAGAGCCTAACGGCCCAGTGTCAAATGACTCGGGTCAAAGCGCTATCACCCTAAGCGCTAACCCCGACGGAAGAGCTCGGTGGCTTAGTCCAGCAGGACTCGGCCCAAGCGGCTTACGCACCCTAAGAGGGCACGAGGTCCGACCTCGCGTACCAACCCCGACGGGAGAATCCGATGGCTTAGTCTGGTTGGACTTGGCTCATGCCGGTACCGCACCCTAAGGGGGCACGAGGTCCAACCTCGCGTACCAACCCCGACGGAAGAGCTCGGTGGCTTAGTCCAGCAGGACTAGGCCTAAGCGGCTAACGTACCCTAAGGGGGCACGAGGTCCGACCTCGCGTACCAACCCCAACGGAAGAGTTTTTTGACCAAGAGTACCCTTGGCCAAATAACTACATACTACGTAAGAAAAAAAAACAAAGCAAAATAACACAAGCAAGAATCTAATAAACGACCATGCGTCGTCTAGACAGCCCGCTCTCGACCGGAGAGGACTCGAATCACGGATTAAAGTGCGAAGCTAAAAGCTTAAAAGATGTTGGAATAAGCGAAATATTTTTTCAAGTTGACCCTGAAGCATTCATCCAAGCATGGAGTCCCGAGCAGTTTCAATTGGGCCAAACATTTACTCTCTCTCGTTGTCGACAACTCGCAACTCAGAGAGTGGGGGACTGATGATGGATATATTGGAAATGGCCCAACAATAATAGAGACCCGGGGTCCAGGATGTATAACACGAGCAGCCCAAGAAGACTCTCAAGCCCGGAGCCTGCCTACGGGCCGAGAATGATGGGCCTTGACTTAGTCTCACGGCCCACCACATGCGCTTGGACTTATTCCTACGGCCCACCGCATGGGCCTTAACTTAGTCGTTTGGCCCATAGTGCAATTAGCAAGTTAGTTAGGGTTATTTTGTATAAATAGGGATGTGTTTGTCCTATTAAGGGGACACCTTCTATCTTGTCTTGATCTTCTACTATAATAGCTTTACACCTGTTGTAATCGGCTTATTAATTCACTAATCAATACAAAATTGTCTCCGCGATATATATTTATTTCGCCATTATTTTACCTTGGCTATCCATTTATTATTTCATTTATTTATAGGATTTATTAACTCGAGGTTGAGGTGCCTTGTCACTCCGGCCCCGCCCCTCCTCCTCTTTCTTCCTCTTCTCGTCTCTCGGATGGTCGCGGTGAGTTGAATTCCCCATCAGCCAGCGTCACGGCGCCCGGGGCGCGTGAGTGCTGGGACCACCGTGCTCCCTCGAAGGGGACGGACCTCGTACCACCCCTAGATAATTAGACATTTTAAATGCATGCCGTGAAGATTTTCAAATTGGGTTTAGTTTGTATTATAGCACGACATTTGAATTTTTTTGGTTTACGTAACTGGGTGGGTCGTCGGCTTTTAAATTGTTAGGCTGCTTTGATGGTTGATCGCCGGTGTTGTGCGAACTGGAGATCGAATGATAGGTGTCATCGGATTCCCTGCCGGATGTGTCCCTTGGCCGGACTTGCCGGCGCTGTGCGAACCTGAGACCACAGCGGCATAGCTTCCTTGTCATGGCTTTGATACCATGATGGAAAATAATTACATGAATGGTGAGAGATGAACAAAGAAAGGAGGGAGGAGTTATTCCATTGAATTGGTAAAAAATATCTACAACTGTTAGGAATATAGCGGAATAATGCGGAAGCGAAGAATAAAAAATTGAGAATTATAGAAGTTAAATAATAGGGAAAATATATAATTGAAGAAAATTGTATAAAATGACAAATGAATAACTAAAATGGGAAAATAAATAAATAAATAAATATATATATATATATATATATATATATATATATATATATATATATATATATATATATATATATTATAGTCTCAAAAAGACAATACAAAGAATATATATATATATATATATATATATATATATATATATATATATTAATTCATACGTGAGGACAAAAGAAGATAGGAAGAAAGAAAGAATGAATTCTTAATTGAGGTGCATATTACAAGACAAACATTAAGCTATTTATACATTGAAATTAAGAAAGAAATGCGGCACGCAGGAGGATTAACGAGGCGATCGGAGAGAACATGCAAGAAGAGCTGATGCGCGCATGCGACGTGGGTGGACATGGTCTGAAGGATTTTGAGCCACACACTATTTTCTAACAATCTCCACCTTGGATCAAATCCATTATGGAATTAACAACTGGAACAGTCGACTAAACTCAAACACTGCTTGAACTTAGTAATAGGAAGAGCCTCAGAATAGCAGGATGAATCACCATCAACTTCCTGTGTGACTGAAAGAGCATAAGCAACCATATTGGTTTCATCATCACTAGCATACCTAGCAGGTTTTTTAATTGTCCTCCTAGGACGATCCATAGCAATGGAATACTCTTGTTGTGGCTGGACGAGAGGTGCGGTGCTAGTAGATGCATCATCTTTAGTATTACCATCAGTAGTAGTAATACTGTCAATAGGCCTGAACTCAAACTCCACCTTCTCACCAGTACTCTGCGTCTCATCTGTACTGGGAACTTTTCCAGAAGAAAGTAGTGCATTTTCATCAAAAGTGATATCTCGACTCAGAATGATTTTTCGAGAATCAGGAGACCATAGACGATACCCTTTTGACTCAGAAGCATAACCAAGGAAAATGCATTTAACAGCTCTCGGGTTTAATTTACCCGTACTAGAATGAGCATAAGCAGGATATCCAAACACTCTTAAGATAGAGTAGTCAACAGGATTACCTGACCAAACTTCCTTTGGAATTTTGAAATCAAGGGATGAATGTGGAGATCTATTTATCAAATAGCAAGCAGTAGAAACGGCCTCGGCCCAAAAATCACGCCGTTTCCATAACCCAGCATTAGAGAGCATACAACGAGTTCGTTCAAATAGAGTCTTGTTCAAACGTTCGGCAACACCATTCTGCTGGGGTTTACCAGGCAAGGTCTTGTGCCTGGCGATTCAATTTGCCACACAAAAGTCATTGAAATCTGACTCACAGAACTCCAAGCCATTGTCTGTCCTGAGCTTCTTGACTTTTACCTGTCTGGGTCTCAACAAGTATTTTCCACTTCTTGAAAACAGAAAATGCCTGATTTTTATGTTTCAGGAAATAGACCCAGACTTTACGAGAAAAGTCATCAATAATAGACATAAAATATCTACAGCCTCCCATAGACTGGAATTTAGTCGGTCCCCATAAATCGGAATGTATATATTCCAATACATCTTTGGTACGGTGTGTAGCAGTAGAGAAACTAACCCTCTTTTGTTTCCCAAAAATACAATGCTCACAAAATTGTAATTTACCCGTACCTGAACCACCAAGGAGGCCTTTCTTGCTCAGGATATGCATGCCTTTCTCACTCATATGCCCTAGACGCATATGCCACAATTGAGTGAGATCCGCATCAGACATCGATGAGGATACCGCTACTGAACCTGTCACAGTACTGCCATGCAAGACGTACAAACTTCCAGAACGAGAAGCTTTCATGAGAACAAGAGAGCCTTTTATGACTTTCAGAACTCCAGCTTCAGCTATGTACTTGCACCCCAGAGATTCCAAGGTGCCCAAGGATATCAGATTGCGTTTCAAATCAGGAATATATCGAACATTGGTAAGAGTCCTGATAAAGTTATCATGAGTTTTAATCTGCACACTTCCGATTCCACTAACCTTGCATTGAGTATCATTACCCAACAAGACAACATCACCATCAACCGGTTCCAGAGAGACGAACCAGTCTTTGTGAGGACACATGTAGACTGTACAACCAGAGTCCAGAATCCACTCGGTTTCGCTCCGTTTGCAACCGGAGCTAACAGATAACAAAACATCGCCTTCTGAATCACTTTCAACAACACTAGCTTCAGCGGACTTCTTTTCTCTATCTTGCTTGTTTTTCAACTTGAAGCATTCAGTCACATCATGACCCTGATTCTTGCAGTACTTACAGGATTTGTTGGACTTACGTCCTTTGGACTTGGAACTAGAATTTTTATTGCTACTCCCTGATTCAAGTGAATGACCCCTTACAGTCAAGCCTTCACCTTTGTCCTCAGACTTAATTTCAAAGTCAAACTTTTCTTTGGATAATAGGTTTGACTTAACACTGTCGAAAGTAAGGGTATCACTACTATTACCATACAACATAATTTCTTTGAAATGCTTGTATGATTTAGAGAGAGAAACAAGCAATAAAACAGCACGATCCTCATCTTCAATTATGACATCAATATTTTCCAAGTCCAATAAAATAGAATTGAATTCATCCAAGTGAGATTTGATAGAAGTACCTTCCGTCATACGGATTGTGTACAGACGCTCCTTCAGGCGTAGCATATTCGCCAGAGTTTTGGCCATGTAAAACGCATCCAGCTTGGACCATAAATCTAACGCAGTCGTCTCACTTACTACCTCACGTAGAACTTCTTTAGACATGCACAAAAGAATGGTTGAACGTGCCTTGTCATCCAAATCTTCCCAAGTTTCATCTGTCATTGTAGCCGGTTTCTTCTTCTTCCCAACTAGCGCTTTCTTCAAACCGTTCTGGGTTAGAACGGCTTCCATCTGAACCTTCCAGATAGAAAAGCTAATTTTCCCGTCGAACTTCTCGATATCGAACTTAGTAACAGTTGACATCTTTGAAAATAATTCTCAAATAAACCGCTCTGATACCACGTGTTAGGAATATAGCGGAATAATGCGAAAGCGAAGAATCAAAAATTGAGAATTATAGAAGTTAAATAATAGGGAAAGTATATAATTGAAGAAAATTGTATAAAATGACAAATGAATAACTAAAATGGGAAAATATAAATATATATATATATATATATATATATATATATATATATATATATATATTAATTCATACGTGAGGACAAAAGAAGAAAGGAATAAAGAAAGAATGAATTCTTAATTGAGGTGCATATTACAAGACAAACATTAAGCTATTTATACATTGAAATTAAGAAAGAAATGAGGCACGCAGGAGGATTAACGAGGCGATCGGAGAGAACGTGCAAGAAGAGCTGATGCGCGCATGCGACGTGGGTGGACATGGTCTGAAGGATTTTGAGCCACACACTATTTTCTAACAACAACATTTGAAAGACTTTTCTGCCCTCTACTTCATCTTCTCCCTTGTCACCTTTGGCACTTCATTCTCTGCTTCGTTCTTGTCCTCCAACAAATGTCGTGTCAGGATTGGAGAGCGGAGATGTGAAGTCAAGACTGGAGACTGGAGCGGATTGTGTCTTTCATGGAACGATTACAGATTGGCATTGTTGTTCAGCGACGAGTGACTGTTGAGGCGGCTATGCAATGCTGCGATAGACAGAATAGGGTATTAGGATATAGGATCACTGACTTAATAATTCTATAATCTAATAACTAAAATAATATATATATATTACCTGATGAGAAATTATTATTTTGGCCGTCATCATTTGGTGCTCCTTCCGCTGCTAGTATCGCATGACTTCCACGCCCTACATGACCACCTCTCACCAAACCACCCCTCATCTGTCAACGTTCTCGTCTTCTATCTCTACGACGAGCTTGCACAGTGTTCACTTGCCGAACAACATAGTAATCCTCATCAGGTACATTGACTATAAAATTATAGTCACCTAAATTATCCAGAGACATGTTATTGATACGCGTCAATGTTGCATCTCGATCAATTATTGGATCAGCTAAAGTGGTCATCGCCTCTAGCGAAATATTCTTAAACACATGCCTCTAGCGAAATATTCTTAAACACATGCCTCCAAAAACAACAACAACAACAACAACAACAACAACAACGACGACAACGACAACGACAACGACAACGACAACGACAACGACAACGACAACAACAACGACAACAACAACAACAACAACAACAACAACAACAACAATAATAATAATAAGAACAATAATGACAATAATGACAATAATAACAATAATAATAATAATAATAATAATAATAATAATAATAATAATAATACCATTTTGTGTAGTTCGGTTGCGTATTCGGCATAACCCGTGTGCGAATCATGAGCTGGGTTACCGATAACGCGTCTGCCATATCGGTGAAACCATACTTTGTAAGCATGTGTAACCTCAATGTGCTGGAGAGAGAACATAGCGACATAGTGATTATGTCTATTATTCCACAAGTCAATGTATTCTCCATGATACACACTCCAATCTCTAATATTTCTGCTCGAACGACCGTCTATGGTATGTAAATCCCGCGTACATGGCACAACTTGTGGGACATCCTGCACACTCCTAAACTGCCGGCAAAATCGATCGGGGTAGTGAAACTCAATAACATAAAAAAATACTAGTGGCACCCGTGAAGTCCACATCCCCGCTCAATCGCGACAATAATCAGGAAGATATGGCAAGATGTTGTCATACGGCCTAAATTCTAACTGTCAACATTGCGAACAAAAATAAATTCATAATTAGTTGACTATTTTGTTATATACAATTACAAAAAAAATACACACCAACAATATCACATACTTTTTTATTTGTACAGTGATCAAATTGGTCTCTGTATCCACGGATCACGTGTGTCGTTACTGTCGGCCATTCATGTGAACGAAACCACCTACATTCCAAATAACTATTATATACTACATATCATATTATAAAATTAAACTATTAATAAATATAATATTTAAAATAATAATTATTGGTACAAAACAAATTATATAAACTAAAACATTAAAATAAAATAATTTTATTAAAACAAATCAAATTTGGCGGCCAGAATCCCGCCAAAGAAAAAACAGACTTAAAAAAAAAATATAATGTTATATGAATCAGAGTGGCCGCCCGGACTCTGAAACGCCCCGTGGGCGCGTGTAACACACGTGCCCACTGGTTAGTCCTGAGACGTGTTTTTGATTCTTTAAAAAAAAAAATTAAATACTAAAAAATCTCTAAATTTGCATTATTATAACTCGAAAATAAATACAAAATTTAACATATTATAACTAACCTCCCCCCATATGGCAAATCACCAAGATTATTCAAAGGCAATATTCCTTGGGGCCTCACCATAGGTAGTCTTTCCCATGCCCATATCTGTAATCATATGAGGCATTCGCAGGCTGTAGATGACTCAAAGTCGGCTGCACAACACATTGACCTATACAAATACGCTAATATTGCAGACGCCCAACTTATTGACTGCAGCCTTCAAAGGTATTTAAAAATTTAAAAAAAATAGCTTCACCTTATTCTTCATTGTGTCAGGAAAGAGAAGGCCTCCTAACAAGTGAAGAATAAGGCGACGTGTAGCTTGTTCTACTTCTTCATCAGTATGCCACTCGTTCAAATCAGGCACTGCTAGTAACGCGGTAGCAAATATTTTTCTCGTCGTAACGACTTCAATAGGAGGCCGAAAACCCAACAACCTGTCCACATTCCGCAATACATTCATTAGGTGGAAGCTTGTCTTTGCTAGTGACGGCAAGCCCATCAACCTTCAAACCAAATAACACTTCAACGTCTTGAAGTGTTATACCCACTTCACCAAATGGAAAATGAAAGGCATGTACCTCTGGCCGCCATCTCTCTACAAGAGGACATCAAAAAGGCTTGAAATCAAGCCCGAGCTCGCGTGCGTCGGCACCTGCGGGCACGAATGTCGTCCGGAAATGGGCTGGCCTTGCGGGCTAAGTTATGCCTAACTTGTCCGTGTGCTCTCGTGTGAACCTGCAACCCAACGGTCTGAAACCCGAAAGTGCAGAAGATTAAACTCATCTGTTACGGAATTAATACTGTTTTAATTCCAATTTTTAAATTCTGAGTTTAATCCTACTTAGTGGTGACCGTTACAGATGTTACACAATTGGTTTTAACACCAATTTAATGGCCATGTTGAATGCTATCACTCCAACATCCCTATATAAAGAGAGGTAGAAGCAGTAGCTTTTGAGACAGTGAGAAACAAAAGGAATTCCAGTAGCTTTTCATCTCAAAACTTTGCCTCTACTCTCTTCTTTTAGCCAACCAGTGTTCCAGCTTTGCTTTGTTTGCCGGGTTCCCTGTTTAGGTGCTTAAACAAGGAATCGTAGCACGTTTTATCCTGGGAAACCTAGGCTACAACGCCCCTAGCACTTGTGGGAGGTAGCAAATAAGGTTTTAAGGAAAAGAACTTCGTGTTCGAACTCGTGCTAAACCTTTACCCAAACACTCAACCTTTTCCTTCCCAATTTTCTGTTTTCCCATATAATATTAATCTTTCCGTAGGATTATTATTATTTTGGGATTTTCAACCATATTACCCAACATAAAAAGTAATAATAATAATAACAACACTACATTACACTGATGTTTGTACTACATGCATCAAACAACAACAATAATAATTAATAATAATAACTACTGCACTTCCTTTTCAAAAAAAATAAATAATAATAACTACTACGGTATACTACGGTAATAATAATAATAATAATAATAATAATAATAATAACAATAACAATAACAATAACAATAACAATAACAATAACAATAACAATAACAATAACAATAACAATAACAATAACAATAACAACAACAACAACAACAACAACAATTGCAATAATAATAACAATAATAATAATAATAATAATAATAATAATAATAATACATTAAACTACACTACACTACATTCTAGGACATGCCATACACTACACTAGATACTAATAATACACGTAGTAGTAGTAATAATAATAATTAAAAAAAAATAGTAATAATAATAATAATAATATTGTTATTATAATAATAATAATAATAATAATAATAATAATAATAATAATTATTATTATTATTATTATTATTATTATTATTATTATTATTATTATTAGTTGCGAAAAATTATAAACAAAGTTGCATAAAATATGTACGTACCTCGATTATTCCAGCAACGGTGGTAACTGCAATTTTCAGTTGCTTCTGATTTAGCTGCCAAGAAGAAGTAATGATATGGTGAAAGAAGGAGATGTGCATTTTTCATCTTTTCCCTCCAGTATTTATGCTAGAAGAAGGGGAGAAAAATTGGGGAAAATTAAATAAAGAGAGAAGAGGTAGTTGGAAGTTGGAACTACCTCTTTTCTCACTCTCACCGTGTGAAGATGAGAAGAAGGTATCTAGGATAACTTCTTCTCCATCCTCCGTGTGGAGATGAAAAATGCTATTGCCGGGAATCGAACTTAAAATTTATTTTTTTTTAAGTGCGACGCGCGTTTTTAGTTTTTGTAACCGTGTGCACCATGTATGGTGCACACGGTTGCACAGAATAATTTGCATAAAAAAGGGGTATAAAGTACATTGGAATTGTAAAAAGGTAAAAATTTCCAATAATTACATAGATGGTGTAAGTAGTCGAATGGGTGATTAAATTGTTATTTGAACCAGCCACCTTAGACAAACCTTAATTTTTTTATTTTTTTTTTTAAATCGATAAGGAGGGGTGATACCCCAAGAAGCAATAACCGATCGTTGTACAGAGTCTCCTCCAGCCCCGGGGGACAGTATGCAAGAGCACGCCAGTCCACGTTCATATTCGCTGCCAAGTTTGCTAGGGCATCAGCACACTCGTTTTGTTCTTGAACTATATTCCGAAAAGAAATCTTCCAGTTATCCTTGAGCCAATTTATGATATTCTCTATATGCTCACATATAGGACCCCTCAACACAGAATCTCCTAGAATCCAGTTGATAACCTTCTCAGCATCTGATTGAATTTCCATGTCTCTAATTCCAGCCTCCCATGCCCACGAAAGTCCTTTAGAGATTGCTTCCGCTTCAATGGTAGTAGCATCAGCTTGCAAATTAACCTTACAAAGGTTCATAATTACATATATATTCATGTTGAACATGATTTATGTAATTACTATTCTCCTATGATAAATATATCATTTAAAATATATTTTATGGAAGTTAAGTTTTTAAAACTACAGAAACTTCCATGTAACTTCTCCAACAGTCATATTTACATTTATAAATATTTTGGAGAAACATCTGAAAAGACAGATGCAAACATAATATATCTTGTTGCATATCTTGATATATCACAATTCTACATATCTGGGTGGGTCGTCGACTTTTAAATTGTTACATGTTCAAGATAGGATTTATTTAATTAGTCCTGTGCTTGGGCTTGGGATTTTGAACCTCTCATACGGAGTTGTAGTCAGGGGTATGCCCCGATATTCGGACTTTTGATTTAATTTACATTCCCGATTTTAAAAAGGAATGTGTTCTTAGTAGCTAAGATTTGAACCATAGTAGTGTTTTATATTTCCCTTCAAAGCATCGCAAATTATGCTGTGCAACCGTGTGCACCATGTATGGTACATGGTGCACACGGTTGCAAAAACGACGTCGTTTTGACTAAAAACGCGCGTCCCACTTTAAACAAAAAAAAAAAAAAAAACAGGTTTGATTCCCGACAATAGCATTTTTTTTGTGCATAATTTGAATTATATATACACAAATTTATAACTATATATCCACAAATTCATAACTATATATCCACAAATTCATAACTATAAATCCACAGTGAATGAATAACACAGAATCCAGAATGAGTGAACTAAATATTCACAATGAATGAACAACATAATGCTGTTGAGGGGAATAGAAACTGATTTTTTTTAAAAAAAAAATGGGACGCGCGTTTTTAGTCAAAACGACGCTGTTTTGCAACATGGTGCACACGGTTGCACAACATATATAACTATTGTCAAAGCATCTCATCTCATCTCGCCGTAAGCCCATACGCACATTAGTAAACTGTTATTCAAAGAATATTTATCAACTAATCTCCCATCAAATCCTTGTAGACCCTAGATTAATTGATCTTTTGGTAATATATATGATTCTTTCTAAACTTATAAAATTACAATAAAAATTATGGGGGTCTATCAAATTACATTTGGCTCACTATCAAATTAAAACCTTAAAATATTCATATCAATTTTCCACCTTTTTAATTTAATGATGCCAAAACTTATACTCATCTTTTGACTTAATTAGACATTTGAAAACGTAATTATTTTGAAGTTATTTTTATTAAAATAGACTTAGACGAGTTTGACAATTGATTTTAGACCTACCAATATAAAGTCCTATTCGCATTTTTTGAATTTAAAGAATGAAAATAGCTTTTATAATTTTCCAATCATGCGATTCATACCTGTTAAGCTAAAAACCCTTTCCTTCAACCAAAATAGAAAATGATAACACAAAACTAGGTAAAATTGTTTAAACTATTTTTTAAAATTATATATATAAATAAAGAAAACAACTATTGGGTCAGCCCAGCACAAAGCTAGGACGAAGCCTTCTCGGACCTACCTGTCACTCATGTAAGGTTTTCATGGCTAGAGGCGGTCACCGAAGAAGCCAATGATATCGCCTCGGATATAGGGTTTCCTTTGTGAATGAATGAGTGGACTATGAGTATGAGTAGATAAAACTCTAAAAGTGAGATTTCAGATGAGACTTACTGGTAATCGAGAGTCGACGGTGAGACCATGTGAGTCGAGAACACGAAGAGCCGGAGTCGGAGTCGGCGTCGCAGTCCCACGAAAAAGGCGAAATGGCGGATCCGGAGTGGCAGAGAGGGTCAGAGACTCAGAGGGGTGAGAGGCAGAATTTGATACAGAGAGACCTTGGACTCTAGAGGTGGTGTTTGGGTGGAGTGAGAGAGGTGAGGCAGAGATGGTGTTTGGGTGAGAGACAGACAAAGAGTTTGTGGAGAAGAATGAGAGGGGTGAGGCGTGAGAGGCGCAAATGAAATGAATGTCTGAAACCCTAACCTATATATATTTCGGGTTTCGGGTCAAATTCAAAACTTAAATGGAGGACCCGAAACCCGAACCGACAAAATTAAATTGTGGCTTTTTTATGCGGGTTCTACCCGTTTCTGCTTGAACCCAACCCGTTTTGGAGTCAAACGGGTTGAACCCACGAATATTTCGGGTTGAACCCGATTTATGCCCAGGCCTAATTTTTACTATATAAAATGGAGGAGGAATGTTAGAAATTTATATAGTAATGAAGATTAATGTTTCAGATGGACTACCATGAAAGCTTAAAATAATATTTGGAGTTTTGGATTTATAAATATTATTTTAGTTTGGTAAAAAATTAAGGCTTCGTCTATTCCCTAATATTGGGAGATTATTCCCCAACATTGGGGGCTTATTCTCGAATATAGGAGAATTGTGTAGGTAGCGTTGGTAGAAAAACAAATAATAATCAAATAAAATTGACTATTATTTTCCTGGTAAGAAGGGAAGAAAAGATGAAGAAATTTGGCTAGTGTTTGGTGTTGGGTTTTTGCAAGAGTCGAGTGAGCACTCTTTCCTTAAAACCTTATTTGCCACCTCCCGTAGATGCTAGGAGCGTTGCGGCCTAGGCTTCCCAGGATAAAACTTGCTATGATCCAATGTTTGAGCATTCAAACAAAGGATCCGGCGAGCAAGACAATGGCTATGAACACAGTATAGCTAAAGAAAGAATAGAAGCAGAGATTTTTGAAGCTGGAAAAGTATACTTTCGTGCTGTGTAAAGCTGTGTGTAAAACTCTACTGCCTCTACCCTCTCTTATATAGGGTTGAAGGAGCCAATAGCCTTTATTATGGCAATTAAAAATGACATTAAAGCTGCCTTCCAACAGCTATAACAGCAGGCCACTACCTGGGAATTGAATTCAGAATTCAAAATTGGAATTAATAGACAATTAATTCCGTAACAGATGAATTCAATCCCCTCAACAATCAGAACTTTCGGGTTCCTGACCGTTAGCGTACAGGGTTCGGTCTCAACTTCCGACCTCATCCAATTTCGGCCCTTGCACCTTTCGTGGACTCTGTTGCACGAGAGTTGTGCTCTCGGTGCACCACAACCTCTCGTGCTCTCTTGTAGCACGAGAGTAGGTGGCTGTTGCACGAGAGTAGGTGTGCTCTCGGTTCGGTTCTGGCCGAACCCGAACCAAGTGGCTATACCAGTTGCACCACAACCTCTCGTGCTCTCTTGTAGCACGAGAGTAGGTGGCTGTTGCACGAGAGTAGGTGTGCTCTCGGTTCGGTTCTGGCCGAACCCGAACCAAGTGGCTATACCAGTTGGAAAATGATACCAAAGTTTGGCATAACTTAGCCCGCAAGGCCAGCCAATTTCCGGACGACATTCGTGCCCCCAGGTGCCGGCGCACACGAGCTCAGGCTTGAATCAAGCCTTTTTCAATCTCTGCTCGTTGGAATTTGATTTGCACCCCCCCCCCCCCCCCCCCGCGCGAGAGAGCCTCTATGCTATACAATTCTACAAGCTTCAAAAGAGCTCTTGTATATAAGGGGGGAAAATCTTCATTCCAAAGCAATGTGGGACAAAAAGCTCACTTTTTTCCCTTCATTTTCCAACTCAAATGGGTCTACTTTGAGAATCAATATCTCATTCACCCATTATCCGTTTTGAGCGTACAATATATCGATCTCTTCGTCTCACTACGAAGAATCCGAATCCACTTTGACCCGACCCAAATCGGAAGTAGACCCCACTGATAATTGTACCACAAAATAGCCACTTAACATGCCATTTTATGCTATTTTTTCCAACAATCCCCCACATGAATGAAAAATTGATTTTCGGGGTATTTTGAAATCGGAAACAACTGTGTTCAAACGGTCGATCCCTGCATAGGATAGGTAGGGAGTCACTATACCCTTTGAACCTTCCCTCGTAAAGACATGTTTACTCTACTGGCTGTACGGTAGAACGGGATGTCTTTGAACCGACTGCCGTTTGTGTAGACGATGACGTATCTCACACAGGAATCTCCCAACCATGCTCTTGCTCTCATGAGTGTGCCCGTTTTGGTCGTGGGTCACCGTTCCTGGTTCTGCGAGAGTTTCTAAAGAATTGTGCCCAACAATTCTCCTTTGAAGCGACCCTCACTTCTCTCTAACATAGGTGATTCTTTCTCGAGTATCCCGCATACTCAAGAATTATTAAAGCATTAATATGCTAGCCTCTTGCAGGAGTCACTGTTTTAACGAGGAGTGGTAGGGAGTCCGAGACCCCCACAGTGACGCGCTCCGTTCCATAATTTAGTTGTCCCATTGAACCTAGGTGCCAGCTAGGTTGGGTATCCACTATAGAACTTTTTAGTCCAAGGGCAGTAGACCCATTCCTCGTGTCAACTTCTCCACAACTTCTCTTCCTAACCCTTTGGTCAGCGGATCCGCTATATTGTCTTTTGACTTTACGTAGTCAATCGAGACAACTCCAGTTGTGAGTAGTTGTCTAATGGTATTATGTCTACGACGCACATGTCTAGACTTACCATTATACATATGACTCTGTACTCTCCCAATTGTGGCTTGACTATCGCAATGCACACATATTGGAGGTACCGGTCTTTCCCAATTAGGAATATCCTCTATAAAATGGCGTAGCCATTCAGCCTCTTCACAACCTTTGTCCAAGGCTATTAGCTCAGATTCCATCGTGGATCTAGCTATCACAGTTTGCTTAGAGGATTTCCATGCAACGGCTGCACCGGCTAGTGTAAACACGTAGCCACTCGTGGACTTAGAGTCCTTAATATCAGATATCCAATTCGCATCGCTATACCCTTCAAGTACAGCGGGATATCTCCCGTAGTGCAGTCCAAGACCACGAGTATACCTCAAGTATCTCATAACCTTTACTATTGCCTTCCAGTGCATAGCACCGGGGTTACTCGTATATCTACTGAGTTTACTAACCGCATAGGCAATATCCGGCCTAGTACAGCTCATAAGATACATCAAGCTACCAATGATTCTAATCCCGAGGATTAAATCAGCCAAACCCATATCCTTCATGTCAAATCTCGCATTTAACATGTTTTTGGTAGACTTGATCATCCGATCATTACTAACAACGATGAGAATATCATCGACATATAAACAAAGAATGACGTAGCCATCTATCGTTCCCTTAACGTAGACACATTTGTCACCTTCGTTTATTTTAAACCCGTTCGTTAACATCGCATGGTCAAACTTCTCGTGCCACTTCTTAGGCGCTTGTTTTAAACCATAGAGCGATTTAACCAACTTACACACTTTCCTCTCTTGGCCCGGAACCACGAACCCTTCGGGTTGTTCCATATAGATTTCCTCATCTAATTCGCCATTTAGGAAAGCGGTTTTCACATCCATTTGATGAACTTCCAAGTTCCGCAACGCGGCTATGGCAAGTATCATCCTAATGGAGTTTATTTTCGTGACGGGAGAATACGTGTCGAAGTAATCGAGGCCCTCGCGTTGCCTGTAACCCTTGATTACAAGCCTAGCCTTATACTTCTCGATGGAACCGTCCGGTTTCATCTTCCTTTTAAAGACCCACTTGGATCCTAAGGGTTTACTACCCAGAGGAAGATCAACCAGTTCCCAAGTGTGATTCTGTAGAATAGAATCCACTTCACTTTTTATAGCCTCTTTCCACATTGGTCCTTCCGTAGAAGTCACGGCTTCTACATACGTTCGAGGCTCGTTCTCTATCAAACAAGATAGAAAATCGGGTTCATTTTCTAATAAACAAGTTAGAGTACCCGAATCGTACTCTAACAAGTAAGTTAGAAAATCAGGACCGAATGATTTTCCAACTCTCGCCCGCTTACTGCGTCTCGGCTCGAGCTCGGGTTCTCTCTCGGATTCCCCACTATCATTATCCATAGTTTCGTCAAACGTTCGTTTTGACGTACTTGGTCCCTCGTTGGACCTACAAGGAAATATATTTTCGAAAAAATATGCATTCCTTGATTCTATTATCGTGTTCTCGTGTACATCCGGATTATTGGACTCATGTACTAAGAACCGATAAGCACTACTATTATGTGCATACCCAATAAAGATACAGTCCACCGTCTTAGGACCTATCTTTACTTTCTTAGGTGTTGGCACCAAAACTTTGGCAAGACACCCCCACACTTTCAGGTACTGGTAGGAAGGTTTCCTACCGTTCCACAGCTCATAAGGAGTCTTATCGAGCTTCATTCGGGGTACCTTATTCAAAAGGTAATTACTTGTCAAGATCGCCTCACCCCAAGCATCTTGAGGTAGGCCCGAACTTATAAGCATCGCATTCATCATATCTTTCAATGTACGATTCTTTCGTTCGGCAACACCGTTCGATTGAGGTGAGTAAGGTGCAGTACGCTCGTGTATTATACCTACACTCGCACAGAAGTCACCAATAGGTGCTTCGTACTCACCACCTCTATCGCTTCTAACCTTCTTAATTCTCCGATTAAGTTGGTTTTCCACTTCATTCTTATAAAGAACGAATTTATCAACGGCTTCATCTTTGCTCTTAAGCAAATACACATAGCAGTATCGTGTGCTATCGTCGATAAATGTGATAAAATACTTATTACCACCTCTCGTTTGTATCGATCTAAAATCGCACAAATCACTATGGATTAATTCTAGTGGTTCAGTTTCCCTTTCAACCGACTTGAAAGGTACTTTCGTTAGTTTTGCCTCAACACAAATTTCACACTTGTTAATTGTGTCAATTTGAAAGTTAGGAATATGATCCATGCTAATTAATCTACGCATAGAATTAAAATTAACATGACCTAGTCTACCATGCCATAAATTGGAAGACTCAAGCAAGTAAACAGAATTAACTTTGCTTTTATTGATAACAGGAATTACACTGAGCTTAAACAGCCCATTAGTTACATATCCTTTACCAACAAACATTCCTAACTTGGACAAAACTACTTTGTCTGACTCGAACACCATGCGAAAGCCATGCTTGTTCAACAGAGAGCCAGACACAAGATTCTTCCTCAGCTCAGGAACATACAGCATGTTGTTCAACGTTAGTTCCTTCCCGGAATTCATCTTCAGAACCACCTTGCCCATGCCTTCCACAGCAGACTGAGCCGAGTTTCCCATCCACACCTTCTCACCTTCAACGGTCTCAAAGGTGTTGAACATCTCTCGGTTGAAACACAAGTGCCTGGTTGCACCGGTATCAATGAACCACTCACGAGGGTTTGAGCCCACGAGGTTCACCTCGGTCACCATAGCCGAAAGGCTAATCTCGACCTCTTTCTGATTGCTATCTCCAACAACATTAGCTTCAGAACTCTTGTTCTTCTTCCTTGGAGCCTTGCATTCAGATGCTCTGTGGCCATGCTTGCCACAATTGTAGCATTCACCAGGAAACTTGTTCTTGGTAACGCCACCTTTCGGACCTAGCTTTCGCTTGTCCTTCTTGTTCCTCCTGGAGTTCTTACCGTGCTCCACAACGTTGGCCTTAGCACCAACAACGATAGGAGCCTTCCTATCATTCGTCCTGTTCCCTTCCTCAATCCTGAGTCGCTGGATCAGGTCCTCCAGATTCATCTCCTTTCGCTTATGCTTAAGGTAGTTCTTGAAGTCCTTCCAACCTGGAGGCAACAAATGGATCACAGATCCCACTTGGAAGGCTTCACTTAGCACCATGCCTTCGTCACGGATATCGTCAAATATTAATTGCAAATCTTCTGCCTGACTTAGCACGGTCTTTGAATCAACCATTTTGAAGTCGAGGAATCGGCCAACTACAAATTTCTTTGAGCCGGCATCCTCACTTCGGTATTTATGATCCAAAGCTTCCCACAACGCTTTTGATGTGCTTATCTTTCGATATACATCATATAGCGTGTCACACAATCCATTCAGGATGTAGTTTCGGCAAAGGAAGTCCGAATCCTTCCAATAGCCAACCGCCATCACGGATTGTGCATCTTGTTCCTTCAACTCGGGAACACTCTCGGACAAGAACCTTGCCAGGCCGAGAGTTGCTAGGTAGAACAACATTTTCTGTTGCCACCTCTTGAAGTTCGAACCAACACCGGTGAACTTCTCCGGCTTTTCAGCCGAACCACTCGGTACCGAAGGTACCCGAGACATGGGAATATATCCCTCAGTGCTCCCACCATCTTGTGAACCAACGTTCACTGGTGTAGCTTGGGAATTAGCAACATTGTTGCCGTTTCCTCCATTGTTGTTCTCAACAACATTTTCTTCGCCATTGTTAACGATTGGCAACTCGGGGTTCTCCATTTCTTCAAGGAAATTCGAGAAAACAACCAACGGGAAAACAACAAATAAGGTTTTAAGACTGTAGGTAGCGTTGGTAGAAAAACAAATAATAATCAAATAAAATTGACTATTTTTTTCCTGGAAAGAAGGGAAGAAAAGATGAAGAAATTTGGCTAGTGTTTGGTGTTGGGTTTTTGCAAGAGTCGAGTGAGCATTCTTTCCTTAAAACCTTATTTGCCACCTCCCGTAGATGCTAGGAGCGTTGTGGCCTAGGCTTCCCAGGATAAAACTTGCTATGATCCAATGTTTGAGCATTCAAACAAAGGATCCGGCGAGCAAGACAATGGCTATGAACATAGTATAGCTAAAGAAAGAGTAGAAGCAGAGATTTTTGAAGCTGGAAAAGTATACTTTCGTGCTGTGTAAAGCTGTGTGTAAAACTCTACTGCCTCTACCCTCTCTTATATAGGGTTGAAGGAGCCAATAGCCTTTATTATGGCAATTAAAAATGACATTAAAGCTGCCTTCCAACAGCTATAACAGCAGGCCACTACCTGGGAATTGAATTCAGAATTCAAAATTGGAATTAATAGACAATTAATTCCGTAACAGATGAATTCAATCCCCTCAACAGTCAGAACTTTCGGGTTCCTGACCGTTAGCGTACAGGGTTCGGTCTCAACTTCCGACCTCATCCAATTTCGGCCCTTGCACCTTTCGTGGACTCTGTTGCACGAGAGTTGTGCTCTCGGTGCACCACAACCTCTCGTGCTCTCTTGTAGCACGAGAGTAGGTGGCTGTTGCACGAGAATAGGTGTGCAAGAGGCCAGCCAATTTCCGGACGACATTCGTGCCCCCAGGTGCCGGCGCACACGAGCTCGGGCTTGAATCAAGCCTTTTTCAATCTCTGCTCGTTGGAATTTGATTTGCACCCCCCCCCCCCCCCCCCGCGCGAGAGAGCCTCTATGCTATACAATTCTACAAGCTTCAAAAGAGCTCTTGTATATAAGGGGGAAAATCTTCATTCCAAAGCAATGTGGGACAAAAAGCTCACTTTTTTCCCTTCATTTTCCAACTCAAATGGGTCTACTTTGAGAATCAATATCTCATTCACCCATTATCCGTTTTGAGCGTACAATATATCGATCTCTTCGTCTCACTACGAAGAATCCGAATCCACTTTGACCCGACCCAAATCGGAAGTAGACCCCACTGATAATTGTACCACAAAATAGCCACTTAACATGCCATTTTATGCTATTTTTTCCAACAAATTGTTGGTTTCATTGGGAAAATGATTATATAGCACGTGAGCTTCCAAACCTATATGCAAATGTGTGCTAGAAAATTATAATATATATATATATATATATATATATATATATATATATATATATATATATATATATATTTGCATGTGGTCCATAACCTTACAAAGGTTCATAATTACATATATATAATATATTCATGTTGAACATGATTTATGTAATTATTATTATCCTATGATAAATATATCATTTAAGATATATTTTATGGAAGTTAAGTTTCTAAAACTACAGAAACTTCTATGTAACTTCTCCAACAGTCATATTTGCATTTATATTCATACTACAATTCTAATTTAAAATTCCTATTCGTAATACAATATAACAATATTAAAATTGAAAAATTATAAAAATACTCCATATCATCTATCTATATTAGATTGAAAATGTTATAAAATATTGTAAAAACATTTTACATGTAAATCATTATAAATAACATGGCATGATAACATTTTTTTGTAAATAAAATAATAAAATTATTCAGTTATTATTCCAACTAGTAATTGACCCGTGCGATGCACGGATAAAATTTAAAATTTTAATCCTAACTTTCCCTCCAAAAGTGTGAGTGGGCTTTGGGAAAATGGGCTGCAATGGAATAGGTTTGACCCATAAAGTTTTTTTAAAAATGTAATTATATACTGGCCCAACATTTGTTATATTAAAATTTTTATTTTTTATTATATATAAAGATTTAGTATTAATTGATTTATTTTTTATTTTGGCGTAGGCGTTATTTTTTATTATAATGCAATTATATATATATATATATATATATATATATATATATATATATATATATATATATATATGTATGTATATGTATGTATGTATGTATATATATATATATATATATATATATATATATATATATATATATATATATATATATATATATATATATATATATATATATATATATATATATACATGATGGTTTTAGGGTTTTTGGGCCCAAGGAGGTCCAACACAACCTTTGGTCGGAGGATACACCTCTCAATAAAATGTACGTCTAACTCAGAGGTAATGCTAGTGCTCGGAATTTCTTTGTTATTTTCCCCCTCTCCCGGGTGTCCGAAAATGTCTACCTTTTACAAGAATGGAGGAGCCTTTATATAGTGGCTACTCCTCTGCCGACTTGAAGGCCCTTAATGGCCGACTTCAAGGCTAATCAAGATATGGAGCCGTTGGACGCCATTACTCGGTCGACCAACGGCTCTCCTAGGCTTGTAACAGCCTGACCGGGTCCTGCCTTTAATGCTTCAACGGCTCTCTTTTAAAGGAACCCCTTTAATGCCCTCAACGGCTCCTCGAGCCGAGTCTTTTCCTGGGCTTGGGCCTCGGCCGACTCTTGGACTCGGCCCGATTGCTCTTTGGGCTCCTCTCGATGCTGGCCCACTTCTATTTTCTTTGGGCCCCTATCTCTTGGGCCGGGGTCCTTACCCCATCAACTAGTCCCTCACTTTTCCATACCCGGTCCTCCAACCTGGGTTTGGAAAAGTAGCAACCGCTCGTCTCCTTTAATTACCGTATCCGTGCCCTGAATAACCCCTTGTAACGTCCGGATCGTCAGCCATTCTCCCCGGATCTCGCGGAGCCGTTGGGATTCTTCCGTCTAGGCTTGGTACCTATAAATGGCCTCCTCCCTTCTCTCTTATCTTCACAAGTTCATCATGGGTCGCTCTCCTTTGAAAGGAAAGCGAATTGACTTCGGGTCTCCTTGGCGTCCGTTGCCTTCTAAGCGGACCCGGCCTGAAAGGGAACATAAAAAGAAGGCTCCTCGCCCGGCTTCCCAGAGGTCCCCAGTTGGCGCCGCTTCTTCGGCTTCTCGGCCGCCGACCCCTTCTCAACGAGAGGTCGCTCCACCTTCACGCCATACGTCTACGCCTACAACTGCCCGAGTGACTTCCCAAGACGGGTCCTTCGTTGAGGTGGCGGTTCCAGAACAACTTACCTTCAAGATGACTTTCTCCATCCCGCTGGACGACCTGGACGGGCCGGTCACGGGCTTTATGGATGACGAGGATTACGCCCGCTACCTGGAGGCGTATCCGGATGATGAGGAACCCATTGCGCCACCGCTTATGCCAGCTTTCTGGGACTCATTCTGCCCATCTCCCCCTGGACCATCGGGGGGATTCTTTGGGGGCGACTCTTCCTCGCCTGGCGAGTGATCCTATGTACCGGGGTCGGTCATAGCTCGGAAGAATCTCTTTTAGGAGCATTTTCATATTCCTTATTGTAATAAGCTCCCTGCCGTTTGTATCCTCCTTCCTCACAATAATAATAAAGAATGTCGTTTTCGTTTTGCTTTATGTCTTGTCGTGTTCTGTTGCGTACCCATCAGGACGACTGGTCAAGGAGTCGGTCACATCGTCAGGTTCTTTTCAGTCTGACACCTGCGAGATTCCCCATAGCTCGGGTAAATCTAATCTTCTCTATGTTGGCGTGCGAATCTTGCTCTTCCCGGGTGGATCTGATGGAACTAATCTCTGACAAAGATTCGCGCCATCCGTCCAATCCGGCTCAGTTATGTCAGTCTCCTCCGTGATTATCGCCTAAATATTCGCCTTCCCTGGGCTATATAAAGACCCTTCACAGCTGATGCAAATCGCAACACTCTTCATTTTGCGAAAGCACGGCGCTATGAGTTACAGGGATGGTGATCGCCGCTGGTCCATTCGCAACACGGAGCACGCTCGACTGGAGCAGTTGAGGCAGAAGAGGCTGGCTAACGGAGGTTGTTTGGTGGGCGACTCGGCTTCAGACCCCATCGTGGTGCCTCCAGACATGCTGGACCTGATGTGTAGGGAGCCTATCGATGTGGAGATGGAGCCTGTGGTGGAGGATCCAGAACCAATGGTGGAAGAGAAGTGGGAGGCTCCTCCCCTCTTTGGTGTTGCCATGTCGCCGAGCGCTTTGGAGAGGCCTCTGCAAATGATTGACGATGGGAAGCCGGCCGTGTATCTGGACGAGATGCCGGAGCCTGAGCCGAGTCCTCTACCATTCCGCCCCCAGTACTTTCTAGAGGGTCCTCCGGCTGCCCGCTTGTCGACAGAGAAGGAAGCCAAGCCATGACTCTGTTTTTCTCTTGTAGTTTGCACCGGCCGAGTTCTGGGCCTTGTAATCTTCGTACTAATTAAATAAACTGTGTGCTTTTCTATCCGACCCCGCAATTTCTTACTATTTTGTCGCCCGACCTCGGATCTATGAGACCGACGCCTAGCCTTGTTATGGAGAGGTCCTCCCGCTGGGGAGTCGTCGAGTCCGATCGCCGACCTTGCAAACGGAATCTCTTTGTGAGCTCGTCCGGTATCATTTGACGAGCCGGGCTCTATCGGGTAGCTTCTAGAAGCTTCCCGTTCATATTTCGTGGGCCCAGAGGCCGTGGCCCACTACGTTCTTCCAGCTTAGCAGGCCGGGTCACGTGACGTTCGACCCTAGCCTAGGGCAGACGCGCCGTCTGTGGGCTAACCCTAGACCTGAACCGTCGCCCCGCCTTTTGAGGCATTAAATGCGGCGTCCCTTCACGTCTCGTCACCTCTAGCTCCTCCAACGAGAGGGTGGCACGTGGCCGCCCTTTGAAAATTCTACCCTTCAAATAGCCACTTCGTCTCTCTTTCCACTCTCTTCTCCAGTCTTCCTTTTCAGCTTCAACTTCGAGCTTCTCCGGCCACTCTGTTCCTCCTCCGATTTCCTTCCTGACTTAGGTAATGTCTTCTTCCTCACGTTCTTCTTCTTCCCGTCGTTACTCGGTTGATAACACCGAGGCGACCTCTCCCTCTTCTTCTTCTCCTTCTTCGTCTTCCTCTTCTCCTCCTCGTCGCATGGAACTTACGGCGGATGTTCCATCGACGTCTCCCCTCCGTCGTATGGAACTTCCCTCGGACGTTCCATCGACATCTTCTCTTCCTTCGACCCCCTCTTCTTCGGGGGCGGTTACTCCGCTGAGCCCCGCTCCTTTAACGACGGTGGCGGCTCTGCCGGGTGGCGTTGTACGGCCGCGGGGCAAGTTCGATCCAATAGTCCGTCCCTCTGGGCCGCCGTCCGTCGTTACTGCGGCGGATCTGGAAATGGCCCAGTACCTTCTTGGGCCCTCGGCCGTAGTCCTTGCCCCGGAGGGCCGGCAAATTTACGACCCACCCGAGGGTTGTGTCGGTATTCACCTACACTCGGTTGCCTTTGGCTTCCGAGTTCCTCCATGTCCTTTTCTCTCCCTTCTTTACCGCCATTATAACTTGGTTCCGGGCCAACTAGTGCCCAATTCTCACCGACTCCTCACTTGCTTCATCAATCTCTGCCACTGGTGGTTGTGCGAGCCGGACCTCGACCTGTTCTGGTATCTTTTTACCGTAAACAAGGTTGGCTCGCACTCGCCGGGCTTCGTTCAAGTCGCCGATCGCCCGGGGCGGCAGCTTTTCGAGGGGCTGTCCGATTCCATTAAGGATTGGAAGCTCCTCTATTTCTTTGTCCGCCCTGCCCTTTCTTCCTTTACTTTTCCGACCCTGTGGCCGGCCGCTCTATTCAAGCCTTGCTCTCGACGTGCCGTTCCCTCCGATGATGCGTTCCTGGGCGGCGAGTTCTTGAAGGGCTTCGGGCCGTACTCCGTCAAGTACTGGTCCCGAGTCCGGGCCATGGCTAAGCGCGGCTTGCTTAGCCCTCATTCTTCTTCTTTTCCTGTCTTGCCATATTCCGACTCGAAACACCTCATGGTTTCTCTTTCCTTTTTACAGGTCCATACGACTCCGACTCCTCCAGCTCCGATGAGGCGGTTGAACCGACTCCCAAGATGGCGGATAAAGCCGAAAAGATGAGGCGTCGGCTGATCCAACGCACTTCTGGTACTGCTGCTGCCTCTTCCTCACTACCGTCTCCGGCTCCAAGGCCGACTCCTCCTCCACCTCGGAACGTGGTGGATCTAACTCTGTCGCCAGTGGTGTCGCCCACTCGACAGCCACCTCCTCCTCAGACAGAGAGTCCCGGCTCTAAGCGCCCGGCTGGTCAAACTGATGAGCCGGCTCCCAAAAGGATCCGGCTGTGCCATGAGGTAGAGGAGGATGCCCAGATCTGGATGGGCACCTCCTCCGTCCGTAAGTGGTGTGCTAACGTCCTTCTACCTAAGGACGTGGAGGCGACTCATGCTCTGGGGGACGGGTACATCCTCGAGGCCTCACTGCGCCAGTCGTACCGCGTAAGTGTTTCCCACTTGACCTTTCCCTTCGTCCTTTCCTTTCATTATCTGACCCGTGTCCGTCTCGCAGAACCTCATCATCCAGATGGAGATGAGTAAGCGGCTGCAGAACTACAGGACCGACATGCGGTCTCTGGCCAACAAGCTGCGTCAGACGGAGGAGGCCTTTTTGGAAGAGCAGGCGAAGCACCTCAAGGCGGTGGAGGTGCACAACTCCGAGATGCTGAGAGTTACCCACCAGTGGGAGGAAGAGCGAGACAAGGTGGCGACGATTGCTGCGACCTCTGTTGAGGAGTACAAGAAGTCGGCTGCCTTCGAGGCGGAAGTGAAGGCGGCGATAGAGGCTCGCCAAAAAGAGATTGCTAAGGAGTGGCTGTCGACGCCGGATGGTGACGAGTTCCTCCTGGACTTGGGCGAGCGCGACTATCGCCTCGGCTTTCGCGAGGCGCAGACAGAGATCCATTCTGCCTTGCCGGTCCGCGACTCCTCTTTCACTCCCGAGAGCTGGGGCCTCAAGCCCGTGATAGATGCTCTTCCGGCGACTGAAGGACAGTCGGTGACTGGGGACCCGGCAGCTCTTCCGGCAGCCTCTGATCCGGCGACTCTTCCTTCAGCAACACCTCCTGAGCTCGCCGAGTCCTCTCTTCAGGCCGAGGACCCTTCTTCTGTTCCCCTGACTGGACCAACGGCAGGGGCCCAAGTCGAAGGGATTGATGTCGACACCCCCTCCCCAGTAGTTTAGGGCTATTTTGTTTGGGATAGCCCCCTTTTTGTAAAGGCTGGCCTCCTTTTCGGGCCTCTTTTAATGAAATTCCCCTTTTCTCTTCCTTTTTGTATTATCTTGAGCTCGACGCTTTTTTAACCTAGTCACTTTTAACTGCTCACCGAGTCCTTCTGTCGAGGCGACTCTTCAAGGCTTTTCCACAGAAACGATTAAGGATCCAGGCCCGTGTTTCCTATCTTTTCTTGCCGAGTCCCTCGGTCGAGGCGGCCCATTAGGCTTTTTCTATCTCAGAAACAGTTTAGGGTCAGTGCCCCGTCGTTTCTCTCAATACTCGCCGAGTCCCTCAGTCGAGGCGACTCCTGTAGGCTTTTTCTCGGAAACGTCTGAGGGTCTGGGCCCTTATTTCCTATCTTTTCTTGCCGAGTCCCTCGGTCAAGGCGACCCATTAGGCTTTTTCTATCTCAGAAACAGTTTAGGGTCAGTGCCCCGTCGTTTCTTTCAATACTCGCCGAGTCCCTCAGTCGAGGCGACTCCTGTAGGCTTTTTCTCGGAAACGTCTAAGGGTCTGGGCCCTTGTTTCCTATCTTTTCTTGCCGAGTCCCTCGGTCGAGGCGACCCATTAGGCTTTTTCTATCTCAGAAACAGTTTAGGGTCAGTGCCCCGTCGTTTCTCTCCCCGTCGTTTCTCTCAATACTCGCCGAGTCCCTCAGTCGAGGCGACTCCTGTAGGCTTTTTCTCGGAAACGTCTAAGGGTCTGGGCCCTTGTTTCCTATCTTTTCTTGCCGAGTCCCTCGGTCGAGGCGACCCATTAGGCTTTTTCTATCTCAGAAACAGTTTAGGGTCAGTGCCCCGTCTTTTCTCTCAATACTCGCCGAGTCCCTCAGTCGAGGCGACTCCTGTAGGCTTTTTCTCGGAAACGTCTAAGGGTCTGGGCCCTTGTTTCCTATCTTTTCTTGCCGAGTCCCTCGGTCGAGGCGACCCATTAGGCTTTTTCTATCTCAGAAACAGTTTAGGGTCAGTGCCCCATCGTTTCTCTCAATACTCGCCGAGTCCCTCAGTCGAGGCGACTCCTGTAGGCTTTTTCTCGGAAACGTCTAAGGTTCTGGGCCCTTGTTTCCTATCTTTTCTTGCCGAGTCCCTGGGGCGATTAGCGGTAACCCATGTGCTTTATTTAGATTTTTGGAATCCTCGAGCCCGTACACGGCCTATCCTTTTCTACTGATAGAACCTTTTCAAATGAGTGACATTCCATATGCGATCTATGGGCTTGCCTTCCATAGTCTCCAACTTATAGGTTCCGGCTTGGACCACCACTGCAATACGGTATGGCCCCTCCCACTTAGCCGCAAACTTGCCCCCTTCGGTGGGCTGACTGGCCTGTCGATCGCGTAACACGAGGTCGCCAACCTGGAAGGTTCGCGGGTGAGTCCTCCGGTCACGATATCTTTTCACCGCCTGCTGGTACTCAACCATCCGTGCACTCGCGGCTTCTCTCCTTTCTTCTAGGAAATTTTTCTCGATCCGCAGATTCTCTTCGTTCGCTGCATCCGAGTAGGTGCGAACCCGGTGGGTGGGCTCGACTACTTCAACTGGAACCTTGGCCTCGAAGCCGTATGCGAGCGAGAACGGGCTCTCCCCCGTCGCTCGCCGCTGGGTAGTGCGATAAGCCCATAGGACTCGGTCAAGCTCGTCCGCCCAACTTCCTCGGATGTCTTCGAGCTTCTTTCGGATCCCATCGACCAACGTTCGATTCACATTCTCGACCTGCCCATTGGCTTGTGGGTACGCCACCGATACCTTGGTATGCTTGATATCGTGTCGGCGGCAGAAGTCGGCGAAGGCCTGGCAGTCAAACTGTCGCCCGTTGTCGCTGACGATGTGCTCGGGCAGGCCGAAGCGACATATCACCCTTTTCCACAGAAAACGTCGACATTGGTACTCAGTGATGGTAGCCAATGGTTCTGCCTCGACCCATTTGGTGAAATAGTCGATAGCCACAACGCAAAACTTCAGACCTCCCGGGGCGACGGGCAATGGCCCCAACAAGTCTATTCCCCACTTGGCGAAGGGGATGGCAGTGGTGACCGGTGTATAAAAGGTGGCTGGCCGGGTGTCTTTCCTGGCGAATGCTTGACAAACGCCGCACCTGGACATCCATTCGATGCAGTCTCGCATCATGGTCGGCCAATAATACCCTTGAACGACTAACTTCCGGGCGAGCGTGTGGGCGCCCTGGTGCGCAGCACAAATGCCTCTATGAGCTTCGTCCATTATTTTCTCGGCCTCGGGTCTAAGCAGGCACTTTAGTAAGGGTCCTCTGAACGACTGTTTGTATAGCTGTCCGTCGATGATCTGGAAGGAAGGGGCTTTCCGCCGAACTCTCGCGGCGACTCCCAGGTCTTCCGGTAACTCGCCTTTTTCTATGAATCGCCGGATATCCTCTATCCAGAACATTTCGGGATTTTTCCCTCGATCCCATTCCTCGATATCTACTCGCTGGACTTCCAGTGGTGCCTCTTCAACACTCGGCCAATTTAGCTCCTCCTTCTGGCAAATTTTTATCAGGTGGTCCGTACCCCTTCCAGGGCAATTTTGGACAATTGGTCGGCTTCCATGTTGTCCGCTCGGGGTATGTACTCTATCTCGTAAGCCCCGAACCCTTTTAACATCTCGACCGCACGCTCTTTGTATAGTACCATCCTTGCATTCTTAGTTTCACACGTACCCGAGATCTGTCCGACTACCAGTCTGGAGTCAGTCTTGATTCGCAGCCGCTCGACTCCCAGGGCCTTGGCGAGTCGGAGACCGTTTAATACCGCTTCGTACTCGGCCTCATTATTTGATGTCGAGAACAAGTATCTCAGAGCGTAATATAGCCGGAATCCTTCCGGAGTGACGAGCATGACACCGCCTCCACAATGCTGTCGACTCGATGCTCCGTCCGCGTGCATTTCCCACCACTCGCCTGGGCAGCTCTCCGAGGCGTGTTCCTTTTCTTCCTCACTTGTTGTGCATTCGACCAGGAAGTCGGCCAAGGCTTGACCCTTAATGGAAGGTCGGGGTTGGTACTCAATCCCATACTGAGTCAACTCTACGGCCCATTTTACAAGTCGACCGGAGGACAAGGGGTTTCTTAGCACGCTTCCGAGCGGCTGGTCTGTCAAAACTCGAACGGTATGGGCTTGGAAATAGGGTGCCAGCTTGCGCACGGTAACTACCAACGCATACACAACCTTTTCCAGAACGGTGTACCGCGTCTCAGCGGCCTTCAGCGAGCGACTTACGTAATAAACCGGGTGCTGGACTCGGTCCTCCTCTCGGACCAACACCGAACTCACTGCTTTGGCTGAGGCGGCGAGGTACAAGAATAAGGGCTCGCCCACCTGGGGGGTAGACAGCACTGGGGGCGTTGAGAGGTACTGTTTCAACTCCTCGAACGATTGTTGGCATTCGGCAGTCCAAGCGAATCCCTCCTTCTTCTTCATGGCTTCGAAGAAAGGCACGGTCTTATCCGCCGCTTTGCTCAAGAAGCGGCTAAGGGCGGCCAATCGGCCAGTCAACCATTGTAGGTCCCTGACGGTTGTAGGAGGCTGCATGTCGATGATGGCCTGTACCTTCTCCGGATTAGGCTCGATGCCTCGTTTGGTGACCATGTAGCCCAAGAATTTGCCACCTTGGACGGCGAACACGCACTTTTTGGGGTTCAGCCGAAGGTTGTATTTCATCATTACCTTGAAGCAGTCGGCCAGGTCCTCCGCATGCTTGTCCTCTTGACGAGCATATCGTCGACATACGCAGCCATCGATTTCCCAAGCAGGTGTTGGAACAACCGGGCGACCATTCGGGTGTACGTAGCCCCGGCATTTTTAAGTCCGAAGGGCATGACTCGGTAACAGTAAACTCCGTCCGGTGTCAGGAAGGCGGTCTTCTCCTCATCCGCCGGGTGCATAAATATTTGGTGGTACCCTCTGAAGGCGTCCATGAAACTCAGTAGCGCCGACCCGGCCGTTTCGTCGACTAACTGGTCGATCCGAGGTAGGGGAAACGGGTCTTTCGGACAAGCCTTATTAAGATCGGTGTAATCCACGCACATTCGCCACGTCGGGGGCTTGGGTACGAGGACCACATTTGCCAACCACTCCGGGTACTTAACCTCGCGGACGTGCCCGGCCGCTAGTAGCGTGCCAACTTCCTTCTTCACAAATTCCCTCCGGTCGTTGGCCAGGTATCGTTTCTTCTGTACGACCGGTCGGTGCTCCGGATCCACGGCGAGTCTGTGCGATATGATTGATCGGTCGACGCCAGGCATGTCCTCGGGGCCCCAGGCGAAAACCGTCCGGTGCTCCCGGAGCACCTTTACAATTTCTTTTTTCAATGTCTCAGAGAGGCCGACTCCAATTCGGACCCGTCGGTCCGGTTGCGTAGAGTCGATCTCGACTTCCTCCAACTGGACAGCAGGCTCTGGGCGAGGTAGTATCGTCTTCTTCGGGGGCCTCTCAGTGATCTCATGGATCTGCATCTCGCGTTTGCCCATCCCTCTGCATGCCTGCAGATAGCAGTCGCGGGCGACCTTTCGGTCACAGCGCACCGTACCTACTCCATTTGGTGTGCGGAATTTCAGGCAGAGATGCTCAATTGAGATCAAAAGCCCCTAAATCCTCAAGACCCGGTCGGCCGAGTATAGCGTTATGCGAGCAGGCCAGGTTTACCACAATAAATTTCATGCTGAGTCTCTGTACGTCCGGGTACGTGCCAATCTCAACTGGAAGTGTGATTGACCCCTCCGCCTCCACCGAGTCCCCTGTGAAGCCGGCGATGGGAGTTTTGACGGGGTTTCAGCTGTTCTCGAGTCAGCCCCATTTTGGTGAAGGTTTCTAGATATAGCACGTTGACGCTGCTCCCGGTGTCCACCAGGATTCGCCGAACGACGATGCCGTTGATGTCCATGGCTATAACCAACGCATCTCGATGCGGTATTTCTCCGGCTGGTAAGTCTCTGTCGGTGAACACGATGGGCTCTCGACACACCTTTTTAGAGTTCTCCTCACGCCCGTACACTGTCACGACGTACAACTGCCGGGCCCAAGCTTTTCTGGTGTTCGCTGAATCACCACCTTCCGGCCCGCCGACTATCATGTTGATAACTGGTTTCTGGCGCCACTGAGCCGCCTCCTCTTCGGGAACCGGCTGCTTGCCTCGACTGCTTTCGGCAACGGCGACGGGTTCCTCATCCCCTCGACTGCCCGGCCTCCGCCTCCATTGGTTAGGAGGCGGGGTTCCTTGCTGGATGATACCCTCCATGATCTTCTTCAGGTAGAAGCACTCCTCCGTACTGTGAGTATAAGATTTATGATAACGACAATACTTAGAGATCTTACCCATCTCTTCGTTTGTCGCGCGATCGTCGGTCGGCGGAGGCGGAGGCGGGGCAACCGCTTGTACCTCGTGGACCGGACGCTCGGAAATCGGCCGATAGGCGTGGACCACCGGTCGGTCGTACGGCCGTCTAACTTCGGGTCGCCGAGCCACGTCTGGGCGCCTTTCTTTGGCTTCCGCTCGCGTTCTCTTTCCGCTGGCGGATCCGCCGACTTCGCGCTGTCGCTTGTACTTCATAGCCTGCTCCGTATTGGCCCTCTTGTTGGCCATATGAATGTCTTCTGCGTAGGTGGCCGGACGATTGTCCCTCAAGTCTCGGTACAGCTGGCCGGACCGCAGCGACTCGATGAAGAAGGTGAGCGCCGTCTGGTCCTCGACCTCCTCTATGGATTGGATTTCTCTCTGCCAGCGGGCCAGATAGGTTTTCAAAGATTCGCCTTCGTCTTGACGGATGTCACCCAAGTGAGTTAGGTCCTTTTGTGGCTTGATATTAGCGGCGTAATGGCTCATGAAGCGGTCTGCCAGCTCTTCAAAGTTGTGAATCGACCCTGAGGGCTGCGCCACCAGCCACCTTTGTGCCAACCCTTCAACGTGGGTAAGAAAGCGCGACACATGACCGGATCTCGTACCCCCAAAACCTGCATCTTAGCCTGATAGCTCAACAAATGCTCACGGGGATCGCCGGTTCCATCGAACGTGGCTTGTTCCGGGAACTTGAAGTCACTCGGTATCTTAAAAGCCATAACCTCGTCTGAGAAGGGTAAGGCGGTCAGTAACGTACGTCCTGGGGATTTGGCTTTTCCCTCCATCCGTTCTTTCAGATTTCGCACATCCTGTACTAAGTTTGCCACTTCGACCCTCTCCCGGGTGCGTTTTCCCGGGGATTCCGTGCTCTCGCCGACTTCAGACTCAGCCGGTTGGATGGGGTTGCGGGGGGGTTGCTCCACGCGACGAGTCTCAGTCCTGGCTCTTTTGGTTCGGCTCTTCTCTCGTGCAGCTTGTCGATCGCGGGCGGCTAGTGGGGCACGACTGGGCTCCTTCCGGCCTAATCGTTCTCTTGCCGACCGACGCCCAACGCTGGGACCCAGCCGGGAATGAACGGATTGTACCGGTTGGCTTTCAGCCCGTCGGCCCAATTGCCGGTTGTCGGGTCTCTGAGGTGGTTGCAACTCGCGTTGCGGCTGGCGGGTGACGGATTGTTCTCTCACTCCTAGGCTTGCTTCGGCGCAGGCGCGTCCGATTGCGCGTAACTGCTCCGGGGTGAGCAGCACCTGAGGCAATTGCCGGTTTATCTGCGGCGTCGGCGGCGGTGTCGTCTCGTTTTCTTGGCTCCGAGCGCTTCTCCGATTCAGCTGGCTTCTCAGGTCGGCCTCCCGTCCGTTGTCATGACGGCTCGACTGTTCCTCGCTTCTGCCATGTCTGGAGTTTTCCTAATTCGACTGAGGTTCTAACTGTCGTTCCTCGGACTCGCCTCACTCAAGAGGACACGTGACTCTTCGTTTCGATCCCCACAGACGGCGCCAGTGATGGTTTTAGGGTTTTCGGGCCCAAGGAAGTCCAACACAACCTTTTGTCGGAGGATACACCTCTCAATAAAATGTACGTCTAACTCAGAGGTAATGCTAGTGCTCGGAATTCTTTGTTATTTTCCCCCTCTCCCGGGTGTCCGAAAATGTCTACCTTTTACAAGAATGGAGGAGCCTTTATATAGTGGCTCCTCCTCTGCCGACTTGAAGGCCCTTAATGGCCGACTTCAAGGCTAATCAAGATATGGAGCCGTTGGACGCCATTACTCGGTCGACCAACGGCTCTCCTAGGCTTTGTAATAGCCTGACCGGGTCCTGCCTTTAATGCTTCAACGGCTCTCTTTTAAAGGAACCCCTTTAATGCCCTCAACGGCTCCTCGAGCCGAGTCTTTTCCTGGGCTTGGGCCTCGGCCGACTCCTGGACTCGGCCTGATTGCTCTTTGGGCTCCTCTCGATGCTGGCCCACTTCTAATTTCTTTGGGCCCTATCTCTTGGGCGGGGTCCTTACCCATCACAGACGGTAGAGGAGTTTCTTACATGCGGCACAGGGAAATATTTTCTGGCTTACACCGATACGTGACAAGCCTGGGCAGAGGAGAAAGCATACGCGACAACTGTGAATCTATGATCTTATACAGAAGCCTCAAATCCAGTTCATTCTCACTGACTACGGAGCACTCAGATCGCCAGAGACGCCTGGTTGGCGGTAGAGCCGCACTCGGTCGATCAGGCTCCTCCGTTGTCGGCTTCCAGGTCACTCGGTTCCTCCGAGATCAATTCATACGCAATATGTCAGAGCAAATAAGAGCAGTCAACCATCAAAAAAGAATGAAATTGAGGCCAGAATCAAAGCTACGTGTTCCTACCATTGCAACAAGAAAAGCCGATTGTGCTTTTCACCATACCAAGCTAAGCATGCTGATAATCACACTCAGGGGAAAGTATCAGAAAGTAAATTCTTGCTACATATAGTGCGTAGCAATCGAGGAGGGAAAGGGAATTTTCTACCCAATGGCCATATTTTTTTACACACACTGCATGTGGAAGTCGTCGGAGACGCCTTCATTCTTATAGTCCGAGTCATCGGGATCAGAGTTGCTTCTTCATGCTCATGGCCGAGTCCGAGTCCATTCCTAGCTATGTGGATAACATCATCCCATCCCGGCTAGTTGTGCAGTTGATCGGATGAGGCAATCTCAGTGCAGATGCCTCCCAAAAGCAAGAAAAGGCAGTTCGCTGAAATATATGTAGAAGGGAAAATGCTAGAGTATTGGTGGACCGGCGTGAGATCACTACGTGGCAAAAAGGAAGAGATTTATGAATCTTATATCACACAAGAGGCCACCGCTTGCATTGCTCGGTTCTCTATTCTCTCAGGAGTCTGCAATCTTTGTTTGTAATTAACAAGAAGAAAATGAGGATGGCTTCTCTCACCCTATCTCAAGACCTCGATCTCCAGCTGGGCATATCTCCGTTCATTGGCGGTCGACCGTCTGTGGCTAAGGATCGAATGTCGACTGTGAAACACCACTCGGTCTCACCCGAACCGCCGCGATGGACCTTCAGAAAACGAAGAAGAGTCGACCACTTTCCAGCCAACAGAGGGGTAAAGTCGGTCAGGTCATTCTCATCGCCGGCTGCTCGACAATCGCCGTCGATCCCCTTAGTCGGCTGAGCCTCCATCATTTTTAAGCTTCCCGTCCTCTGAGTCGACGCTATCCCCTCAATGGAGATTTATACCTGTCAGGCATCGGGAATGGCTACATGTGAAATCATGTCACCACTTGGTAAACTGCTGATCACAGATAAGCGAAGTAGAAAAAAGGGCGATTCGACACAGCTGTTTGATGGAAATCAAAACCACAGGGGTCGGCGGCCAGCAAGAAAGCGTTGGCATCTGCGGAGCCCTTCATCAGCAGTCGACGATACGCAAGAAGTCAACAAGAAACATTTTGCCCAAGCTTTGATTAAGGAAACAACGAACAAATCAACTGGACATCCACTGCCTCACCACCGTCGGCCGCCCACTTCCAGGTTGACGCCGCAGCTCTCTCACCCCTCCGACGCGCCGCCATTCAAATAGTGCACGGAGTACGAAGAACTCACTGGTCGTAACAATGGCATTCCAAAAGTGGGATCGATCAAATGGGCACTCCTTCAAATCAATCAAGAATGGTAATACCAAAGGATTAGGAACTAAAACATCGTCTCTATGCAGAGATCTCAGTTGGCAATTGTTTTTAAGAAGAGTCAGGCTCGGAATGCTACCACCATCATATTCTGGAGGCGATGAGCAGAGCGAACCAACAACTGGGAATTACGGAGGAAGATCCGAATGTTCAAATATGGGGCTTGCACGGTAATCGAGGAAAGATTATGGAAGGTGCCCACTCTGACTCGTATCCGGTATGCAGATCTAAATTACCCTTCTTTTTTTACGCATTCGTAAATGGGAGTTTCCCATTCATGCGTCAATTTCGCACGGAGGCAATTGGAGAAGGGAGAAAATTATGGAAGACTATACATAACGTATGCAACATTTCGGGAAAATTAAAAGGCGTAAAAATTCCGGATATCAAGCAAATATGGGGTGATACATGCATTATAGGGGCCTCAAAGCAAGAAAAATTAATAGGGAATTAAGCATACATGGCCGTCAGTGGTAAAGGCACACAAATATTTTGGTCAGCATGGCTTTTTTCTATTTTTCGAGGCACACTTTATACATGGAATAGCTTTTCACCGACATGCATCTCTCAATGGTGATACTAGTGGCTGACTCTAAGCACAAAAAGAAATAGCTTATGCAGAGGATCATTTTTAAATTCTTGGTGGTTACTTCCTTACCCATTTTACACATTTAAAGGGTGAAGATGCCGGTATAAAAATTAAGAAGGGAAGCAGAAGCATAATGGAAATATTGAGACATGAGCGTGTACGTAGCAATGTCTAGTGGGGAAAGCATGCTGGCAAGGCCGATTCCAAGAGCCTGACCGAGTAGGTCCGCCCATTCGCGCTGGGCCAATCACTTCGTGTCTGACATTGGATTGTCCGCCCAATCAGCTTCAAGGCCGACTCCAAGAGTCTGACCGAGTAGGTCCGCCATTCGCGCTGGGCCGGTCACTTCGTGTCGGACATTGATTGTCCGCCCAATCAGCTTCGAGGCCGACTCCTAGAGTCTGACCGAGTAGGTCCGCTCATTCGCGCTGGGCCGACCACTCCGTGTCGGACATCGGATTGTCCGCCCACCGAGATTCAAGGTCAACCACCGAGCGCCGGACCTTGGGCGTTGACCCGTCTAGTTATACGGATAGAAGATGAAGAAGGGGGAAAAATTACAAACACACAAAAAGTACCAACGATCTCTCCAAAGCCAGTGAAAATAATAAAAAGAGAAGGGGTACATATGTGACATGCAATTTGGGAGCACGACTTGACAATGGAAATTTAGTGGCAGAAAATGCATATACATTCAAAATATTGCTCGGAGAATTTCTCATCTACAAAGGGCTATATGAAAGGAAGAAGAAGTAAAGCTACAACCGAAAGTCGCTCGAGTCAGTAAAAGAACCAAGAGTCCAAGAAGTCTACTCAGAAAAGAAGAATCATAGTCAGGGTTCGCCTCGAGCAGGGACTCGGCGAGAAAAGATAGGAAACAAGGGCCCAGACCCTTAGTCGTTTTCGAGAAAAGCCAAAAGGAGTCGCCTCGATTGAGGGACTCGGCGAGAAGTAAAGAAACGACGAGGCACTGACCTAAACAGTTTCTAAGAAAGAAAAAGCCTAAGGGGTCGCCTCGACTGAGGGACTCGGCGAGAAAAAATAGGAAACAAGGGCCCAGACCCTTAGTCGTTTCCGAGAAAAAGCCAAAAGGAGTCGCCTCGACTGAGGGACTCGGCGAGTATATAAAGAAACAATGGGGCACTGACCCTAAACTATTTCTGAGAAAAGGAAAAGCCTAAAGGGTCGCCTCGACTGAGGGACTCGGCGAGAAAGATAGGAAACAAGGGCCCAGACCCTTAGTCGTTTCGAGAAAAAGCCAAAAGGAGTCGCCTCGACTGAGGGGGCTCGGCGAGTATATAAAGAAACAATGGGGCACTGACCCTAAACTGTTTCTGAGAAAAGGAAAAGCCTAAAGGGTTGCCTTGACTGAGGGACTCGTGAGAAAAGATAGGAAACAAGGGCCCAGACCCTTAGTCGTTTCCGAGAAAAAGCCAAAAGGAGTCGCCTCGACTGAGGGACTCGGCGAGTATATAAAGAAACAACGGGGCACTGACCCTAAACCGTTCATAGAAAGAAAAAGCCTAAGGGGTCGCCTCGACAGAGGGACTCGGCGAATAAAGAAAGAATCAAGGGTCAAAACCCTTAGGAGTTTATCAAGGAAAGGAAAAGTTACAGCCGAGATTCACCTCGACGGCTAAAGAAAAAAGGGGCTCGAAGTCAGAGGGTCACATCCACTGAAGCAGTCGGTCATATGACAAACAAAGAGAAGCGATGAGGATGGAGTCGTTTGAATAAAGAGTCGGCCAAAATCGAGGGGTCTAATAAAGGGAATTTTGAGGCAAGACAATATACTTTTCCATGCCCTGCTAAGCGCGAGACATAGAAAAGTGAGGGACTAGTTGATGGGGTGTGAACCCCGTGGGCTCGGGGCCCAAGAAGAAAAGAGATAAAGCCCAGACAAAGAAGGGAAGCCCAAGAAGAAAATGGAGCAAGCCCAAAAGAGATACGAGCCAAACCGAGGAGTCGGCTCGACTCGGGAGCCGGCGCGAGTGTGGGATCGGCACGGGTAGAAGGTCGGCCTAAAACTAGCCGTTAGCCCTATTAAACTCCTAATTATCTACCCTTAAAGTCCTATTTACTACCCTATTTATCTACCTCATCCATAACCCCCCAAATAAAGGCTACCTATTAAGTCTCCCACTTATTACCCACTAATAACCAAGTTAATACCTATTAACTACCCTACTAAATGGTCCAACGGACACTTTTGGGATGGGCTAGCTATAAAAGGAGGGAAGAGAAGAAGAAGAGGAGGCCATCCATTCACCCATCCACATGTGGGGGACTCTGCCAAGTACCATTCTTACATACGAGGAGGCCACATAGCACTCTTCCACAAACACTCTCTCAAGAAGATTCCAATCACACGTTATTCACACATGGGAGGACTCTCCAAGAAGACCACTCACTCTACACACATGGAAGGACTCTTCCACACCATTCTACCACTCACTCTACACACATGGAAGGAATCTTCCACACCATTCTACCACTCTCATCTCTATTATTCCACTATATATTATTAGAAAATCAACACTTTGTATAGAGAATAGCCCTACAAGTATGTACAAAAGACACCTACAAAACGCATAGTGGAATTAGGCTTGGCACCGCCCAAAAGGCCCGTGGTTTTCCTTTCGGTTTCCACGTCAAAATCATCGAGCCCATATTATTTTAGCAAACTTTATCGAAAGGTGTATCCTCCAGCTAAAGGTTGTGTTGGACCTCCTTGGGCCCGAAAACCCCAAAACCATCATCCTAAATTCCTAATATCAGTAGTTTCCTTTTGCGTAGCAGCCACTTCCGTTTCTTCTCGTCTCTGCGTCTCACCGTCTTCTACAGTCTCTGAGTCTCCACGACTCCACCGCGGCGGCAGTACTGGCAGTCCATCCTCAGTCCATTACGCTCTACTCTCCGTCGTCTTCTCCAGTTGTTTGCTCACTACTACACCGCGGCCGACCACCACAAGCACGAGGGTTGCTCACTACGCCACCGTCGTCCTCTCCGTCATATGCTCAAGGCCACCGTCGTCCTCTCCCGTCTCCACTAGGTCCACTCCACGACTCGGACTCAAAGGTCAGTTTTTTTTTTTTTTTTTTTTTTAATTTAAATAATTTGCAGGAGTATTAATATTGTATTGTTAACAAGTTTTGTGTTGTGAGATGTTTTATTTCTTGTTAATAATTAAATTTAGATTTCAAAGTTATTACTTTCCAGTGTAATGCAATACTGTAGATTTCAATGAATAGGATCTATTTCAGTGGCCACTGGATTATATTTTTATTGTATAATCTAAATGATTGAATTAGTAAATTGTAATGTAGTTTCTATGTTTGATGTAAACTTAGGTTTACAATTTACTACAGAAATTCAAGATGCCACTGGATTAGGTTACAATCTACCGTTACAATTTAGTTTCTATGTTTGATGTTTCAAGTATTTAAATGTTATTTGTAGATGTCAATGGAAGACATTTCTCCATCTTATACGGGTCCATTGTCGGATGAAGTTGCTATTTCAACAAGTGAGATTGTGGTGCAAGTCAACATTCAAAAAAGAGGAAAACAATGAAA